>NW_027223770.1:19034519-19660288 GCF_028538775.1 Myotis yumanensis
AATTCTCTGAGCCTCCTACATCCCAACAAAGGCATATGAAGTAGAACACTATTTCATCGGCTTCATAGGAGACCAAATCAGAGAATGATGCCTAGGAAAGATCTTCTCACAAAACGTACTTATTACCATTACCCAAAAGTCTTCCTTTCACCCCGGCTCCCCGAATCTCTAAGTCTAGTTCTTGATTTCTCTGATGAGGTCTAGAATTTTGCCAAAAGCAAGGAACAGTTCTTGGCAGCTTTCTGAGTCTTCACTTCCTCTCAATACCAGGCCGAGTGGAGAGCAAAATTAGCCTGCCAATCACTCAGAAACGTGTGGGCCCCAGGAAATTAAACTCCCCCTCGCCCCAGCTGTCTGTCCCCAAGTGCCAGGTACCAAACGTATTCGCAGGCCACAGCTTTTTTATTCCTGTGCCTCCTCTTCCTCTGTGTTACTGTGATCATTTCAGTAGAACAAAACACACAGCGAGCCGATTTGAGATGTTCATTATCCCCAAAGGCCACAGGGCACAGAATGTAGTTAGTGGGAAGGTGATTATTGCTTGCTCACATCACTCTTTTGGATTCCAACATCTTCTTCCTCCAGCAATACTGAAAACACTCCATTTTACCTTGGTTACCACCCTTTAGTGGCAGACTGGAGGGACAGAGGATGGGCAAAGGGACTAGGTTCACTCAACACGGCCCTGGAGCTGGTGTGGCTGACTTAGGGCCTTTTATGCATCTACTAGAGGCCTGGTGCACTAATTCATGTGTGGGTGGGATCCCTCAGTGATTGGGGCCAATCTGGGCTGGCAGGCTGGCCAGGGGGAGGGACCATGGGAGGTTGGCCAGCCACAGGAGATTGGCTGTAGGAGTGCACTGACCACCAGGGGCAGCTCCTGCGTTGAGCATCTGCCCCATGGTAGTCAGTGCATCATCATAGTGACTGGTCGACTGGTCGTTCAGTCAACTGATCATAACGGTTGCTTAGGCTTTTATATATATAGACGTGGCCCTGAGGATGGAACCCACGTGACTCCTTTTTGCAGACTATGCAGGGATGCACCTTGCAGTTAGGAAAAGAACTTTCCAGACTGCTGCTGTGTTTGCCAGTGGCCTCCCCCTATTCCCCATGTTCCTCAGGGAAATTAAGGAGGATCTCAAGACTGATACCTGGAGAAGCCTGCTTGGTCTTACCCATCCTCTCCATTCCTCATTTGTGGAGTGAGTTATCTTAATCCTGACATTTGCCCAACTATTCAAGAAAAGTCTTTTTTGTACTGTAGAGTTAAAAAATGTTTTGCTTACACGGGGATTGCATTGACATGAAAAGCCGAGCACAGATCCCATGGCAAGGGAAGGATCTAGAGCTTTATCCAAACTATGTGGTCGCTGTTATGGGGCTAACTTGCATCCCCTCCTGAACGTGTATTGGAAGCCCCAGCCCCCAGTTGGTTAGAATGTGGAAGCATTTGGAGATGGAGCCTTTACAGGGTAATTAGAGTAAAGCTGGGTTATGTGGGCGGGCCCTCCTCCTCCGGCAATCTGACTGGTGTCCTTACAAGACACAAACAGAAGACCGTGTGAGGACACAGGAGGAACATGGCCATCTACAAGTAGAGAAGGGAGGGTTCAGAATGAAACCTACTCCACAGGCACCTCGATCTTGGACTCAGCCTCCAGAACGCTGAGGACGTGAATTTATTCAAACCAATCAGTCTATGGTGCTTTGTCATGGCAGCTCTAACAGGCTAATGCAGTCCCAGCATTAGTTAGCTTATCGTGGCTCAGGCTGAGGGCCTGAAACATGCTGTGGCTCCTGTGGGCCCTGGAAAGGAGACCTGCAAGTCTCTTATTTGCCAGATTTTGCTTGACCTTTGGCAAGCTACCATTGTGATCCCCATTTTCTTATCTGTGCAATGGGTCTGATAGATATCTTCTGGCAATTTTCAGAATTAATTGAGATAAGGAATCACAAATATTGTAAGACTCTTAGTGCTTAATATCGAGTTCTCTTACTTTTATTTCTCTTAGTAGTGATAGAAATAAAATAATTGCACATAAAATATTATGATTTTTGGTATGTGCCAAGCATTGTGCTAAATATTTACCCAAGAAACTTCCTTTAACCTGGCCTTTACACTCCTGGTAATTGAAGTCAGCAAGTCTGTTGTCAGGACTCTGCCTGGCTTGTTGAATTCATCAACCTGTAGTTGAAATCTGAGTGAAGGCTCGTGAACTTTCCCCTCCACCTGACTGATGTTCATCAGCTCTCAGCCTTCCTGCCTGGGAGAAGGGCTGTGTTGGGTGATCGCTCATGAGGTCCATTCCCCTTCCCTGGCCCTGCCTTCTCTCTTACCATCTCCACGTGTTTCTGTACTTAAATGAAACTTAGTTACAAATGGCCAAAGTCTAAGGATTCTTCCCATACAGTGATTTACATCAATGAGGATGAGATTATTGACCATGAACATACAATGCACCACAAGACATTGAAGGAGGGTGGGCGGGTAACCATTCTGCCAACATCCTGGCCTATTTGGACATGGACCCTTGCCTACAGCACGCCCCTCCCAGAGTGGATCTCAGAATGAAGAAACACACTCAGTGACCTCACCATTCTGAGAGAGAGGCTCTGACCTCAGGCAGAGGCTGACTGAGAGCCAAGAAGCCCTGGCTGACATGCCCGTTTTGTGCTCACCAAGGACACTGTCCTTAACCTTTGGGTCCACAGACAGAATCAGTCTATCAGTCATGGCTGGACTCCTGGTGACAGACTCACAGAGTGACACACGCAGATGATGGGCACACGGGAATTCCAGTCGATCCATTGATCACAGAGGTGCGCATGCCTTTCCTAAGGTTACTGCCGTCAACATTTCTGGAACCGGAGCTATTGATCAGTGTCCTGGTGGGGAAAGATCCAGAGCAGAGGTCCTCCAAGTTTCTCTGCTACAACATGTCTGAGAGGCGCAGCCCCGCTAGTGGTGACCATGTCTGGGGCCACATTGATTCTCCATGAGGAGCTGTGCAGAGGATTTCAGCTGGGGTGCAGGATTCGGAGGGGTCCCTCTCATCCTCAGGACCAGAGTGCTAGCATGGAGGGGGTTAGAGGGTTGGCTTAGTCCATCTTGCCATCCACCTCCTTGTCCCACTTACAATTCCTCCGTGAAGACCTTCACTTTTCCCTTATACCAGTGGTCGGCAAACTGCGGCTCGGCAAACCACGGCTCGAGAGCCACATGTGGCTCTTTGGCCCCTTGAGTGTGGCTCTTCCACAAAATACCGGCTCTTCCACAAAATACTGACTTCTGCGCATGGGCCACGAAGTTTTAATCGCACCGTATGTGCGCGCCCGCACGTGGTATTTTGTGGAAGAGCCACACTCAAGGGGCCAAAGAGCCGCATGTGGCTCGCAAGCTGCCGTTTGCCGACCATGGCCTTAGACTAAAGAGAAGGACCCAAATACTCCACTCAATCTACAAAGCTCCGCAGGTCCTGTCTCTGCTGCTCCCCGCTCATCTCTTTCCTGCGCTCTCCTCGCTTCAGTCACATGGTCTTTGCACTGGTCTTTGGTTTCTGTCTGAAAAAGACAGCCCTGCTCTCTCTTCACCTGGGCATATTTTATAACTCGATCCAAGAACCTTCCTTGGGAAACCTTCCTGGTCCCTGGGCTGGGCCAGGACCCTGGGTGAGCCCTCCCCCTCAGTGCCTTTGTTCTGAATCACATCTCAGCATTCACTGGGTCCCCATGCTCTGCCTACCACCTGCACAATGTGGGACTAACCCTGCTCAGGATGGTCCCAGGTCTCCTAGCAGTGAACTCCTTCAGAGGGCAGGGGTCCACCCGCAGGGGGCCATCGGTGGGCAGTCCTTACAGGAGGGACACAGCCAGGTGACTCTCAATGATGGCTCCAAGTCCAACTGCTCACCTGGAACCTCCAGATGTTGAGTGGTTCTCAACCTGAACCCCTCCTTACAACCACTGGGTGAGCGTCTCAAACCACCAATACCTTGCCCCATGCCCAGAGATTTCCTCTCCAACAGCCTGGGTGGGCCTGGTCATCCTCAGGAGTTTCTATGTGCAGCCAGGCGACACCTTCCCTCTTCTCACTGCAGGATTGTTGATCCACTTAACTCCAAGTGCGACTTTCTTCCAAGTTCTAATAGTTGCAGCGCACTATGCAAACCCCTTCCAGTTCCTCAGGTAGCTTGGTGTCCTTACCTGAGGTCGCTGCTGTCATTCCTATTTTGTGGAAAAGAAACTGCGGTCCAGAGAGATTAAGTACCTTGAGTGAGGACACACAGCTCACCAGAGAAGAGGCAGCTTCAAACCCATGTCTATCTAAGGGCAGGGCCTAGACTCCAAGTTCTTTATCATAATACTCTATGTTCTTATGAGGACTTTGGGGATACATACATACTTCCCATGGCATCTACTGGTTTACTGCTGGGGATGCCTGGGTATTCCTACCAATTCCCAGGTAGTGATACCAGGTGAAAGTCAAGGTTGAAAAAGCAACAACTTGATTATATGTTAATTATGTTACAAAAGCCTAAATCCTGGGCTGTTTCCTCACCCCCTGCTCCTAGTCTCGAGTTGAGAAAGGGCAGTGCCCGTGGCCACTGCCTTGAGTGAGCTGTCCTAGCCTTTTTCTGGTTGAATGGGAGGGGTGTAGAAGGTATAATGAGGCAGAAGCCAAGGCTTAAGACAACTAAATTTTCCCCCTTGGAATCCCCAATTTTGGACAAATGTGGGGCCCAGAAGTGAGCGAGGGAATTAAATTAATGAACACAATTTCTCCCTGTCATTGAACTCTGACTAATGATCTATTCCTGGGTAATAAGAAGGAGCAGGAAGTGACAAGGCAGTGTAATGAATTAGTGGCCCAGAACCTCGTTAGTCAGAATAATCTTTCCACGAAAGATAAATGATGCAAACATTAATTATAAAGCCGGCGTGGAAATGCATCCCATTATTTGGCTTCCTAAGAAATCTATCCCAGTTATTACAAGGCTTTTCAAACAACAATAAAAATAATAAAGTAAAGGCTCAGTGAGAACTCTCACCCCCAGGGAGCCTCGGTGGTGGGGGCAATGGGGACCGGCTCTGCTTTCTAAAGGGGCCTGTTCTCAACTTCCCAGGCAGCCCGGGCTCTGTCCCAGGGAGGAGGGAGGACTCCCTGCCCCAGCCTCCAGTGCTTTGCAGCCCCTCTTTCTCTCCAGCTGGTCATTCAGAGCCATGGACTCCAGGTCATGAAGACCCAGGCGAGGCAAGGCAGTCAACAGAAACATTCTCCCATTGGAGAAAGAGGGGAAAGGTCACAGTTTTGCCAGGAACCCTAGCATCCTAAAAAGAGGGCCCGAGATCAAAACCATGGAGGAAATAGCGGGTAAGGGGTCAGCTCTGGAATCAGCCAAGTTCAAACCCTGGCGCTGTGTGTTTGGAAAAGTGGGTGATAGTGGGGGTACCTGGTCAAGAGAGTTGTCTACAACGATTAAGTCAGGTTGAGCACAGAAGATACCTGGAAGCCACTAAAAATTCAGTGGAAGCCAGGAATAGATGATAGATAGATAGATAGATAGATAGATGATATAGATGATAGATAATATAGATATAGGTATGGGTATGGGTATGGGTATGGATATGGATATAAATATGGACATAAACATAGACATGGACATGGAGGTAGATCTAGACATGGATATAGAGATAGAGAGAGAGAGAGAGAGAGAGATAGAAATAGATATGGACATGGATATAGATATGGATATGGATATAGATATGGGTATGGATATGGACATGGACATAGACATGAATATAGATATAGACATTGGTATGGATATAGATATGGGTATAGATATGGATATGGATATACTAAATCTAGACATGGTTATGGATATAGATATAGATATGGTCATGGACATGGATATATATATATATATATAGAGAGAGAGAGAGAGAGAGAGAGATGGGTATGGACATGGATATGGATATAGATCTAGACATTGGTATAGATATGGATATAGATATGGATATTGGATACACATGTGTACTTAATGTCATGTGAGGGCTGCAGAGCTGGCACGGGCCCTGTTTCACTGAAGGCAGTTCCATTGCCCAGATGAGGGCGCTGGGGCTGGGGGAGGTACGTCGCCTGCCAATGTCATGCAGAGGCAGTGAGTGCCGAGCCTCCCGGTTCCAGGCTCCCAGGTTCTGTCAGGTCAGGCTGTGTTCTGTCCCCTGGAATGTCAGTAGCAGCCCAGAGGGGACGGCCGGGACAGGGAGGAGGATGTCCCTCGGAACAAAAGTGGAGAAGGCTGAATCAGTATAAATGTGGTTGCTGAGGCCATTACTCCGGAGAGTGAATAAACCAGAATTAAAAGCTATAAAAAAGCACTTGGCGGCATCCTGGTAATAAAGTTGCCCGTGACTTCGTGGCTTAGAGCTTATGGTTCCCCAACTTCTAAGGATCCGAGCTCTCTGGCGCCCACAGAGGGGCCAGCCCGGCGGCTGAAGGGAGAGGGGTTTGACGTGAAGAGGCTGAAACTCGGAGCCTCCTTCCAGGTGGCGTCTGGTGGAGGCAGAAGCTGAGGCTGCTTTTGTTTTTATGGCTTTAGTATCTGACAGCAACTCTTCCTAATGAAAGAAGAAGAAAACAATTAATCGGGAACGGATTTTAATTGCCTCTGACTTCTCATTCGTAGGCTATTAAAATGTGTTCCCTATTAAGCAATCACACTGGGTTGCATCATTCTAAGATAATGGGCAGCTCTGCAAAAAGCATGCCTCTCCCCCGCGTCCACCACCCTCCTCCCTGGGGGCAAACACTGGCATCTTGGGTTTTAAGCAAATTGCCAAATGGACAAAAAAGAAAGAAAAAAAAAATACCCTGCCAATATCGTTTCTTCTTTTTTTAGTCATTCTGCGGCCTTGGTTTCTTTTGTGCTGGGAGTGCGTGGGGAGCTTGCTCAGCTGGGCCGGGCCGCTCCTCCCTCAGCTCATTCATTCCAGGCTGTGCGCCTAGAACTGGCTCCACACGGGGCCGCAGGAGGCCCCAGAGAGAGCCCAGGCCCGGGCAGGAGCAAGGGGGCTGGAAAGGGCACCAGGACCACTTGTCCACTTCCCCTTCCCACCCCACTCACCTCTGGTTGCTTCAAGGGTCAGTGAGCTGGGTTTTTAAATTTTTACCGAGATGTCACTGACAAAGAAAAATTGTACATGTCTAAGGTGTAGAGCGTGGGGATTGGATATCTGAATACATTGTGAACTGATCACCACAAATCAAGCTAAGCAAGAGGCCCATCCCCTCCAGAGTTAAAGTGTGTGGGAACATGTGTGTGTCTGTGCATGTGTGTGAGCCTGTGAACATGTGTCTGGTGAGAAAACAAACTCAACTCTCAGCAACTCTACTTGGCGAGTGTACAGTCTGGCAGAGTTAACCGGTCCCGCTGCCGCACAGTAGGTCCTCAGAACTTGTCATCCTGCATAACTGAAACTTTGGACCCGTGACCCACCTCCCTGTTGTCCCCTCCCCTTCCTCCTCTCTGCTTGCATGGCTGACTTCTGCTGGTTTAGATTCCACATGTGAGGTGGTGTGTGCCCTCTGTCTTTCTGTGTCTGCCTTTCTTCACTTAGCATAATATCCGGGACTCCATTCACAAGGGCCAGGATGTGGAAAGGAACTAGGTGTCCATGGACAGATTAGGAATAAAGACAGTGTTATTCGACGGGACGCTATTCTGCCTCAGAGAAGGAAGGGGTGCCATTCAGGAGGAAGTGGAGGGGCTGCAGCATCAGACAGGTTTCCTTGCCTCGGCCCAGGGCTGTCGGGGGTGAGGCTTGCTCTTCTCTGGCTGCCCATCCCACCCCACTCTGCCATTGGCTCTTCCCGGAGGAGACCCAGGGGTGCTAGGCACCTGAGCATTTGGGGTGCAGTAGGCCATTAGATGCTGCTGAATAAGATCGAGTCACGTGGTATGGGAATGGAGAACCCCACTTTGGAGAGGCTGGCCCCCGCCCCAGTTCCCGCCTTGAGGAGCTGTGTGAGTTGTGTGGGTGTAGACCAGCCGGATGCTCAGTGCCAGGCCCAGGAGGCTCCAGTGACCTCCCGTGCCTCAGCCTCTTCCCTTGCAGCCCCCCATCCTTATCGGACATCTCCCCTGAGTCTTCACCTGCGCTGGCTCATGGCCAACGTTCTTTCTCTTCACCCAGCACCCTTCTTCTCGCCCGTCCTCCTCCGTGGTCTTTCCTTACACAAGAGGGTCAGGAATTCCCTCCTGGAAGGCTCAGCGCAAGAATGTGTTAGGTGGCTCTGGGCGTCTTCCCTTCCAGGTGAGCTCTACCCTCAGCCACGTGAGGGCTGTCAAGAAGAGCCAGGCGTGCGTCCCCAAGGCAAACGCACCCTCTCTGCTCCCTGGGGCTCTATCTGGCTTCTGTCCTCGCCCACCCCCACCCCATCACCGAACTAATGGTTTATGGAGAGCCAGCAGCACCCATCTCCTTCCTCCTTAAATTACCTGCGCGTTTAAGATGCTTCATTCCTAGCTCTGGCTTGCACTGGCCTTAGCTCTGAGTTTTGCAGAAGATCCAGGAGAATCAATGCTCACTCTGGTCCTGTGGGACAGATCCTAGCAGGACCCTGGCCCTCCTCTGGAACCCAATGGACTGTGCTTACCTGTGACTTGGCAGAGCTGGCGTGGAGCCCTGTGAGCACTGGCCCAGAGTCAGTGGTGTGAGAAGGTGGGTGCCTGGGGCAAATCTTCAGGTCACCAGAGGGCAACAAAGTGCCAATAGACAATAGTTGATCAGAGAGATGGCATCAGAAATGCCCAAGCTAACTTTGTCATCTGAGCTCGCTCAGAACGAGGACCTCGGAGCCTGCATATTGCTGGGTGCAGGAGCCGAGGCCCTGTTTCAGGGAAAGCCCAGGTCTAGGGTCTCCAGAACAGGGTGGTACCTTTTGCCGGCAGCAGTTGGTGCAGAAACAGAGGCACCTGCCCGCGGCCCCCACTTGGCCTCAGAGCCCAGGCTGACTGGTGGCTGCTGCCCAGCCTGCCCCGAGGAGGCAGCAGGGAGCCAGGGGCTGCCATGGGACTTCCTGTGCTCCTCCCACCTGCCCCAACCCCTCTTTCTCCTTCTAACACATTGGCTGTTTGGGGAGCAGACTAAACTTTCAGACACCATAGGTCTTGCATGATGGGCCTTCTTGGAAGAGGCAGGATGAACAGCCCTGCCTGTCGCTGGCACGATTGTCTGCCTCCCATAAAGTGCATCACGCCTGCACCTCCCTGTGCCTCCCCTGGGCTGGAGCACAGAGGCCTCATGTTTGCAGACAGCCTTTTACAGCAAGAGGCCAGGACAGAGAAATAGGGGTGTGACATCTTTTTCCCAGTCAGGGGGGGGAAAAAAAGTCTCTTTCGCCCGTCCCAACCCCTCTCTCTGTTGGTGGCCGACTGGGATGTGTTGACTGGCCGCCCAAAGAGGAAGGTGGTGGGTAGAATATAGTCTCAGGGAATAATGGACTTCAGAAAAGCTATGTCTCAGATGTAGGGAGAAAACAAGTGGAAATATGTTATTTCACAACCTTGATACTCCTGACCTCATTCAACATAAACACACACAGGCGCTATGGGCCATGAGGTAGCCTGGAAGAGGGTCCTAGCATGGGGTACTGGCGCCCTCTGGTGGCCGTTAGGAAAATTGCCACAGCCCATACTCTGTTTCCAGAGAAGGAGGCTTGTTGCAGCCGCTCTAACACCAGAAAGTGCAGTTCATAGAAGTCTCCCTTCTCTACACAGCACACCTTGTCCCTCTTAGAGCCGGCGGGCATTCTGGAAGAGAAGAGGTAGATATCGTGGGAGTAAAACTCAGCCCGGAGCTTGGTTTGGGTTTGGGGACTTAGCAGCTCCATAGCCTTTGTGGGTCCCAGTTTCATCACCGGCAAAAGAATACCCCGGAAATGGACAGTGCTCTGGCTCCTTCCAGCGGGAGTCGCCTTTCAAGCCTCCCAGCCCTGAGGAATGCTGAAACATCAAAGGCCTGGCGAGCCATTGCTGTTCGTCTGGTGGGGAATTCTTTGTATGGAATGTCCCCTTTGCATTTAAACTCATTCCCTGTTGTTATCATTCTAGTCTTTCTCTACTAGCCCCGATGCATCTGGTGTCACAGACCAGCCCGATTGTTCCCATTCGCTGTTGCAAGAACACTGCCGTTGTCACGGCAAAGCCTGACTTCCCTGTCTGATGACTTGTGATGCCGCCTCTGAAGCTGGGGAGAGAGGGGCCTCCCCCTGGGACACAGCTCACGGGCACCTCAGCTAACGCTGGCTGCGAATGGGAACCCACAGGGGCATCTGAGCTCAGAACTGGGGATCAGAACCTGGGGCTCCCAGTTAGTTGGCCTTATATATTTTCCTTTTCATCTGAGCCTTAAGTCAACCCACTGACTGCCGGAAAAGAAAGCACCCCATTCTGTCGGACGTGTCAAAAAAAAGGACCATTTTCAGCATGAATCCCTCCTTATGGAACAAAAGTCTGTGTTTTCAAGCGTTTAACTCATGGGAGTGGACTTCAGCCCTCACCCAGGGCCCCGCCTCCTGGTCCCCGAGGGACGTCCGCACCCCTCCTCCTCCTCCTCAAGGCTCTTGTTCTTGGGGAAGACGAACAGAGTCGTTTATCTTTTCTGCTTAAGCCCTTGGGATGTTTCTGTTTAGCAAGACAGCGATTTCAGGGAGAGGCGCTGTTTTATTAAGTGTATTAAGCAGCTGAGCAGCTCATCTGTTGGCTGGGTTGTCGGCTGGCTGCCTTGGCTCCATCCCAATGGAGCGGGGTTGTTTTCCCAACATGTTTTTAAATTCTTATTACTGGCTATGATGCGGTGTCACTGATGCCGTTATGATAATTAGCTTGTTTCTTGCGTAGCCTAAAACAGAGGAGACCTTTTGCCAAATGCAGTATAATAACCTTTCTGGAATGGCGGTCCCATGAATAAATTAATGAGGGCGTGGTGAGTGCCTACTAAGGGCCATGTAGTTTTGCATTTATTTCTCCTATTTTTTAATATATATTTTTTATTGATTTCAGAGTGGAAGGGAGAGGGGGAAAGGGAAACATCAATGATGAGAGAATCATGGATCGGCTGCCTCCTGCACGCTCCCCACTGGGGATCAAGCCTGCAACCTGGACATGCGCCCTGACCGGGAATCCAACTGTGACCTCCTGGTTCATTGGTCAATGCTCAACCACTGAGCCACACCAGCCGGGCTATTTCTCCTCTTTTTTGTTACAGCCACAGAGGGGAGAGAGTATTATATCATTTTGACAGATGAGGACACTGAGGCTCGGGGAGGCTGAGGGGCTTATTCAAGTTCTCACACTACGAGATCCTGCAGGAGACAAAATTCACACCCAGCTCTGGCTTCGAAACCCTTGCCTGTCTCATGACAACCCTTCGCACACACTCCTGCCTCTGCTGAAATCCCATTTGGGGCCTCTTGTGTAAAGTGACTCAAACTTTGGTGCAGAGTGAATGTAGTCTGGGGACCCTAAAAGGGAACGGCCCTGCCTGGGAGGAGGGGACCCGCTCTGACCTCGTCTGGGCCCTGGAGGAGCAGGAATCGGGCCCAGATAGGCACTCCGTGAGGGTCTTTCATTGCTTCAGTATTTAACAGAGGCATTCGGCCTGGTGATGCGACTCTTAGAAACATACCCAGGCTGGTTGTACCACTTCTCTGGGAGGAGTGACTGACCGCCACGTTTTGAAATAAAACCCTTGGACTTGAACCCTGGGCTTTCTCTTCGGGAGAACTCAAGTTTGGACAGAATATCAGAGGACTCAGAGGTCCGCTGGGCTCTGAAATGCGTGAACATATGGAGGAAGAGCTGGAAAAACAGGAGACTAAGAGCACAGCCGGTTTCTTATATCCAAGTGCTGTTTTGTAGGAAAGGAGTGAGGTGTTTCTATCTGATCAAGTAAAGCAAAACCAATTGGCCCGATTGGGGGGGAGCCAACTCAATATGGACTAGAAGGAAAGGTCTGAGGTGGTCTAAGAAGTAAAGGTCTTTAACTTTGGAGGTTTTTAGCATTGAAGATATGTGGGGGGTGTTGTGGACGCATTTGTGTGGTGAAGTGTGTGTGTGTGTGTGTGTGGGGGGGGGGGGGGGTTCTGAGTGGGTGTGGTTCTGTGTGTGGTTCCCTGTATGTGTGTCTGTGGTTCTATGTGTGTGTGGTTCTCTGTGTGTGGTTCTCTGTGTGTGGTTTTTTGTGTGTATATGGTTCTGAGTATGTGTGGTTCTGTGTGTGTGTGTGCTATTCTGTGTGTGAGTGTGTGGTTCTGTGTGTGGTTCTGTATATGAGTGAGTGTGTGTGTGTGTGTGTGTGGTTCTGTGTATGAGTGTATGTGGGTCTGGGTGTGTGGTTCTGGGTGTGTGTGTGTGTGTGTGTGTGTGTGAGTGATTGTGTGGGGGGGGTCTGGGTGTGTGGTTCTGGGTGTATGTGTTGTTCTGTGCATATGGTTCTGTGTGTGTGGTTCTCTGTGTGTGGTTTTTTGTGTGTATATGGTTCTGAGTATGTGTGGTTCTGTGTGTGTGTGTGCTATTCTGTGTGTGAGTGTGTGGTTCTGTGTGTGGTTCTGTATATGAGTGAGTGTGTGTGTGTGTGTGGTTCTGTGTATGAGTGTGTGTGGGTCTGGGTGTGTGGTTCTGGGTGTGTGTGTGTGTGTGTGTGTGTGTGTGAGTGATTGTGTGTGGGGGGGTCTGGGTGTGTGGTTCTGGGTGTATGTGTTGTTCTGTGCATATGGTTCTGTGTGTGTGTGTGTGTGTGTGTGTGTGAGTGTGTGTGTGCACACTTGCAGGGGCCCATCATACAGGGGAAGGGCAAGTAGAAGACAGAAGATCTGAGCAGATGCCCTCCAGGTCCCGTATTACCGGGACTTCTGTGATGAACTTGGAAGATGGCCCTCAGCACCACGCTGCTCTTGCAGAGTGTTTGCTCAGGGAGCCGGCAGGGTGCATTTTCTTAAGAAAATGTTCGAGCCTCGGGAAAGGAACCGGAAGAGCATCCCGAACAGCCCTCGCCCGCTCCGCCTGCACCTTCCCAGAGGCAGCCCTTCTCTTCCACCCCCACCCGCAGTGACCGTCTCAGGGAACTTCACAGAGAGGCGATGCTGCTCTCTCCAGCTCCCTGGTTGTGCAAATCCCCCCCACTCCCCACCCCGGCCTGCTCGCTGGGCTGCACTGAGTGGTCACAGTCCTGCCATGCCTGCGGCTGTCGCTCCTTCGCCTCCGTCTTCCTGGCGGGGACCCTGGGGAGGCCACAACCAGGCGGACTGTGGGTGCTTCTGTGCTTCTCAAACCATCGCTCAGATCACCCGCAGGCAGGCCGGGTCCTCATCACTCCCCAGCAGGAGAACCAGCAGAGAAAATGGGCACAGTGGCCTCGAGTCCCAGAGCCCTGGTCGCCCAGGGGCGCCACTGGGCTGGGGCAGCGGGCAGGGGCTAGGGGTGCGGGGGGTGCTGGAGGCTGGCACCCAGTTCTGCTGAAGGATTTGCCTCCTCCAACCCCAGCTCAGCCTCACGTCCACATCTCACCAGGAGGAATTCTCCTGGCAGCAATGAGAATCAAGTGGCATATTGTAGGGGAAAGTGCTTAGTAAACGATAGCAAAGTGCCAGACCGATGCAGTAGAGTAGAATTTATTATTAATACGGCGGCGAGGCCGCCCGAAGCTAGGATCGCAGGGTGAGGCTGGAGAGCCTGTGAAGCACGGTGGGTGGAGAGAAGCGGCAGGGGGTGCCGGTGCGAGGGCAGCTGTGCAGCCGGACAGTCTGATGGCATCCCCCCCCCCGCCCCCCCCCCCCCCGGGGCACGCAGGTCCAAAGGCGCTCGAGCTGGGAATGGCCTTGGCTGTTGAGGATGTGCTGAGGGTCAAGTGCTTCGTCCAGAGAAGCCAGATGTTCTTCCTAAGGGAACACTCCTATGACCTTCTCTGCTGAGGCACAGACTTTCAGAGACTGTGACACTCAGGAGGCAGCAGGAGCCAGAAGCAAACTTCCAACAGCTCCTGAAGAAGCACCGCAGCATGTGTGCGTGCACGCATGTGTGTGCTTGTGTGTATACGCATGTGTGTGTGCACATATGTGTGGCTGTGTGTATGTGCGCGCCTGTACATGTGTACACATGTATATGTGTGTTCTTTCCACTCTTCCCAATCCATCCTTGGTGGCCAGTCACCCAGAGCTTGTCCGCAGTAGGTCCTAAAGTGACAGAGTCTATTGTGTCTGTAAACTATGGAGTCTGTGAGCAGGACCCTGTTTATTCACTGGCATGCAGATGTATGCTAATGAGCCCTGGTTCTACCTTTCACCTGCTGGCTTGCTGGGTTTCATTTATTCCCAAACTTCGGGAAGGAAGGGGTGTGAGTGTATCTCTCTAAGGAATCCCTGAGCATTTCAGCCTCCAGGGCCCAGGTAACAAGCATCCCCCCTGTCCCTGCCTGGGGCACAGAGAAGGGTTGGGGTGGGGTAGTGGGGGAGACTCAGGTGCTCTGGATGGTGCCGAGACTGAATCCCTGGGCGCCTTTCGGTGAGCACGCCCCAGACATTCACTGGTCGCCCCACGCTGGTTACAACAAGGTCCACAGTCCATCCAGGCTTATGGAATTGACAGCAGGCATTCAGCTTGGAAATAGCAGGCCATGCAGTTTGCCTATGAGCTGCCTGACCTCACAGGGGTGGAGGGCGCAGTCCTCAGGCCCTGTGCCCGCATGCAGAACAGCACGGGGCACGTAGAAGTCTGCAGGCCCAGATTCCTGCTCAACTCCGCGGCCAGAGAGGCGGCTGTGGGCTGTGGGCAAGGCCTCTGAGTCTTGAATGAGCAAGGCGTGGAGAGAGGAAACCTGTGAAAGGGTGTCCTTCCCCCACCCCTCCCCTCCCACCCCTCCGGGACCCACGTGTGCTCAGGACAGTCCTGGTGGTGCATTTGGGGATTTTAGACATTTTACCTTCGCGATGTCTCTTCATATCACCTTTCTACAAAGATGCCTCTCCTTTTCCTTCTCTCTCTCTCTCTGACCACAGCCCTTTCATCTTCTGTTTACTGGTATTTTCCATTTGGGGCAGGGGTTGTCATGGCTCTGCCCACCTTCATTGATGACCTTTGGCCTCTGACCTCTGACCCTCCCTAGGAAGCTGGTACTGGCACCCTGGGGCTGGTGAGATGTTTACAAAGACTCCTAGACTTGGCCCTGCCCCCAGGATTTCATCACTAAAGACTGGTAGGAGGGAACACAAAGTGTCAAGTGACCAGGGGCCCAAGGGGAGGCCCAGGAGGGAGCCCCTGGGTTGCCATGGTTTCCAAGGAGGCCAGGCCTGGGGACTTGCTCAGGGATCCTCTGGTTCTGAGACACCACCCTCACCCCCACCCCCCACCCCCAACCTCTAAGGCTGGGCCACTCGGACACCATAGCAAGGCTGGCCCAAAGGCGTGGATGCGAATGAACTCATTTCCTTTGCTTCCCTTTGATGTTTTCAAAGGTAGAAAATAATTCCTGTCCTCTTCTGGGAATCACCTGGGGGCTGGGGGATGTTCCATCTGTGTGAAATGCTAATTAGAAGCAGTGCCCCCGTCCCCTGCTCCCCCTCCTGCCCAGGCCTGACCTGCCCGGGCAGAGGGAAGCAGGCAGCCGGAGCTAAGGGGCCCTGGGCCCTGGGCCCTGGGCCCTGGGTGAGGGGACAGTGGAGCCAGAGGCTGGGAGCCACGCTCTCCAAAGCCAGTGCAGAGGACCTGCAAGGCAGCGGGCTCAAGCTGGAGACTCTCCACGTGCCGGCGGCCAGCAGGCTGAGGCGCATGGGGGCTCGCTCTCAATGCGCCTCTCCTTCAGGAACGACCTCCCCGACTGTGTAAAGTAGGAAACAATTTCTCTAACCCAGCATCCCAGGGCCAGCACAGCGTCACTGTGTGAAATGTGGAGAGCGTGAAGTGTGGTAGTGAGTGGCCGATAATGGGAACCACTGTTCTGCGAGGAGCCCGGGGTCTCAAGGACCTGCCTCCGCCCCAATTGTTTGAATGCCGTGTGTCTGCCCCTGACGTTGTCTGTCTGCCCTTCCACTCGGGTCTGGGGTCTCGGCGAGACACAGGCCCGCTCAGCCACTCGGTGACCCTTAAGGGTCAGGGCTCCAGGGAGGGCGAGAGCGTGCACCTGCAGGGACCTGAACTTCCAGGGTCCACGGAGCCCTCTGTCCCCAACCACCTCAGCAGGCTGTTCCCTGGGGAGGGACCTTGTTGACATTCAGCCCCAAAGAGCTCTTGTCTGTCTCCCAGACCCTCAGTGTCCCTGCAAACCTGGGCAAACACCACCCACCTATTGTGCATTAGCGCCACCCAAGCCCCAGCAAAGCCAGTGCCAGGCACTGCTGGGGGCAGGGCAGGAATAGCCCAGGATGCTTCTCAAGGAGCAAACAGGTGGGCCTTAGTGTGACCAGGGAGAGAGGGCAAAAGGGCGAAGGTAGGAAAGGCACCTGAGTTGGGGACAGGAGGCTGTAGACTGCCCTCCCTTGGCCACTGACCCCCCCCCCCCCCCCACACACCACCACCACTACCCCATGTCCTCCACCCTCCTGTGTCCTTTGTGCTGGTCTGGGTGCTAAATGTGTTCTAGCGAAGCAATCAAATGAAGGTATTTGTAAAGAAAACTCATTTACCGAGCAGGCCTCTGGAGCAGTTGATGGAATGGCCCTCCTCTGGGTGGAAACAGTGGTGTAATGGCCTCCCCGAGCTGTGATTACACTGACATTACAGCCGCTAATAAGCCAGAGGGCGCTGCATGCGCTGCCCCCACATGTGGACAGGCTAGCCCACAGGTGCATGGGGGCTGCTGCGCCCGCAGCTCCGGAGGATGGCCACGCGAGGGCGCTCCGGAGCTGTGGCTTCCAGGTGAGCCTGGCTCCCTGCAAGGATGGGCTCTTCTCAAGGACCCTCAGTGGCGCTGCGGGGGACTGGGAGTGGGGGGGTTGGGGGGGGGGGTGCAGCAGGAAGCAGCTTGCCCTGTGCTCTCTCCTTGCCCCTAGCAGCATGCGCATGGAATGGTTTGCAAAGCCAGTCTACAGGTAGGGTTGCAAGCTGGGTGGGTGGCTCACATCGCTGAATCAGAAACTGGGATATTAATGAGGATATTTTAAAATCCCATTAAAATGTGGTTGGATGCATCACTTCTTTATGGAAAAGGCAGTGAGTTGGGCTCTGAAATCCCAGAGGCAGGATGTCTCTGGCTCCTCCCTTCCACCGGCTTCTCTGGAACGCAGGGGTGTGGTGTGGGTACCCCTTCAGGGCCCGCTGCCCTCCAGGGCCTCTGACCGCAGGGCAGCGACTGGACTCCTTAACTCTGCAGCCCCAGGACCTAGCTGGCAGCAGGAGCCTGCGTGGTTCCTGTCTGAGTTGAACTTGGTATTGTTTCTGGGGAAGGGAGGGGGACCCTTCTGCCTAAGATACCAGCTACTCCCCGCGGTGTGACAGCCACATTGTCAGTCCTGCTGTCAGACCCTGCGATACCATTTGGGACCAGAAAATATGACCAGGAGTCTCACAGACCAATGGGCAGGTGTCCAATTACCCTCTGAGATGGTCTCCCCACAATCTCCAAAGCTTGAGAACCCCAATGCGTCTTAAAAGTGTTTCCTGAGCATTTCTAGACCATCCATGAGCACTGCAGGCAACATTTTATTTATTCAGTTCTTGTCTAATGTAATTAGTTTTAATTTTGCATGTCTATACCCTTCAGTGAGAGCAAAGGCTGCATGTGTAACTAAAACCCCGGCCGCCCCCTGGTGGCCAAGGAAGGAAGGATCGCTAGAGGCGGGCAGTGAGCGCTTCCTTTCTCTGTGACCTCTGCTATAGGGAGGATTGAACCCTTTCTCCCGTGACCTCTGCCATTGCCTGCGGCTCTGGGTGGGGAGGGGAGGGACAGCCTGGGACACAGGTGGCAAGAACACGGGTGGCAGGGGAGCTGTCCTGGCCCTGCCTTAATCCCACTGTGGCCTGTACTCTCAGAAACCCCCTCCTCCTGACGGGATGGCTGGGAGGAGGCTGAGCCCACGGGAAGGAGCAGGTGGAGAGTGAATTTTTGCCCCTTGCAATCCCAGCGCAGGACAGTAACTCTTTCCTTTACCTCTCAGGTCCTTACCTCAAAGGCTAGCTCAGTCCCAGGCCGGACTTAGGGGGTTTCTCTTGTGGAATTGTTTCCCCAAATGTTACTTTTCGCTTCATTCCCCTGAAAGGCTTTCTGGGGGCAGTTGGAGGCGCCGGCCAGGAGGAGGGGCTGGCCGGACCTGAGACACCCTCCTGGGAGGGGCGGGTCTGGCAGGGCCTCTGCAGGGAGGGGACTGGGCCTCTTGACAGGGGGATGAGGTGGGACAAATAGGGAAATTATTATCTTACCAGCACTTTATACTCTTGCTTTCCTTCATATCACAAAAGATAACACCGACTAGCAGCACTAACAATAGCTAGTGGGCACTGGGGGCTAATGACTTTATTACATTCCTCATAGTGCCTTTCTCACAATTCATCTAAGAAGTGGGTCCCACCACGACCCCCACTCTGTCAATGAGGAAACTAAGTCACGGAGAAGTTGTCAGTTGAGTCTGACCACTAGGCGGGGCTGTTGCACTAGCATTGCTCCAGGCAGAGCAAGGGGATCAGGCTCCACACTCAGGACTGGAGGCCTCCGGTCTCCCCTCAAGCACATCTGCCCCTGAGCCCCTCTGATCAGATGAAGCACAGGGAGCTGGCAAGGAGAGGCCCGGGTCCTGGGTTAAAGAGATAAAGCTGCCCTGGCAGGTGTGGCTCAGCTGGTTGGAGCGGCCTCCCCATGCATTGGAAGGTGTCAGGCTTGAGTCCAGGTCAGGGCATGTACAGGAGGCAAGCAATTGATGTTTCTCTCTCACATCAATGTTTCTATCTCCCCTCCCTCCCTCTTTAAAATCAATAAAAATAAGAAGAAGAACCCTGACCTTGGTCATTGTGGCTTAGTTGCTTGAGCATTGCCCCATGCATAACGAGGTCGCAGGTTTGATTCCCGGTCAGGGCACATGCCCAAGTTGTGAGCTCGGTCCCCCATGGGGGTGGGAGGGCATGTAGGAGGCAGCAAATGAATGTTCCTCTCTTGTCAGTGTATCTCCCTCTCTCTCCCTCTCCCTTTCCCTTCTCTCTAAAATTAATGAAAACATTTTTTTTTAAAGAAGAGCTAAAACTTATAACACAGTTGGGCCATCCGGTATACCAGTGATGGCGAACCTATGACACGCGTGTCAGAGGTGACATGCGAACTCATTTTTTTTTTGGTTGATTTTTCTTTGTTAAATGGCATTTAAATATATAAAATAAATATCAAAAATATAAATCTTTGTTTTACTATGGTTGCAAATATCAAAAAATTTCTATATGGGACACGGCACCAGAGTTAAGTTAGGATTTTTCAAAATACTGACATTTCGAGCTCAAAAGGTTCACCATCACTGCTGTATACCCTGGTCCAGATCACACGTTCACACATTCCATCAGACATACACGGAGCTGCCGGGACCCTGGGCGATCGAGGAGCAGGCAGGCCTCCCCCAGAGGAAAGCACAGGGCAGGCTGAGTGTGCACCCTGCACCCAGGGCTGGAGCCCGGGGGCCAGACGCTCTGGCAGCACATCCTTCATCAGCGATGCGGCATCTGAAAGGTGTATCCAATAAACGAACCACCTAATAGAGTGGCAATGACCGTCCCGTCCCACCAATAAAAATCAACCATGAAGAAAGCAAAAGTAATACATGTTACAGTCAGAATCTCTGCTCTGGGAGTAGATCAACCTGGCCCCAGGAATCAGATGAGAATGAGGCTAAACCTGGGGGAGGAGGTGATAGAGGCAGATCTGGAGTCTCTGGGGGTGAGCCTGCCTCCAGGGGTTGTTGAGGCCTGAGCCCACCATCTCCTTCTGCCCAACATTTGCTGGGGCTGACCCTGAGTGACAGATGAATGGATTGCTCCGACACACATTTGTCTGTGAACGAGAGGGCTAAGGGGCTGCTTGGCTATAGGGACCAAACAGCTCCGTTCGCCGGCCTCCTTAGGCTTTTATTGTAACAACAGCTTGAACTACAATTAACCTTTAGATACAATCAGCAGGGTAAGTATCCTTGAGAAAGCACGTGCTTCTACAAGGTCGGGTCTAAAGACTAGGCATAGAGATTCCAGCAAAACACACCCGGGGGCTCGGACTTGTTTGGAAAAGTCAAGGCAGGGGTTGCTGCCTTCAGCAAGGTCCCCCTTAAGGCCCCAGACCTGCCGGAGAATCCTCCTTACAGACTCTCCCACCAAGTCCCGTGCTTCCCCACAAACATCTTCTGCCAGGGCTCCATGGGCTTGGACGCTGAGACACCCACAGGGTAGCTCAGAGCCTCCCAAGATGCCAGGAGGCAGGGGAGCCCAAGGCTGCCTCCCACCACAGGGGGCTGTGTGCAGGGTCTCCCGTGCCTGGCAGGCCCAGGTGCGACCCCTGCACTCCCAACTTGGAGCCAACTGGATGCCCTGGCCCAACACACATTTTGTAATTGGGCTGAATAGCCACGCCTCTCCTTGGGCAAGAGCCAGGAGGGGCTGCCCTGACCCTCCTCCTCCATCCAGGCCAGTCCTACCTTCCTGGGTTATGACACTGAGAATAAAATCCGAAGCAAAGAGGGGTTCAAACAGACACCCGACTAAGGTTTAGTGACTCCAGGGGAGAGGTCAAAGGGACGAGTGTCACTGAGCATCCAGGGCTAATTTTAGGTGCTTCAGCCAAAATATAGCACGGCAGGTCATTACATGAAGTCAGTCGGGATTCTGGGTTTTTATATCATGGTTAATTAATTTATGCAAGTATTTACAATAGCAGAGAGACCATCAGCCAAGACCCATCATAAGGAAAGTCCTGGGGCCCCTGGGAATGGATGGGGAGGGGCGTGTTGTGGGGGCGTGGTCTGTTGAGGGGCGTGGCCTGCGGCTGAGAGGGTGTGGGAGGGGCGGTCTGGGGCGAGGCCTGGGACCTGGCTGACAGGGATGCGGGTGTTTGGAGTGTGTGGGGTCCAGCAGAGGTGGGCAGAGGACTGAGCCACAGTCTCCAGCTGAGGGTCAAGGACCCGGTCAGGGTGTCGGTGAGCCCTCCAGAGGTGCCCTCTTATTTCTGAGACGGCCTGTGTCAGTGAGGGACAGGGAAAAAGTGCCCAGCTGCGAAATGTCACCTTCAACCTGCCTGAGCCAGAGCATTTACAAATCTGCCCGTCACCCTGACAGCTGACAGATAGCAGCCCGGGCTGGGACTGAGTTAGATCGGCGCTATAAGTCTTGCAAAAATTTGGGGGCTCTTACGATTTTTATCATCAAGACAGGTTAAAGGATGTGGGGCACGGATTCCAAACAGGAAGGAGACTGGGGCTCTGCGCCTGCCTCCGCGGGCCTCCCCCTCCGACAGCGGCGGGATTATCTGTTACCTGAGGGGAGGTGACAGGAGAAAATTACCCGGCCTCAGCCCCATCTGTTGCTGAGCACCGCTCATTTCACCTTCACTAATTCACTTGGTTTGTCATTTTTCCTTTGTCTCCTTGTCAGCCACCAAACCCTCCATCTATTTGCCCGGGTGCTCCCAGCAGGGTAGGTGACTGCAGGAACCGAGCCTCCTCCGGGATCTTTGCAATGAATGGCAGTCACTCCGAGTCCCTCTGCCCCCTCCTCTCTTCATTGTCATCATTCCCTCCATAACTGATTAGGAAGGAGAGAGAGAGAGAGAGAGAGAGAGAGAGAAAGAGAGAAAGAGAGAGAGAGAGATGCTGTGATTGCTTTCGCAGCCTGAGTCTGCAGGCAAAGCACATTTCTGTGTTTGGTTCCTCCCCTGGGACCTGCCTGTGTCAGGAGGAGGCGGCAGGGTATTAATAAGGAGCAGCAGACACACGCGTGTCCCTGGGAGCGAGGCTGCAAACACTGGTCTAAAGGCCTGGCTCTCGCATTATCCTGGCACGCTGGCCACGGGCCTCTCCCCAGCTTTGGTTTTCCCGTCTGCAATACAGACCCGATGCCTGCGCACCTCCCACCTCCAGGGTGGTTGTCAAGATCAAGTGAGATAGGTCGAGGGGAAGCGCGCTGTGCCTGTTGGATGAGAACATTAATTTTCAGCACCGGACGGGCCTCGTAGGCCATCCGTGTTCCGCAGCTATCACTGTATCAGCGAGCGAATATAAGTCTTCGTGGTTAGGTTTCACCCTGGCAGCGTCTGCCATTCTCCCGGTTCGCAAGCTAGTTGGGATTTCTCATTCCACGTTTATTGAGCAAGTTCTGTGTGCCGGCCACTGTATTCTGCACTGGGCGGCTATGGGGAATTTTAAATGGCTCGCAAGTGTTGTGGCTCCGGGGTCTGGGAGCACCGAGTCCCATGGGGGAGTTGTCAGAGTTGAGAACGTGGGGTTAGGTGCGCAGCTGACTTGGAGTGAATGGGGCTGGGGTTGCCAGAGAAGGTCCTGATTGAGGAAGTGACATCCGTGCGGGGTTTGGGATGGGTTAGCCAGCTGAGTTGGGGGCAGGAAAGGGCATTGAAGGCAAAAGTGGGAAAGAGTTCCAATAGTGCACACGGGCAGGGTCCTCTCGGGGACCCGCGGGGACCCCTGATGGATAGACCCCCCCGGTCAGACGCTGGACACTTGGACAAAGGAGATACCGCAGAAGGAGCATATTTATGTCATGACAGGAATCGTGAGCTTTCCTGAGGGTGGTGACAAATGTTAAGACTTTCAATAGGAAGGATCTGGTCAGAGTCGCCTAGAAGATGGGGTGGGGTCTGAATGAGGCTCACAACACCCCGCCCTCCCGCCCCCCAAGGGCCCCAGGGAGGTGCCCCCAGATGCTCAGAGTGGGCGGGGCCTGGGAGCCACAGGCACTGAGACAGTGTGTCGTTGCCAGCTGCGGCCACCAGAGGGCAGTGGCGGAAGGGCGGAGAGGCAGGCAGCCTCCTCCAGGCCTGGACACAGGGAGGTGGAGCAGGGAGCTGTCCACTGGGGGGAAATGCAGACTGTGTTGTCCAGGGCGTTTTCACCTTAAAAATGGGGATGAGAACACATGTGTAATACCTTAACCAATAAAGAAATTTTTTAAAAAATGTTCCGGCGGCACACGGTCAGAACAAGGTTTTGGATGAAAAACAAAAAATCCCTGTAATCCCACTGACTTGTGTGAGAAGCCAGGGGAGCCATGCACACACCTGGCCTTCAGGGCTCATGGGATCGCACTGTATTGCACTGTGTTCCCACCACCGGTTCCCCCTGCAATGGTGCTGAAGGCTGGACTGGGTCAGGCCAGGAGCCTTCCTGAAGGAAGATGCCACGTGTCTGCATGCGTGTTCGCATGCACTGCCCCGCTGCATCCTCGGGCAGCCCTGTGAGGTCTGTTCACATGAACACAGCCGTTTAGAAAAGCAATCTTGATTTGCCAGGAAGTGAGGTGTCAGGTTTGACGGGGAGCACGGACCCCTACTTTTCACACCCATCCTCTCAGTCTTTGTCGTTGAAATAGGATATGTTTCTGCCTCGCAGGCGGCAGATCTGTGGCAGGGAGTGTCTCTGAGAGGCCTCATCAGACACCTCCTGTCAACCGGGAGAGGGTGTGCGGCAGGTGGGGCTGAACCCCAAGTGTCTGAGCATCGGCTGTCACTGAGCTGCTGACCTGGACCTTTCCCATGTAGTCCTGGGGCAACCCCAAGGGTAGGGTAATTATCCCCATTCTCACATCAGAAAATCGAGGCCCAGAGAGGTTGACAGTCCCAAGGCAGCACAGCCCTAACGTCACCTCTCACACCCCTCCCCGCCCCCCCCCCCCCCCCGGTCTGCACACCTACCACTGTGCTGCTGTGCTGTGCTCTCCTTGCCTTGGGGTAGAGGAGGTTGAGTCCCAGTGCCCCCTCCCTACCCCCCACTCCCCTCCCCCCCTCAGGGGAGGCAGGACTGGCCTTCATGAGGAAGGCCTGGAAAAGTGCACATCTAATTACCACCCAACGAAATCCTCCCCAACACAAAGCGTCCCTGACACAATGTACCTGTGAGATCCCAGGCCAGGAGAGAGCTGGCCTCCTGCCCTGTGGGGACAGCAGCTACTTTCTCTTGGGACCCCAAGAGCTCTTCTTTTTAGAGGGAGCACAGTTCTCAGCGGAGCTGGTGCTGGGACTGTGCTGGGTGCTCGCTGTCCAGTGAGGACTGGGGGAAGGATGAGGCAGGTAGCACAGGGCCAGCCAGGAGAGGGTCCTGGGGTGCTAGCATGGGGGAGCCCAGGAAATCCGGCTGGTGACACAGCAGGCACAACCTCCGTGGTCCTCTGTGGGAGCTGGTGTGTGCTGGGGTCAGGCTGTCCAGGAGATTCCGGCTACACCAGCACAGGTACATCTAGGTCTAAAGAAGAGAGCATTCCGCCCTAACCGGTTTGGCTCAGTGGATAGAGTGCCTGAAGGGTCCCATGTTTGATTCTGGTCAAGGGCATGTACCTTGGTTGCAGGCACATCCCCAATGGGGGGTTTGCAGGAGGCAGCCGATGGATGTTTCTAACTCTCTATCCCTCTCCCTTCCTCTCTGTAAAAAATCAATAAAATATATTTTTTTAAAAAGAAGAGAGCATTCCATGCAGATGATGTGTCAAAACATTGTATACTGAGACCTGTATAATTTTGTTAATCAATGTCACCCCGATGCATTCAATAAAAAGGTAAAAGAAAGAGAGAGAGAGAGGGAGAGAGAACATTCCATTTCTCCCACAAACACAATCTTGTGCTTCTATTTACATAGAATTTCTGGATTCATCTCAGCATTTTGTTGTTCTTTTCTTTCCTAAAGAGTTAGAGTCACAGCTAAGTGCCCCTCCCCCTGTTACCTCACTTCTCTGGATCTCATTCTCCTCGTTGATAACCGAGCAGGATAATACTCACCCTGTCTGATTGCTATGAGAACGGAAAGAGTTGGCATGTATGACAGTAATTAGCTCAAGGGATGGCACATAGTAAAGCTAAATAAATATTAGTTTTCTCTCTTCCTTCACCTTTGTTGTCTCAAACGCACGCACACGCGCACACACACACACACACACGCACACACAGCAAACCACACACCTCACCCATAAATCTGTGCTAAGTCAGAGTTAACTTAGAAAATGAGCAGAGTGCAGAGGCTTTTAGAGGCCCGACATTCCTCAGGTTATCGAAAACAATCATCATACATCTTGGGGAATGTCACCTTGCCCCCGGCACTGAAGACAGGAACCTGGGAAGGAACGTTGGGGGGAACAGCCATGGATTGAGCAGCAAGAAGCTTCGGAGACAGGTCTGCCCACAGCAGGGAGGGGAGGGCGCCTTTCAGAGAGGACGCCGGGGCACAGTGGATCACTCACTTGTCATTCTGTCCTCCAATATTTCTCCAGGTTAATTTCAGGATGAGGCTACCCGGGAAATGCAGCGAATGTCATCAAAGCAGAGATCCCATGCATTGAAATGTTGGCACGGACTTGAGTAGGGGAATAGATCAGTCCAGGGTCATTCATACTGTACCTCTCACAGTCTCTCAGACTCTGCTGGAGGCAACTGGTGTCACTGCTTGCATGGTGGCATTTTTTTTCTAGTATATTTTTATTGGTTTCAGAGAGAAAGGGAAAAGGAGAGAGAGAGAAACATCCATGATGAGAATCTTTGATTGGCTGCCTCCTGCACATCCCACACTGGGGATCAAACCCACAAGCCAGGCATATGCTCTGACTTGGAATTGAACCGTTTGACCTCTTGGTTCATAGACCAACGCTCAACTACTGAGCCACACCGGCCCGGGGGGGTGGTGGCAGTTCTGAGAGGTGTGTTGAGCCCACCACCACGGCTTCCTCAAAAGCACATCACTGTTGAATGGTTTATATGTTGGCTGATTACTTTCAGTGCTTAGGTCCTTTAGTAATTTTAGAGAATTCTTCACTTCTGTTATCTCTTCAAATATTATTTCTCAGCTCCCTCTTTCTGAAGCTCCTATTAGTCATGTGTTGGGTCTTCTCACTCTTAATTGCTATCTTATATGTTTCATTTTTATTTCTCTGGGTGACTTCCCCAAGTTTTACTTTTCATTTGGTAATTCTCTGGTAATGCCTAACCATTCATTGAGATTTAAAAATTGCCATAACTTCCTTTTTTTTTATTTCGAAAGGTTTTCTATTTTAAGGCTCCACATTTTTTTGCATCTTGCGATATCATGTGTTTGAGTCTTGCTTTTTAAAGTATTTTAAGATGAATTATTCCATAGTCTCTATTTAGCTATGTGATGACTTACAGTTTATAGGGACCTAAGAGAATGTGGTTGTTTGCTCACATGTTTGGTAATTTCAGATTGTGAGCACATCTTTAGCAGGAACACGTGGGAACTGGATTTCCTGTGTGGCCTGGGGTGAGAGCATGGCTCTCTGAGAGCAACTCTGTGTCTGACTCTGCCAGGAGCCCCAGGAGGGAGTCAGCACAGGGAGCAGAAACCAAAAACCCAGCCCACTTGCTGTCCTCATGCTAATTATAGAAATTTGTTTGAATCCAACATTTGGAGGCCTTTGAGGGCTCCAACTTTATGTGTAAATGTCATCCAGGTCCCAGTCTCCATCTCCAAGTTCCTGTTAAGACTTGGCCTCTTACCTCCCCCAGAAGTTACACTCTCCCTCCCGTGGCCCCAGCCAGTGGAAGCACAGCCATGGCTCTTGCTTTTCTATTTTTAAGTTCCCTCTTTGTTGCTGGTCCTTAGAGAAAGCCCTTATTTTCTTGCAATCATCATCATCATTAGCAGCAGCATCACCACGGCTAACATTTAGTGAGCCCTTGTACTATGTGCAAGCCCTGCTCTAATTGCTTTATATGAAGGAGCTCATTCAGCCCGCCTAACAACACCAGGAGGCAGACGCTGTAATTATCCCCATTTTACAGATGATACCATTACAATTTCCTTTAAAGAACAAGCACTCCCCATTGGAAAAAAAACAAGCCCTAAACATTTAGGTAATAATTTTATAGAAAAGAAAGGAGAATCAATTCATCAAACCAATGGCTTTCCAAGGTTCACATAGCGAGGTCACATCAGAATCAGGACCAGCACCCCTGTGTTCTTACTCTCAGCACAGTGCCGTGTGTCTGTATTCAGTGATGTTCTAGTGACTTCTAACACTGTGGTCAAGATTTGCTTTGCTGAGGAAAACTGAGAGAATGATGATGGCATCCTCTATGTGAAGTTACTCGGTTGCTTTTTCTGATCTCTTCATTTGAGCTGATCTCTCTAACCTGCCTTGTACTGGGAAGATATCAAAAGGGGGTTGACCAATGGGTCGCAACATTTTTATAAGAAATGGCTATTAAATTTTGTCTTCCAAGGGGGGCATTTCCTACAAAGGCAGATAGATTTATAGACACAAATGGAACCATCTCTCGATGAAAAGTGTTAAAGTTCCTGTGGACTGCCTCCCTAGATGTGAGTTGTTTGAAAAAAATTATACCTACTGAAATCCTCTAAACAGCATCTGGATTGCACTTTGAAATTATATTGCTAGTTTTACAGAGAATTATGGTTTAAAATGAACAGAAACGGGGGAACGCAGGCTCCTTCCACCACCTCTTAATCCTGCAGGATTCTCCCTCATCATTTGGGAAGATGACTGGCCTGGGATAAAAGATTGGACCAGTCAGAAAGGGAAGGATAGGGGACAGCAATCCTTGGGACCTGAAGGGCCTAATCAGGTGGGAAAGAGTAGGAAGGGGTCTGACACAGCAGCCTCCACCTGAGTCAGCGAAGGCAAAGAAGCAGCCAGGGTGACTGAGTGGCTTCCTGTCTTAGGAGGAAGCTCTCAGCTCCCTATGTTGCTCTATGTGCCCCACTGAGTTCAGTCAAGTGCAGAGCCTGAGGGTACCCTCTCCCCTCCCTGGGCAGGGACGGGATGCCAGAAGGGCCATGAGACATCTCCAGTGTTCCCTGCTTGTGTGGATATTTGCATTCCTACCTCCATCAATTCCTGTCTCATCAACTGCATTGATTGCTTCCTCTTGACTCAAAACCTCGGCTCCGAACAAACTACCCAAGTTCAACTACCCAAGTGCTGCCTTCCTGACTTTGCCAACATGCTTTCCAACTCAGGCATCATTTTTTTTTCTTTTCTTTGCCACCAAATCACATATTTCACCTCCTACATGACAGCAGTCTTCTGATCAGCACTCGTTCATTGCCTTTATAAACCTGAATTGACTCATCCCCGCCTATGCTATGCAGCAAAGCTTCTGACCCAAAGCATGGTGCTTAGGACCATGGGCGGAAGATTAACTGGGGAAACACACAAGGGAACCTTTGGGGGTGATGAACATGATCTGTACCTTGTTTCCGATGGTGGTTATACAAGTGTATGCAATTGTCAAAATTCATGGGCTGTGTGCCTTTGAATGTTTGTAGATTATACCTCAACAGAGTTGACTGAATCAAACAGAACTCTAATATTGGACGAGAAGGGCACAGAACACTGAGTCCTCACAGTCTCTGAGTCTAATCTGGAAGCAGAAGTGGGCATGGACTATACAAAAGATGCTGAGATTAAAAATGCACGTTCCCATAATTTTTTGTTACATGAGAGTCTTTGGTAGTCAGGCACTATGCTACGCCCTGAGGCGATGAGTAAATGATCTGTGTGGTCTAACAAGGAAGACCAGTTCAGTGGATGGGTGCCGTGTGAGAGCGAGAGTAGAGAACTATGGGGGAACCTCAAACCCAGAGGAATAGCACAAACAGCTTTCTGCAGGATGTCCATATTGAGCTCTGAGATCAGGAGAAATCCTCCATAGTCACTAGCCAAAGCAGCAATCAGAAGATATTGAGCATATGTATGTGGTGTGTGTGTGTGTGTGTGTGTGTGTGTGTGTGTGTGTGGTGTGTGGTGTGTGGTGTGTGTATTGTGTGTGTATTCAGTGTCTTGAACGAGACCATGGCTCTTGAAGACCCAGGACTCTTGATCACTTCGCAGCTTGGGTACCACGTTTGGGTGTGAAGCTAATTGAGGGGCTTGGAAGTCCTTAGTGTATGATGACGCTGGGCACAGACTCTGGTGAGCATTGTGTTCAGGCACTAAACAGAGAAGTTTGGATAACTGGGGTCCCTGTTCTCCAGGAGCTGGGTTCATTAATACTTTATTGGTTATTTCTGATCATATTGGTTACCATTCAAGGAATTGTCCTTTTTGGTTCAGAGACCCAGTTCTTCACTGCACATGTGAAGAGGTGTTTCCTCTTTGTTAAAACTTCAGGAACTTTCTAAGGACCAGCCTTTATCCAATATGTCAAAGACCATGTACATATCTTTATATATATATATATATATATATATATATATATATAATTTTATTGATTTTTTACAGAGAGGAAGGGAGAGAGATAGAGAGTTAGAAACATCGATGGGAGAGAAACATCGACCAGCTGCCTCCTGCACATCTCCCACAGGGGATGTGCCCGCAACCCAGGTACATGCCCTTGACCGGAATCGAACCTGGGACCTTTCAGTCCGCAGGCCGACGCTCTATCCACTGAGCCAAACCGGTTTTGGCGATGTACATATCTTAAGAGATCTTCTTTTCTCCCTTTACTTCCGGTATCATCTTTTTAAGTTCAGAGCTCTTCATCTTCTATCTCTCGCCAATGAAGATACCTCTTCTCGGCTCCATTTGGCCCAGTTGCTTACTGGGTCATACTAATCTTAGCTCCACTATGACCCAGTTGTTTACTGGGCCATAAGAATAGCAAACACTTATGCAGCATTTACTCCGTGCCAGGCAATTTGCCTACGTATTAACTCATTTCATCTTCACAGGGACCCTGTAATGAAGGTGCTATTATTGGATAGGATCCTCCGGGATGTCTTCCAAGCACCCCAGACTCAGCATGTCCAAAAGCGATGCCACAATCACTCCCCTAAAACTCGCGCCTCATCCTCCTGTTTTCACATTTCATTAAATGACTCCGTCTTCCCACCTGGTGCTCAGCCATGAAACAGAAATCACCCTTGACCCTTTCCCATCTATATTTAATCACGGAGGTTGCTCTACCCTGTCCCAGTTTCTCTTAGGGGAGGCAGCATCCTAAAGCGACGAAAGGGTCTGTCTGTGGTGACAGACTGTGTGGGATTGAATCCTGGTTCTGCCACTTAACAGATGCGGGTCCTAATAAAAGTTCAACTTTCTGAGCCCCGGTCTCATTGAGAGAATTGAGTGAGTTAAAACAGGGAACGCGCTTAGCACAGCATTGAGTCTGAGAACTGCATTGAGTATAGTAATGAAATATTTCATCCATCTCCCTTTCCAGTTAGCGGACAGTGTGTTACACGAAAACGAACAAGACAACTGGTGACAGACAGATCCAGAATACATCCCATTTCGTAGCCACTTACTCTATGTGTGACTTCATCTGTACAATGGAGACAATACCACCCACCCACAGGGCCAGTGTGAGCCATACCTGGGAAGCTCTTGGTAAAGCCCCTAGCGCAGTGACGGCGAACCTCTGACACGTGTGACACGCGAACTCATTTCTTAAAAAATATATTTTATTGATTTTTTACAGAGAGGAAGGGAAAGAGATAGAGAGCCAGAAACATCAATGAGAGAGAAACATCGATCAGCTGCCTCCTGCACATCTCCCACTGGGGATGTGCCCGCAACCCAGGTACATGCCCCTGACCGCAATCAAACCTGGGACCCTTCAGTCCGCAGACCAACGCTCCATCCACTGAGCCAAACCGGTTTCGGCGCGAACTCATTTTTTTGGTTGATTTTTCTTTGTTAAATGGCATTTAAATATATAAAATAAATATCAAAAATAGAGATCTTTGTTTTACTATGGTTGCAAATATCAAAAAATTTCTATATGTGACACGGCGCCAGAGTTAAGTTAGGGTTTTTCAAAAGGTTCACCATCACTGCCCTAGCGCAATGCCGGGCATAGGACAGACCCTCAGTGAGTGTGGTTCCGCCTCTCTCCAGTCACCGCTGTTACACGCCATCACCCAAGTCTAAGAAGGAAATAGGTACCCGAGTGGCACCTGGCACCTTGGAGGGAAAGAAACAACTTCACACATTCGCCAGCTTTACCATAAACTACAGGCTCAGCATCACCAGCAAGAACCGCGCTTCTCTCTGATATCCCCTTCTTCCTCACTCTTTATCCTTTTCTAAAAGATCCGAGGGTCCAATTGGCTTATAAATCACGACCTATATTTTATCTGTGCACCAATGTTCAGTACCCACATTCCAAAAAAGTACATTCTCTGGTTCTTCTTCCCACTGTGTGGCAAGTGGCTGCTGAGGGCCTTTTCACGTCCTAATTTCCTGCTGAGTCAGTGGGGCCTGGGGACAAGGGCCTGAATAAGCACAGGGCTGGTGGCCTCACCCCTTCGGACTGAGGACCAGGCAAAGGATGGAAGTGGTGGGATAGGCCAGCGACCTCGTGTGGGGGACCCAGTGCAAAATGCAGCTGTGGGACTCTTGTTCAAAGATCGCTAAGCCTTTCAGGATGGCAATAGTAGAGCATGAACCAAATTCAGGGCCCTTCTGGGCTTGGGGTCAGGGGGACCACAGGGGGGACACACCAGGCACCCCACCCTGGTGTGGGGAAGACCTGGATCCTTTTCCCACAGGACCCCTCAGCCTCCCCTTTGGATGCTTGGAAATAGCCCCCAAAGTCTCCTCTACAGCTTCAGTGTCTTTCCCCCTCCGCCCCACTCTGATATCAGAGGATTTGATTACCTGAAGGTAATCTCTACATCAGCTCTCTGATCTCTCTTTCACCAAGAGTCAGTCCACTTTTCAAATCCCCGATTCATCAGACTCCGCTTCTCCATGACCTTCGCTCCTTCCCCTTAAAGAGCAAAGATGCTCACCAGGAGGATGTGCTGATATTTGAGAGTGAGCGTTTAGTAATTGCTCACTTAGTTCCACAATGAAGGGCGTTGGACATAATTCTCCTGTTTAATCTTCAAAACCATCTTAGCGGTAGTTACAGTGATCACTCCGTTTTACAGATGAACTTACAGATTTAAAGAGATCGAGTATCTTGTCCAGGATCACGCAGTGAGCAAGTGGTGGGGCTGAGGGTGGAACCCACACTCTGGGTTCCAGGGCAGGGGAGACGGCTACAGCGCCTGGAGAGATGGGGAATCGGATGAGACAGTGACTAACAGCAACCACAGCAAACAAACAAAACAGGAGAAGCTGACTATCTTTCTGATGAGAAGATTGAATACTATCAACATGTCAGTTTTTCCTAAGTGACTTTATAGTTTTAAGGCAATTCCAAGCACAATTCTGATAGTTGTGTGTGTGTGTGTGTGTGTGTGTATTTTGTTTGTTTTGGTTTTGTGTGTGTGTGTGTGTGTGTGTGTGTGTGTATGTGTGTGTTTAAGAGCTGCCAGGGGAGAATAATGTTCACTTTTGGCCATACCAAAAAATAAAAAAAGAGAAGAAGAAAGAAAGAAAGAAAGAAAGAAAGAAAGAAAGAAAGGAAGGAAGGAAGGAAGGAAGGAAGGAAAAAAGGAAGAAACCCAGAGAGAAACCGAATGGAGGGTGGGAGGCTCAACCCTACATATTGTAAGTCATTTCCCCAAGCCACACACAAACTGTGGGGTTCTGGCATCACAATCAATAGATTGATATATGTCACAGAATGAATTGCCCAGAAATGGTTTTATGAAATATAAGGATTTGGGACCTAAATATAACAATTTCAGAAATCTCTTAGGAAAGAAAGGCATATTCAGTAAGTATTACAATTTTTTTCTAATAGTGTAAAAATCTATCTAGAGCCAACTCCAAAATTACAGTTAGATTACAGAGCCGAAATTAAAATATGAAACCATGAAAACTCAAAGTAAATCTACATGGGGATTCCAGCTGGAGAAGGGCTGTCTGTGTCCACAAGCAAGGACACGAGGAAAGAAAGGTTGATGAATTTGGCAGCATGAAAATTAAGTCCTTCTGCGTGTCAAACGTACAATCATCTGGGCAAATAATTTTAACAGCACAATAGACTGTTAATATCTTTAGCACATAACGAACTTCAAAAATCAGTAAGAAAACAAATATTTCAATAGTAAAACCAGCAGAGGATCTAAAGAACTAGTTAAAATATGTTAATAATCAAGAAACATAACAAAAACTTCACATCACTTTTCATCAAAGGAATATAAATTAATGCAAGATTGAAATGTGCCTGGTTTTGCCTCACAGATTGGCAAAGGTTAGAAAAATGTTAACTCCCTCTCTTAGCAGCGGGTATTCTTAAACACTACTGTTGGAAAAGCAAGCTGAAAAGCAGTTTGGCTGCGTGCAACAAAGGTTTAAAATACCTACTCCATTTTACCTGGTTTTCATATTTATAGGATTATATCCTAGGGCGGTTAGACTATAACTAATAAAAGGTTTTTATAAAAGGCTATTTGTTGCAGCGTTCCACAAAACAATAAAATAGTGAAAATAACCTAAGTGCCCAGCCTCAGTAGAATAGTTACATACAGTGAATATGATGGCAATTCTGAAGTCACATGTTCATTCATTCAACAAAACCAGTTCTACTCTAACTGGTTTGGCTCAGTGGATAGAGCGTTGGCCTGCAGACTGAAGGGTCCCAGGTTCGATACCGGTCAAGGGCACGTGCCCCGGTTGCAGGCTTGATCCTCTGTGGGGGCCGTGCAAGAGGAAGCCGATCAATGATTCTCTGTCATCACTGATGTTTCAATCTCTCCCTCCCTCTCCCCACCTCTCTGAAATCAATAAAAATATATATTAAAAAAAGCAACGGTTCTAACCCCTTGGGAACGCATCAGTGAGCCAAACACCAAAAACCCTGTCCTTGCGGGGCTTACGTTCTTGTGGAAAGAAAAGAAATAAAAGAATAACATAAACAATTATAGTAAATGTAGGAAGGTGGTAAGTGCTTAGAAGAAAAAGATAGGTGGGTTGCAATTGGCACTGACAGAGGATGAGGTGGTAGGGTTGTCATTTCATAGGGGATGATCACATGCGGCCTCACTTGGAAGGTGTCATTGGAAAAAATGCATGAAAGTTACAGTGGAGTAAGGTTTGGGGTCATCTGTAGGGAGAGAAAACGCATTTCATAGAGAGAAAAGGGGCTGCAAAGTCCCTGACATGGGAGCTTGTCTGATGTGTTCCAGAAAAGCAAGCAGGGCCCAGCCAGCATGGCTCAGTGGTTGAGCATCGACCTATGAACCAGGAGGTCACGGTTCAATTCCCAGTCAAGGCATAGGCCCGGATTGCAGGCTTGATCCCCAATGTGCGGCATGCAGGAGGCAGCCGATCAATGATTCTCTCTCCATCTCCCTTCCTCTCTGAAATCAATAAAAATATATATGCTTAAAAAAAAAAAGGCAAGCAGGCAAGCAGGGATGTGGGAGGTGATAGGACAGAGAGGTAAGGCAAGAGGAGGGCCAGAGAGGTACCTACCTAGGGGTAGGCTCTTGTAGGCCACTGTAGAGACTTCTTCTTTCACTCCAGGTGAATGGATATCCATTGGCAACTTCTGAGCAGAGGAGGGACATGAAATGACTCATGTTCTCGAAGCATCACTCTGGCTTCTCTGTTGGCCTGAGACTCCAGGGTGACGAGAGTGGAAACAGAAGAGTTTTTGGAAGATTATTTTTCAATAATCCAGAAAGTAGATGATGGTAGAAGAGACCGAGGTGGTAAGACAGATGTGGTGGTTAGTTTAAAGGCAAAAGCCCCCAGGATCTCTTAAAGGACTGGCTGACAGTTATCAGTGAAAGACGGGAGTCAGGTTGACCTACAGGACTTCAGCCCTGGCATCTGGAAGGAGGGCATTGTCAGTAAGATAAGTGGGAAAACCTTGGTTAGGAAAGCCCGGCAGTCACTCTTCATTTAACATATTGACTTTGAGATGTCTCTTAGCCATTGGAGTAGAGATTCTGAGTAGATGGTTGGTTACGGGGGGTCTGCGGTTTGGGGCAGAAGGCTTGCCTGCAGGATTGACACATCTGGAAGTCGTTAGCATACAATGCTATTTAAGGCCATCAGCCTGGGTAAGATCACAGAAAGGAGGATGGATACAAAAGGAAGCTGTCTGCAGCGTGAGCCATGGACACCCCGCCTCTGGGAGAGCAGTAACTGTTATAGCTCCATCGTGGAAGAATTTTTCTGCAGTGGACTTATTTTACTTGTGTGATGAAAGCAAGTGAAAATTGGAAATAAATAAATAATGAATTAAGGAAGGGAGGGAGGGAGGGAGGGAAGGAAGGAAGGAAGGAAGGAAGGAAGGAAGGAAGGAAGGAAGGAGAGAGGAGAGAAAAAGAGCAGCACACAACTCCTCTGCAGAATTCTGGGCAGTGTGTTTGACTGAGGGGAGGGTCCCTGGAGGGCAGGGTCGGGGCCCAGGCTGAGCAGGGTGGGGGTTCAGCATGCTTGTGATGGTGTATGTGTCCCCAATACTCCATCTCGTCTATTGTAGCTGCTGCCAACGGCCTCTTTAGAACAGCCTAGGCTAGGAGTTAGATCTGTCTTTGTATGAGAAAATAAGATGTCATGCTACACGTTGGGTGTGTAATTATAAAGAGATGAAAATGTTTAGGGTCATAAAGCAGAAAACAGTTGAATGCATGTTCTAAAAATAAACTGCATGGGTGCCATGCACGCAAGGAAAAGAGAGAGAGAGAGAGAGAGAGAGAAAAGATGACAATCCAGCTCCACACAAAAGGGTGTTGTCACTTTACATGATCAAGTTCTGTTTCTAACCATTTCCTTTATTGTCCTCCGCCTAGCTACACGGCTCAGCCCGGTCTGTCTCAACTCAGCCTCCGCCATTAAGCAAAGTCCAAATGTTAAATGCCTCATTAACACTTCCTGCCACCAGGAGCAATTGTGTCTCAAGTGATTTTTCCTAACTTCTCTAGGTCCAATTCATTCTTTTCTAGTTTTTCAGACAACCAATCTCTGAAAAACATTTCTTTCTCCCTTTCTGCACGTTATCCTTTTTCTTTTAAAAAGTGTATACTACAGAGGGTGGCCAGACCCTCTTCTCGTTGTATTTACAAGCCTTATGCAGGCCTGTTCCCCTCATTTTAGAATCAATTTAAATCTTAGACATAGATTAAGATATAGATTAAGCAAACGCCACCATTAGGAGTAGCATATATACCCTATATCTTCCCATAGTGTTGTCCTCAGGTCCACTCTAGTTCATGGTCACCCCATGACCTCCATGAGACATTCGACACCACATTGCTCTGGTCCCTCTACAGAGGCAGGACCGGCTTCCACAGCCTCTGCTGTTTCCCATGACCAACAAACTAGGTGTGGTAGTGTGAGGGTGCCGTTTTACTTGATTTATGCTCATTTACATGTATTAAAATGGGCTCCCTAATTTTTGAAGTGGAAGCATTCCTATAGTCACACTTAATAAATATGCTGTTGCTGTTGTTTTTTAAATGATAAAGAGGCAAGGCCTGTTTGTGCATGAAATTAGGCCAAGTACTTCAGGAATGTTCATAACAAACACTAGCTTCTAGGAACTTATAATACAACTGAGAAAAGGCTGATTATTAGATATGTGGTTATTGGGCAGGGAATAGGCCACTGCAAACACAGTGGCTTAGCCAGGGTCGAATTCTGTTTCTCTCTCACCTGACAGGTCAGAAGTAAATAGGCTAAGGCCCCATAGTGACTCTGTCATCTCCAGTGTGTGTTCCAATTTTCACCAATTCCCAAGTGGTAAAGAGGAAGAAAAAATATAGAACCAATCATGTACATCTCTTTTGCTCATATGCCATTGGCTCACACTTAGTCACATGACTACACTACTACAAGAAGCCTGAGAGATGTCGTCTGTTAAGTGCATTGCTGGATGCACAACTGAAATGGAAAATGGGAGACATTGTTTCTATTACTGAAAAGAAGAGAGGAAAACTGGTTTCTAAAAGGCTCCTTTAGTTTTCTAGGGTTTCCATAACAAATAACCACAAACTGGGTGGTTGAAAGCAGCAGAGATGTATTTTCTCACAGTTCTGGAGGCTAGAAGTCCAAAATGAAGGTGCTCGCAGGGCTGGTTCCTTTGAACTCTCAGGAACATCTGTTCCAACCTTTGTTTTACATCCTGGTGGTCGCCAGCAACCCTTGGTGTCATCGGCTTGTAGACGTATCATTGCAATATCTACTTCTGTCTTTACATGGTGTTCTCCTCTCTGTGTGTTCATTGAAATCTCCCTCTCCTTTACCTTATAAAGATGCTAGTCATTGTATGACTGCAGATCAGGGGTTGTCTGAAGGTTGGTTTCTTGCGAGGCCTCTTTCCTTGGCTTGCAGATGGCTGCGCTCTTGCTGTGTCCTCACATGGTCCTTCCTTTATCACCATGTCCCTGGTGTCTGTGTGTGTCTTAAATTCCCCAATACAACAGTCAGCTTGCATTCAGGTCTACCCTCACAGTCTCATTTGAACTTAACCACCTTTTTTTAAAAATATATATTTTATTGACTTTTTTACAAAGAGGAAGGGAGAGGGATAGAGAGTTAGAAACATCCATGGTGAGAGAGAAACATCGATCAGCTGCCTCCTGCACACTCCCTGCTGGGGATGTGCCCACAACCAAGGTACATGCCCTTGACCAGAATCAAACCTGGGACCTTTCAGTCCGCAGGCCAACGCTCTATCCACTGAGCAAAACCGATTACGGCTTAATCACCTTTTTAAAGACCTGCTTTCCAAGTATAGTCACATACTGAGGTACTAGAGGTTGGGGCTTCCACATATGAATTATGTATGGACACATACACAAAAAACAAACAAACAAACAAAAACCCCATAGTATCTTAACTTGATTACATATAAACAGACCCTTTATCCAAATAAGGTCAAATAAATAGATATCAGGGGTTAGACTTGAACATCATAACACCACTCAACCGATTACAGAAGCTATTAGAAGTATCCTGCAGCCCTGGCAGTGTGGCTCAGTTGGTTGGGTGTCCTGTACACTGAATGGTTACCGATTGGATCCCCAGTCAGGACACATGCCAGGGTTTCTGGCTCAATACCCAATAGGAGGAATGCAGGAGGCAGTTCTCACATTGATGTTTCCCTCTCTCTTTCTCTCTCCCTTTCCCTTCCTCTCTCTCTAAAAACCAATAAGAAATCTTTAAAAAAGTATTTTAAATAAAGGAAGTATCCTGATTATGTCAGCAGGATATTTATATTTAACAACTTTGTGAGATATAATTGGTATTCAAGAAAGTACATATAAATTGATATATAATAAACTAGTGTAAAATTTGATGTACTTGGTCTACACACTCATGAATTTTGTTGAAATCTAATCACCATAAGCAAGATAGTGAACATACCTTCCCTCCTGTCATCCCACTCCCTACCCACACAACCACTGATCTCATTTCTATCACCGTAAATTAATTTGAATTTTCTAGAGTTTTAGATATTTGAAATCACACAATATGTATTTGTTTTTGTCTGACTTCTTTTACTCAGCATAATTATTTTGAGATTTTATTCATGGTGTATCTCTCAAGTTCATTCTTTTATTTTTTTTGTAGTATTGCATTGTGAGAATATACTGTTGTTATCCATTCACATATTGATGAACATTTGGGTTGCTTCTAGTTTTTCTTTGGTAGAAATACAGTTGCTATAGACATTCATAAATAAGTCTTTATGTGGTCATATGGTTTGATTTCTGTTGAGTAAATATCTAGGAGTGTAATTGTTGGATTACATAGTAAGTGTATGTTTAGCTCTTTATGAAATCGCCAAACCCTTTTCCAATATGGTTGTACCATTTTACATTTCCTCCATATTCCTGCCAGCATTTGGAATGTTAATTATAGCCATTTTAATAGCTATATAGCAGTATCTCATTGTGGTTTTAATTTAAGTTTTCCTAATGACTAATGATATTTAGCATATTTTTGTGTGCTTATTTGCTAATGGGATATATTTTTCATGTGTGTTTGGCATTTTCATATGGGTTTTAAAATTTGCTTGTCAATTTCCACACAAAAGCAATACACATGTTAGTATTGGGATTGAGATGGTGTTAGATCCATAAATTAATTTTGAGAGAAATTTCATCTTAACAATAATGAGTCTCATGACTGATTACCTGAGTATATATCTCTATGTTGGTCTCCTTTAATTTCCTCCAGCAATGTATTTTAGTTTTCAATGAACAGGCCTTGAATATCCTTTTGCAGATTTATCCTGAAGTATTTAAATTCACAATGACTTTGTTGAATAGCATTGTTTCTTTGTCATTTAAGTTTTAGATTATGTATTGCTAGTATATAGAAATTCAGTTGATTTTCACATAGAATATTTTATCTTACAATATTGCTACTCTCCGTTGTAGTAGCTTTTTTTGTAGATTTCATCAGATATGCTGTAATGGCAGTCATCATGTGTAAAATAAGTTTTACATCTTCCTTTCCAACTTGGATGTCTTTTATTTCTTCACTAGAGGCCTGGTGCATGAATTCATGCACCAGTGGGGTCCCTTGGCCTGGGTGGAAATCGGAGCCAGCCAGGGAGGGACATGGGAGGGCTCCAGGGCATGTCTGGCCCATCTCGCCCAGTTCCATTGATTGCCTCCTGGGCCAGGGAGGAGCCTACAACCCAGGTACGTGCCCTTGACTGGAATCGAACCTGGGACCCTTCAGTCTGCAGGCCAATGCTCTAGCCACTGAGCCATACCGGCTAGGGTCAGTTGACATTGTTTTAGAAAGATAGTTGAGATGTTACTTATTATTGGATTCCTACATCGTACCAGGCAGTGTGCTGTTACCCCACTAAAAAAAAAACAAAACCCTCCTGCCAAATTGGGATAGGTGACCCATCTATCACTTTTTAATTCTCACAACAAGCACACGTGACAACATGATAGCAAATTTATGGAGAAATAAGTGGAAAGTCACAGAGGACATGCACCTTGCTAGATGCCATTTGTCTGCTTCCATATCTCAAGCTCTTTGCTTATGCTGCCTGGAGAATCTTTAGGTTTGAATTTATTAGTTATAATTAACTAGAGGCCCAGTGCACAAAATTTGGGCACTCAGGGGGTCCCTCAGACCAGCCTGTGCCCTCTCGTAGTCCGGGAGCCCTTGGGGGATGTCCAACTGACGGCTTAGGCCCGCTCCCTCTGGACAGCCTTCACTCAGACATCCTTAGCACTGCTGCGGAGGTGGGAGTGGTTCCTGCTACCACCGCTGCGCTCACCAACCATGAGCCCAACTTCTGGCTGAGCGGCACTCCCCTGTTGGAGCACACTGACCACCAGGGGGCAGCTCCTGTGTTGAGTGCCTGCCCCCTGGTGGTCAGTGCACATCATAGCAACCAGTCATTCCACCATTTGGTCAATTTGCATATTAGCCTTTTATTATATAGGATAAGTTATTGATTTATTCTGTAAGATAGTCCTGGACAACAGAATGATCTTGGGCTTTGGAATCAGACTCATATAGTTTGTAAGGCTGGCTCCACCCCAAAAAATCATTCACTCATTCAACAGCTATGTATTGTAGGTGATGAAGAAGATAAAGAGAAATAAGCCAGACTAGATTCTTACTCCAATAATTATGGCAGCCAACTGCTGGAGGCAATGTTGAGAGTCAAACCCACCTTTGCCTAGCATCTAGCTTGAACTCTTCCTCCAATATTCTGCACCCCCAATACCATTTAGCACCAGGTTGATTAGGCGAATGAACTACTTTGACTCTAGAGGCAATATATTATAGTGGCTAAAAGTATGGATGGTGAAATAGTCTGCCTTCATCGCTACTTACTATCTATAGATCTTGGGTGAATTACTTAGCCTCTCTTTGCCTCAATCATCTTATTGATAAAATAGGGGTGACAAGATGTACTTACCTGACAGGTTTCTTATGAGGGTTAAATGGGTGGAGAACTTAGATGAGTATTTGGTCCATCATAAGCACTTAATAATTACCATCGTTTTCTTCTTTGTGTGTACGTAGCAATACTTTCCTCTTTAGAGTTAGTGGGGAATGTATTTCTCTCCTTTGGAAAAATTATTACACATTAAAGCAATAATTTAAGAACTAGAAAGAATAGTAGTAAATATCTTTTAAAATACATAGTGCTGTTACCCCCTAAAAAACAACCCTCCTTCCAAATTGGAATAGGTGACCCAGGAAATCCAGAAGAACCCAGAAAATCAGCAGAATAACTGTGATCAGCTCCCAGAAGACTACAGGCTTCCTCTTTTCTTCATGCTCTGATGCTACCCTTGCCTCTCAGAGTTCAGCTCAGCACAGTGGCTCCAGGGACAAAGATACCTGGGATAGATTCCTGGCTCATCCTGTTACTGTCTGGATGGCCTTGGACTGGTCACCCAAACTTTCTGAGCCCGGTTTCTCATCCAAAACATGGAGATAATAATTCTTTTTTCCATTAGGTTTTTGTGATTATAAAGTAAGATGTTTATGACAGAGTTAGCACATGAGCTGGCATGGTAGGTACTTAATTAATATTAAATATGCATATGGCTGAGGCAAATATGTCTGGATTTGAGACCCAACTCCATGTGCCAAAGAACTGTGATCCTTGGCCAGTTACTGAACTTCCGTAACCACCCTTTCAGTCTCTTAATCTGTACAATAGGGACTACATTGCCTCTCTCTTAGGGCTGTGGTGAGGATTGAAGAAAACAATGCTAATCAATTATTTACATGCCTGAAGAGCACCAAATACAATGCCTGGCATGCGGTCAATGTCTAATAAATAATAACAGATGCAAGTATAATTATAATTTATTATTCTTTAAATCCCTTGGTGTCTACTGTCTCAACACCATCATGTGTTTAAATAATGTTCTCCAAGGTTCTAGACCAGTGATGGCGAACCTATGACACGCGTGTCAGCGGTGACACAAAAACTCATTTTTTTGGTTGATTTTTCTTTGTTAAATGGCACTTAAATATATAAAATAAATATCAAAAATATAAGCCTTTGTTTTACTATGGTTGCAAAGATCAAAAAATTTCTATATGTGACACGACACCACAGTTAAGTTAGGGTTTTTCAAAATGCTGACACACCGAGCTCAAAAGATTCGCCATCACTGTTCTAGACAGTCAAATTAGCTCACTGCACTGTAGTCTACATCTCTAGTCATCCTCACCCTTAACTACAATCAGTAACATGACAATGTGCCCGCTGCCAGGCTGCCAAAGGGAGATTTGGTGAGATTCCTTTGATATGGTCTTGTGATTACAGAGCAAGATTCCAGTCACTCTTCAGGCATGTAAATAATTGAATCCGTGTTTCAATCTAGAAACACAAGAGTTAAAGGTTTTGGCTAACCCATATAGAGAATAAGGAGAAATGTGGGGGATAAGCTACTGGTGGAAGTAAACATGCTGATGTTGGTATTTTATTTTCCATTTTCTAACAGATTCTAGCGGGGAGGGGGATTTCAGGGGTGATCCCAGCAGGACATGTGACTCATTTTGGTCTGGCCTCAACAAACTTGATGGGAGCATCAGGCCTCTAGGGAGCGACAGGGTCAGAGCTATGGTGAATCAGCCCTAAATAAGGGCATCTCCGGCCGTTAGAACTACTTTTTCCTCCTAGTATGATTTGTTGCTCTAAAATATCAGCTCTCCTTTGTCTACTGTTGGTGTCACACATTTGCAATATTTGTAATGTTCACTTTCATTTCTAATTTTCCCAGGGAGGAAATGATGACCCGGAAAAGTTGAGTGAAATATCTGAAGTCTCACAGTTGGCTAATGGAGAGGAGGGACCACATTTCAACTCTTTGACCACCATTTATATTATGAGTACCTCAAAATCTCAACATAGAGTGTATTCATTATTCCTTTCTAATTTTTCAGACGCAGAACCTCTCTGCCCCGGGAGGTGATGTGACACTCACCAAGGGCCACTTGGCTAGTTAATGGCAGATCTGAAACTGGGATCCAGTGTTTCAGATCCTCAATTCCCTTGAAAGAATACAACTTGGAAATGGGAAAATCTCTTCAGAGTCTGGCCATGGAAAGTTAGGAGGCATTATCTTCTGTCACTCACATCATCCAGTGGTGTTTTAAGCTTGCTTGTCATGGCAACCACTAAAATATTAAGCCCCTCAACACAAAACTAGAAAGGCAACTGCAGTCCTGCTATGATTCCTGGCACTGGAACAGTGCAAAGCCAGGAATCAGCCACCAGAGATGCCCCTCCTCTCAGGGGATCGCCAAGCTGCTGGGCCAGAATCAGTCTTCTCCATGAGGGTGTGATATCTGCCCTAGGCAGGTCCATGTTAACCACACAGTAAACAGAAACAAAGAGTCAAACCAGTAGGTTATTGAAGACCCCTCCTACTCTTCCTTCTTTTCTTCCTCTCTTTTTCCATCCCTCCTGCCCCTCCTCCCAGCCTTCCTCCCTTTCTTCCATGTGAACAATGACAGAACCCTCAAATTCATGTCCAGCTTCCATTTTTAGCCAACCAGATAAAGCCCATCCATCATACCCAAGACTCAAAGAGACCAGACACCGGACTTAATGAGAACTATAATATGAACATATCCAGATCATTTGCTTCATGTCATCCTCCTACTTTATGTTATTTCCCCTCTTCTAATACCTTCACCAAAGAGATGTGTGTGTGTGTGTAAGTGTGCGCGCGCATGCACGCCGAGTGTATGTATGTGTGTTGAGAGATTTGTGAAGATACTGAGCATATCTGCTACAGACAGAATGCTGTGAACTGAAAGGTGGTTTGTTAATCACAGACCCCGCGGTAACAAGAATCGGTGGAGGGGTTGGGAGAGGAGATGGCTGAGTTGTGGTAGCAAGTAGCAAGAAGGCCTAAGGGGCAACACAATGTCTTTGAACCAAATAAAGAATTCATGCTCCTGTGATATTTCAAAACAATTTCCCAGCTTGACATTCTCTATTGGGCAGTGGATCTTTCTAAGGAGGTCATTGAGAACAAGTCAGTGAAGGGAAGAACTATACTTTTTTATAGCAGGGATTACAAACCAATACTGTAATTAGTTTTAAGTGGGCAAGTGGGGGTTGGGGGGGGACACCGGTGTCTAGGGCGTTGCTTTGTTCTCCTGTCCAGATGTTGTGCCAGCTGCAGGGTGATGAGGGAGCTCGTGGATCTCACCTTCCCTACTTGTCTGATTCGTAGCTGGAGGCTTCTCTCTTTGGCTGACCATCTGGCTTCTGGCTCCAGGAAGTAAAATTATTATTTTTTTTTTCCAAACGAAAGGCTTTGAATCACAGCTGTTAATTACCCGATGATTATTAAAAACACATATTGCCTACTGAGGGGTGAGCAGACAACTCATGCGTACTGTCTGGCCCCCTCCCAGAAGCTCTTGTCCTCCATCGAAGTATAGGCATCTTCAAAGAACAAAATACGATTTTCCTATACATTCAGGCAAATGCAAGTAAGAAGGGCAGCGAAGAGATTCCAGGGCACTGTTTAAAGCAGTAAAGATGCTTTCTCCCAGCACTGCATGTTCCAGGTTCTCAAACTGCTTATCTAAGCCCAGTGCTTGACTCAGATTACTTCCATGTGGGGGTCTTGCAAACCCCTGCAGCCCCTCTCATGGTGCTGACTAAGGACTGTGTACCAATGATGCCATGAAAAGAAAGAAAGAGAGAAAAAGAAAGAAAGGAAGAAAGAAAAGAAAAAGGACCCAGCAGAAGGGCTCCAATAAACCATAGATCTCAGCTGTCATGCCCAGTTCCTGGAACTCTGGTATGGGGCAGATGGAAGCATAGCCTGGGGGTAGAGGGAGCAGCCAGGGAGGGGCCAGTTCTTTGCATGTCCGGGGAAATGACTGGAAATTATGGCTGGACAGGAAGAGGAAGCCAGCTTGGAGCTTCTACATGAGTGTTGGATTGTGGGGAGGAGCTCTGAATGTTTATGGGGCATTGAATGGGTTTTCCATCTTGAATCCCAGGCCAGGGGACAATATGGTTGGACCTATAATCGAGGCGTACCGTGTGCTCTCTAAATTCTTGGTATGGTGCTAGGCATGGTGGGAAAGTCAGACATCCAAGATGGGCTATCATTTTTCATAGCTTACAAACCAGTTGGCAACAAAAACTACAATGGACGGGGTAGTTCATGAACAAGGGAAGAAAAAAAAATAACTGCTAAATTCACACATTGAGCAAGTATTTATTGAATACTCATCACCACATAAATCAAGCACAGTATCAATGAACAAGATAGGAAAACATGATCTAAGATTTCTGTTTCTTGGAGCATACATTCTAGCAGAATGAGAGAAAATATATCAAATTTAAGGAAGTGATATATACACAATATTCTATGTAGATAAATGATAAGGGCAAAATAAATCAGAAAACAGGAATGGGTGCTCTTGGTGGCCGTGAACCTAATTACAGTGGGGTCTTGACTTATGAGTGTCCCGACTAACGAGTTTTTTGAGATACCAGCTGTCTCTCCGCTGATTTTTTGCATTGAGTTGATAGAGTAATTTGAGTTAACGAGCTCGGTCTCAGAACGAATTAAACTCGTAAGTCAAGGCCCCACTGTATCAGCAAGGTGACCAGGGCAGGCTTCTTAAAAAAAATGACTTGAAGGATGTCAGGGACTGAGCCACGCAGACAACTTGGGAGGTGCGTGCCCGGCAGGGAAAGCAGTCTCAAGGAAGTTACTGAGGCAGAATCAAGCCGGGCACATTCTCTGGTCATCAGCCTCAGTAACTGGAGTGAAATAAGTGACAGGGACAGTGGGGGGTGAAGAAAATGAGGTCAGGGAAGTAAAAGGGGAGCCAATGTCCATGGAGGACCTTAAAGCCATGACAGACATGTGGGCTGTGCCAGGAGTGAAGTGGGACTCTGTTGGATGGCACTGAGCTGACAAGAGATGGGATGTGACTGCCACTCTAACCAGATGCCCTGGCCCCTGTGTTCTTTTCAAACTGGAACATGTGTCAGAATAACCTGAGGGCCTGTTGAGACACGATTGCTGAGCCCCACCCCACATTCAGTGGGGTCTGGTGCAGGGACTGAGTATTTGCATTGCCAAGGTACATGCTAACATTCTCAGATGGCCCTGCTGCTAGGGGTCTTGAAGATCCCATTTTGAGCTGTTCTAGAAAAGCCATGGGAAGAAATGGGGGGTAAAGCATCTAAACTCCTTCCTGGAGGAAGTGGATCGACTCTATGCCCTCATGAACAGATAGGATTTGGGCTGGAAAACGGCAGAACCATTCAAGAAAAGAGGAATTACCTGGTCCTCCTGAGACCCCTGAATTTTCTTTCCCATGCTGCCTTTCGCTGGAAAGAAGGCTGGGCAGTTTATAAAATGTAGGACGCGGTTATTTACATGGAGACCTCTCAAAGAACCTTATCTCTGCCAAAATCTAGTCTCTCCAGTGCCCCTTTCAAGGTTCTCCTTCTTCTGTTATGTTTCGAGGAAAAGGGAGGTCTCACATGTGAATGCCGACCTTGGTCTGCACTGCAGGCTACGTGCTGTCATTATCTCCAGCACCCCTCTCTCCTGGATTCTGTGGCTGCCATCGTCCTCAGTTACCTTCTGCAGGGACGATGTCTGCCCTATAAAGGCATGAGCATCTATGTGTGAGCAGGCAAGGCTGGAGTTAGAATTTTTGTAATAATCGTCCAATGGGCGGTTGCTAGGGCCATAACACAGAAAGAGTTCCAGAAGGGAGAGGAGAGCAGGGACCCTTGAGCCCTGAGAAACTGCTGCACTCGGCGGGAGAGTAATAGAGGGAACAGGAAGACAAGAGACAAGATCTGCCAACGTCAGCCATGGAGACATAGTGCCTCTGTGAGAGCAAAGTTCAAGTGTATTCAGATCAGCAAACTGCCCCAGGGCAGGAGTTTCTCTCTGAAATAAAACAGTCTCCTAGAACAGTGGTCGGCAAACTGCGGCTCGAGAGCCACATGCGGCTCTTTGGCCCCTTGAGTGTGGCTCTTCCACAAAATACCAGGTGTGGGCGTGCACGTACAGTGCGATTGAAACTTCGTGGCCCATGAGCAGAAGTCAGTTTTCGGCCTGGGCGAGTCTATTTTGAAGAAGTGGTGTTAGAAGAAGTGGGGGGTGTCGGTCAGTCGGTCAACGGGATACGCAGCGCAGGGGATTGTTTTGAAGTACCTTCGCTGAGGTCGACCCCTTCCAACTCTCCCATCCACACTCGTCTTGTATACTTGTTTCAGATAGATGAATGTGGATGGGAGAGTTGGAAGGGGTCGACCTCAGCGAACGTACCTCAATCAGATTGAGGACCTTTTTAGCAAAGGCCAGCTCAGGAGTACCCTAATTAAGCTAATAACAATATACCTACCTATATAGTTTAAGTTTAAAAAATGTGGCTCTCAAAAGAAATTTCAATCGTCGTACTGTTGATATTTGGCTCTGTTGACTAATGAGTTTGCCGACCACTGTCCTAGAAGATCATGGCCAGTTTCAGAGCCCAGTCAGCAAGGTTTCACATACTTTTGTTATAACCAAAAAATTATAGCAGAAGGTAGCCAAGGCTTCTTACATCAGACTAACAGCCTCCCTTTGTAAAATCGATGACAGAGGTAACAGATTTGAAATATAGAATTTCATGAACACAATGGTGGGTTCTACGTAAATTCTTGCATGTCCCCCAACCCCATTCCCCAGGATGTGCTCTCCTTTTGCTCGTTCTTCACATCCGATCTCTAGACCCCAATTTTGCTCCACTCAGAGGACTCCAAGGAAAACCACAAGCATTGTGGGTCTTTGGCTACTTTATGTTCACCCAGTTCCTTGAGATCAAAGGCATGTAGATCAGCTCCCATCTTCCTGTTGCTTAAAATCACTCTGTTTAAAAAAGGGACACATATGTAATACCCTTTGTAATACTTTAAGCAATAAAAAAAAAATCACTCTGTTTGGGTGGGTCAGCGCTTAGTTTTAATGCTGATCTTCCTTCTGTGTCTGAGATCACAGCATCTCCCCGTGTACAATGTTATTTAATCAACTCCAGACTCCTCGCGGAACAGCCCTTAACTGTTCCTGTTTATTCCTCTTATTTCAGTTCATTTTATGCCGCTTCAAACACAACTGCCACTCACCCTGGTCCATTAATGGAAAATAAAGGTCATAGCTGGGGACGCCAATCATCACCTCCGCAGACTTCCACCCAGGCTTGTGCATGCGTGTGTCAATCTTTTCAATTTTCTTCTTGATTTAGTGGAAGCAATCAGAACAGAATTGGCCCTGAGTGTTGGCTGCAAAGCTTCCTCAAAGAAATGTACCAACAGGCAGGCCTCTGGCTGGATGGACCCTATGAGCGCACTCACCAGAACGCATTGACAACAGCGCGGGCCTGCTCCCCAGTCTCAGAGATGAAAATCCCTCTTCGGAAAATGCGTCTTGGGCTGGCTATGCGGGCAGTTGGTGTCTGTCTGTGCCCTGGCGCTGCTTTCTCTGCAGACCTCCCCTCCCCCAGTGCCTCTATCTGTACATATGCTTCATGATGTGATATCCTACTGTGTGTGGTGGAGCATAACAGTTAGGAAGAGGCACGCACTTTCAAATCCAACTGCTCCTGCCACTTCTTAATTGGGCGGTCCCGGGCATATTTTATATAAACTCTCCGGGCCTCCATTTATTTGTCTGCAAAGTGAAGATAATTAAAGGACTTATTTCAGAGGCCTCTCAGGGGGATCAATGAGATCAGCTGTAGCAAGTTCTCAGTGCAGCAGAAAGTGCAAGACTCATCTTGCATTCTGATATGTATTAATCCAGTTTGTTATTTATTCATCCAAGTGTCCAAGCTCCAACCTTCGGAGTCTTGGTCAATATCACTTCTCTCCCCATTCCTACTCTCTGTCTCATTGGCCTCTTCACCTGTTCATTGTTTCACAGAAAATCTCTAGGACCCACCCCCTTCTGTCTCTTCCTGCTGCTATTGGTTCATTTGGGCCTCGCCTATCTCTGAGGTCCTGCCTCCTGTCCTCCACCGCCCAGTCCCTTTCATCTTTCCTGAGGTCATCCCAGTTGTTTTCCCTAAATACTTCCTCAGTGTGAGATTTCAGTAGGAGAATTTTAAGGCACTCTATTCATTGTGATTTTGATAAAATGCTCCCCTGCCCCAGTTTTTATCTTCATGGGTCTTTTTGTTCACACTGTCTCATTATCTCAAGCCGGTTCCATGCTAGTCCATCATCTTGGCATTGCTAGTTTGATATAGCCTTCAATGGCACCGAATAGTTCTTAGCAACACCTGTTTGTGCAGACTTTTATTATTTTGGTCAGGATACAAGGTCAGGGTCTATAGATGACACATATTTTTCCATATGTGTATGCGCATGTATTTTACTTTTACAATATTATTTTCTTTATACTCATGTATAAAAATGACTATACTGTCATGTATACAGATGTACCAATATTTTTTAAAATATATTTTTATTGATTTCGGAGAGGAAGGAAGAGGGAGAGAGAGATGGAAACATCCATGGTGAGAGAGAATCATGGGTTGGCTGCCTCCTGCAAGTTCCCCACTGGGGACTGAGCCCACAATCCGGGCATGTGCCCTTGACCAGAATTGAACCTAGGACCTATCAGTTCGCAGGCCGACGCTCTATCCACTGAGCCAAACCGGCTAGGGCCAGATGTACCAATATTTGAAGCAGTTTGATAATGAATCACATCTAAATTTAAAAAATGCATAAACATTAAAACACTGATTGGTCATATAGAAAGCAGAGTGGGAGAAAAACAAGCATTAGCTATCATTTTCATTTTTATTAGAGAGAGGCTCCCTCTGAGAAGGATCAAAGCGGTTAGTAATAGTCATCCATATTGCAAAATAATATATGCTTGAGAAAGTTAAAGTCTTGTGTGCTATAGTCACTTATTCCCAATGAGGCATCTACGCTTCTTTTATGATTGATTCTGTTGGTATAAAATAATGTTTTACATTAGTATGATTACAGTGATAATCACTTATTAATTTATAACATTAACATGATGAATATAATTATTAACCAAATAGTAAAGGCTTATTTTAATGAAAAAAAAATCATTTTCATGTCAGCTGACAGCTATGCTATTCTCTTATACAGAATTTTTGCTATTTCCCCCATCTCTATGAGTTCAACCCAAATCCTGTTTGCATGGCCTTCAAGGTGTGTTATACTTCACTAGTCCAACCTCCCCATTCATTGCTCCACCAGCAAGGACTTTGCCTTGACTTTTCTTCCCTGGTTCTGTTCCCATTTAACTTCATCCTATGTTCCTAAGCCACTAAAATTATTTTAATAACTGCACAACAATATATCATATGAGTATGCCATAATTTATGTAACATCTCCATAGTATTGATTTTTAAGATAATTTGCAGTTCTCTGATATGATGAGTAGTATTATAAAGAACATTATTGTTCTGAATTTTTGTCACATCCACAGATAGATTTTTGGATAACTTTCTGACAACCTGAAAGTATGCTGACAATAGCCACTGTGGCGGACTCCTGCTGGGCATAGACACCTGTGACAGCTAAGGGACCCCTGGGCAGTGCAGGGAGGGAGGAGAGAAGATGGTGACAAACCTATTACCCAATGAATTTCCATCCATAATGCTGCCACCTCATCCACCAGCTCAAAAGCTGACTTCCTGGGTGGATTAAGCCTGGTCCTCTTAATGGCCACTCTGGGAATGACCTGGTTTGGAGGCCGAGCAGCCCTTCTCTTTGGGATCCAATTGGCATGTTTGATAAGGTTCCCCTAAGAACCCAGTACATCCCTTGCTCCTTCCTGACTTACATGTTTTTATTTTAGTGAATCCTCCCTGCCTCCCATCCTCCCATCCTCTCATCCTCTCAGCATACACTATGGACCAAACCTGTGATTGGTGGTGAATGCGCTCTGGCCACGCCCTAAAGGCCTGAGCCTCCTCATGTGTAGGACAGAGAGTCAAGATTATACCCAGATCCCCAACGGTGCTGTTTATTTTGGCGACTGCCAACTATTTCCTGTGCTTATGTTTTGCTGTTTTCTCTTACCTTAGGGGAGGTACATTATTCATACCCAGCCTCCTCCCCGTTGCCTCCCCCAAGATGTGTGAGTGCACACGTTCCTATTTCTCTAAAATGCTCTGAACTTCTAGACAGAAACTGCTCTTATTATGGCCACGATTAGCATCATTATTAATAATCTAAATAATACCAGGATGACCAGCAGCACAGGGTTCACATGATTATTAGACCTCTTTTTATTATGTCTTCACCATCACCCAGGGGGTGCTCAGAAAATTAAACTCCAATCATAAGAATGAAGAATAATTAAAATAACACCAAGAACAATAGAAACAGGATGACAAATATTGAAAAACTAAGAAAACATAACCAAGGGGCTAACTTCAAGGCGACTGGCGCTAATATCAACATCCTTCCCCGAGAACCCGAAAATTCCCTCCTTCATGCTCTGTGGCCTCTGCAACTCAGGTCTCAAGAGGTGCTAGATTGTGTAACACCTATTTAGCTGATCCTGACAAAAATATGCTGCCAGGAGGCAAAAGATGAAGAGAAAAGAAAACTCTTTCATTACAAGAGTCACACTGCGGACTCTTCGCCTCTGGCTGGACGCTGACAAAGCTCCTAGGTCTTCTCCACCTCCCCCACCCCCCCGGTTCCTGTTCAGGCTTCGTGGACCTTAACAGAGACTTCACACTTCACTTCCCCCATGTGCTATGCACCCTTGCAGGCTTTTACCTTCAGTTTCTCCATCTGAAAAATGGGTATATTGGTCAGACATACAACTCAGGAGAAAAGCGAAGTAAAACGGTTGTTTCTAAGCAAAACACATACAGCAGTCACATGACAGTCATTCTGATGAAGCGTATAGGCATTACCAGCTCAGAGGGGGTGGAATTTTACTGTCTGAAACCAAACCAGGTGAAGAAAGGAAACTGCTAGAACAGGCAAGTTTTGTTTCCTGGACGCCTTGGTAGACAGACGTCTGACTCTGAATGGAGAATGTGTCACCGAGCTTTACCTTTACTAGACACCAACTCGCCACCTGTGTTCACACGGAGCTGGGCGGGTTCCTCGGGTGCTGTCCTGCCCCGTGACTCAGTCGCTCTTTCTGTTAGTCTTGTGTCTGAGGCCAAGGTCATTGGGCATGCATGTCTGCAGGGGACAGAGCACTGGAGTGGGATTCAGAGGCCATGGCCACTCCTTAGGGCTTCCCTCCTGAGATAAATATTCTGCGTGTTCTTGAGCCACTTCTGGCTAAATGGTCAAAGCAGTGTGACCCTCCACACATCGTTCCTCTCCTTGTCTCAGTTTCCTCATATAAAATAAGTAAATAAGGGTATTGGATAAGCTGTCCTTCCAACTCTGATGTAATTTCCGTTACTTCAAAGATAGAAATGAAGATCTGGGAAAGGTGGCTTATCTAAGTTGACATGCCCGATGGACGCTGAGCGAGAGAACCCTGTGATGCCAGTTCTAGAGTCCAGTGTGGTTTTCATGTCACCAAAGCGACTTTGTATCCCAAATGCCATAAGATAGTGAGACCTGTTCCTTTTTTAATTTATCGTTATTGTTGAAAGTATTACAGATGTCCCCTTTTTATCTCTGTTGACCCCCTCCCCCACTTCTGACCCAGGCCTTCCCAGCACTATTGTCTGTGTCCATGGGTTATGCATATGTGCGATACGTTCTTCGGTTCATCTCTTCCCATGGCCTCCCTCCCCCCCGAGATTCTACAGTCTGTTACATGCTTCCATGTCTCTGGGTCTATTTTGTTCATCAGTTTATTGTGTTCATTAGATTCCACATATGAGCTCTGTATAGACACACACACCTTTACTTGTCATCTACCTGTCTGACAGTCTATTTTCCTGCTCACAGGCTAAAGGTACTGAGCAGATAGTCTATTAAGGGACTGAGATTGGCCTTGTCTGCCTGGCTCTACCTACACGGTGCCAAGCCCCAGTCGGAAGGGGCAGGAGGCTGCCCACCACCTCTCCCTCTCTCCTCCTCATATCCATCATCCCAGTGTCCACCGCCTCCTCCAATGCATTTCGCTTTCTGTTCCATCTCATTGGACACTCGATCAGGCCCTGAGACGGTGTCTGTCAGCTCCAGAGATACAGTCTGGATCTGCCAAAGCCTCTCACTCCTGGCAAGGGAGCCGAGGACACCATCATGGAGCGAATAAGAGGCAGATGATGAGTGTAGCCCAATTTTGTTCAAATAGCGCCCCCCCCTGACTTCTCTTAGGGTGGCCTAGAGAAGAGGAGGGGGGAGAGAGGAGAAGGATGGACGAGGGGAGAGCTGTCCCCCTGCCTCTATCCTGGCAGGAGGTGTGTCCCTCTTGGTTAAGAATCCAGTGTTGATCCATCACAGTCTCACGAATTAGGCGTGTACTTTTACAAGGAGCCATGCTAATCGAGGTTTCTATGCCGGGAGCAGTGTCACTACAAGGGGCTGATCATGGTGACCGTCCTCAGGAAGCCTTACCTCCTCTTTCCCGTGGGCACAGCGCTGTGGTTTATCTAGGAAGGTGCTGCTTCTGAGCAGCAGGTGTCCCACCCATGGTGTCAGGGAGGGGACGGAGCACCACTCCCTGGTTCCCATGTACCTGCATTGCTCAGTCAGCCCCACCAGGAGGCCACTTGTCAGGTGAGAAGAGCACCAGCCATTTGATGCAATAGGGACAAAGGAAGGAAAGAGGCAGAGGCAGGGGTGGGGGGGTAGGGGGAGTGGCATGGGCTCTAGGGGAGTAGAAAGGGGAGGGGCAGAGCTGCTGGAGCAGGAAGGGACCCTCCCCCTTCCCACCACAGGACCACAACCTCAGAGATCACAGGAACCCTGGTCCTGAAGCTCGGCCAGCCCATTTGTTCCGCCCCACTTCTCAGGAGAGGAGAAACCAGTCATGCTATTTGTTTCCCCGCGCCTCTATTTTTATCCGGCATAAACTGTGTTGATTTTTCAGCATTTCCTTATTTGTTATTTTATTTGCCCTCCAGAGCTCTGGGAAAAAAAGGCATCCGACTTCATTTCGCTTCTCCCCTCCTGATCCCGGGAAGATGAATAGGTCTGGGTGTGTGATGTCTGTGCTCATGGCTCCCTTCCCCCTTTTTCTTCTTCTTTATGTGCCCCCTCGGCCTCCCCTGCCCCTGATCCCACCAGTATCTTCCCCTCAGAATCTGATCCTTGATTTTGCCTGGAGTGAGGCGGGGAGGTGGGGGAGTCCCCATTCCCCTCAAACTCAGTCAGAAATATTAATGCCACCCCAGGCCCCGGGGTGCCATCCTCGGCGTTTTCTCTGCCTTGTCCAACTCGGTTTCAGAAGTTAAATGGCTTCTCTTCTGATATGAAAATTAATTTCTGGACAAAGAGAAATACGGCTGCACAGGGGCCCAATTTGTGTTGTCTCGCAGCACGGCTGTAATTACACTGTAGATCAAGCTGACTCCTCCGTTTCCACCGGCTTTTTCCCTCTCTGCTGTCCCCAAGGCTGCCCGGCTGGCCAGCAACAGCGACTTTCATTAGCGGCCGAGCAGGGGAGAGCGATGGATGGGCTGCGCTGGCCATCACTCCTGGGTCTCTCTCCTCAGCTTGCGTTTCTGGATGGACACGTGCAACCCAGACAAACGCAGGTGGGCCCCGGGATGGGGTGAATGGCAGTGGCGATGGGCAGGACTCCCATCCCCTTGTCTGCAAACTGCCAGTCTCCGGCTCTGACATGTCAGCCCAGGAGGGTCTGACACATGCCCCACGGCCTCTGCACATTCCCCTCACCCTCCCACCGCACAGAAGTCTGGGTGCACCTGCTAAAAATGGTCACTATTGGCATCAAGCTAAGAACTTGTGAAATAGGGCAGAACCAACGAGAAATTTTCCATGTAGCGAAAGGGAAGTGACTTTTATGCTGGATTCAATATTGCGCATTCTAGAGTATGTCCAGAAAAAACATGGCCTAAGCAGTGGTCGGCAAACTGCGGCTCGTGAGCCATATGTCGCTCTTTGGCCCCTTGAGTGTGGCTCTTCCACAAAATACCACTTGCGGGCGCTCACATACAGTGCGATTGAAACTTTGTGGCCTGTGCGCAGAAGTCGGTATTTTGTGGAAGAGCCATGCTCAGGGGGCCAAAGAGCCGCATGTGGCTCGCGAGCTGCAGTTTGCCAACCACTGGCCTAACCTCATACCCCAGCTCCCAGAGCTAGTTCTCCATCATTTGCTGGTATAATTACTCACCAGCACCTGTGGCCCTACGGGGGCCATCTGCTCTGCCAATAAGCCATGTATTATTCTCCAAAGAAGCTTATCTGATTCTGACACCTACAAGGTGAGTGCGCACTCTTTGTTCACAAACATGACCAGCATCACTTCACGAGTTGGGTGCAGTGCTTTGGGTGTGGAGAGAGGAGTGTGCACACGCACACTCCACAGGTTAGAATCAGCCTGGGAGGTGTGAACACTCCCGTCAAAGAAGCCAGAGCTAAAGAATGCGATTCCATGTTCTCTCTGACTGAACTGGGCGCCCAGGGATGTGGGCCAGACCCCTGCTGCCCCCACTGGCCCACGGGCTATTGATCTCGTTGCTGCATCTGCCCATTGAGGTTCGGCTCTCTCCCCATGAGGCTCCCAGCATTTCAGAGATGTTTGAACTTCAGTGTCTCGGAGGAGTAAAAGTTCTCTCTCACACCCCATCCCCACAATTCTTTTTCAATGGACCAATATTCATAGGGTCTTGACTGCTTTTGAGAAGTTAAAAAAAAAAGTTCGCTTTGTTACAAAGGATAAACACAAAAGGTGTGTTTGGGAATCAAGCATTTTGAGGTTCGAATCCCAAACGTATTACTATGGATGAGCTATTTGACCTCTTGGAACGTCATTTTCCCCAAATCTGAAAAGTGGGGATAATAATACCTCCCCTACATCAATGCTCTTTCAACAAGGAGAGCAAATGGTTGCTGTGTCTAAGCTGCTGGATGGCCTACGACAAACCTCTCATCACACACACGGGCCTCAGTTTGCTTTCCTAAGCCTGTTATCCTGTCCTTGGTGACGCCTACGGAGGCCTTTGAAAATCAGGACAGCTCAGCGCCAGGTGCTGACGCCTGCCAAGCCACAGGGCAAGCTGTCATTGGCTTCCAGGAAGAGATGAGAGGCAGGGGTCCCAGGAGGACTCCGGTCCTGGTTAGAGCAGAAGTTCGTCAGCGGGAGAGGAGGAATGTTACTGTGTTACGACCAGTCCCGGGTGGGGAACTCCAGGTGCCAAAGGCTGCCTGGGGTTCTCATTTCTCTCCACCCTTCAAATAGAGACAGATGCAGAACATCTGGCTGAAGCGAAGACCCTGCAAGAACCATGCGTGAGGGGCTCAGATGAAAAGGAAACACTAATAATGAGTAGGAGCCTCCATGCATAGCCTCTGAGACCCAGGAGTGGGATTGATTATCTGACCTGTGGTTTCATGGAAAAAGAGACATGGTTTGGGAGTCAAGTATGCGTTTGAAGCCTCGCTTTGATGCGTGACTCAGCGGAGTGCTGAGTAGTCACCTTTGTCACTCACCCTCAGCTTCCCCGTTATAGCAGCAGGATACCACCCCGACCCCTCACGGGGCTGTGCCGTGTGGCTGTGTAAACCTCAGCCCCGGTGTCTGTCTCTGGGTATCCAGGAAAGCTGCTCACCTCGGGACACCTCAGTTTCCACATGTGGGAAAGGAGGAAGACGTATTGCCCGTCTCAGGGGTGTCGTGAGGATCAAATGACACGAGGCCCACAGTACCTGACGTAATGAATACTCAGCAGGCACCTCCCTTCTCACTAATCAGTGGCTATTGTTAACAGTTTCATTATTTTATGATGGTCACTTATTACCCACAAAAAAGATATTTCTTACCTACTCTATAGACTAGACTTGGGCGCTAATGAAGCCACCTGTATGTTTGTTTTTAAACGGCTTATATTAAAACCCCTAGAAATTTTTCATTTTCTGAAAAATACTTTTGATTCTAGAATTTCCTTTTATGATTTATATCCTCTCTCTCTCTCTCTCTCTCACTGCTCTCTCTCTTTTACACCTCTCTCTCTCTCTCTTCCTCTCTCTCTCTCTCTTCCTCTCTCTCTCTCTTCCTCTCTTTCTCTCTCTCTCCCTCCTACACTAAAACAGAGCTGCAGGCAGTCAATTTCAAGTCACTGGGCTGTGAAAAGCGGCTAGAATAATAGTTGATTGACCCTGACTGTGGCAGCTGGAACTGAGGGCAGGCCAGGCTCTGCTGGAATATAATCGTCATAATGGATGTTTCGTCGTCTTTGATCATTTCCATGACCTTTAAGACACGGGATGTTTGCAGGGAACTGGATGAGCACTGCTAGAGGACCCCCGTCCAGGGGAGACGTCCGAGCCCAGGGAGGGCTGGGCCTGGGTGGGAAGCACACAGGTGACTGATGGCGAGGGTGCGCTCACCTGTGGGTGTGGGCTCTCCATCACTGCAGAGGATGAATGTGTGAGCTCTGAGAAGGTAGTGCATTTCACTGTGATGCAAATCTCTAATTTCAAATATGCCAGAGCCACTCAAATAGGCTCCATCTTTAGAAACTGGGATTTTGCTCCTGAATACTGACCTGCCTCCTTCATTCAATGAGGTGATCATAGACTTTGTGATGAAAACATAATTAGAAAGCAAACAGATATTTAAGCTAACTTAATGTTTCAGTATTGTGAACAACTTGTTGGCAAGTGGAATTACAAATAGACAATAGTGGAAAGGCAAGACTAAGGAAGGAACTCAAAGAGGAAGTGGAGAGCGTGGAGAAGTGAATGATGGCCCAGATTGCCTAACTTGTGGATTAAATGTAGCAAAACAAAATTAGAATTTAGAGTCAACTAATCTTAGCTATAATAATACAAGAGTAATATGCTAATTAGACCGGATGTCTTCCGGACGTCATTCCGGACATCCTTCCTGACCAAGCTGGGGTGGAGGGAAGCCAGCCTGGGTCCTAGGTGCATGCAGGTGGCTGGAGGATGGAAGCCCAGGTTCCAGGTGCCAGAGGGAAGCCAGTGCCAGCAGCCGGGGGAAGGAAGGCCTACTCTTGCATGAATTTTCGTGCATCAGGCCTCTAGTAAATTTAATAAAGACACTCAACCTATGTAAATTCTGAGAGAAATTTTGTTGTGACCTTGAGAAAACATTTCTGAATAATAGCATGCTACCTCATTCTATAAGCTACCGCTTGCTTGGTTGTTTTTAGATTTATTCATTTTGTGATCATTCAGTTCAACTATTTATATCGAGAGAAACACTATGTAAATGATTTTTTTTCTTTTGAAACAAAACACTAAAACAACCAAAGAGCGCATGAGTATCTTTGGGTATCTGTAATCTAAATTATGGTATAGTTTTTCTCTGGAGCTAGAGAAATAACCTATGTGAATTACATAGAAATTGTGATTTTAGCCAAGCTGTTTCCAATATTTGATAAAATGGCACTTAAATCAATTTAACCATGTTGTGAGCTCGGGGTAAAATATGTGCGAGGGGGAGCATACATTATTTACTTTCATTTAATTTATTTCCATTTAAAGCAGGGGAGCTCGTGGTAAACAGACTGGTCCGCTAGAAAACAATGGAAGTAGAATTGATTGCTTTGGGAGAAATAGAAAGAAAGAACCATGTATTCAAGTAGCATAGAATCTAGGTGACGGGTGAGGACAGAGAAATGAAATAATAGTTTGTTTTTCATGGCAACAATTCAGCAAGCGTGCACATGAAATCTGTATGAACCGCATGCCGACGTGCCGCCTGGATCCCGGGGAGGCGTGCCAACAGGCATCTCTGAGGGATGACACAGGCTGATAGACTCAAGTTCACTTTCTCAATGTCAGTGCATTTACAAGAAACCCTCTGAGGGCTTTAGCTTTGCTTGATGGTTCAGTTCAATTATTGCAAGAAGGGAGTTCAGAGAACATATCTTTGTCTCCTTTTCCTCCTCTTATAAAGTGTTCAGTGGTTTCAACTAAATTTTTTCTAGCTGAGATTTGGTGGTAATCTCCCAGGCCTGGACCTATGTTTTCCACTTAACAAGTTGTTTCTTTATTTCTTTATCGATAAGCCTTTCCTAATTGTGTGTTTCACTGTTATTATTAACAAGGTGTTTTTGTTTTGTTTTTTAAATTCTAAAAATAATAACTCTTGGTTAGGATATATCCATACTGGTGGCTGGTGGTTATTGAAGAACTAATTTTGATAGAGATAAAATGGAAGAAGAAAATAAAATGTAAAGGCCATATTATGATGTTTTTCCATTTATAAAAATTTTCTTAAAAAATAAAGATGTTGTTTTCCAGAAATGAGATGTGGCAAAACAAGGTAAAACCAAACAAAATACAATGCTAACCCTTCATGGGCTCTTCCTCAGAGGGGTAATTTGCTATGTAGGTTTTAAATTAATTAAGGATCATGGAACAGTTACATTGAATTGCCATATGTAGAGTCCTTACTAAGTGTTCCATCAGAATGAAGGTCTATCAGATTGATGACTTACGCCAGTCTTCAAATATATTTTATTTGCAAGCCACTGCCCCTTCGAGAACTTTCCCCCTACATTTCAAGGAGAACAGGCAAAAAGACCGGGAAGTCATAGGACATAGTAGAAGCAGATGTTCTTACTTTTCTGAGAATGTGTACATCCCTCGTCATGGTCCAGATAAAGTAGGGCTTCCTGTAGAATAAACATGTCAAACTCGCGGCCCACGGGCCACAAGCCTCATTTATTTGGCCCACGTTAGCTTTTGAGTTTGACGTGCTTGGGGCAGAGCTGTTGTATCCAGGACGATGCCCCAATACTGAGAGTGTTCTACCCTCTGGTTTTGTCATTCCCACACTCAGACCAAATGGACCTTGTGGTCATTCCTACTTCCCTCATGACATATTCTGTCTCTAATAATCTGCCAGCATCTGATTGATTCTTAGATTGAAAACTGCATGTTTTTTTTTACACTTAGAAACTCTTAACATTCTGAAACTAGCCCGTATCTCAGAAGCAGGTCCTATTGTGCTTCCTACTTTGAAGCTACTGACGTTTCTGTCACTTGAAGCAAATTTCGTCACCTTCCCTGATGTCCCCCTTCTGTGAGTCAGAAGTAATTTAATTATTTCTTAACTGTAAGGAGCCACTGAGAGGATTGATTTGTTAATGTTTGTAAACTACTTTAGGTATGTGAAGCGCTAAGTATTATTAAATTCCATACCAATAAAACTGCAATCCGGAACCTAAAGGGACTGAATAATTGACTTTATTCTTATGAGTTTATAATATTTTAGCAAATTTACCAAAAAAGGTGCTTTTTTCCCCATCTAAATCTGTATAGAGATGATGTTTGTAATACAGAACATGCAAATCAACCCCTTCCTCCTACTCAATAAAAACATGGAAGAACTGACTACCATTAGAAGCAAACTACGCTGTCCTGGGGGAAAGTTAGCTCCCGATGTCAAACATCGCTGGCAATTTCCCCTCCAAGCAGCCTGCAGACAGCCTGTGGAGAAGGTAAGAGGCATCCAGAAGTCTGTTAAGGAATCCGATACGGATTAGACAATGGAATGCTAAAAACCAAGACTTCTCTAACTGGGTTGTTTTCTGGACTCTGACACAATTGGGTAGATAAACATAACAGATTTGCCCTTAAGCCCAACTTCTTCTGGACACAGGAATTGAATATGAAACTGGTTAGCCCAAGACACTCAGATCCGGCTAGCCTTTGTTCCTATGACGTCATTGTAGGGTGGTGCGCCACCCCCAGCACTGACGTCATGCCCGGATTGCTGGAAGCTCACACATCAGACCGCCTGGGCTACGGGCTGCACGTGTGCTTATCTCCTGGGTGGATGCACACGCGTTGCCTACTGACCCAGCGTGTTAATATCTCTGCAGACACACAGATCTATTCATATGAGCACAACCCACAGCTGCACACTCTCCAGGAGGAGACAGCACGCTCAGTGCCCATCTTGATCTGGGAAATTATACCAACAAATTACTGTAACAAAGACTTGACAATATGCCCAGTGATGACTCAGCTGAAGCCACGCCCTCTATTCATAAGGGGGTGCTCCTCTCTAGACAATCCCTGGCGCACAGCCCGGGCACTGCCATGGGGTGGTGCCCACTTACTCTCCAGTTGATGGTGCTGCCAGAAGCCACTTTGTGGAGTAACAGCCTTGGGTGACAATGATCATCACTTGTGTCGTAGCAGCTGTATTTCCTGGAGCTGTCCCTGTAGGATTTGAAGGATCCCTAAAGGGAACAGAGGGTCAGTTCTGGGGACTAGGAGGCATTGGGGTGGGGTGAGGGGGGGAGTTGGGGGTTGAGGGAGCCTGGGCCAGGTCAGTTAAGGGCTCGGCCCCTCAGTCTCCCGCTCTTTCAAATTGGGAGAGTTATTCCAGCTACAACTGCCTTACAGGATAAGGCCAAACATGATGGAATGGCTGTGAAGGTGTTGGAAATTCGAGAGCTCTAGGAAAATACAGTTGGTGGCTGAGAAGCAGTATGTCTGCTACGACCAGAGCCTTCGCCCAGCTTAATCATGCCTTGGGTGCCATGGCTCCATCCTAAGGTGCCCACTTGGAAGACCTCTAGTCCCTACAGAGAAGGAGTACAGCATCCGCACTGAAGTACACTCCCCCAGTGGGCAGAAGAAGCCCTATGTTCTGTCCTTGTTGAATTTCACCAAAGGAAGCATTTCAAGGGAGTGGGCTCATTCTCTGATCTGTGCCCCTCTCTGCGGGGCCCCTAAGCCCTGGGCTGCAAGGTGCAGAGGACAGAGCACTGCGGGGAGCTGTGAGGGATGGGCCCCTCCGCCATGTTCTGTGCTTAGCCACCAGCCAACGTTTCCGCTGCCCTCTCTTTGGGAGTCTTCATACTCCTGCTCCTATGGGTAATCAGAAGGCCCAGGTAAGTAGAGACAGTGGAGACTCCAAAAAAACTTCCCTCAGAAGGTGACTTTCAGGGTTGGCGAGATTTAATTTATGTCTCTGTGGCAACCATTGGGGACGGACATCTTTCACAGTGCTCCGTGGACAGGATGGGGACAAGTGAAACATTGGCCACTGGGGAGGTCGTGGTTGACTTGTATGTGGACTGTGATGGAGCCTGTCGGCGTGGTGACAGTTTTACAGGGAGGGGGAGGGGGAGGGGGCTGCGGAGAGCAAGAAGACGATGCCCATGAGGGCGTTTCTTCCTCGGGCGCCAGCCTCCTCCTTTGCCTTCCTTGATCCTCACGGTGTAATTTCCCAGATCAAGATGAGCACTGAGCGTGCTGTCTGTCTCCTGCTGGACAGTTTGCAGTCACGGGTTTTGCTCGGATGGACAGAACTGTGCATATGCAGAGACATTAATAAGCCTGAGTGTGTAATCACCTTTGTCTTCAATGGAGCTCAGAGTGTTACAGACAAAGGCTCATTGCTGTTCCCCCTGCTTCAGACGCTGAGAACTTAAATGTCAGTATCCTCTTTCATGAGGTTAGTGTCCCTTCAGAAAAACAGTGACAATGATATCAACAAATCACTGTGACGACTCGACAATATGTCCAGAGAGGATTCAGAGGATTGAGATCTTAAGTTCTGATTCGACCACTCACTGAGGCTCTCTAGTCGTTGTAGCCAAATCACTTCATCTTAGACGCTCAGTTTTGTTACCCGTGAAATTTGGGTAAAATTATCCAACCTGTACACTTGTGGGTGAGGGGGAAAAATGAGATGCCCATTTCATTGTAAAACGCTGTACAAATATGCTACGATTGTTAGAAACATTTCCTGGAAGCCACTGCATCCTCGAGGAGCAGTTTACTTTTTGATATAAATATGCCAGAGGGAAACTAAGGCACAGATGGAAAATGGACTTTTTCTCACTGCAATCTATAAACTAACAGCTCCCCAAACTATTAATGCAGTCAAAACTCCTATGAGCTCAGAACTCCCGCATCAAGATGCCGGCTGCATAACTTACAGGCGCCCAACTTCGGCATCTCTTCTGAGATTTTTCTGCAGACCTCCTCCCCTTGGGTTCCCGTTGCTGACACTTACATGGGTGCCAGGGACTGGACCACGGCCTGGTCTCCACTTCCCTGGGAGAGGCAGGCCTGGCTGAGCCCTTGCTTGTACCTCCTTCCCCTTTCTCACATCCATCTTGCTACTGATATCCCAGCAAAGCCCCTCTGGTGTTTCCACTAAAGGAAATTGCTTTCTTCCTGGGCTCTCCAACTCCAGTCTCCCTTCCCCCGACCCCCACCCGGAAATTATCTTCCACCATCTTGCCAGAGCTATGGATATAACATGCAAAATAAACCATATCACTCCTAAATGTAAAGCCCCCCATGAGTGCCCACAGGCTGCAGATCATCTCAAGCTTCTTCAGGAGAAAGAGGCTCTTTGTCATAGAGCCCTTCAACCACCAGCCTACCTCCAGACCTACCTCTCATTCCAGCTTCTAGTAACACCAAGTCATTTTCCCAAAAGCCCATGAAACGCTCTTGTCTGTGCCTTTGGCATTCCCTTCCCTTTGCATAAGGTCCCTCCCCTGTTTCTTCATCTAGCAAGCTCCTCCTTCCCCTGTGATCTCAGGCAAGCCCCCACAAGGACAAGGCCAAGGCATCACCACTGTGTCACTGTGACCGATGGTGGGCGCCCCACTGTGTTTGCCTCTGTCAGCTCTCATGGTGACTGTAGTCTGACCTGGTACATCTTTCTTAGCAGAATCCATTGATTGGGTTCAAAAAGTTCCAATGCTACTGTGGATACGAAATCATGGTGCTCTGGGTTCAATCATGGTTCAATCCTATAGGAGAATATGTGTTTGGTCATGTAGCCACTGCTGTCTCTGCTAAGGGTTTTTAATGTGCCAGGCACTCTAGTAGATTCTAGGCAACACTCCGGTGAAAGGATTCCTGGTCAGGTGTGCAGGCTTCCCCGTGTAGCAGGGACAGTTCTGAAAATAGACTAGAGCAGCAGAGAATGATTCTTGCCAGCAGGGGTCACTGCAGCTATCCAGACACCCAGGCAGCTCCCATGAAGAGGCATTAGGCTCTCTGTCTTGAATTAATAACACTCTAAACGTTTCCTATTTATATGTGAAAATTCACATCTCTTTCTGTTTGGGGACCAGGCTAGATCTATTCATTCTCCTTTAATGGCTTTGTAAACACTCTGGCTTCTGTGACCTGCTCCCCCTCCCCCCTCTCTCCCTGTGCCCATTTATTGCCTCTTACTACATGGAGTGAGGAGTGATTTTTATTTTGATTGTATTCGTTTCCTATAAGGAGAGAGGCTGTGAGTGAATAGTACATCGGTTCCAATGACTTTCTGTTTTAAGAATGTTCCCAGAGGGGTGCAATTCTTTTAATTTATTTAATCCGATGTGCTTTTGCAGAATCACTCTCCCCTGCAAAACAGATGGGAGGAGACTGTGCCACTACCTCCTCTCTCTCTCTCTCTCTCTCTCTCTCTCTCTCCCCCCTCCCCTGGTGACATGGGCTCCCTACATGAATGGGAGGTGTCCTGTGGGGCTATGTTGGGCCACAGTGCAATGCGGAAGTGCTTCTCCAGCAGTGGGGTCCTTGACATCCGGGACCTTGGCTCTGCTCTGCTCTTGGGCCTGCCTCCGTGGCCTGCGTCCTATTGTTTGAACATAGAAACAAGGACACAGAGCAGCTCATGTCCTCAGCACTTAGAGCCATGACCATTGCCTAGGAAGCATAACCTTCTAGGCAATATAACAGATCAACAGTCAAAGCAGGAGTAGGCGCTGGAGAAGATGGAATAGACACAGTCAACTTCATTTCCCAATGAAAGCTGTTTTTGAATAAACTCACCATCAACAGCCATAAAGTCATCAGGAGCATGGGCTGACGGGTCACATGGCCCTGGGCTTGAATCCCGGTTTGGCCACTTCCTGAGACTGTGACCTTGGGCAAACTGACATGTTTAAGCCCCGGATTCCTAGCATATCATGAAGGATCGACAATATTACCCACCTCCCAGGGCTGCTCTGAGGGGAAGTGACATAGAGCTTGCAAATTGCTCAGCCCTGTGTCTGGCAGTAAGCATGCAGGTTATGCTCACATGTACAGAATGAACACTATAGGGAAATCATTCTTCTTGTTGGGGACGTCTGTTCTAGCACTTACATCTCTGCATCGCCATTGTTTTACATGCAGGACCACTTGACACTTGACTTTTGGCTGTCAGCTCTACAGGGCAGACAGAGGCTGAGTCATTGGTGGTCTCTATGTCGTCTTGTTTAGGCAGGTTCTGTCACAGAATCGCAGCCCCGTGACTGCCCAATGTAAAAAAAAACCGGTAAGCTGTCCGTGACTGAAGGTCCGACTCCGGTGGCCTTAGGTGACAATCTGTTTACATGTGACACAGATGAAGCGCCAATTACCTTAATGTCTGTCCCCGTTTTTCTCAAACTTTGTCTTTCAGAATACCTACGTTGCATTCCTTTTTGAGAGAAACGTCTTTTTCTTTTATTCAGGAGCCTAGGCATTGCCAACTTCGTCCAAGGCTGTTGTACATGGTTGTTCAAGCTGGACAGTACTCAGTCTGCACTTCTGTATGTGGTGGCCCTGAGTTCCCCTCAGTGTCCAGTTACAGGGAGACCCCAATGACATTACACTAAGCCACATGCACATGGCCACATACAGTGTATTTTTACTGTCTTTATTTTCACACTCCAGAAAAATGTTACTCTGGCAACAAGAATATCACCTCCTTCCCTGTAGTTGTCACTCAAGCCTTCTGTACAAGTTTCTGTGACAATTACAGGGCTCCTAGTCCTGCTCCCCCTCTATGTCCCCCACCCTCTGTTGGGTACCTCCATCAACTTAGCTGCTCAGGGAAGAGGCCCAGTAACCTCTTGACACTCCCTTTTCTACAGTCCTGTCACCTAAGTCATCACCAAATCCTGTGGATGTCACCTCAAAATTCATCTCGAACTCTTGCATTTCCACTTGCTCCTCCAAGGCCATACCTCATTCCTCTGCTTAAACCACAGCTATAGCCACTGACTGGCATCTCCCTCTCAGCCTCATTCAAATCATTCTCATCACTGGAGTCTGGGTGAGATTTTGGGACTGTAACTTCCTTATCCTACATGCACTTACCTACCAGTGAATTTCCTTCCACTTAGAATCAATCCTAAATGCTTTCCATAATCTGGAGTGCTCCACTGCTTCCAGCCTTGCCCACCTCTGCATCTCATTATGTATCTTTCTCCCCAGCCTCAGTATTCTCAACTATATGGCGCTTCTTCAGTACCGAGGTAAAAATGTGGCTCCATCCCATCTTCACACGTGTCTTTTCTTCTATCTGTAAGACTCCCACCCTCCCCTTCCTCATTGCCTCCCTAATTCCTACTCACCCTTCAGGGTGTTTCAAATGTTCTTCTTCTAAGAAGGCTCATCTTTCACCTCCTAGTCTGAATTCGGTGGCCTTTATTATTTTCTCTTAGTGTGCTTTATTTATATTTCTAATGATACTTGTCACCATTTATATTCGTGTGTGTGTGCGCACAGTTAATACTTGGTTCAAGCTCTGTACCTGGTAGAGATCATATTTGTTATTTTCCATTTTATACTCGGTACCTGTAGCATGGTACCTGGCCAAAAAGAAAAAAAAAAATAGGTGCTGAAAAATTGCTTAATGAAAGAAGCCAATATTTTTTTCCTGAATATTTTAAACTCAATTGACCTCAAGGAAATGCAAATTAAACCCATTAAGAGATAGAACTACACAACACTTATAATGATCAATATTTTAAAAGACTGACCAGCCCAGCCAGTGTGGCTCAGTGGTTGAGCATCAACCTATGAACCAGGAGGTTATGGTTTGATTCCCCATCAGGGCATGTGTCTGGGTTATGAGCTCTATCTCCAGTGGGGGCATACAGGAGATAGCCATTTAATAATTCTCTCTCACCGTCAGTGTTTCTGTCCCTCTCTCTCCCTTAGGAAAGAAAAATACTAGAACTACTTTGAAAAGAATATAACAGTTCTATATAAAGTTAAACTTATGCCTACCACAAGACCTAGCCATTACACTCCTTGGCATTTATCTAAGAGAAATAGTCATATGTCTATACAAAGGCTTGTACACATATGTTAGAGCAGGTTACAATCTATGTCCATCAATGAATGAATGAATACACAAATTATGGTAAATTCATGTAATGGAACATGACTCAGCAATAAGTAGGAATGGACTATTAATATATGCAACGATATTGGTGAATCTCAAACAATGATTCGGAACAAGAGGAGACAAATACAGAAGACTGTAGATGGTACAGTCGGTGTTTCCATTTATATGAAATTCTAGGAAAACAAAAGTAATCTACAGTGACAGAAAGCAGAGCAGCTGTTGCCTGGGACTGGAGGGGAATTCAGATTTTTTGCAAAGGATATGAGGTAGCTTTTTGGAGTGATAAAAATGTTCTCTATCTCAACTGGGATGGTAGTTACACAGATGTATATATTCATCAAAATTCATGAGACACATTCCTGAATGGATATTTTATTGCATGTATGTATACATATATACAAATGAATGTACATGTACAATACCTTGATAATGTTGGACTTAAAAGTTCAGTTGGACACATAAGGGAACATCAGATTTAAATGGTCACATATAGAGGAGTCACTCTTGACCTAGGAGGAACCTCAGTTACCCCAAGAAGTAGAGACTATCAATGATGCAGAGGAGAGAGCAAATTAAATTTTCCTCAACAGCATTTTTAGTTTGTCACAGCAAAATGAAGCTGGAGACTCAAGGCATTAAGATTCAGGTGGACTACATTTAGCATTGCCAGAAAAAAATGACATGACCAGCTAAATGTCAATTGATAATATACAACAAATAATTTTAATATAAGTATGCCCTATGCAATATTTGGGGCATACTTACACTAAGAAAATTATTTGTTGTTCATCTGAAATTCAAATTTAACTGGTCGCCCTGTATTTTTATTTGGTAAACCTGGCAACTCTTCCAGCATACCATCTTCTCATCAGAATGTTTGAACTCCATGTGGAAAGATTTTTTTTTTATATTAACATGTTCTGCATTTTATAATGCTGCTCCTACGGAAAATTGGAATCAATGCTATACAGTGAAATATTGTGGATTTTGTAGTGAGTCAGACCTTGACTCTAATCCCAGCTTTGCATCCTGTCTCATTTTGAGAGTTTGGCCAAGTTATTTAACATTTCTTCAAAATGGGGATAATAACATCTAACTCCTTGCCTATTTGAAGGGGGGTGACAATAGAAGGAGTTCTTTGTCACCCCAAATCCAGAAGACTGTGTTTCCTTTCTCTCTGCTGCCTACTTAGAGCAGCAGAAGCCAGTGTCCCAACTTTCAGAAATGGGCACGTAGTACCTGGACAGGAGGCAAGATCAGTTGATTGTTGGCAACAACCCTCGTTCTAAAAAAGATGGTTACCACCACCAGTGAGGAGGTAATGTCGTAGCAGTGGTGGTAGGAATGGACTAAGATGTCATTTTCATTGTCTGCTCATGCTTCTTGAGAGGTGGAAGGAGGAAAACATTGAAGAGGAATAGGGGGAGGTCTTGATGTCCTCTGGAAAAACTGGGATGGGGGGTGTGGAGAGGAGCTCTTCTCATATCAAAGAATTACTACAATAGTGGATTATTTTCTCTCAGGAAGAGCAAAGGAAAGATGTTTTAGAGGAATAATGAAAAGTGCTTACTCCCCTGACTTACTTTACCTGACAATAACACATAGACCTGAGGGCACTTGGTGAAATTTATAGCCCGTCAGTTCCTGGCCATTAAGAGGTAATGCTTCTTTATCTGCTGTGCAGTTGACTGCTGTGGGAGGTCAGTGAAGCAGAACCTGGGGCTATGTTCAAGAAGGGGACCTGGCAACTTTATGATCCATACAATCTTGGCTGGTAAGGCCACTTGGAGCAGGGACATCAGATGCCACCTGGGAGCTCAGAGTGACAGCTGATGCCTTCAGCTAGAGCAGACTGTCTTTGGGCCACCTATTCTAGTTGAATATCTTCTTTAACCTTAGTCCTTGGCACTGGAGACATCTTTCTTTGTCCTTTTCTTTGACCTTCTTTTCTTCGACCTTTCTTTGAGCCTGGTTGACACTTCCTCTGGTTGCTAATCTATAGGCTGCCTCCTCATCTCCTCTTTCACTCATCCAGCAGCTTCATATCTAGTTCCCACTATGAAATGCCCTCTGTTGGAGCCCATCAAGCATGCAGCCTGCCAGACTGGCCCCTGACCAATGCACGTGGACACATCATTCCTCAGGGATCTCTGCCTGTCACACACCATCTTAATTAATTCAACATGGTCTGTGCAATCGCATGGTTAAGGCAAACTTGGATGGAAGAAGATTTGAGAACTGACTCTCTTCCTGCCCTGGGGACCCATTTTCAGGCATGCACTGGTTCCAGTCAATGCAATGTCTCTAGGGAGATGGGGGCAATGCCAGCACTTCCGCCTGTGTGACAGGAAGTTCAACCATCAGGTGGCCATTGCTGCTCTGCTTGATGTTTTGTTTTCTTCAGAGAAGATTATCCCTAAGATATTCATGCAAAATCAGGATTCAGAGTAATGGCATTTTCTTACAGAGAATCTTAACCAAAGGAGAGGCATCAGGACATAGATTAGTAAGAATGTACCAAAGTTGAGAAAAGAAACCCACCTTGCCCTGACTGGTTTGGCTCAGTGGATAGAGCGTCTGCCTGGGGACTGAAGGGTCCCTGGTTTGATTCCAGTCAAGGGCACATGCCTGGGTTGTAGGCTCGAACCCCAGTAGGGGGCGTGCAGGAGGCAGCCGATCAATGATCCTCTCTCATCATTGATGTTTCTCTCTCTCTTCCTCTCTGAAATCAATAAAAATTTACTAAAAAAAATAAAGAAGCCCACCTTGATAAAATGCAGAGACCATTTTTAAAAGCATGGTTATGGAAAGCCTATTCTAAAGATAAAAGCTGGACAAAGGACTTAATGTTTAGCTACGATTCTACTAGCTTCAAATGTTAAACAGACCTCCCCTGAGTAGTCTATGGGTTTAAATGAGTCACACCTCCAAAACCCAGCTGGTCCCTGGGCATCACAGGGTTTTGCTGAGAGCAAGGGTCTTACATAAGCAACAATCAGGAAAACCTACCACTTTAAGTCTAATATAGATGACTTTCTATATTAGTTTCACATTGTTCTAGTTGGTGGACCAAAATAAGCTTTATTTAATTACATAGCTGCAAAGGGTACCACACTTTTCATTATTATCTTTGATCCCTTATTCCAACTTCTGTCTTTTCCCCCACTAGATAGTTATAGCAAACTCTGATGATGTGGGCTTACTTTATTATTTCTGGACATTTGTGGGAAATTGAATGTTATTTACATTTGAAAAAAAAGTAAGTCATACATCATATTCACTACAAAACACTGTCTTTGAAGCAATACCCCCAGAGTTCTGAGAGAGAGAGAGAGAGTCTTTTTTTAGTACATTGTCGTCCCCAAATTGATCAGTTTTGTACACTTGGAGTTATCTGGATAAAACATTTACCTGCCTAGATGAGTCCTAATAGAAGTGACTTGGAACATGAGTGGCTCACCCATCTTCATTGACATAAGAGCCAACCTTAATAACTCCAGGCATTTTGTTTTTGAAATGTCTAGGATAATCTAACAAGAAGAGCAGGGCTGTGCCCTTAGAGCTACTATTGGGAATACATTCTTTGAAAACTCGCCTCCCAACCCCCGCCCTTTGTGATTCCAGTTAGAATATGGCAGCCATAACGAGAAGGTTCACAGCTGTGCCATCCTGGCAGGAAGGTGAGGATTCGAAGCAACAACCTCACTATGCTCTGTAATACCTCATGCTGTTCATCGGCATACTTATAAGTCCTCTAAAAAATTGCTCCAGGCTTTTTAGGGAATTGAGAAAATAATTCCATCTTCATGGTTCCAAGTAATGTATTCCTGAGGCTATAAAACCAATACTACAGAAGCTAAGAGTGCCCGGCATTCCAGAACTCGAAAGCAAATAGAAGATAGTATTCTATTTACATGGCTTTGCCAATCTTATTCCAATATGCATTGGAACATGGAGATTTTCATTGGCTTACCGACTTCTCACTCATCATCCCCTTTCCCTAGCTCTCCCCCCCCCCCCTTTTATTTCCAACTCATTTGTTTGGAGAAAACACACTTATGTATTTAACAATTTTATTTGCCTATAGGAACAAATTCTTACACATATAAAATATGTAAGAGGTTAGAAAGAAGGCTGCTTTTCCATAGGAAGCAAGTTGCCGGGATATATATTCTCATGATGTTAATACTTGGGCTTCTTAGGGTACATTTCCTTAGCCACCATCATACTTAGCGGGAAAGAATATACTTTGGTCAAGGCATTAATTTACCTTCCTGAAGTTGATTAGAAGCCTGAATCCACCTAAAATGTGATCCCAAGTGGATTTCTCTCTTCATGAAGAGACAGACCCTAGTTTCAGTTTTATTTTCGGTGGCTCTTTAGGTATTCTTCATAGGAGGGAGCGGGCAATGGCAGAGTGTTAATGAAAAAACTAAATAACTTTCTGAACATGAACCCATCATCTGAAAAACAGAAGCTAATTTTGAATTATTAAAGGAGGCTGGATCACAACTCACCACTGAGAAGCAGAGGGAGGGGAAATGGTGCTGGGAAGTCCAATTATTTCTAAACCAGAGACAGTCTTATTAAGTTGGGCAGAAAATTAATTAGGCTAATTAGAAAACCTCATTGGAATTCAGCAAGGAGTTATGGGAGGAAACAGGACAACACTGGGTGTATCAGCACGGAGAGAAAGTCTGGGGAGAGTGAAATGAGCTTTGCAGGAAGCAATTGGAGGGTGATTCACGCACATTTCGGCGGATCCGTGGGTCACTGTGGAGGGAAGCAGCAGCAGTTTTATAGACTTTCTGTTCCCAGGGGTGGGTCTTCACTGAGTATTAAAAAATGATGCCTGGTGTATGTGACTAAAGAACACAAAAAGGGGCGGGGGAGAAAACTAAGATTTATTCTGAGGCCTCATGGGGTTTTATATTTATTTTGGTATTTCCGATCTGCTGGTTCATCAGCGTGGCGCATTGTTAAAAAGTGCTGGGTGGGTGGTTTTGTTTCTTCACGGATTTATGGAGTCCTGAAAACATCTGTTCCGTGCTGATTCCCCTGCTCAGTACGGAGAGGTTAGTCAAGGGAAGTGTCTCACGTTGCAGTTTCAATGCAACTGACATGGCAGCAACCAACAGAGACAACCCGGGTGACAGAAGCAGTGGTGTCTGGGCTGAGAAGGAAAAGGTTCCTGAACACTGGGCTCCACCACCTAGCTTGGTGCTACAGATGTGACACTGTGACATGAGGCACGGGGGCCAAGCAAGGGGACACTCAGGATGGAGAGGGCTGAGGAAACCTGCTCCCAGGGAAATCATGATGATGGACAAAAACTGCCATATTTCTCCCAACACCCTATCACAAACACCTCTTCTTCCACGGGACCCTTAGGAGAGGAGGAGCCATCAGAACTTCCAGGGGGTCATTTTGACTGCTGTTGTTTTCTGAGAAAGTAAGGTGCAACCCAGCCCAACTCATCAGGATGGAGAGAAAAATCAAAGAGGGGTGGGGGTAGGGTAGGTCAGAACTGATACATAACTGTTGCTTGCAAAGATCACAAACTCATTGAAAGGCGAGAGGGAGAGACCAGAGCTCATAGTTGTACTAACTAATATGTGTACAAGGGGTTCTCTCCTGTAACTCATCTTATTGCTCACACATAGTCCAGTGGACCTGGTCCCATGACTCACCTGACACAAGTGAAGTAACTGAGATCCTAAGCACTGAAAAAAAAAGGAAGCTGACATCCCAAACCAGGTGTTACATGGACTGAATGTTTCTGGCCCCTTCAGACCATATATCTGAGGCCTAACTCCAACGTGATGATATTTTGAGATTGGGCCTTTGGGGTGAAATTAGACTTAGATTAGATCATGAGAGTGTATCCCTCATGTTGGATTAGAAGCCGGAGAGAGAGAGAGAGAGAGAGAGAGAGAGAGAGAGAGAGAGAGAGAGAGAGAGAGAGAGATCTCCATGTCAGGGAGGAATGGCCACATGAGAAGCTCCAGAACCCCGTCATGCTGGCACCCTAATCTGGAAGTCCAGGTCCCAGAACTTGAGAAAGTGAATTTCTGTTGTGTAAGCCGCCCACTCGACGGTATTTTGTTCTGGAAGTCTGAGCTGACTCATGTTTCAGGTGTATTTATTTTCAGTCCCAGGCCTTTCACCAGCACCTCAGCGCCTGTAGAAGTAATTGAGAACTAGTAATTAAGGAAAGGGAACATTCTTTGCAAGGTGCCCATGTGGTTCAAGGTCAATGGAAGGAGAGAGAGCTCTTGGAGAAGTTCCCGTGGTCCCAGGATGATGGAATTTGCCCTCCTTACCTAGAGAAGGGCCCTGCTTTCACCTTCCTCTGGGCAGAGTTAAAAGGATTTCAAAGTGAAATATTGAGGCTTGGGGATAAAACGACGCCAGAGTGTCTGAACTCGGAGTGTCCTTCAGCGCTGCGGCCCAGGAGCCCGGGCAGATGGGCAGCCATGCCTCGCCGCAGGCCAGGGCCCGGCAGAGCTGCAGGTTGGAAAATGACGACCTGAATGTGTGAGGCTGACACTGGGCAGCGCACTCACAGTCCCCCGGGCCCAGCAGGCGGGATGTCCTCTCGGCCCTTCCGTGGCACCGGCCTGTTCTGCGTCGTTCTTTTCCAATCACTCGCTTTGCCTTGTCACGCTGAGCCAGGTAATGAGACAGGAGTCAATTAGTTCTCCCCGATAGACCTCTCCCCTGTCTGTTCCCAGCCTCCCAGGTGACCCCATTATGATAATGGCCCAACCTGGCTGCTCTCAGAACAGTCCTGATGGAGAAGTGGGGGCCTCCTTGAAACGGTGAATTACAGCGAGGCTGGCAGAGTGCGGCGCAGCGCCCCGCTGGCTCTGGACAGGAGCCTGCTGCCTCCCCATTGTCACCGCTGAGCGATGCCATGTGCTCACTCATACCACATGCTGCTGGCATCCCAGGAACGTCCCATCGTGCCATTCTTTCCGACAATGAGCTGGACCTGCCGACACCCGGGGAGACAGGTGGATTCAGAGTGCAAAATGCGTGGCTATCCCCCGGGTATCCCAGTGTGAGCTCTGTCTTTAGACCAGGTGCACATTTTTATGTCTCAGATATATAATGATGGCCCTCATCCTGGACCTCCATCAACACATCTTTTGTTTTTCTTTTTTTTTTATGAAATCTGGCCAGCCTCACTGCAAAACTTGGGGATAAAAAATTAACAAATCTGATCATTTGATTTAACATCAAGGATCCTTGTCTCTCCAAATATTTGTGTCTGTTGATATTGTGATAATACAACCAAAGAAATATTGTGATGCAGTGACTGGGTGTTTCAATGATGTCAAGTAATTTCCAAACAATCTCTCATTTTCAACCTCCGACAAACATTCCATCCTAAAGCACCTATGAGTCATGGACACAGAGCAGGTTGTTGTAGTTATACAATATTCAGCCAGGGCTAAAGCTACATTTTGTGATCGTTTAAATGTATGTCACATGTGATAAGCCGTTTAGTTAAGGGGATTTTGCAATCCAGGTGATTTATAGCCGTAGACAAATAAGTAACTTTGTGTTCTGGGGGTCATTAAATGCGCATGCCTGTCTGAAGCTCAATTGGGCACCTGAAGAGACCTCTTACCACACACCCCAGACCTCCCATGTTGCTTTGCTTCAGATCCACAGGCAAATCTTTCTTTCTTTTTTTTTTTTTTTGTTTTCACTGTATTACTTAATGGTTTTCTTTTCTCCACCATTCTCTAAGCTGCTTTGTATGGTGCACGTCCCTGTAGTTCTGGATAATTTATTATTTAATTATGTAACCATTACATAATTCTTCAGCTTCAGCCTTCAGTGTTTCTGTTGTTGTTAATGTAACTGCTATGGAGGCATGCGCGCTTTTATTTATTGTTTCCATGGCGGAGCAATAATTATGTAACTCTGCAATTCTGCAACTATTATTTCTATTTGTTTAATTACATAACTATAATGATATTAAACCTCTAAAACACTTGGCGATAGATTTACGCAGAAGACGCGAGGAGACGGCAATAATATTGATATATCAGAGTAATAACAAAACGAAATAATAGTATTAATATTAATATTAATGGCAATAACGATAATGAGCAGCAGCACTACCATTTGCTTTTCCTTCGTGCGGTATTTGGCCTCTTTAATGGGTTCCTTCCCAAATCTCGGTGGCTAATTAGCTCTGTAACAGTTGGTACGCAGCAGTGGGTACAGCCTCATTTCCAGACTCTACCTGGCAAGGCTCAGCCTTATGGAAGAGCAGATGGAATGGGTCTGTTCTCCCCTTTTTATAAGAGGCTGGGCGTGGGCAGATTTCTCTTTCTCCTACCGCCAGGGGACCTTCCACAGAGAAGATGCCCTGTGCCGAGAGACACAGATGTTGCAGACTCCTAAGAGCCTGAGATGTGTTTGGGATGCAGGTGTGTGCTGTGATGAGCTGCAACGGTGGAAAGAGCATGGGCTTGGAAAGACACAGATCTGGATTGGATTCTGGCTCTGCCACCAACTAAGTCACCTTGAGCTGTTACCTTATGCCTTTGGACCACAATTTTCTCCCATCTAAAACGGGGCTCATACTATCTACATGGAAAGACTGATATGAAAATGAATAAAATAATGGGTGTAGATGACTAGGCCTATTGGTAGCTCTTGTTTTGGGGCTACTAGTCCATGAGATTAAGGGGGAGACGCTGACTAGAAGTTGCTCCTTTCTATGAATTGCTTTTGTCTAGCCTTCTCAACTCACACATGACCAAGAGGCCACCCTCCCCCCAGCCCCTGTCAGTCAAAGTCACCGTAACAGTTAAAAAGCTACCATTTCACCAGAAATCCCTGCATAATGGGGCCCTTACATTCTCTGATTAATCATCACAACCACCCTAAAAGCTAAGTATGATTATTTTCACCTTGGTGAGGAGATCAAGACATGAGAATTGTTACAAAGTGCCAACCTCCTTCTGGCTCATGTGTGGAGATGCCTGGTTGAGCTCAGCCAGTCTGTCTGCACAGCAGGTGTTCTTAAGCTAGGCTTTGTGTTGGTCCCAGGTCCATATCCCAGCAGCTACGTGAGGAAGAAGTTGGGATTGCCTCTTGCTCTGAGGAACCCACTCCTCCTGCCTTCTTGTGCCTCCTCTCCAATCCATTCTCCTTTCTGATCATCTTAAAAGCTAACTCAGGATCATCACTTCTCCTTTCAGATCATCCAGTGGTTTTCCATTAGTCTCAACCTCTTACTAGAACCTAAATTTAATTATGAATATGCTTTGACTCCTGCTTACCTCTCCAAACTCATCTCTTCCCACTGCCCACCCCATGCCCAGCCCTGAGACCATGCCAAGCTCCACCCCACAAGCCCCACCCCCTCTCTCAAGCTATTGCACTCAGTTTTCTATACCTTCTGGTCTCCATTTATGTATAATCTTTTCTAAAAATATCCCCCAAAAGCCTTACCCAAATTAACCTGGCCCCATGTCCCACTATCTATATATATGAAAGCCTAAGTGACCGAATGACCGAACAACTGAACGATTGGTCAACTGGTCGCTATATTGCACACTGACCACTAGGGGCCACCCCACTCAATGAAGGAGCTGCCCTCTGATGGTCAGTGCGCTCCCACAGCCAACCTCCTGCGGCCTGCCAACCTCCCGTGGTCCTTCCCCCCGCCCACCAACCTCAATCGGCCCTAATTGCCAGCCAGGCCGAGGGACCCCACCTGTGCACGAATTCATGCACCGGGCCTCTAGTTCACTAATAAACCTCTTGTTTGTTAAATGTATAACATGTATTATTCTTGCAGTTCCTTTTCGGCCACTGTGTCTGGCTATGCAGTCTTACCCCAGCACATAGCTCAGGAACTGCAACTCAGTAGACACTGGCTTATGGAGAGAATGTCTGTCTGCCTTTGCATGGTCATGTATGCCCTGGGGTGTTCAATTGTTCATGTGTGAGGGGAACAATGGGAGGTTGCATTTTCTCCTGAGGAGCACTGATTAACAATCCACCCATCTTCTAAAGCTTAGACCCTGACAAGCATAGGTTGGTTACCAAGAGCTGGGAACAGAGCCGGATGATAATGTGGTCAGCCCCAGGGCAGAGTGTGTCTGGGAGAAAGCAGCTAAATCATAGGCACTTGAGAGGCTGACAGAGAGAGACGCCATGAATGTGAGGGAAGTCAGGGTTGTTCTAAACTGCCATCTGAGTGGGGACTCTGAGTCTCATGCCAGGGGTCCCACAGCAGCCCCCCATTCTGCTTGTTCATACCGTTCCCACCAAAGAGCTCAGATTGGCCAATCTCCATTGTGCCACCTGTCCTCTAGTTACGTGATTTCACTGACGCTTTTCTCTTCCTTGAATTATATATCTGTGATCTTAAAAATGTAAGTGACATTATTTATAGCAATGCGCTCTTTTTCCTTTCCACTATTTTCCTTTTAAAGCAGATGCTATTCATCCTTACGCATCACATTTCAGTCACTGCACATGAGTAACGGGGAGCGGAGATATTCAGACCCAGCCTCTCTGTCTCCTTTCTAATCCCCATTTTTCTTTTCCCTTCACCTTCATGAGGATATTCCTCTCCCTTTTCCCCAGTGGCTTTGTTCCCATAACTCTATCTTCTTCAGTAGCCATCACCCCTATTTATCTTTTTTAAACATTTTTTTTAATCTTTATTGTTGAGGGTATTATACTTTGCAGGCAGCAGGGTTATGACCACTTCTAAGCCCTGGCTTCTTATGATTTTCCTTTAATATATTTTTTATTGAATTTTTGTTGAGAGAAGAAAGGAAAGAGAGAAACATTGGTTTGTTGTTCCACTTATTTATGCATTCATTGGTTGATTCTTGTATGTACATGCCCTGACCGGGCATTGAACCTGCAACCTTAGCATATCAGGATGATGCTCTAACCCACTGAGCTACCCAGCCAGGCTAAGATTTTCTTAATCAGAACCGAGTATGCTAAATTAAACCAATAGCCCGTGGGTGGAAATGTTAGCTGCCTCATGCAGAGATCCCCACATTCTAAGCTGCGTGAAACCTAACGGAAGTCCTGCAGGCTTTTAGTCATTGTTTCTTTGCCATTGATCCCTGGAAAGATTGGGAGCACTGGCCCTTCACAACCTTGCTCTACAACTTCTCAGTCAGCATGATGAGTGTGGCTGCCTGTTGCCTTCTCCTCTCGGCTCCTGTGGAGCCAGGGTCAGGTCAGAGAGGCCCATCTCTGAAGGAACACCATCTGTGTCCATCTCTATACCTAAAGCCTGCAATTTTCTGTGAGGTGCACTTGTTCCTTCTGTGCTGTTCTGCACACAGGACACCAGGCTTGCAGATGTTCAGATTCAGGATGATGCCCCCATTCACAATTTTTGTAGCCCCAGCAACTCCAGCTCACGTGAAGAGGTCCTCTAAGCATGATCTTCCTGGTTTCCTAGAAAAACAGACCACCTCTCTGCATGAGTTGTGAAAATCAACCACTTCCAAATATGAAACTTACAGACTAAGTCTGGCAATACAAAGGGTGGTTTCTTGATACAGGCATCTTGGAAATGCTCAAAGTGCTGTATCCATCTCACTCTAAAGCTTTGATCAGTGATACTACCCTTGTTCATGATCGCAGTGAAGTGCAGTTTGGCTTTTAGAGAATTCTGGAAGCACCCTGCTAAACAGGAAGGTCTCAGCATAAAAAAAAACACAGAAATATTTATGTGTGAAGTTCTAAAAAATATGTATAAGAATTATTCACTGGAAACTGCAAAATATTACTGAGGGAAATGAAAGTAAATCTGAAGAAAAGAGAAGAGACTATATACCGTACGAATGGATTGAAAGACAGTACCTTTAGATGCCAATCCTTCCCAAATTATATATAGGTTCAACAAAATTCCAGTCAAAATCTTAGCATAATTTTTGATGGGAATTGACAAGATAACTTAGAATAGCCAGTCACATGTTCAACTGATTTGCAGTAAAGGTGTCATGGTAAAGAAGTGGAGTTACCTTCATCTTAGTTTCCCCTATGATTAATTCCCCACACATGGTATTGTCCAACATTTCCTGTATCCCCTTTTCTCAGCAGTAGTATCATGTTGATACATTTTGAAATCAAAAATCCATTAGTAATGCACATAGCTGATGGTTAAGTTGGCATCTTTACCCTATCTCATGACACTCTCTTCTTTATGACTACCCCCAGTTTTATATGGCTAATGTGTCACCTCAAACTCATACCCTTAGCCACCCCAAACCATACATTGTCTTACCAAATGCAGTATCTCTATCCAAGAGGGGTAAGTAACCCCATTGAGTTCCAAGTTCAGTGTGTCCTGCTTTTCACCTCGGTGACTAAACCCTGCATGATCTTCCTCCCTTTTATTACATGGTGTGGGTCCTCGTGTATCATTCTGTCAGCTAAGATAGCCGGACTTACAATGCAATCCCCATAAGTGTTTTAAAGCTTGAATTCAATAGTGTTAAGGACCTCCAATTCCTGACATCTTCTGCCATGCCATTTTTATACAAAATAGTCAATAGCTTTGGTGTCATTGACTTTGCCTTCTTCTGTTTTTCCAAAATTGCTTTGAAACCTTCTGAAAGCTTGGAGTACTTAATCGTCAGTGAATTCTTCATAAATGTCAGTGGGAAACCCATCTATTTCACAAGCTTCCCTTTATCTCGATCGCTTTTATTAAGCTTCCTACCCCTCTGGCACTGGTTTTTACCCTTACAACCTCAATTTCTTCTCCTGTAGCCATATCCTAGGGAGACCACCAAAGTGCTTCTTCATTACTTCCTTCTCGCCATTTCTGTCTTCCTCTTGGGAATGGCCCTCCTTATCACTCACGCTAACCCCTGACTTTTCACACAGTTGCACGAACTTTCTTAAGGATCTGGAGAAGTTGTTTTCAAAAGTCACTCAACCATAATCCTTTGGGCAGAAGAATGTGCGATTCCCCCCACCTTCTGCTTTCTGAATGCTGACGTTCTTAGCTGGGCCAATAGAGCATCTATTGGCCACAGATGTATCCACGGCAGACAGAATAAATAACAAGGTCGTATTTTTGGCTCCAAATATAATTTTCCTCCTCTGTTTTAGGTAATTGTGTGGTTGCCAAAATGCGTGGCCAGACTGCTTTCCTAGCCCTTGCCATCACAGACATCCCTCAGTGCTGTTCTCCTCCTGGTTTCCAGGAAGGCATTAAACTTGAGGTGGAAATATTTTTACCTCCGCACGTAATATGAGTGTGTCGTTAATGAGTTGAGTGCTGTTGTGGCTGCTTCCTTCTTAAGATGCCTGTGGCTTTGAGAGCAGACCAAGATTTTGAAACTGCTTAGAGAGCCTCAGCCCTTTGGAGAAGCCCTGAGATGGCTCATGAGGAAACCCTATGTGAGTCTTCTTCCCCTTTCTCTTCCTCTCCCTTCCCTGCACATGTTCACACCGCACAGCAATGCGCCTCTCTCTCGGTGTTTTGTTTTGATGGAAGTGGGAAATAATCGCGCCAAAGGTGAATGCTTCCCCAGTTTACTGTCAGAGTCGCCACTGCTTCTATTTCAATGTCCCAGGGTTGCAACTCAGCACAGGGCTCCTCCGGGGAGGGCTGTACTTCCCGCTAATCTATAATTTACACAGCACAGCCAGCTGCATCTTAGAAAAAAAATACGTGGCCATGCTTTGCATGGGCCCTGTCCCCTGAAAATGGTAGATATGGAGCGTCACCACTCCACTGCGGTGGGCACCTTTATTTATTAGTTCACTTGGTTTATAGTTTAATATCAGGTGGCTTTTTGCTGTGCACAGCACCTGCTTACCAAGGACAGGATCACGTGTTTTCCCCCAGAGGTGGGCTTCTCTGCCAGGCAAAGACGAAATGAAATGTTGGTGGTTTTTAGGCAGCAGGAATCTACATAATTGAAATGTTGTCATTTTCGTCTTTCTCACTTAATAAATCCCCAATGGAAAACAGCTGCCCCCACGACTTCCCTTTTCCTTCCATTGTTACCGCCCCAAGTTATCCATTTAGGGACTATCTCTTCCAGATGTCATTTTGAAGGATCCCTTTTGTCATAAAGGAATAGTCATTAAGTCACTCTTGGTGCATATCACAGCTCTGTCGAACTTGGGCACACCATGGAAAGAGGTGCATGTACTTGGTCTGTTTCCTCTAGGGCAGTGGTCGGCAAACTGCGGCTTGTGAGCCACATGTGGCTTTTTGGCCCCTTGAGTGCGGCTCTTCCACAAAATACCGACTTCTGCACATGAGCCACGAAGTTTCAATCACTGTACGTGCGCACCCGCACTTGGTATTTTGTGGAAGAGCCTCACTCAAGGGGCCAAAGAGCCGCATGTGGCTCGTGAGCCGCAGTTTGCCAACCACTGCTCTAGGGGCCTTGAATTTAGGGTACACAGGAATGCAGGAAGCTTCATCACCAGGATGCCTATGTTGAAATGAAGGCATCCGTGCCAGATAAACAAAGTTGATGTGAAATTGACGTTGAGCCCCTGCAAGTTGCCATGAGAGTTATGCATACCAAGTGACTATTTGGGTGGTGTGTTAGCAAAGATAACTCACCCTGCTCATGGTTTTTTCAGCCAGTTCCCTGCACCGGAAATCACACTAAAAGTTTTCTTCTGGAACAATATCGGTGCCTGTTTTATTTCCCCACTTATACCCCCGCCCCATGCCTCTCCCTGTAAAGGGAATGAATGGTAAGTTCCCCCAGGCTCTCTGGACCCACAGGCTGCTGCGAAGCCCCACGCTCACTCGGGTGTCAGCTGCCAGGCTGTGCCGCTCTGTGTCACTGAGAAATCTGAACGGGCCTGTGTGTCTCCGAGGCTTGTAAAGTCTCAGTTCACATTGTTTGTCCTCTAGAAGCAGTTTCAAGTCTGTGCGAGTCCAGATTTCTGATATTTTTATTTCATTTCTTTTTTGCCTGCAAAACAACTCATTCTTTCTTGACATACCTTGCCAAACCCAGCAAGGGAAGAGGAACATATGCTCGCGTTCTGGCTCTTGCCAACCACGCTCCTGAGATGCACAGGCTCAGTAGGCACTCGGTCTGCCTTCCGTGCTAACACGGGTGACAGTTTTACCAACTGTTTCCCTACAGCAGAGCAGGGATTTCCAGCTTGCTAGATCTGTTTCCTCCCTGCCTACCGCGTGACTGCTAAGCTCCTGTCAGATAGTTTAGCTCGTTTCTCTAAGGCAGCCTCTACTCCAAGGCCTTGAGTTTTGTATTGTTTTGGGTAATGATAGCTCCTGCGGCAAATGAATTCCCACATTTTGAAGGCATTACAAAGTGGAAGTTATCTTTTTATATAAATCCCAGTGCTGGCGTTCCTGGGTTATTGGAGGCTGACTTCCCTCCACGATGATGGGTGATGCAGGGATGCAGGTCCCTTCTGTACTGTGACTCCACTATGACCTCGGCCTCCAAGTCCTCAGCCTCTAGCCAGCGGGGGAGGGAGGAGCAGGAGGCTTTTATGGACCAGCCTTGGAGGTGGTGCAATGTCACTTATGCTGGGGTCCCATTGTGCTAGAACTCAGTAAATGGCTGCACTGAAGTATGAACACACATGTCACACATGTAAATGCGGTTTCTCTCTGGGCGGCCACTTCCCAGCGACAACAGTACACTACTGAAGGTCAAATCACAAAGTTTTGGTGGCAGGAAGATACTTGTGCCATACAATATGGGGAAAGAAGTTTTGGAGGAAATTATTGAACTCATTATAGAGAGAAAAATAATATCCAGTAATACTTATCTGTATTATATAATATATATATATATATATATATATATATACACAAAAGTATTATTATCCTATATAATAAAAGCCTAATATGCAAATTGACCAAATGGCAGAACAACCAGTGGAACGACTGGTCACTATGATGTGCATTGACCACCAGGGGGCAGACGCTCAATGCAGGAGCTGCCTTCAGCCCACAGGCCCCAGGCCAGCCAAGGTGGGTGCCAGTGGGGGGGAGGGGCCCCAATCACCCTGCCTGCTACCCCCGCCCCCCATTGCCCCACCGATCACCTCCAAGGTGGGTGCCAGTGGGGCCCTCTGATCGCCCTGCCGGTCACCACACAGATTGGCCCTGATCACCGGCCAGGCCTAGGGACCCTACCCATGCACGAATTTCGTGCAGCAGGCCTCTAGTACATATATAATACTTATAAACAAGATGGGGTAAAAGTAGGTTTACAGTTGTTTATATGGAAAATAATACAATAATTAGTAAATAACAATACAAAAATAAACTGTTTTATGAACTCACAACTGTAAACCTATTTTTGCCACACCCTGTACATAAGTATTATAGTGTTATTCTATGTTATAATATGTATTGAATATAACATTTTTACCATCTAAAGGTCAGTTGGCCACTCTGCAGGCCTAAGTTAGACAACTTGGTCTGGGAAGAGTTAATGTCAAGGAGAAAATCTAGGCTCCATGAAGAAAACATTTCACCAAACCAAAGTCCATGTGCCGCCACTTCAAAAGGCCCAAACTCAAGATGTCAGAATGTGGAGTAAGACAATGTTTATCAATTGAGAAGGCGCCAACTGAGAAGATGGGAGACCGGATGGTCTTGCTTGCTGGACTGGGCTAAGGGTTTTGAGGGCTAAGAGGAACAGGTGTTCCAAAATGCTGGCAGTGCAGGTGTTAATTGGAGGGTCTTAGATTTGGCCATTCATGGTAAAGGGGCATCAACACCGGAGCTTCCTGGACAGTGGACCCTTAGCTTCTGAAAGGGTTCTGTTGTTCAAGTTCTGGTTATGTCCCAGTTCTTTGGTCCCTTGTGGGGCAGGGGAGAAGGGCATATGACACTTTGGTTCAGGGTGCAGCTGGAGATCAAGGTTAGTTCTCTCTACACATGTGTGGGCTCCAGGACCTGTGGTTTTGGTCCTCTAAGAAAAGCTACTCAGTATCTCGTTAAACAAGGCAGAGCGATTCTAAGCTGGTTCTGCAGTTACAAACACACATGCCTTCACATACACACACTGTAAATTAAAATATTCCTGTGAACAATGATTCCAATGCATCTTTATGATACAAGGTCGCCTTTAAAAAAACACCTGAAAGATGTAAACTATGAATTTCCATACTCGATTTTTTATGAGCAAATGCTTTCCCATATACAGGCCCTGCTGCTAGTCTGCATGAAGCATGCACGCTCAGATCCTTTCCTTGTGCTCACCATTCTCACACAGAGTTGGAAGTGGATACCAGTCCTGAACAGTGTGCTCTTGTACTGCTTCAAATTATGGCATTAAAAACAACAACAAAGAACTTGCCCAGCTGGCGTGGCTCAGTGGTTGAGCATTTACCTATGAACCAGGAGGTCATGTTTCAATTCCCAGTCAGGGCACAAGCCAGGGTTGTGGGCTCAATCCTCAGTGTAGGGCATTCAGGAGGCAGCCGATCAATGATTCTCTCTCATCACTGATGTTTCTATCACCCTCTCCCTCTCCTTTCCTCTCTGAAATCAATAAAAATATATTTTTTAAAAAACACCTAAGAGCTTTACTCTCATTTTTGCAAAAATGGCTCCCAAAAGAATTGTCAGCAATGCTGCTAGTTCACTCTAATTTCCTGGCAAATTGACACGCTCAGATATTACAGTTGTTACCAAGTTGCTAGTCACTTTAGAAAATTTTACATTGCATTAATGTAATGACAAAGTTATCTACAGTACCTAACTGTGAGTGCTCCAGCATGCACTTCCACTGTAGTTTTTTACATTAATCATAAAGGGAATTGATAATTGCCTCTGGGGGTTTTACCTATGAGCAAAAAAATGTTTGACTTAATTATGCTTGCCTGGTGAGAGACGAGTATATTGAATTTTGATACATAGATCATTGGTGGATTTCAGGGGAGAGAAAAACTATCCCAGGGGAATAAGCTATGAGTGAGCAAGTGTTAAAAAATTTTTTTAAGTTGATAATGCTGTCATTATATCACCTGTCACAGCTTAGAAGTTTAATCCCATTCAGTGAAAGAGATGAAAAGGTAAACCTGGTATGTGTAGTAACACTAAGCACCTGTCAATCAAATTCCAGGATTCAGATGGGTGTGTAGGAAAGCAAAGGACACCCCTCTACAAGGAGCCCAAACTGCCCCTGTTAGCTGCTGACTGGCTTCCTGGAAGGCTAAGCTAAGCTACTGTAAGTGGCTTTGTGCATACTCATGCTTTGCAAAAGGATAAGCTGCCAGTCTCACTTCAAAAGCCATCAACAGTATTCTTTTCAACTTGACGTTTAAGATTCTATTTAGAGTCAATAAAGTTGAGCAAGTAATTTAAGAGTGACTGATCAGACTTAATTCCCCACTAAAGCCCCTTTCACACACTTAACTTTTCAAAGGTTGAAGGCTTTTCATTTGTTTGTTGGTATTGACTAAACGGCAATTATAAGGAAGAAGAGAGATCATATTCGTTGCAGTCAGCAATGCTGTTTCTCCCCCAGACTACAAGGTCCTCACATTTTACATCCATTTACAAAATGAAGAGTTTAAGCACATCAGGGTCTAAAATCCAGCTCTAGCATAGCATGATGGTAAAACTTCGATCTCTATATATTTGAATCTTCGTTTATCTTCCTCTTCAATATGGGCTCCCTTTCCCATTTTCCCAGACTTGTCATGAGCACTTGACATTTTCCAGCTAACTCTTGTGTGGCAGGGAGAATTCAAGATGGCCCGCCAGATGCCCACCCTCTGCACGTGCCTGGGTAATTCTTCATCTTTAGTGAAGGCAGGGCCTGCGAGTGTGAGGAGAGAGTCTAGCACAGCGGTTCTCAACCTGTGGGTCGCGACCCCTTTGTTATGGGGTGGGGCCACAACATTAGTAACAAAGAAACAGAATTTCCGGAGGATGAGGCCCAGAAATCAGGATTTTGAAAAGATTCCCAGGTGATTCTAATGTGCAGCCAAGGTTGAGAACCACTGGTCTAAGGTCATAGGAAAGTCGGGGCCATTGATTTGGATGTCAGGGGCTTACTTACCTTTATAGTGACACACGAACTCATTTTTTTGGTTGATTTTCCTTTGTTAAATGGCATTTAAATATATAAAATAAATATCAAAAATATAAGTCTTTGTTTTACTATGCTTGCCAATATCAAAAAATTTCTATATGTGACACGGCACCAGAGTTAAGTAAGGGTTTTTCAAAATGCTGACATGCCGAGCTCAAAAGGTTCGCCATTACCGCTGTAGGATATCTCTGAAGTTATGAGAATGAGTGAATGCTTCCAAGCTGATAATTCCAATTCAATTTTATAAAATTGTTAAGACTTTTGCCTCAAGATTTCCACCTGTACTTGATTTTCTCCTCTTCCAACGTATTAAAAGAATATTTATGAAAACACATACATATATCCAATATAAAAAGGTTTAAAGTGGACTAAGCATATCGAGACTCCCTTTAAATTGTGATGTGAGAGGCTTCTTACTGTTCCCAGGAGGTGGGAAGTGATGTTGGAGGAAAATCCACATATCCGTCAATTTTCATATACCTTTGCACTCATGGAAAAGGGCAAAGAATGGAGTAATAACCATAAGAGTCTTGTGAGATGATTTAGTAGAATCCTTGTTATACTTTCAAGATGAATATCATTGCACCCAAGATGTAAGGGAGAAAACACAATTTTAAAAAAAATTTCCACTAGAGAAACAGAAGACAGCTTTAGAAGCATATCTTATATGTATGTAATTTCCATAAAAGAAAAAAAATAAATCACTAGCTCTGTGAAAAAGTGATAAAATATAGAAGATGATGAAACAGCAGATTGAGTGAAAGAGAGTTTCATTATATCAAGAAATATTTAAGGAAACTAAAATTCAAGAGAAGTATAGGACAGACATAGCAACCTAAAACTAAATCCGTGGTGCAGAGAACAAATTTGAGATTATTTTTTCAAGAGTAAAAGATGCAAAACAGAGAAATGGAAGAAAGCAGAAAGAATAGCAATCTCTACCTTAGGAGAATTTACGTTTTATAAAAACACTAGAGGCCCAATGCACGAAATTCGTGCAAGAGTAGGCCTTCCTTCCCCCGGCTGCCAGCACTGGCAGGCACCCAGGACCTGGGCTTCCCTCACAGCCCGGCTTTTTCAGGAAAGTTGTCCGGAAGGATGGTCTAATTAGCATATTACGCTTTTATTATTATAGATACCATACCAGTTGGGGACAACATACATATAATACATAATCATTCCCTAAGTTACATATCAACTACAGAAATGAAATATTTAGTAAACACCAGGTGAAATAAATAAAAAGGAACATAGGGATATAGAAATTCAATTTAAATATATATTAATTTATAATTATGCCAGTACCATATTGTTTGAATTACTATCCCTTTGTAATATAGTCTGAAATCAGCAGATGAAATGCTTGCAGCTTTGTTCTTTCTCAGGAATGCTTTGGCTATTTGAAGTCTTTTGTGATTCTGGGTAAATTTTAGGATTCTTTTCTATTTCTGTGAACAATGCCATTGTAATTTTGATAGGGATGTCGTTGAACCTGTAGATGGCTTGGGTAGTATACACATTTTAGGAATATTAATGCTTTAGAATTCAGAGGTCCTCAAACTACGGCCCGCGGGCCACATGCAAATACAAATATTGTATTTGTTCCCGTTTTGTTTTTTTACTTCAAAATAAGATATGTGCAGTGTGCATAGGAATTTGTTCATAGTTTTTTTTTTAAACTATAGTCCAGCCTTCCAACGGTCTGAGGAACAGTGAACTGGACCCCTATTTAAAAAGTTTGAGGACCCCTGCTTTAGATCCATGAATACAAATATCTTATTTATTTTTGTTTTCTTTTCATTTTTGTATCAATATCTTATAGTTTTCTGTGTAAAGATCTTTCATTTCCTTGGTTAAATTTATTTATAAATATTTTATTGTTTTTGATCCTATTGTGGGATCCTAACTGGGCTCCCCCCCCCCCCCCCCCCCCAGTTTATTGTTATTAGATAGAAATGATTTTGTTTCCTAAAACATTTTCTGAATTTGTTTATTAGGTTTAACAGTTTTGGGTGGAATCTTTCAAATGTTCCATGTATATATACAATATTATACTGTTTCCTTTCCGATTTGATGCTTTCATTTCTTTTTTCGTGCCTCATTGCTCTGTGGTTGGTAGCTGCCTTGGCCGAGCTTGGAAGCATCTGGGAGAGGCTGTGCTGTGAACCAAGGTTGGCTGCCTCCAGCTCGAGGCTCGGAGCACGCCCAGACCAGCCACTGCTTGTTTGGGTTTTGTGGCCTTTGCCAGATTTTACTTATTATTATTGTTGGTTAAAAGTATTACAGATGTCCCTTTTGCTTTGAGAGATTTTTGAAAAGTCACAGCATTAGCCTCTAAAAAAGGCTCAGGCCTGGTTCATAAATTGTTGGGTGTGATCTCAGGAAATCACCAGGGTGGAGGAGAGAGGATGTTGCCCTGTTCATCTAGACCACCGGTTCTCAACCTGTGGGTCACGACCCCTTTGCGGGGGGGGGGGGGGGGGGGGGGGGGTCGAACAACCCTTTCACAGGGGTCACCTAAGACCATTGGAAAACATATATAATTACATATTATTTTTGTGATTAATCACTATGCTTTAATTATGTTCAATTTGTAACAATGAAATTGGGGGTCACCACGACATGAGGAACTGTATTAAAGGGTCGCGGCATTAGGAAGGTTGAGAACCACTGATCTAGACTCAGGTTTGGCCCTTGCCTGCAGGTATAGGCTGTGTGTGGGGAGATCCTTAATAAAAAAATAAATAAAAAACAACAATGGTGCCTGCCAGCACTTCAGTGCTGGTGAAAGTTGTCCCTGCAGCCTTCCCCCTGAAGCCAGACAATCCAGTTCCTCCCAGTTTTTTCCTGCTGCTTTTCAACCTTCTGTTTCTTCTCTGGAGCTTAGGACAAGTTTGGTTCAGCAAGAGTCTGGGTTTGGGCTCTTTAAGCAGACACCTGGGTCTCCAGAGCCCTCTATCCCACCTGCACTGAGCCCCTGATGGTCTCCACAGTCATCAGGGATTACTCTCCCCACTCAGATGCTCTGGGCTGGGAAGCCCCGTGTAGGGCTGGGACCGCTCACTCCTCAGCGGGGACCCCCACAGCTGAGATGTCCCTGCTGGTTCTTAACTGCCACATGTTAGTGTGGGACCAGCCCGTTTCACATACCTGCCCCCTTCTACCATTCTCAGAGTGGCTTCTCCTTTATAGCCTCAGTTCCAGTTCTGTTCAGCTCCTCTTCAGGTGGGTCTTCAAGGGTGGTTGTTCTGTACTTGAGTTGTAATTTTGATATGACAGTGGGAGGAGGTGTGCACGTTCTCCTACTCACCATCTTGACAGGAAGTCTCCTTGGTATTACTTATTTAATTGTTTGGTAGAATTCACCTGTGAAACCATCAGGTCCTGAGCTTTTTTCTTTGTGGTAAGGTTTTGGATTACTAATCCACTCTACTTACTTGTTATTGTTTTGTACAGATTTCTATTCCTTTGTGATTCATACTTGGCAGGTTGTATTCTTCTAAGAACATATCTATTTCCCTAAGTTATTGAACTTATTGGCATAGAATGGTTCATAAGAGTGTTTTATGATCTTTTGTATTTTTGTGGTATCCATCTCCCTTTTATTTCTGATGTGTGTATGTGTGTGTCCACTCTTTTTTTCTTGTTAATTTATGCTAAAGGTTTGTCAATTTTTGACTCAGAATCTATTTTGTCTGATGTAAGTATAGCTGCCTCTGCTCTCCTTTGGTTTTCATTCGTATGGAACCTTTTCCCATTCCCTCACCTTAAGCCTATAAACTTAACAAGGCTGATACAGGATCAATGCACAGAAATCAAGTTTATTTCTATACACTAGCAGTGAATTGGAAAATCCTATTTTTAAAAATCCCATTTACACTAGAATAAAAAACTTGAAATATTTACATGTGAATTTCTAAAAATATGCATAAGAATTATTCATTGGAAACTAAAAAATATTGCTGAGGGAAATTAAAGTAAATCTAAATAAAAGCAAAGAGAGAAGACACCATACCAATGGATTCAAAGACAGTACCTTTAGATGCCAATCCTTCCCAAATTATATATAGGCTCAACAAAATTCCAATCAAAATCTTAACATAATTTTTATGGAAATTGACAAGGTGACTTAGAGTAGCCATGTTCAATTGATTTGCAATAAAGGTGCCATGGAAATTAAGTAAGGCAAAAACTTGCCTTTTCAGTGTATAGCAGCAAAATAAATGGTCTCAATGTGGGAAAAAGATATATATCCACCCTTAGATCATGCACAAAACTCAACTCAAAGTGGACTACAGCTCTAAATGTAAGAGCAAAACTATAAATATTCTAGAAAAAAATAGAACATCTCTGTGACCTTCAGGTAGGTAATAAATATATCTTAGGTCTAATACAAAAAGAACAAACCAAAAGAAAAAAAAACTAACAAATCAAAGTGATGTAAAATTAAAATTAAAATCTTTTACTGTTTGAAAGTGTAAGAAAATGGCAAGGCAAGCCACAAAATGGAAGAAAATATTCTTAATGCATCTATCTGACAAATGACTTGTATCTATAACCTATAAACTTGATCTTAACACCCAATAGTAGGAGGTCAAATAACACTAATTATTTTTTAAATGTGTGAATGTTGACAAAACAAATCATTTACAAAAGGGGCTTTATAAAATCTCAATAATCACAAGAAAATAAATTTCAACATCAAGTAAGTCATCAAGCAATTATAATTAAAAACTACAATGACTACCACTTCTCTCTAGAATAGATAAAATTAAAAAGACTGAAAAAGAAAGTTTCAACGAATATGTGATACAAGTAGAACTCTAATATGTCACTGGTAGGTATGTAAAACTGTACAATCACTTTGGAAAATAATTTGGTGTTTTTTTTTAAATTAGACATACATTTAATATATAACCAGTCTATCAATCCATAGGAATTTAAGATAAATAAAAATGTGCCCACACAAAGACTTGCACACACATGTTCATAGCAGCTTCATTCATAATAGTCAAACACTGGAAAAACTGGTAATAATCCAAATGCCCATCCAAAAAGTGAATAAAAAAAAAATTTTGTATTATAGCCAGAAACTGGAATTCTATTGAGTAAGAAAAAGTAACACTTGATACGCAAAACAGAATGAGTAAATCCCCAAACATTAGGCTGAGCCTATGAAGATAGACACAATGGAGAAGATATTATTGGATCCAATCATAAGAAGTTCTAGAATGGGAAAAACCAAACTATACTGAGAGAAAAGTAGAGCTGAGTGGCCTGGAGTGAGGCTTGAGAGAAGGGTAGAGGGAATGTTGATGAAATAAACTGGGAAGGACAGGAGATAATCTGGGAAGGTTTGGAAAATACTCTATCACCTTATTGTGCTAGTAGTGAACATGAGTGTAGATAATTGTCAAAACTCATTGAACTGTATACTTTAAATAGTTATATCTTATTAATAATTGCAAAATATACTTTAAGAAAATTAATAAGAGTGATTCACAAGTGCTTATAAATCTCTCCCTTTTGGCCTTGCTGTATTTTCCAAATTCTTCGAATGTATGTATTAATATTTTCATAAAAAGTAAACTAAGAGATTATTTTTATCCACTTGTATTGCTCTTGCAGTAGATCTTGTGTAAGTATTCTTTGCAAGCAACCCAGTCAACTCTACCTAGTATAATCTGGACTTATGAAAATTGCAGTCCTTGAAATCTTCTTACTGTATACACTTGTAGCTTTTCTTTTACCAAAGACATACTGGATTCATTATGAAAAACAACAACAACAAAATTTAGCAGGAGATGATTAGGCTTTGCTTTGGAATCAAGATTTACACTTTCCTTGTTCCATCTTATAGGCTCTGACCTTACCTTCATCTCATCTTGTTATGAAGAGCACAGGCAGTGGCAGTTGGGACTCAGGCACGTCAGCCATGCACAGAATGAGAGCAACCAAACCGTGCTGAGGTCAATGCCAGATCAGACACAAAAATCAAGATTATATGAATTTTAACAAGTGAAACATAGTGTGAAATGAGACAAAGCTTAAAAAAAAAAAAAGAACAGACCTGAAATAGTCTCAAAAATGAGAAAGTGGATTTTTTTTCCAGATACCTGGAAAGGCTAATTTTACAACTGAGCCTTTGGCAGCTAAGGCTAACACAGAAAGTGTGTAGCACTACTTAATTACCCTTTCCCACTGCAAGGGAGCATGCGGATTTTCTGATGGAAAATGTGTTGCTGGAGCAGAACTCAAGACAGAATCTATTATGGGAACGGTGAACTTTTGGTAATGAGGTAAATGATATCTTCAAAAGATTTTTTTTAACAGAATCCCTGCTCAAAGACACCGTCCTTGTGCCCAAGAAGGCAGAGGAGGTGACATAGAGTTGGAGACCCAATAAAGACGGTTAATTTGGAACACAAGGTTAAGGCATTACTGTTTTCTTGTTGGCTGTGGTTTTCTGTTGTTGATCCCAGAGATGAAGGGAGAGGGAGAGATAGATAGAAACAGCAATGATGAGAGAAAATCACTGATATGCTGCTTTCTGCACGCCCCCTACTGGGAATCGAGCACACAACTCGGGCATGTGTCCTGACCGGGAATCGAACCATGACCTCCTGGTTCATAGGTTGACGCTCAACCACTGAGCACTGGTTTTTGACTGTCTGACTTAATACAGTAGTAAGAGCAATAGGAGAGAGAGTGAAAGAAAATATAGTTGCTAAGCTAAGAAACCATCTTCCTCAAATAGCAGATATATCATCAGAGCCTCCGGCTGGTGCTGGGGCTCAGGCACTTCGTGATTGAATCCTCTAACAGGTACCTGTAGTGCAGGCATTCTGTGTTGCTGTGATGGCCATATGCTTCCGACACCAGATGGGAAGGAAGATGTCAGTCTGTGTGGAAGTTAAGGAGCCAGACAGAAGGCTATCTCGCTTCAGAACAGGTGGGGACAGCAGGGTTCCTTCCAGATAGAGCCAGGCTCTTCTTCAGGGGAGAGCTTTCCGTCTTCTAAAGTAGTTCAGCACATGTTTGGTGAAGACCTCGAAGTTTTACGCAACCTGGAGGAAGCGGTTACAGCTTGACACATTTTAAGACAAAGTCGTATAGCTGATGGCCTTGTTCGTGAAAGGAACTGCGGTGATAACATTGCGGCATCTTTTTTAGACAGACTACATCTTGCTGTGTTTGCCAAGATGATAAGCTCCATGCGGAGTTGAAAGTTTCACCCATGCATTGGCGTGATGTGCGCTTTAACATACGTGGGCTCATAAGTGCTTTACAAACGTAGGATTTGTATTTGCAACTTTAGTACAGCAATCCTTCTTGAGACTCACCATCACTAAAGTCAGAGACTGCTAGGAGGCACCTTTTAATTCCGCACAATGTAAGGTCCCAGGCGATTCCTGAGAACTCCCCGAGACACCACAGAGATCCAGAAACAGAAATGCTGTAGGCAGTTAAGGGGATTTCACAGAAAAAAATAAGCAAAAGACTCTTAAAGAGCCTGAAATGTACAAAGGCATAATTAGTCTCCTAGATTTATCATGTTATTATGATAAATGTGATATATTATGAAAGGGGAGCTAGGAAATATGTCAAAGTACAGCTCCAGTGGATGGCATTTAAATTAGAGATTGCACCTGCGGGAGGCTATTTTTATCATTAACAGTGGTTGTTAGCGGTAGGGAGTTTAGATACAAGTCTGAAGAGGCATTCATAGAGCACATTCTGTCCGCCATAGATTATTCCTGTCCATTGAGCTAAAGGCCAGTTTAATGAATATTGCAGTAGACTGAACTTTGTCAGGTATTTTCTTAATGTGTTGGCATTATCTAAATAGAATTATACAAATTTTGGGTTTCCATAAACATCCACGCATATGCCACTCTGTGAGCAATAATATTACTAACTCTGCACTTGCTATTGTCTTTGACAGCTAAGACCAAATCTCTAATTAACTAGAGGAACTACACTCGTTAAGGTAGGGAGAATAGATTTTTTAAAATCTTGAGTTGAAATAGCTCTCAACTAATTCTAATTTCCAGCAATCTCTTGATCCTATTTCAGTTTTACTTGGAGCCCCCATACCCCTGTGTTAAAGCCATGATATAATATAACATAATATAACTTAGTTAATTGCTTAATTCTAATATTTTAATGAGATATCTGTCTCTGTATGCAAGAGTGAAATTCACTTATACTATTTTTGTTAGGTTAGTATTAGTGTAATTGTGGATTTATAAAATAAATTTAGAAGTTCCTTTTTTTCTCCCCCTATGGCCCACAATAGTTCAAATATCATTGGAATTTAAATCTCAACTGTGAATCCACATGGTTCTGATTCCTATTAAAAATGGCAGGTGTCAATTTGATCTGTTCAGGGTTTCACTTCTGAGGTGACTTCTTGCAAATTTGCATTTTGCTAAGATAGCATCTATCTGTCTATTGAGTTTCAGACAGCTTTCTCTTCAAATGCTTTAATCTGTCTGGAATGAGTGTTTTTTTTCCCCTTCTCACTCCTAATGTGTCCATAGTTGTTTATTTCTGTTTCCTTGTTCAGGCTCACAGAGGCTTTTCAGTGAACTGGCAGTTGGATTTTCCCTCTTCTCTTTTTTATTTTTCTTACTTTCATCCATGTTAATCTTATCTTTCTAAATGTGTTTATTGGTTTTGTTGTTCTGGCTCTAATTTCTTGTGAGTGTTTAGTTCATACATTTTTCATCTCTCTTCATGAATAATAAAGACAAAGATACATTATTTTTTCTCTGGTCTTCTATAGTCTCAATGTAAGCTATTTTCATTCAGTTTGTTTATTGGATATCTTGGAATTCCCTCTTCTGACCCTAAGATGATCTGGGATAAGTTTCTTAAGGTTGCCTTATTGTCCGGTGCAAGATTAATTTTTAAAAGTATTCCTTGCACATACATAAATTAATACCATCTAACTATAGCATGTTAGAATATATGATTACATCTGAGGTGAATTTTATTGACTATAGTAAGTTCTCCTACCTTTGCATCATTATGTTTTGTCTACTAAATATGTCAAATTCTATGAAAATTGTATTGTTTTCCATTATAACCATTTTATCTTGCATTATAGGTAATTTTGTTTTATAAAATTGACTCTAGATAGATAGATAGATAGATAGATAGATAGATAGATAGATAGATGATAGATAGATATCTACTACATCTTAATCACTTCATTCTATGGCTCCCCCATTGGTGTTTTTAGGCATTCCTGTCTACATTATTATCACTTAATAGTTTTTTTCTCCCAACACAATCAGACATATTTCTCCTATTATTTGAAAACAATATAAACTATAATCTCCCCACTAAGATTGACTTTCATCAACAAACATGTTCTATTTTTCTAGCAATCCCCAATCCCCCTCAGGTAGATAGGACGTCTGGAAAACTTTTCTCCCTCCTTCCCTTTAACTCAAGTCAAATCTTTGGTTCTCTTTACTTTCGTTTCTCCCATTCTCTTACTCCTCCTGTTCACCCCAACCTGAAGTTGTAGGTTTTGTTACAGCTTTCTAGACAGTTTTTACCTTTTATTTTAGTAGAGCTTTCTTTTCGAAGGGTGGGCTTATACACACTCTGGGCCAATCTCTCCTGATCCATTTGGAAGGAACATACCCCGGTTTCTCATCCCTGTTTCTCCTCTCACCTCCCCCGCCCTTTGGTCTCTGTTCTGTCTGATCCCTGTGTGCTCAGAGCTGTTCTTGCGTATTTCCCTCAGGTGAGCCTGTGCACGAAACGGTTTCTGAATGATTGCCTACTCTCAATACCTTTCTTTTGCTCTGGCAGGTGAGTGATATCTTGACTGAACATAGGATTCTTATATCGCCTTCGTTTTCCCGCAGTCATCTGTGCATGTTATGTCATTGTCTTCTAGCCCCCGTGCTGCCAATGAGTTCAGTGCCGGTTGATTCTTTTGCCTCCGCAAGCCACTTGTTCTTTCTATGTAGGAGTTTGTAAGATGACATATTGATATGGAATTCTGAAATGGCTTTGCAATTTGCTGAAACATGTGTTTCTCTTATCAGTCTAGCCTGCAACAGAGGAAACTCACTCAATATTCAGCCTCAGGTTCCCCAGTTTTATTCTTTTTTTTTCTTTTGTTCGGATTTTGCCTGTCTCTTCTCAGTTGTTCCCCCCTCCGTGTTAAATCATTTTTAATTGTATATTAGACTTTTGTATCTGTCCTCATGATTATCATCTTTTTCATATGTGCTTCCAGATACACCTGGCCTCTGATATTCCAAGCAACTTACTTGAGCCTCAACAGTGGCCCTTTCTCTTTCCATTCCATTTCAGATTATTTGGTTGAGAAATTATGCAATTTTATTTTTACTGCAGAAATTCTTATGTGCTGCAAATGAATATATATGTATGTATATACATACATATATATACATACATATATTCATCAAATGAATTTATATATATACATACATATATATTCATCCTCAGCAGCTTTATTTAGCTGAGCATGTACCCTCTTTATTTTGAAAGACTCTTACCTTCTAACTGCCACCACTCCCCCCCACTCCCCCATACACACAATTGATCATTTTTCTTTCTCAGTAAGTGGGGATTCAGGTCATGTTGAGAAATTACTGGATAGGTGGTAGAAAGCGAAGTGGCCACTCCTCCCGGGGCTCCGTGGTATAGAAAGTGAGGTTTCTCCCTGCCCCCAGTTCCTTCTACCCTCCTGGTGTCAGGAGCAGGGAGGACTCAGCCCACCTGTTCCGCTTCTACCTGAGGACTGGAGAACCAGACCCTCAAACCTGGCAGATGTTAGATGTTGATCTTTCGTCTGGATCATACAGATTTCTGTGGAGTAGGCTTGTCCCAAGGTCCTCCGCCTTTTGGTCTGGACAAAGATTCCCTGAAGGTGATTTCTAGTTTTTTTCTAGGGCACAGGAGAGCAAGCCCTATAGAAATTCTCTTCATAGCGATGCCAGCAGAGTTACTTGCATCAGACTGGTTTTTTGTGGGTTTTTTTTGGCTCCAGGCATGTGGCTCAGGGGAGACTGCCTAAGTTGAAAATAAGGAGAAAAGAGAGGCCATCAGGTCCCAACTTTACCAGGTTTGTTTTAGTCATTCAGAATACCTCTGAAGTGATCTCTATCAAACCCACAATGCCAGTAGCAGCTACAACAATCACGGCTAATTCATACAAGTGCTCTAAGGTTTACTAAACACACTTGATCCTTGAAATCACTCTGTGTTATGGGAGTTGTTGTGAGAAAATAGACTCAAAGTGTTTTAGTGCAATGCCTCAATTTAAAAGTTGGTAAACAACAACAACAAAACCAAGACATTATCTCTCCAAGTCCAATAATTTTAATACAACTATTTTAATAAGCAAGAGAAAGTCAAGGCTATTCTATCTACTTTAAACTGAATATATAATAAAGTAATAAAGTTTACTATATATACATATATCTACATACATATATATATATATACACACATATACATATATATACTTTATAAAAATGTAAACAATGCTAAACATTAATATAAATACTGTACTTTCAAATATTTTTGGCTAAGGAAGAGTTACTTTCTTTTATTTGGTACAGTCATAATTTTCTAAAGCCAAGGACAGTATTTTTATTTCTTGTCTATTTGGTTTTGTGCATGTTTACAGTTTTTATTAAGTATTGTTTGTGTGTGATATACACATGCATAGAGATGTACATACAGAAAAGCCCACCTCTCCTAAGTATATAGCTTCATAAATTCTCCAACCTGGACACATCAATGTAACCAGCAGCAATATCAAGCAACAGAATATTGCCAACATCTCTGAAAGTCCCTCACGCTCCTTTTATAGTCATCATCCACCCCTCCAACAGTGATGATCATGCTGACTTCCATAGCCTACAAGCCTTCTGCAAGGACAACCTGACTTACAGCCAACATTTAGCACAGGAAGTTTGTTGTGTTTGATAAATATTTGTTGCTGCATGAGTGAATGAATGAATGCATCCAGGAATAGCTGAGTGAGCCAAGTATTAAGTGAAGAGAGCTTTAGAAGGTGGGACATAGACAAATTTGGCTTTGGTGTCAGAGATTGGAGCTTAATGGATCATGTAAGTTGAGCAAAGTTATTTAATCTCAATGAACCTCAGGTTGCTCATCTAAAAATAGAAACAGCAATGTATTCCTTCTAGGGCTGTTTGTCATCAGCCTTAAAGTTAATGCACGTAGAACCAGTGGTTGGCACCTAATAGGCTATTTATAATGGGTGCCTAATAATTGTTGTTGTTATGGAAAGAAAGGGGACCCAGCTGTCTGCATTTGGGACATGACTAATCCCCTTACCATGATCTTTTCTGTTTTAAATAACATTCAAATCCTTTTGAAAATATGTTATATTAATACAGTGGGAAGAGTTTAAACATCCTAGAGAAAATGAAAAAGCAGAAATCCACAGAGAATGCCAGGGGGCGTGGGGAGATGAGGTTAGTTTATGTCCTTGAATAAGTGCGGTTCTGTTCTGGATTTTTGCTCCTCTGCCTGTAGTGTCTTTTATCATAGTTGGTTTTCATGGATTTCTGACCCTCCGGGCCTTGGCTTATTCCTGGTGGTGGATAACCTGCCCAACCGGATGGATTTAAGGTGACATCGCATCAAGTCCAAGTTCCAACTCTACAGCTGATTGTCCCAGTCCCCATGGTAACCTGGCCCCACGTGACCGCCCCCCTCCACCACCACCACTAGAGTTTATGCCTTTCACTTCTCTATTGAGCTGCCACCAGATAGAGGTGCTATGGTTTTGTCAAACTGTCTAGCATCTCTGCTTCTCAGATTGCCTCTATCTGACACCACTCCGGCCATCATTGTCTCCTCGCTGTTCCTCGTCCCATGTGAGGCCGCAAAGGGTACAGGTGAGACGGCCATAACAAACGCACACACATCTCCATGCCGCTCCTCCTGAAATGCCAAATGTGGTCCTTGCTCTTCGAATCGGCATTGCTTTCATTTTGTTTTCAAGTGAATAGAGTAAGTGTAAAGGGCAATTCACCTGGTATGTAAGAAGAATGATTAGGCTATAAAAACGGTCTGCTTTCCTGCATATCTCATCACATATCTTTTTAGCAGGTACACATTGGTGGCATATTGACTTTAGTTGGGTTGCTGGCTTTATCTTATTAGCAGCTCCCTTTACCATAAATCGGAATATCCGGATCAGACTCCCCAGAGAGCCGTTGGCAAATGCACACAGGGGCGTGGAGTGGAGGGAGCCCCGGACTTTTCCTCAGTGAGAATTGCCACTGCTTACAAAGACGTTTCTGCTTCCGTGTCCCATATCTGTCACCAAAACTGCAAAACACTGAGCGCTACCTAGGAATGTGGTCTGAGAGGTTCGTATGGAGCCTGTTCTGTTTTGAGAAGAGTTTTCATAGTGATAATAGTGGAAACACTACTACTGTTTTACTGTGACTACTTATTAATTTTTATGACTATGATTATTAAGGATAATAACTCTGCTAAGTGTCTGTGAACTTCATGAAATAAATGGCCATCTCTGTCTTTTTTATACCCTAACCTCAGCATTTAATGTAGGGAAGTAGAGATGCAAATCAATAATAGAGCAGTCAATGACTCAATAAAGGAATGCCAGAGACTGCGCCCAATACTTGGCTATGTTATCTCCTTCAACTTTGAAGCATCCTTAGAAAATAGGAAGTATTATCTCCATTTCACAGGTAAAAAAAAAAAAAAAAAAGACTGAGTAGCAGAGATGCTGAACAGTTTGACAAAACCATAGCACCTCAGCATTTCCTCCTGGTCCTTGGGATTTGAGTCCTTAGAGCAGTGGTTCTCAACCTTCCTAATACCGCGACCCTTTAATACAGTTCCTCATGTTGTGGTGACCCCCAATTTCATTGTTACAAATTGAACATAATGAAAGCATAGTGATTCATCACAAAAACAATATGTAATTATATATGTGTTTTCTCGACCCACAGGTTGAGAACCGCTGCCGTAGAGCACCGGAAGCAAACACTTTCTTCAGATCAGTCACAATCCCTATCTTAGGCAAACCTTTCCGTTCCTGTTTCCTGAATCCCTCCCTATTTTTTTTTTTAAACGGGAATCAGAGTGCGAGGCAGAGAACCCAGCAGCAGATTCCTGAAGCAAAGACCCAAAGTCTCCAGGCCTCTGTGTTGGTCTGAGAATCAGATCATAAGCCCAGGTCAAGCCCCGCCTCCCAGCTGCTGGGCTGGGCACTGCTTCCCTGTGTTTCTGTAACAGAGAGAGGTAGACAAATGGAAAGGTTGTCGCCACGGAGCAGCAAGAATGATTAGAGGGCTGGAGGGATGGACTTGTGAGATAAGATTAAAAGACCTAGGTATTTATCATTTGTCTGAGCTGTGACTGTGGGACAGACAGGATAACCATCTACACATTCGCTGGTGCAATCGCCTGGGACCACTGAACTCTCCAGACAAGTAGATTCTGCTTGTCAGCAGGGAGGGGGGTAGGGAGGGTGGGGGGGTCCGGGGGGTTGGGTAGGAAGACCATGCAGGAGGACTCTCCATTGGCCCCATGGACAGTCAAACTGACATTTTGGGTACAAGCCGGTGTTTAGCACCGGGCAGTCACTTGGTTGTGGCCTACTTTAACATAGGGCAACAGAGGAAAAAGGACAATCCTTTAACCCCAGCATGCTCAGTTAGGGAACTCAGGGAATATATTTGCAATCGCCATTTTCCAAAGAAGCCACCTGGAGTCTTCATGAGCTCTAGTTTCTGTATGAATCAGGACTGGAACCGAAGCAGCTGCCTTTATCTCTTATCCATAGTTTACTACTTCATTCGTTGGGAGTTATCCTAAGGAAGATAGATTTTCACTCCTTGCTACTTTTTACCAATCCATTCATTAAGTCTCACAAGTGCTTAAATAAATAATGGCAATAGACTGGTAGAAAATAGGCACTCGGTGACCGTGAGTTGAATGAATACATGAATGACTGCGTAAGTGGTACATACAGGGTCAAATGGCACCGTTTTGCAGTCATTTTAAAGACACAGTGCCCTGGAAGACATGAAATCGAAATTCAGATTGTGTAGAATTCTTTTTTATTTTTGAATATATCTTTATTGGTTTCAGAGAGGAGGGAGAGGGAGAGAAAGATGGAAACAAACATCAGTGATGAGAGAGAATCATTGATCGGCTGCTTCCTGCACGCCCCCACAGGGGATCGAGCCTGCAACCTGGCCATGTGCCCTGACTGGGAATCAAACCATGACCTCCTGGTTCATTGGTCGACGCTCAACCACTGAGCAACACTGGCTGGGCGAGATTGTGTAGAATCTAAAGGACAAAAGAGTTCCATGTGACATGTGAAAAACATTCATGTTCTTTAAAAGTCTCCACCTGGATTGCTCTACCAGTGGTCGGCAAACTCATTAGTCAACAGAGCCAAATATCAACAATTGAAATTTCTTTTGAGAGCCAAATTTTTTAAACTTAAGCTATATAGGTAGGTACATTGTTATTAACTTAATTAGGGTACTCCTAAGGCTAAGGAAGAGCCACAGTCAAGGGGCCAAAGAGCCACATGTGGCTCATGAGCCACAGTTTGCCGATCACTGCTCTACACTATATACAGAGCTCAGCTCATAAAGCCACAGCTGGTAATGTGCTCTATAGATGTAGACTATAATCACCCTGGCCATGGAGTAAGTGGTGGATGATGGAGGGTTGGGAATCGGGGAAGCTGAATTTACATGTCAGCTCCATGTCTCCCTGGATGTGCCCCTTGTGCAAATTACAGAAGCAGTCGGCCATGCAGCCTTCGTCCACCCTGAGATCAAAGGAAAAACCCAGCAATACTATTTAAAATAGTTACATCCTTTTTATCATTGCTTTTTTTGTATTCATTTTGATTTAAAAATGTATTAAAATAGGTATGTTGATTACCAGTTTTCGTCACTTCCTTAAATTTTGCTCCTCATTCATCTCACCCTAGTCCCATCCTTTCAGTATCACTTTTTCTTCATTTGCAAAATAGGAGAGTGATTTCGCCCTCAGTGAGGTAGTGCTATGCCTCATGGTGCATGCTCAGTAAGTGGCAGATAGTATTGTTACTGCTGTTTGCTCAAGGAAGGAATGGTGATATTTAGGACTATCCTTAGTTAGACAATTGGTACAAGATCAAATGCTTAATACATAACTTAAAGAAGTGATGCTGAGTCACCTCGAAGCTGCCTGCTATTCTCCTTTCCTATGATTCCTTTTCATAGCAAAACACTGTTCCGTCAGAATCCGGCAAGGACATATTCACTCAGCGTTCCCCATGAGGATCCCGGTCCTACCAGCGCAGAGGTGTGGGGGCCTCTTAGGAGTCCAGTTCATATTTAGGCCAATATGGCGTCATGCTAAACCCAATATTCGTGACACTTCTCTATGCTGGGTGTGGTCCAAGGTATGAGAGAGACAGTGACCCATCTTCTGACACTGGTGAGAAAAGAAGACGGGGGCGGGGGGAGGCAATTGACAAGGCAGACAAGGCCATAAAAATATCTGTGTGAAAAGAATCAACCAATGAATGTGTCAATAAGTAAAACAACAAATGAATCTCTCTCTTTCCCCCTCTCTCTCTCTCTCAAATAAATTAAAAATATTTCAGTGTGAAGTAGAAATGGGCAGGCACAGAATGCACAGGGTGCTCTAGGAATAGAGAGGGGGTGCCTAGGTCCAGTGTGGAGCTGGCCCTTTCTTGGAGTAGGTGATGCCTAAGCTGCATCACGAAGGTTGACCAGATCTCCTAGAACAGTGGTCGGCAAACTGCGGCTCTTTGGCCCCTTGAGTGTGGCTCTTCCACAAAATATCACGTGCGGGCACGCACGTACAGTGCAAAGTTGACTTAAAATTTTAAGTAAAGTTTATTAAGTTAATTTTAGGGAACCTTGTGGAGTGAAAGAAGATGTATTGTCGAGGATTGAGAAAGGTATGTTGAGATGGTTTGGACATATAGAGAGGATGAACAAAAGGAGATGGATGAAACAAGTATACAAGACAAGACGAGTGTGGATGGGAGAGTTGGAAGGGGTCGACCTCAGCGAACATACCTCAATCAGATTGAGGACGTTTTTTAGCAAAGGCCAGCTTAGGAGCACCCTAATGAAGTTAATAACAATGTTCCTACCTGTATAGTTTCAGTTTAAAAAATTTGGCTCTCAAAAGAAATTTCAATCATTGTACTGTTGATATTTGGCTCCGTTGACTAGTGAGTTTGCCGACCACTAGATGTAAGGAAGGGGAAGAGGGGTTCCAGATGAGAGCAAATCATGAGCAAAGGCTGAGAGCCAGCACATGCGTGTAGAGGTGTACCAGTCAGTGGTGGGCAGGAAAACGTGCTCCCACTAGGTAAGATCATCTAATTTAGGGAACTGAGCCACCAGGTGTTGGAAAATTGAAAGAACCAGAGGAAATCCGGAAACCCTGCTGGGGCTGGGAGGACAAAGGAAGAAGTTAAGCTCTTCAGCACTGAGCACCTGTTGGATTTGTGGGAGGGGCCCTGCAGAGCTGGGAGCTAGAGGTTGCCACCTGGCTAGGGCTGTTCCTCAGGGGCAAGCAGGAGGGGGGCCTCTGAGGGGGGCGTGGTCTCTTCTGAGGGGCGTGGTCACTGCCCATGCAGGTTCCTGAGACAGTGAACAGTGAGTGAGCTGGAAAGGGAAACAACTGCTCCTGGAACTGAGTACAGCTGCCAGGGCAAAGGGCCATTGCTAGGGCAACACTGACAGGAACAGCCAGCCAACAGGAGGAGTAGGCTCCTCTGGCCTTTCTTGCCTCGGCCCTTTTTTCATGCCCCTGCTGAAGAGCCTAGCAGGAGGCCAGCTGGCACAGAAGAGATGTTGTTTGTAGCCTCAGCGTCACAGGCAGAATAGAGGGTGCACTTGGAACTGAGAGACAAGGGGGCTTGGAAATAATGGAGGATGTTTGGCATCAATCAATGAACCAGGTGAGAGGCTGGAGCTGGAGTTAGAGAACCTGGTGAGGAAAGGGTTCCCCCTGTCCTGAGGGGCCCAGGGTAGACAGTGCCTTCAGGGAAGGACGAATCCCTCTCTCTCTTCCTCCTGGAGAAGGTGGCATTCATTAATCAGCATAGGAGCCGAATTTATTACGCTTGCATTGGAGTGATCCTAGCCAATCATCGAAACTATTTAGAAAACGATTCAATAGAAATACCTTGCTTCCTTTTGTTTTCTCCTAGCAAAACACTTCATTGCTTAATGAATAACTAAAGGATCGACTAATGTAAGTGTAATTAAGTGCTTTTTACCATAAAAATGATCCTGAATAATGTGTTTAGTAGGCAACGGTGTTCCTCAGTAAGCTTTACACCGAGTCCATGACTTAGGACCATTTATTAGAAGCTAGTGAGGTGGTTTTTCATTGTTTTTCTCTCTGTGGTTTCAAGGACGAACCGAAGAACACCAAGAAAACAGTAAAAGGCATTTTGCACCCATGAACAGCTCTCTCTGCTCCATATCTTATCCACGCATCTTTATAGAGCATTGGCGCTGGGTGTGACTCTGCAGGGGCCTTACAGAAAGGCCTGGTTCCTGCCCTCCAGGAATATATCAGGAAAGGAAGAGATGCAGGGAGCGGGGGGGCGGGGGGGGGGAAGGGGCACACATAGCCTTTGTTTTGTGCATGCCAATGGCAACATATTTATCTGCCTCAAGTAGAGTCTACAGAAAATCGGAAAAAAGAGGGCCTCTTAAGCTATGTGTCTTTTCCTCCAGTTGCTGGCCCACCGTGGGGGTTGTTACTCACTTTTCTGTTCTTTGGCCGATGTAAGCAAGAACCCCTCAAAAATTGAAAAGTAATAACACAATATGGTCATGTGCATAAATCAATATGCATTTTAGAACAATTACTAATGTAAGTCCCAGGTGTCTTTTCTCATGGATAGATTTTCATATTCTCTTGAAAATAACAATCACTTTAGTATGTATCACTAATTAAAAACTTGAATAATTTCCAACAGATATTACGTAATTATTGGCAATTTCGTGTCGGCACCGGTAAATAATTATCTCACCTTGTATCACATAATTAAAATGGCAATAACCCCCCCTAACAAATATTAAACAGTCATAAATAATTGCAATTGTGCACAAGTAGCAGCCAGGCATTCGACTCGGGTGTGTTTGTAATTTAAAATGACATTTTTCATTTGACTGCTGATTTATGAAATTTAAAAAAAAAATCAATTTGCCTTTCTTAATGGGCTAAAGCCCTTTGGGGATACACCAGATGTTCTTCTGCCCAAGGTTGGCAGCTGGGCAGAAAAAGAAAAAATTAGCCAAGCATATTGAGACAAGACCTAAACAAGAAAAGGGTAGTAATAATGGGTGGCAGGGTAAAATAAATTAACTGAGGATTTGCTCTAAAGTGGTTCTTGCGATCCTTGCCTTGATGATGTGTGTGGACATACAAGCTGCCTTCTACAGATTCCCCTTGGCGCCTCTCTATCCTTCTGGAGTGGCCATTGTTCTCATGGAGATATCAGCGGACCGGCTCAGTGGTGCAATTTCCTTCTCTTCTGCTGCTGGGAACAGCGTCTAAGTAGAGGGAGGAGAGGGTGCTCTTTCAGATGCCCCCTTGCATTTGCCCTCCCATAGGCTGCTTTCCGCCATAGGAAGGGCATGTAGTTGGGTTGGCACGAAGGAGGAGTCCACAGCCTGATTAGAGCAGATATCAATCTTTCAACTGATTCAATGCACAAATATTTAATGAGCATTTACTAGGTACTAGGGTTGGTGCTGGTTTTCAGATTTCCTAACTTCTAAAAAAGAGAGAAATTGGTTCATCTCAAACAAGTTAAGGCCTCTTGATCTCCATCCACAAAACAACATGTGGTCATTGCCCAATTCTACCACAATGTGGATATCAGATATGATGAAGCTAGATCACCTCTGACTTTATGGATTCAGAGAAGCTATTATGGGTCATTTAGGGTGTCTGCAGCCTCCTTCCCTGTGAATGGAAAGTGACCATCTGTACCTGCATCTGTCTCAGGTAACTGAGGTGCTTTCAGGAAGCAGATGGTAATAGCTGGTGAACTTCTAACTTTTCAATGATTGCTTCCCTATTAGATCATTAAGTTCCATGAGAGCAGAGTCCATGCCTATATTAATCAAAAATTCTAAAACAGCAAAAAGAGCAGAGGGCAAAATTGGCAACACCTTGCACCCTTTATAATCAATTCATAATATTTATCGTGAAAGACAAATATGACTACGTGCCCCACCCCCAATCTCAACCTGACCCTAATCTTGACGAACACCCTACTTGACTCTTTTTTAAAAAATACATAATATATTGATTTTTTTTTAGAGAGAGAGGAAGGGAGAGGGAGAGAGAAATAGAAACATCCATGAGAGAGAAACATCAACATAGATCCTCTGTGTCTTGCATGCCCTCTGCATGTCCCTGGACTGGGAATGGAACAGGTGACCTCTTGGTGCATGGGTCAATGCTCAACTATTGAACCACACTGGCCAAACCTACATGACTTTTAGTGGACAGAGTGCTTCAAAATGCACCAACGCTAAAGGACAAAGTCAGGCTGGGGTGTTACATTCAGCCTCGAGCACTGGACGCCTCCAGGGACCACACGAAATAGTCTGAGCTTGGCTGATGGGAAACTTTATCCCTGGTATGAAGGATGAACACTGCAGGTGCACAAATCAGATCCCAAAGAACTTCATTCATTTGTCCTACACCCACAGGGAATGTGTTGGCACGGATAGGGTAGGATTCAGTAGAAAGTCTAGTTTGGGGAAGAGGAGTGGTAATTAAAAGCCCCTGAAGGCAGCAGGGAAATAGGGCTTCCGGGTTGGAGTCCACCTGATCCATCCCAGCTCTGTGGAGATTCTGTTTCTGTCTGTTTGCCAGACATGGGAAGGCAGGTGCTGGAGCTCTGAATCCACTGGCAAGTGATCAAAGCCACGGTCCCAAGTGGTGGGGTACCCCTTCTCAGAGGTGGGCGCCAGTGAAGAGAGGAGGAGAAAGACATGGAGAAGCGGTATTTCTATGAGTGTGGTGCAGTTGCTGGGTTGGCAAAGTATGTTCTGATATTCTTAATAAAGCATTTGACTTGTAGAGAAAGTCATTTGAGAAAGCTTTGTTCGAATAGATAGGTGGGTGAAGGTTCAAGAGGATGGGGAACCGCGCATAAAAGTTTCAAAATTATGATTGGTGCCAATTCCATTAAACATCTGGGTTGGCCATGGTGATCTGTGGAGACAGCGCTATCAAATACAAATGTATCGCTTTTGTAGAAAAGTAGATTCTTGTGGGTGGGACTGGGATTCTTAAGTAGCTGTGTTTTGGGGTGCCATTGTGGTTTTATTAAAATCTAGTGACACATTCAAGAAGGTGATGTTTACTAGATTTCTACATTCGTTCAATTCCCAAAGGATCCAGCACAGAGCATTTGGCCAGTGGGAGAAGGATACACACAACACCTATGTCCTCGAGAGTTCTTTCCCAGGTAGCCCTAACATAGATGGTTCTAGATAGGCCCTTGCCAACCTGCTTTTCTTTAACAGAGGCTGATTTGCTGATGGCTTGACGAATGCCAAATACCAGTGATTGAAATGATGTCTCACTTTCACCCTCTCTCAGTCTTTATACTGACTCCATCCTTTCAGCACTGGTCCTTCTGCCAGGACGGGAACCACTGGAGCACTAGGCCTTGGTGTGTCTCTCCCCACTCATCTTCAGTGCCCTGGAGTTCCCTCCGGCCACAGCTCCATAGGATAACATAAGTTGAGACTTTGGCATCAAGTGACTTCACTGTGTATCCTAGTCCACCTCTTACCACTTAGAAGACCTTGGTCATTTTTTTTTTTGGAACTTTGATGAAACGTTGCACCTTATTTTTTTTGAAAATGAGGAAACAGTAGCCACCTCCAAGGTTATTCCTGGACTGAATGGACTGATGCCCGTGAAGAACCTGGTATGGTTCTTGGCACTTTCTTGATTCTCAATAAATCTCAGTTCCCTGTGCCCTTGGCACCAGGCCAGGTAAAATGGGCAAGTGCTCTTGTAAATGCCCACACTAAAAAAGCAAACACATTTACCACACAGAGGGCCTGTGACTTTTGGAACTATAGAACACTGTTTGATAATTCAGCAATCCCCATTGAATGATGGGGTGTGGCTGACCTAGAGAAGTGGAATCTCCCACTTATTGAAGAGTCATCTAGGAGGCTTGACTGCCATGTAGCCCCTCATTCTGTGTTTGTGCTGGTGGGGGGGGGGTGCTTTAAAGCTGTGAGCCTCAACTTGTACCTCACCCTGGTCCCTGAGCTCTTCGTGGAAATTCTGAAACATGGAGCCACACTTGTCCCCAAAGGAGGCTACATGTCTTCCACCTCTCTGCACAGGACTCTTGAGGGCTAAAGAGAGCAGAGGGGTACGTTTTGCTTTGTTTAAATAACATTTGGTTTTGCTGCTTTTAATCATGGGTCCCCCAGAGCATGGCAGGCTTTCCGCAGCACACACTGGCTGCATACCTAACAGATCTTTTCAATGCAACAGCTTGACTTCCCTGCTGCTCAGATGATAGCAATTGGCTAGGTGTGCCATCCTCTTCCTTCTCCCCGCTCTATGGAGACAAGGAGATTTCAAGTGCAATTTGGCCTTGCGCATCAAACAGCAATTTTCCTGTAGAACCTGCAACCTCCAAAAACTCTCCCCTAATCAAATCTATCAAGCCCAATTTAGGGGCGAGCTTCTGTCTGTTTATCAAGGAAATGGAGTTGAAATTGCCCCCTTTAATGGAATCACAGCTGCCCACCATAATCTCTCACATGGATGTTTGAATTAATGGCAGGACATGGCCCATGCTCTCCAACCTTGGAATTTGATTCCAGTTATAGGAAATTGCTATAATTTCAGGCCTGGGATTCTCAGGGATGTTGGGGTGCTTTGGGCCGGGGTTAGAATTAATGTGTCAGAGGAATTAACTCGGAAGTGCTTGGGGAAGATTAGCACTTTTACACAGCACCCAATGCGTCACCTCGGCATCAAATTAGATCCACTGTGACCCATGTCAACTACTTTTTCCAAATCCAGGAGGAAAAACAGAGGAGTGACTTTGACTGATGTTGAGATTTTTAAGTAAGAATACAGCAGACATGGGCAGAATGTAGATATCCTTCCGAATACAGGCCAACTCACTTGGTTCAGTTGTATATTAGGAGTTGCCACAGCCAGTGGGCAAAGAACCCAGCTAAGATGCCTGGGTCCTCCCTGTGCCAGAGCACTGGCCAGCAACTAACTGTAGTGTCACCTTCTCCTCCATGTCATCCTGCAGGAACCTGAGGACATGCCATGTCCCCATGGAGACCCCAGTTTTACGCTAGGAAAGCGTCATTTCATTTTGTAAAAATGTCCTTACCGAGAGATATTCTCTTCCTCCTTCAGGCATATGAACATCTTGTATTTGTATAGAGCGAGTCTAACCCATTTTTCTCTTGCACATTTTAATGCTTTTACCCCATTTTATTCTCACTGTACAGAAGGGAGGGGAAATATTTAACATGCAATATGATAAATAAGGAAACCCACATAAAATGCCATCTCCAACAATGGTGGCACCAAAACAGGCCCCCTTCCTGCAGACGTAGTGCCCACCCCACCCCCAGCACTGGCATCTCCCAGGTCCTCCCAGCCCCCTGTGGGAGCCTGAGCTGGCACCTGCGCCTGGTGGATTCACACGCCCCCTCCACCCCTCCGACTGCACCTTTCTCCCTCCAGGTGGTTTCTCCTCAGCCTCAGCTTCCCTCAGGGAGTCATTCCAAGCTTTAGTCACCAGGTAATAGAGAGCCCAGCTTTGTGAAATGCACCTGAAGTTTCCTCCTTCCGTTGAAAAGAAAAGACTCCTAAATTAGAGAATCATGCACATTCAATGCACATAAAACCGGGGAAGAGAGCCTCCTGGTTTTCTAAGAGTGGCTAACGCCTCTCAGGAAATCTCCCACTTAGAACTAGTTCAGCTTCCCTCTTGCTTCCTTTCCTTGTCTCTTTCCCTCCTCCCAGGACCTGCCTCCTTTCATTTAACTCGAGGCCACCTGCAGGGAAATAGCATTTCAGCAACTTGGGGTTTTCCCTGTCACCCTTTATTCTCCCTTGGAATTCCTAATCCCCCCAATAAAGCCTTCACTCTGCACCCAGCACCTGTGGGTGTCTTCAGGTAGGAGGGTACATGTCGCTGGGACAAATGAGTCTTCTGGAGGCCTCGGAGTCCGGGGAGTGTCCTGGCACCCACCCCAAGCATTGCCCCTGGTCAAGTGCAAGGTCTGTGGACAGGGCCACGAGGGTGGGCTGCCCAGCTGTCTCTCCAGGGCATCACCACTCTGTTCTCCATCTGTTGAGCGATTGTCACCTGTTGGCATGTTCTGGGTGTGGCTACTTTCCTGTACAGCAAGCATGTCAAACTCAAAGGCTAACAGGGTCCAAATAAACAAGGCATGCGGCCCGCGGGCCGTGAGTTTGACATGCTTGCTGGACAGTGACCATGCTGGGCTAACCTCCCTTCCCAAATTGCATACGGTTGACTGATAGCCTGAGCAACTGCGGCAAAGAAGGGAAAACCCAAAACAGTGCTATTTTCCGCCACTTTACAGACTTTCTCGTGGGATTATTGATTGAGTTTTAGCCATTCTGTTGTGCTACATGCTTTGTGGCTGTGAGGATTGTGAAAGGCTGCCTCTTACTTGGGAAAGAGCCTGGTGGGCTGCCCACAGGGGTGCGAGCCTTAGGACAGATGCAGACCCAGCGCTGGACTCAGGGACGGTGCCGGCCATGGCAGGTGCGAGCAATGCGAACACTGATTTCCCTGGTGCCCTCTGTTTCCAGACACGCCACAGAGCTGTCAAGTAGCAAGTAAGAGAGATTTGAATAACTTCCCTATCACCAGTGGGCGAGCTTAATTTTAGGGGTGTTTTCTTTGTTTCACTGACACACTTTGTAAGAGAACATTGTGCACTTCGTGTTTGCTGGCCTGTCGATGCAACTCCATCCTTCAGCACCTGTTTTTCCCCCAACACTCTTTTCCAAATATTTTCTTGAAGTTTTTCACTGATATGTTGGCTGGATCTCAATCCATCCTGCTCCCTCCTGCAACATTGCACTTGACCACCTGCTGCTCCTCTCTGTGAGACTGGCATTCCTGACCCTCCTCCATCTCAGTGGCCACTTGTCTTCTGTCCCCCACTTGGCCCCACCCCCTTTCTCTAGCTCCCAAGCATAGGTATTCCCAGGGTTGGTTCCTAGACCCTTCATTTCCTTTTTAATTTTTAGACTCTCTTCTTAGCGTTATCACCTCCCACTCTCCAATTATCACCTCTGTGAGAAAGATGCCTAAATTTGTCTCCAGCCTAGACTCCCATCTTGAAATCTAATCCCTCATTTATAATTGCCTGAGGAATACCACCAGCCCCCCTCTCCCTGGCCCCTACAGAAAAATCTGCCCCTCAGGTCTGTCCCTTCATTGATTCTAACTTTGTCATTCCCCACCCCCTCTTTTCCATCTTTACCACCTTCATCCTAGTTTATTATTTAATTGCTTCTCACTTGAACTATCAACACAAGCCACTAATAAATCGCTCTCCCTTCTGTCTCTACTTTTTTTTATTATTAATCTTCCCAAAGCACAGCTCTGACCCTGCCATTCCCTTATCAGAAACCATTCATGATACCTCCTGGCCAGGAGAGTTAAGGCTAAACTCCCTTTTCAGGCATAAATGAAGGGTCAGGCCGGACTCTGAAGCTTGACACTCAGTGTCCCGTGTGTGCTCTGGTCTGTCTCAAGCCCTCACCTTCTTCCTCTGTGTGCACCAGGCATCCCGTGACACACGTCCCAACAGCTGCTTTCCTGCACCTGCCAACAGGGGGATGCCTCCGAATTTGATCATGGTGTTCACTCTGCTAGGATTTTCATTCCCTCCCCTGTCCCTCCCACCCACACTCCATCTCCTACACTTAACCCAACTCTTTAATGCCTTTCAACATTCAGTGTAAGGATTATGTTTTCCTTAAACATAATTTTCTTTTCACCTAACTTGGTAGGTTAGCCATTCCCTTCTCTCTTACTCTCACAGTGCCTTGAATGTCCCAATGTTATAATATCTGCTTCTGTAAGACCGGGGTCATCTTGACCATCTTAGCCATCATCATAGCCCTGACACCCAACACAGAATAAACATGGGATCAATGGTCAGTCTGATCTGGACTATTTGTTATTACATACACATAATTGAGATTTCTCTCTTTGCTTGTGCACTGGCCCTTCCTTCCAGTTGCAATCCTTTCTCTATTATTTACTCCCCAAAAGTGTACCCATCCTAACAAAGCTCAGTATAAATATCTTCTCCCATAGGAAGCCTTCTTCTTCTTTTTAAAACTCCTTACCCAACGATATTTATTCCATTGATTTTTTTAGAGAGAGAGTGGAAGGGGAGAAAGAGAGAGAGAGAGAGAAACATGAACTGAGAGAGACACATGGATTAGTGGCCTCCTGGACACCCCCCCACCAGGCTGGTCATCGAACATGCAATGGAAGTAGGTGTCCTTGAACAGAAATCAAGGCTTCAACCCTTCGGTCCATGGGCTGACTCTCTAACCACTGAGATAACCCGGCCAGGGTTGGGAAGCCTCCTTTGATCTCTTTTTCCTAAGAGTACTTCTGTGTGTGTGTGTGTGTGTGTGTGTGTGTGTGTTGGGGGGGTACCACAAAACATGGAAAGAGCATGATTTGTAGCTATCAGACTTGCATTAGGATTTGGACTCAGACCAATAGAACTTTGTTCCTTCATTTTTAAAAAGTTTGCTCTACATTACTCTAACTTGAACTCCCCTTCAAGGACAATAATACTCATGAAAGATCCCATAATAGCACCTGAAACACAGCAAATAATCAATAAACGTTAATTCATGGTCTTCCTTCCTCAAGGCACTTATCGTTTTATGACTCTGAGCACAGGCGTTCATGTCATTTTCTTATTGGTAATAATAGAACAAAGCTCCCAGGGGAAGGACGGTATCTTCTTCACATTTCTTTTCCCAGAAGTGACTATCAGAGCTCCTCATATTTTAGTTGTTTGGAATATCCTTTGAATTTAATGAAGCAGGCTGACTTAGAAAGCTTTATGCTTCAAAAAGAATGTAGTTTTATTATTGGCACAAAATCAAACCTGATGTTTATGGTCATGCCTATAAAATGTTGGACATCACACTTTCGGCGAGGAATGTAACCTACATGATAACATATTTCTCTGGGAAAATCAGATTAGAAACCCATCATTTCAATTTAGTGTCTTTAACAGAATTGTTGCTCATTCTCTGTGTGAAGACTACCTCTTATATCTTTATAAGCATAAAAAATGAAACAGCATTGACTTGATAACATTCTTTTCAAAGGTGGTCAATGAGGTAAATTAGATTACCTGGTAAATTTCATGCCGTCATTGAGCTTTTCTATAAATCTAAGTGAAGAAATGTTGAAGACCTTTGTTCTCAACTATGGAGACATTTATAAAGATTTTTATATGCTTTTAAATGCTATGCCTCAGAATTTTAAGGCTCTCGAGTTATCTTCAAATTTAAAGCTCTCTGAACTTTAGTTTTCTCTTTTGATAAAAAAAAATACAAGGTTGCCCTAACCAGTTGGGCTCAGTGGATAGAGCATTGGCCTGTGGACTCAAGGGTCCCAGGTTCGATTCCGGTCAAGGGCATGTACCTTGGTTGCGGGCACATACCCAGTAGGGAGTGTGCAGGAGGCAGCTGATCAATGTTTCTCTCTCATCGATGTTTCTCTCTATCCCTCTCCATTGCTCTCTGTAAAAAATCAATAAAATATATTTTTTTTTAAAAAAAAAGGTCAATAATAATCACCTTGCCTAGATTGCAAAGTTGATGTGAGAAACACATATGAGGTTCTTGATTCCAGACTTGGTCTTTGTTTTCGCATCCTTCAAGCCAAATAGAGTGTCCAGACTAGAAAAAGGGAACAATAACTATTCATTGACTATATAAGTAATATCAGGAAGCTTTCAAAGATTTAAAAGTGTAACATAGGGGAATTAATGTCCTTATCTAGAGCCACTCTCTCATTTTAGATGAGATCATGAGACTCACAGAGCACAAAGAATTTGCATAATGCCAAACAGCAAGCAACTTGCATAGCAGGAAACAGATTCCAGATTCCATGTTACCTGGTCTAATGCTCCTCGCACACATCACACCCTATCAGCCATTTCCCAGATGTGACGTGTTCTTTCATAACAGAACCAGTCTAATTCAGCCAATGTTTATTAAGCTCACCTTCCTAATGAGGACCAGGAACTGGCAGTCCACTTGAAAGTCTTCAAGTCCTTTTTTAAAAAAATATATTTTTTATTGATTTCAGAGAGAGGAAGGGAGAGAGGGATAGAAACATCAATGATGAGAGAAAATTTTTGATCAGCTGCCTTCTGCACAACCCCTACCGGGGACCAAGCCTGCAACCCGGGCATGTGCCCTGACTGAGAATTGAACCCGTGGCCTCTTGGTTCATAGGTCGACATTCAGCCACCAAGCCACACCTGCTGGGCTGGAGTCCTTTTTGTATTTCTGTTTTTATGTGTATGCATTTATTTGATCAGAATTAATTCTTTTTGAATAATAAAATTTCAAATTCTTAAAAAAATTGCATTTTTTGAAAAGTGAAAATCTCACTAGTGAAGAATATTCTTCCATCCACCTTGGTGAACACCTATAACGCACCTACTATGGGTCACACACTCTGCTAAACAGGATATAAATAAGTGTAAAGAAGCCACAGAACCCACAATTCATGGCACTGTGAACACAAAGAAGTCATAAATATAAAATAACAAATTCCATAAAGAGCAAAAGTGCTCTGAGGGAGATGTGTATAAGATAGAAAACAAAGAGGAATTAATTCTGTTAAGTGGAGCTGGTGTTGGGCAGGGAAGGGACCAGAGCCATGAGCTAGGTCTAAGTGTGAGTAGGCTCATGATTTTGCGGGGGTTGGGGGAGAGGGGAGGGAAGAAAGGGTGGAGAGCTTATTCCAGTATTTCAGGCCATGGGAAAACATACAGGCAAAGCTTGTACTGAGTCACCACTGTGAAGTAGTCCACACAAGAGGGAGTGTATTAAAAGCTAGTTTGAAAAGGAATTGGTCAGGTCTATAGAAGCATGCAAAGAACACACACACACACACACACACACACACACACATATGCAAGAGGCTGGTTGACAGAAGATAAGGCCTAAACAATGAGGTCAGACAGACAGATCTGGACTGGAATCCTGGTTTCCTGATCCTTTTGACTTTCCATTTTCTCATCAGTAATAGAAGATTCATTATATCTACCTAGCAGTGCTACTATGAATTGAGATGTCTAACACTTTTTATTACTAGAAAATAAAGGAATACATACATATATGATAAGTAGATATACTTGCTTTATTACTAGAAAATACATACATATATGATAATACATACATACATGATAAGTAGATGTATTTGCTTTAGGGGATGTACATACACAAGTCTACATAGGAAATGTTTACAGAGAGAGAGACTGATTGATTTTTTGATGGACACCTAGTGCTTAATTTCTTTAATTCCTGCCTCGATTTCTAGAACAGTCTATGAAAGACTAGCCCAGTCATTTAGATCAGCATGCAAAAGTGGCACAAATTGGTCACAAAGAAGTGGGCCGGCTTCCCACGTTGCCAGCTTTCTTGGAGAATCTTGGTAGCTGGTTTGCTATTTATGTGCGTCTTCAAGTTGCAGTGCTGTGCTGTGCAGCCAAACCCACCTGTCCCAGGGAATCTGCACCCTCAGTTCATGACCACACCTTCTGGGGCAGTCAGCAGTCACTGCCACGGTCGTGGGGAGGGCATTAGTGTAAGAAGGGGGGCCAGAGAGGGGCAGAAACTGTGAAACAATGGGCAGCACCGGGGTGGCTTTCTGAGTTACACCAGGACTCAAAATTGAGTTTGAACACGAGTTTCAGAATCACCTAGATGCGCCTCCATCTTTTTTGTGTCAGTTGCTATGTCAGTTTTGTTGCCATGAAACCTCCTTTCTCCTTTTTGGAGAATGCTCCCTGATTTTGATCTGAGGCAGCTCTCCTCTGGTGACAACCAGCGATTCCTGTTAACAGCACTGGTAGAGACCCTTGGCTTCCCCCTCAGTTCCTCAAAGACAAGGGGGACAGATGGGGCGCCAAGTGACACAGCAGCTTCCTCGCTCTGTCCCAAGAAACGCGGGCTCCCAGCGGCTGTCTTCCAAATCACCTCCCCGATTTGTTTCCAAAATGCTGCCCTGGCGTCGATGTGTGTTTTGATAGAAGGTTAATGCATACGTGAATACACAACTTTTTGATTTATTGTCCATGCGAGCTCATCACTCTTTCCTTTAAATTAAAACTCTCTCCAGATGGGGATTGGTGACACAGATTTATTGATCTGCAATAAAACCTCACTCATAATCTCTACAGCTGCCCATTCATCTTCTGCAGAAAAGGGTTCATTATTCTGGATGTCCCAAGAATGAAAGCAAGGGACCAACTTGCTCCCTTTGTTCTCTTCCTGCCCCACCTTTGCCTTTTGGTTTTCTCCTCCCTCCCAGTCCCTGCCCACCCGCTCCTTTTATGTCCTGAGACCAAGTGAATCCCCCAAACAGGATTACTCCCTTTCCCCATCTTTGTCCTGCTCCCTTATATTTTTCTTCACTCCCTGCCACCCACCCCAAGTATGCCCATTTTTGTGGGCATCCCGGAAGAGTTGTGACATTGAGTCCGACTTGTGGCTAGAATCAATAGCCCAACCCTCCACTCTGCTCATTCCAGATGGGTTTGTATTCCCTGGTTCGAACAAACCACTCTGAACTCAGCAGATGAATGAGATCATTAGAAAAAGGAGAAACTAAGCAGCCAGACTGATAGGAATGAGAATAAGGGCAGGTGGGCCGGTACCAGGTCTGCGGCTGAAAGGAGGTACGTGTGGATAAAGATGCTCACCGCTGTGTGTTTTGTTGGGTCCAAAGAGCCTTCTGATTTATTGCCTGGAAGATATTCTCCAGTGCACACACGCTGGAGGCTGTTTCCACCGGTCAGCAGATGGCTTGGTCAGTGTGCCAGGAAGCCCGGGAAGTAGCTGTTATCTCAGACTCAACAGAAGGAAGGGCAAAAGGACTTTGGGAGTGATCAGATGGATTGCCTCGTCAGTTCAGTGGAGTATCTCTTCATATGGCTAAAATCCTCTTGGATTTCCCAGCTGGAAAAATAAGGCACAGACATCAACTAGTCTAGTGCGTTTCAACTGGGGTGCCATGATACACTGATGCGTTTCATGAGCTGTATGGTGTGATGCAGCGTCCCAGCCTGTCACAAGTAACTTCCTACTTTTAAAAATAAAGTGCTGAAGTTTTCAAATTAACGCCTTTTTAAAAAATCCTCACTGGAGGATATTTTTCATTGACCTTTAGAGACAGAGTAGGAGAGAGAGGGAAAGACAGAGAGAAACATGGACGTGAGAGACACATTGATTGGCTGCCTCCTGCATGAGCCCTGACCAGGACCTGGGCAGGGGAGGAGCCTGCAACCAGGGTACGTACCCTTGACCGGAATCAAACCCAGGACCTTTCAGTCCGCAGGCCGATGCTCTATCCACTGAGCCAAACTAGGTAGGGTCAAATTGACTACTTAAAAGCAATTAGAATAGATTCAAGGTTACACTCATAATAGTGCATTTTTACTCATGTGGATTCTGATGTGATTTCTTGCACAGGAATTGGATGTCATTAGAGGTGACCTGGCAGAAGTTACAAAACGTATACAGGGATCTGGTGGGCATGTGGCCAGCATCCATCACCGGGAGCTGAGGTTGACCATCCGCTCTGTCCTTGTCTTCTAGGCAGGAGAGAGGAACACTTAAGTTCTTACGTGTCCTCATAGCATGACAAAACATGTAGCTTCTCACCCTCATTTTAAAATAGCAAAGCCATCACCCAAACCCAAGCAGTGATGGCCACAGTCAGGATTGGAACGCGAATGTACAAATTAGCATTTGAGCGAATACTGTCCACTGACCACTCCGTCCTCCCACAGGCAGGCCTGAGGGGTTTGGGACAGTGGCCGGGCACAGGTGGAGGAAGAGCCCCTGGGAAGGGACTCACCATTTATCTCTGTAATCAGAAGCTACCCCGGGCAGGTTTAATCACCCCACGCAGAGCGGGATGCAGAGCAAGTTCATGGTTTACAGTGAGCAGGCTGACACAGCTGATTGATGTAAAATGTGTCATGATGTATATTGTAAAGCAGGGAGATTTAATGGTGTAACTCCATGGCAGGCTCCGAAGTGAGTTGCTGCAAAGTAAGGAGTGATGGATGGGCTCATTTACATGTAAAATTGCCAATGGCATTGACAGCACTGGTATGTGAGGGGGAGATAAGAGGCACCGAGCGAGTTCACTCTTGCCCTGGCGTTGGAATATTAAAATACAGCTGTGGCAGCATCTGGGATTTGCAATGGACTTTACAGATATAATTTTTTTAACCTTTAGCCCCAAGATAATCTAGATCTTTTATAAAGTTTTCTAAAACAGGTGCCATCCCACCCCTGGATCAGCATTTACTATAGATGGTGATGCCGGCATGAAATTTATTTGTAGAGTGGTTGTCAGCAAACCAAAACCCTTGGTGGCTTTTATCTGTCCCCGGCATGACAATCTCAAAGTGCTTATAGAGTAACAATGTAAGAGGCTGGAAGACTGGATTTAAAATTCTGTTTGCCTCCCCCAATCTCTTCCTTTCTCATGGTTTTCTCTGCCCAATGCCAGAAAGAAAGTCTCTCTCTCCCTCTCTTTTCCCTTCTCTCTCTTTCTCCCCTCGCCCCCATGTATATATTAGTTTCTTTTTTATTCTATTCTCCCCTTCTTTTTCCTCTAATGAAACTGCCATTAGTATATGTGGGCTAATGTCTATTACACATAAGAGTAGGGGGTATTGGTTCATCCTTTCAACAAATAACAATGTTTGGATCAACCCCAGCAAAATATTCAGCCTCAAGGGTAGACTCTGAAACCTACACTGTCTAGTTGAAGAGCACTGTGTATTTGTCCCCCGTTAGAAAAATGGCAGTACATTGTTAGAGTCTGCCTGCCTGCCTCTCCTTCCTGCCTCCATCCTCCATCCCTCCTTTCTTGTGCTCTCCCTACAACATACACCAAGCATTGTGCTAGGTGCTGGAGACACAGCAGTGAAGGGGACACTAGGTTAGAACATGAGACACAGAGGCAAAAATGGCAATAGTTCATGCCCTGTGTTATAGATGCCATGGAGGAACCCTGGGGATGCACAGCGACATGGGACAAAAGGAGGGGAGAGTTATGGCTGTCGAATAAATAGGGAGAGATTCTTGAAGGAATTAGTATCTGCACCAAGACTGAAGGTAGCAAGGCAAAGGAAAGCAAAGTGGACAGCGGAGATTTTACCAAGAAAAAAAGGTACGGTGCCCATGTATTCAAAGCAAGAAAGTGTTTGGGAAATTCAAGGACTTACAACTGGTATGATGCAAGAAAAAAACATGTGAGAAGGGACAGTTGAGAGATGAGGCTAGAGCCCTAGCCGGTTTGGCTCAGTGGATAGAGCGTACACCTGCGGACTGAAGGGTCCCTGGTTCGATTCCGGTCAAGGGCACATGCCTGGATTGCGGGCTCCATCCCCAGTGGGAGACATGCAGGAGGCAGCCAATCAATGATTCTCTCTTATCATTGATATTTCTATCTCTCTCTCCCTCTTCCTTCCTCTCTGAAATCAATAAAAATATATTTTTAAAAAAAGAGATGAGGCTAGAGAAGCTATGGGTACCCTGCAGAGCTGACTAATACAGTTAAAACTTGTGAACTAGGACACTCAAAGGAGCCTTTGGCACATATGATGCTGTTTTAGGTTTGCCCTGTCTACGTGTTTGCCTCTCATAAGCTGGTTCTTATTTCTGAATATGATTGTCAATTGTGCAGTAAGAAAGAAATGTTGACAATAATAAAAGCTATGCTTTTTTGAGGGGTGATCATTGTTTGGAATTAAGTACATAATATTTGAAACTAAGGATTTCCCAAATATTTGTCAATTCAGTGTAATATATTTTATGTACTTTTCAATAACCAAATGATTGTTACAGTGGCAGCAAGTTAATTTAATACATTAGTTAGTAGCATTTATACTTTAACCATTCTTTTATTCCTTTATAAGATTTATTGACAACCTACTAAGTTCAAGGCATTTTGCTAGGCGATAGAGACACAAAGATGAATAATTTAAAGAGCGAATGAGGAAGCGACCTATATAGAATGATTGCCAATACATTCTAAACTGAGCTATTTAAAGAAAGAACGGGGGCTCTGGAGAGTAGAGGGATTTATGACCTTTTCTGGAATCTGGGATACTCAACAAAACAGAAATACATGCTTTAATATTTTAAAATGTTTAAGAGTTTCCCATGGGTGAATATTGCTGATGAGGAAGCTAGAGAGTTTAGATGCTCACCCACAGAGAGTTTGGTTGAATTTTCAACAATAACATGAAAATAATGTTATAATTCTTATGTTTCATTCAGCTCTACACAGCAACGTTTTACTCTTCTTAAGGACTTGGTGGTAACATTCTTTCTATGATGCAACAGACAGTAAGGTGATGGTCAGGACTAGAACCTTTGGAATCAGAGACCTGGGTTCTAACGTCATTGTTGCCCCTTAATAGTTGTGAGAGCTGGGACTAATTACTTAATCTCTCTAACTTTCATTGTCCTCACGTGTAAAAGCGTCTACTTCATAGAATTTGTAGAATGCTAAAAGAGGTAATGTACTTAGTTCAGTGACCAGCGTGCAGTAAGAGTTAAATACATGTTAGCCATACATGATTAATATTGTTAGTATCATCTATCACTTAACGGCTAATGAAACACTGAATGAACCACAACAGAGGAACTTGATTGAGCTAATGTATCTCCTGGAAACCAATAGCGAGCTCTACTCACCTCCCTTCAGAAAGAATGTGGCCCCGTTGTAATAAATCACCAAACAAAAGTGGGTACATAGGATTCTCTGCTCTCCACTTGGTTCTGACTCCAATTATTTTGCTATTTTCCCTAGGGTTTCCTTTTTTTGCTGTTCAGCTAAAAACTTCATGAACGTGCAGTTTACTTTCTCTTCCAGATCATTAACCAAGCTGCTCTGAACATTCACACCTGGCTCTCCTTCCTCAGCACCCCACCCTCTAGGATCCTCCCCCAGCTGGCTCCCCGCTAGACCAGATTGTGAGTCCACACAGATACGTACATTCTGATCACATGTGTGTTGTCATGTGAGCACAAAGGTGCTCAAACCCTTCCATGCAGTTTCAGATGGCAATGCATTTTCACTCCTCCCCACTTTCAGCTTAAATTTTTATTTTATTTATTTTATTTTATTTTTACCAATTGCTTGGACCCTAAAAGGCAATCCTAACCTTGTGTCTGTTCTTAATCAGTCCAGTGGGAAGAAATGTCAAATCAAAACAAAACAAAACTAGAAAGACAGGATGGAGAAGTGAGAGGCACCCGTTTAGAACCACACCAAGTTCTTGCCCTTTTTCGGCCTGTTACCTCCAGTTTCCTATGTTGCTCACAGCTCTGTATTGTGTTTCCCTGGCTGCCCCTGGTCCTTCACTGCTGCACCAGCCTGGACTAGAGACCTGCACTTCACTCTTAGTTCCTCTCTCTTCCTCAGCCATCGCATCCAGAGGACTGCCAAGTAAGCCCTGGCAGTCCAACCTCCCAAATGTCCCTCAAAGCCAACACCTCACCTTAGCTCCTTGGCCACTTCCAGTACCAACACACTGCCCATGAAGGCTTGTGGTCCTTCATCTTTACTCTTCTCCCAGTCTTTTTTCTTAAAAAAACACACACATATTTTTATTGATTTCAGAGAGGAAGGAAGAGAGAGAGAGATAGAAACATCAAGGATGAGAGAGAATCATTGATCGGCTGCCGCCTCATGCCCCCTACTGGGGATCGAGCCCATAACCTGGGCATGTGCCATTGACTGGAATCGAACCCAGGACCCTTCAGTCCACAGGTCGATGCTCTGTTCACTGAGCCAAACCAGCTAGGGCTCCAAGTCTTTTTTCTACTCAGCAATCAGAGATCTGTTAAATGGCAAAGGTGATCTTGTAGCCATCCTGTTGAAAACATGTCCACAGCTTTCCATCACCTCAGGGTGAGTCCCAGCTTAAACTCTTTGCGGCCAAAGAGGATCCTCCTAACCATGACCCAGGGTCCCCAATGCCCTCTCGGTTACCTGTTGCTCCTCCCCTGCCTCCTGACCCCACCTTTCTGCTGCCATTGGCTAGCTTCAATTTATTTGTTGGTTTAGAGCTTAACTATGACTTCCTCTGAGAAGCTTTCCAACTCTACTATACTCTGCTCTACGCCCCACATGTGCTTCCATCACTTTCCAAACTCCTCAGTCATAGCACCTAGCATGCTACACTCTGTGGAGCAGCATCAGACCGCTGTCCCCTTGCCAGGCTGTGCTCTGTGAGAGCAGGTGTTACCGCTCCAGCTCGGTTCCAAGAGCACAGTAGGTACTCAATCTATAAATATAAAAGCCGAGCGACCAGAACGACCAGGACGACTGGTCGCTATGATGTGCACTGTGGCGGGCCAACTGGCCCAATCAGGGGTGGAGCCAGCCAGCCAACCTCCTGCAGCCCCTCCCCCCTGGCCAGAGCTGATTGGGGCAGGCTGGCCAGACCCCAGCCGTGCACAAATTTGTGCACCGGGCCTTAAGTATATTGATAAAATTCTTTAAGAATACTTTTAAATCCTTTCAAAGAATCCTTTGGGGAATGGGGTGAGGGAGAGAAAGCCAGTTAGAAATGAAACCAAAATGATCTTGGGTGTGGGCATGAGGACTTTTCTTGTACAGAAAGGGATGGCTCAGTTTTCTCCCCATTGTCTGCCCTCCTGCCACCTGTTTCTCTCCATAGCCCCTCTCCTGATCAGGATCCAGGCTCTCATTTCTCTTTACTTGACAGTCAGCAGAAGGGCCTAAATTGGGATATTTTCCAGAGGCAGGTTGAGTAAGCACCGACTGAGCTGACCCTGATAGAAATGCTTAAGAAGCTTTGCAGGAGGATTAAGCAGCCTTCTTTAATCTTACTTCCTTCTGGGTGGCGGGAGCGGAGTCCAGTGTGTGGGCAGGGCTGGGCCACAGTATCCCAGCCTCTGAGTTTCAGGTATGGGGGGCTTATGCACGGGGGGGGGGACGGGGGGGAGCCGGCAGTGGGTATGAGGAGAGATGTGGTAAAGAGGCAATTGTTTCCATTTCAACATCTTAATACCCTCACTGAGCATCTTCTCATTGCTCCTTCTTTACTTACAGTTCAGAAAGCTTTCCTATTTCTAAATGGGTAGTGCTGTCATTCATGGTTCGAAAAGTCTCGATTTGTGGATTAAAAAGAAACCAAGGCTAAACCCAGAGACACAGAAGCAAAAGAGGATCTATTCTGGGTCACATGAGTCCCTGGAGGGGACATGGGCGGCTCAGTCACTCCTTGGGAATGCATCTCAGATCATCTGCTATTTTCACAAGTGTCCTGTGGTGTGACCTGGGACACAGTGTCTGTCCCTCTGTCCCCAGTCCTCCCCATAGAGCAAAGATGATCTTGCATGAGAGTTTCTGAAAAGACTTGCAAAAGGAGAGTTAACATTTTTACAAAATCTGGGGTATGTCCTGTCTTGGCTGATTCATATTTTTAGAGACTTTGTTAATATGGATTAAAGACAAAAGCAAATGACTTCTGAGTGGGAGGGGGAAATGTCATTGGATACTAAAGCAGGAGAGACAGTTAAGGGTTGTCCAGCTCATTATTGACAGAGTACTGAGTACTGAAGACTTCCCCTCAGATCATGCAATCCTGTATTGGCTGAGGGTTGGGCTTGGCTTGCTTTTTGCCATATCATGTCAGGGGGTCCTAGAGGTCAAGGTGGTGCCTCTGCCAAGAGCCCCATGCTGAGCACAATTGGTCCATGCTCTACTAGAGGCTCCCTTTGGCTTGAAGGTTTACAGTTGAGTTTCTAGGTGAATTGCTCATCCTTAGCACCTCAAATGTAGGAAGCAGGAGCAGACATTAATTGGATAACTGTTGTGTTTGTGCTGTCTAGTTTCATGTACTCCGAGTGGTTTCTGAGTGTCTGGAAACTCTAAATATTGTACCGAACACCCCCTGAGATTGTTAACTGTTTTCTTTGTTTCCGATGGCACAGCATCTATTTCCAAATATTTCTTACTCGGGCTGCAGGCTGCTGCGTGGGCCTTTTGAAACCCAGGGGAACGTGAGGATATATCACCTCATTTCGGTTTACCTCGATCTATTGTTTCAGGTTTTAATTTCAGTATTTGAAAGCGAGTCTCCCCCGGAATTGCTCTGGCTTTCTTTGCATTCACATCCACGCTGTTCTTGGTACTCTGTATACCTGCGTGAATTTCTCTCACAGACTCAAGGGTGTCATTGCACTTGTGTATTAATAATGCATCTGATTCATTACTACTGCACCCCGAGCAATATGACCTCAGGGTACAAACCAGACAGTTAAGACCAAGAATCATTTCACCTAGAACAGATCTGCTTTAAAAAAAATAAAACCATCTTTAGGAATTTCACGAGAGTGGGAATGTAATAAATGCTGCTGATTTTGAAAAACGAAGATTTAACCCTAAAACTGCTTCTCTCAGTCTTTTGTCCCATTAGGAATAGGACACTGGCCTCAGTTAGACCTCCAATCACCAGCCTTCTCCCTCACTGGGCATCTCAGTAGCAGCTCTCCCAGCAGAGTACCACCCTCAAATCTGCAGCTGTTCCATCATGGCTTAGCCAGGAACATAAAGAGGCAGGGAGCTCATCTGAATGTCCCAGGAATCCTGGGTATTTTATGTACAACATGCGTGGGGGTTGGACAAAAACTTGGGGTTTTTGGCAAAGGTTGTCCTGGAGGGGCTGCTGAGCTTCTGTACCCACCATCTGCACTGGCCCATCCCCCCACTCTGGCTCTACTTTTCCGAGTTAACTCATTGTCTAGCACAGTGGTTCTCAACCTTCTGGCCCTTTAAATACAGTTCCTCCTGTTGTGACCCAACCATAAAATTATCTTCGTTGCTACTTCATCACTGTCATGTTGCTACTGTTATGAATCGTCATGTAAATATCTGATATGCAGGATGGTCTTAGGCGACCCCTGTGAAAGGGTCGTTCGACCGCCAAAGGGGTCGCGACCCACAGGTTGAGAACCGCTGGTCTAGCACAAGGTGCTGGCCACACAATTCAAAGGAACAACCACCACCAGCCCCTGCATACACCGACCTGAGACTTGCCCCTGCTGCTTTGTGCCACTGGGCTTATGTCAGTGATGATGGCTGACTATGGTCCTAACCTCTCAGGGGAGAAGAAGAAGAGGTTGGTGCCAGCTACTGCCGCTGGGTTTGAATTGTGCCACTTGCTGTCTTCGCAAAAAGGGTGAATTCTCTCGCCTCTGCTTATTTCCAAACAGATTTTTTGTCACCAACAAAACGAAAATGATGGGCGTGGAGCAGGTCTTCCCAAAGAACATCCCACACTGGCTGATGCTCACACATTAGCAGGGTTTTGCATCCAACAGTTATCAGCTGAAGGAGTCTGAGAGGGACAATGACGCGAAATCTCCCTCCTTGCTTCAGAGCCCACCTTCACGCTACAGTGCATCCTTCACAGTGATTTCCAGGGAATTAATTTTCAGTGGCGCTCTCCTATCCTGTCAGAATCTCTGCCGAGGGGCTCCCACTCCCCCAGGCCTGATCGCAACCAGACTCTCTCCTGCTGACTTCCGTTAATGGCTGAAACACATTGAAGTCACACAGAAGGCACTATTTTAAAGGCTTAGGAGGATCTCTACCCAGTGACGTGGGCTAAAATCTCACAAGGTGCAGATGTATCCTTCCTGGAGAGGAAACCAGATCCTCCTAGGCTCTGAAGCCAGACATTTGCATATTAATAGAATCTATGGGCTTGTAGAGCTGGGCTGGGATATTAGAATCCATCAAGCACAACTCTGTGCAGCAGTTGGCCTGTTGGAAATGCGTGGAAAGGTGATTATTTAACATCTAGTGAGGCAGAAATACTCAATTTTCAGAGACAAGCCACACTTTGATTCAATATTAGAGGCAACATTCATTCATTCATTCATTCAACCAATAGTGAGCGGCTCCCTCCGGTGTCAGGCATTGTCAGTAACTGGAGATACTGGAGAAAAAACGTGTCAAAGTCTGTTGCTATAGCACTTATCTCCACTGTTTATCTGGACTCATCCGTTGTCTGTGCATCAGCCTTTCTATCCAGCATCTATGCAGAGTTTAACAGGAATTATAGTATCTTATCTGTGCTTCTCATTAGGTGCGCATCCTCCATCTCCCCACAGAGAGTTAGTACATGGAAAAGGCACTCGGCAAACGTTTGTGCGGGTTGTTTCACACGAGCTCCGGGTCATGGAGTTTTCAAGGTCAAACCCCAAGGGACTGCAAAGGTAGCTAATTATCAGGCTCCCGTTTTTTAATAGATGAGGACACTGCTATTTGAAGAGTTTGGTTTGCTGGCCAGCAGTCGCCAAGCCAGTCATTGGTGGAGGCAAGATCAGATCCCACTTGTCCTAATTGCTTCCTGGCGAATCTTTCTACTGGGTAAGGGCATGACGAAAACCTGTCCAATCTGGCTGAATACGCCTATAAGAGACCATCTGGTCCAACAATTTTCACCTCTGGAGACACATTTACAGTCACCTGGAGGAGCAGGTAAAACCACCGAAGAATGGGTTCCAACCTCCCCAAATTTCAATGTACAGTGGGGCCTTGACTTACGAGTTTAATTCGTTCCGTGATGGAGCTCGTAACTCTAATTACTCGTATGTCAAATCATTAAAGTGAACGAGTGAGACACATGATGCTGGGCTGATGTTGAGGCGTTCACTGGGATGTTCGCTGCGTAAACTAGAGGTGGGGCATCTGAAGCTGGCTCGTAACCCGAATTTTAGCTCGCAACTCAAAGCAAAAAATCGGCTGAGAGATGGCTCATATCTCGAAAAACTCGTTAGTCAGGACACTCGTAAGTCAAGGCCCCACTGTACTTGATTTGGGGCCAGGTTCGGACATGTCGCAGCTGATTCTTATGTGTTGCTTTTAGGGCCAACTTGAATGGACCATTCACCGATGCAATCTACCGCCATGTTCATTCATCTCCTTCCACATATTTCCTTAAGTTTTCATTTAACAGGAGAGACGTACATAGACAACCTCCAAAGACGTCCCTATCCTTTGTCAGAGAGAGTCTGCCAGGTCCCAGCACATCACAGGCACATCCCACACACTTTCCCCAGGGACTGGACATCCCTAATGAGCAGGGTTAACCAGCAAAGCCCAGCAGGCTAGCAGCCCGCCCTGCTTTCCAAGTTCACCTCCCCCAAGAGCCACCCAGAGCCCTGCCCCCATCTGCTGGGACCACGTTCCTGTCCTGGGCCATCGGGCCATGGCAGAAGGCACCAGGGGCTCCTCTGCCTTTATTTACTTTTAATTAGAATCTTCCTGCGTGGCTCTGTCCTCTCGGGGGAGCAGCGGCCCCCTGTTAATGGGATTGTGTGGTGTGGCTGCGGCTGTGCGCGTGCTGCTCCCCCTGTCTCTGAATTTCACCCAGATAATTGATTTTGGTCTGTTCCCTGACACTTGCCTTGGCGGTACAGGGTGTTATTAGGGCCTTTGTTCCATTTTTGAGTGACAAAGCCTTTACAAGCCAGCCAAGCAAGAGCAATTGTTGCATCTCTCACTTTTCTTATTAACTAACAGAGAATTGCAGGCAGCTTGAAACCCGCTGAGAGAAATAATAACATAAGCGGCAGCTTGGGAGCAAAGTGGGGTCTTTTCAAGCACAACAGCCTGGCGCGATTAACAAGGGCCCTCCGCGCCCTTATCTGCCGGATCCCAGCTCTCCATGTCTGCCTCCCATCCCTCTGTCCTCCCTAGTGACATCTCCTGTCTGCGCCGGGACACTCTCTTCCCACCCAGAGCAGCACTGAGGTCCTTGGACAAGAGGGGCCATCTGGGGTTCCGGGGGACGGCGGAACCCCCACATCCACACGGGGCCTGCTGTGCACCTCAGTTCTCCCGGGACTGGAATCACCCACCCCAGCGATCTCGTTGCTGGCTGCTGTTTAGGAGTTTCTGTGCTCGCTCTTACTTCTTTTCCAATAGACATGTTTATTCTGAAAGATTTTAAACATACAAGAGAGAGATAAAAAGGGAAAATGAATATTAGTGCATCTGCCACTCAGATTAACAAACATTATGTCCCTCATGCTGGGGAGGTCTCCTGAGAACCCTTCCTTAATCTCCTTCCCTCCCTGCTTCCCTCCCTCCCCACAGAGTTCAATAGTGTCCCTCCCTCCCCACAGAGTCCAATACTGTTCCAAATTCATGGGTATCACTCCCCGGCATGTTCTTGTAGCTACCACAGATGTGTCACCAAGCAACGTGAAATACTGCAGGCACCATACTACAGTTGCAGAAGTGTTATCATACCGTGTGTATTTGACAACCTTAAAGAATATTGTGTGATATTCTTCCACAGGATATGTGAGCTAAAGTTCCTTAATGTTTACCAGAGGACTCTCTTCCTATGCTATGTCACGATAATGGATTTGCCTATTTGTTTGTGGGAGGACATTCGGTAGCTTTCGTCACTGCTATCATTCTGGGTTCATACCTCCTCATGCGCACACACAATCCTTTCCATGGGCACAGCTCTAGATGGGGATTTCAGGTTGCGAGAGTTGTGCGTCTTTAACTCCAGTGCGTGATTCCAAATACCTCCAAAGGGATTCCCTCCTAAGAGTGTAAGAAGAGGAAAAGGAGGACCTACTAGTCCCATTTCACATGCGAGCACAGACCCCTGGAGTTGCCCTTTCTGTATCCAGGAAAACCTTAGCCCTGCGGAAGGAAAACCACCTCCCCCGAGTTTCCACTCTTGCTCTCCCACTGTCAGGGTATCTCAGCTGAACAGAAGCATCCCAATGTCCTCCTGGAACGGGGAGCGCATCCTTTGCTCCTGGTTGCCTTGGTGACCTGGACCCCTCTCCTAGAGTCATTGATGGGCAGGACCCTTAGTCATAGACACACTCTTTCTTGTGGCCCAAGCTGAATGGTTCCCTCGCTGGGAAGGTGCTCTCCCTAACCACCCTGAGCTCCAAACAAACTGGCTCTCTTTCCTCCCTCTCCGTGAACACTTCGGAGTGAGGTGGGCACCCTGGCAGAAACCTGGGCTTTGCGGGAAGAATCTGCCTTGAATTTGTAGTCTCACGCTCATCGATGTTGTGGCCACGCACAAGTACTCAACTTCTCAGGTTGTACTTCCTCGTCTGTGAGAGGAGGATAATCATCCCACCCTTACAGACCCTTAAGCTGTCCGGGTGAGAGAAACACAGCAGAGCATGAGGTGCCCTCTTGGCACTTGGTGATGCCCGTGAACCGTGGACATGGCCTCAAGTATAGGTTGGTTCTGTATGTCTGCTGAAGGTGCCTCCCTCTTGTCCGACTCCAAACCCTGGGGTCGGAGCACACTGAGGATTCTCACTTCATGGTTCATGGATGGATCATGTCAATTTAAGAAAATGGTGGGTTTAGCTCAAGCTGGTTTGGCTCAGCGGATAGAGTGTCAGCCTGCAGACTGAAGGATCCCAGGTTCAATTCTGGTCTAGGGCACATGCCCAGGTTGTGGGCTCCATCCCCAGTAGGGGACATGCAGGAGGCAGCTGATCAGTGATTCTCATCATTGATGTTTCTTTCTCTCTCTCCCTCTCCATTCCTCTCTGAAATCAGTAAAAATATTTTTTTAAAAACAGAAGACAAAAAGGTGGGCTTAGGAGAGCACTCTTAGACCCACCCCTCTTCATACCCTAAGGCAGTGATGGCGAACCTTTTGAGCTCGGTGTGTCAGCATTTTGAAAAACCCTAACTTAACTCTGGTGCCGTGTCACATACAGAAATTTTTTGATATTTGCAACCATAGTAAAACAAAGACTTATATTTTTGATATTTATTTTATATATTTAAATGCCATTTAACAAAGAAAAATCAACCAAAAAAATGAGTTCACGTGTCACCTCTGATATGCGTGTCATAGGTTCGCCATCACTGCCCTAAGGAGACAAGTAGAACCAGTTTCTTCGAGGACAAAGTCGCAGATGTGAATATGTGAGAACTGTCTTGAACCTCTTCTTCACCTCTGTGTAATTATACTTTGGGGAGGTGAAGGAATAATTTCCTTTATCTCTCAATAAAAACTCTGAAGTGTCAACCCCTCTTAGCTCCCCGCAGAGTTGGGAGGGTGGTTAGAGTCCACTGCATGCCACGGGGCACAGAGCAGTGGTATTTTTATGCTGCTTTCTTCCTCACAATTCTCATTGTTTTTTCATGCAGTTCTCACCCCTTTTAATTATCCCTCCTTTCTCCTTTCTGTCTCCAACTCCACCCCCTCCTGGTGCTCTTCCTCCTCACCCTCTACTCAGGTTGCCTTCCTCATTCCCTCTGGCCTCCAGGCAGCCCCCCAATGCACCCCCTGGCTCCAAAGACTCTCATGCAGCCCCCTTGAATGAATGATTATTGAAAGGAGTAGAATTGTTAAAAACCACCACAACAATGATTTCCACACACAATGTGTGAGATGTGCAATGAGAAAGCAGAGCGGCACTAAATAAATTATGGTTTAAAAAATACAAAGTTACCAACCTGTCAAAAATGCTGAACCGTCAAGTCAGTGGGAAGAATAAGAATGTGTGTAGAGGCAGCTTCTCTTTTGTGAGGCACATAGGCCCTCCTATCAGCTGGTTTCAGTGTCTTGAATGAAGAACTGATAAAGGGGAGGAAAAAGAAAACTCCAGTGAATCCTTTTTCTACTTTTGTGTGGCGTTCAGGTGTGTTCCCATAGTTGAGTGAAGGGCTCATTACCTCTTCACCAGCTTAATGATATCTTATCCCATAGGACAGGGCAGATGGGAAAAGAGAAAATAAAAAAACCGAAGTGGGGGTGGATGTGGCATTTCAATATTCAAGGACTGATTTGCTTCTCAAAAACGGAAGGTTCCAAAGGAAAGCCAGATACACTAGAAAATACTGTGAATAGACTAAAAGGCAATATCCTTTTGAGCATAGAGCAGTAGCTTTTTCTTTTGTTTTCTTTTTAGCACTCAAAGGAAGTCAGGAGACCAGTGAGCTGGCCTTTAATCCCCCAGAAGCTGGCTTTCATAGAGGCACCTGAAAGTTAGAGTTAAACATGGGGGAGAAAATTATAACACTTGGGAAGTGAGTTACACTAATGGTGAGAAACATGGGACACCCTGAGACGATGGAAATTCCTTATTGATTCTTGGCAGGTCAATTTCTTCTCCAAGGTTGGATCAAGAGAACGTGGCCACTGGAGTCAGGGCAGAATCCAAACAGATTCTTACCCTGCAGACATTCACAACTTCTTTGAATTCTTCTAACTCTCCTGGTTCTATCTCTCAGAGGAAGATTAAATGGCCAAGGCATTAGTTGAGTATGAAATTAGATTTGGGAGAAACTATATTATAAACATAGTGAGCTCGCCTGACCCACAGGAGAGGCATATTACATCTCGGTTGAAAGGAGGAATTTGCTGTGAGCCACCCAGATGACCTGTGACAAGTTCTAATGAACAAGTATCTGGTTTTCGTTCTCTGTTAACTGTAGATAATACTTCTTGCTTGATCTTAATAGAATAGAAGATAAGTCCTTAAAAATGCTTTAAGCCCTAGTCGGCTTTGCTCAGTGGATAGAGCCTCAGCCTGTGGTCTGAATGGTCCCAGGTTTGATTTTGGCCAAGGGCACATGCCCGGGTTGCAGGCTTAATCCCCAGCAGGGGGCGTGCAGGAGGCAGCCGACCAATGATTCTCTCTCATCACTGATGTTTCTATCTCTCTCTCTTTTTCCCTTCTTCTCTGAAACCAATATATATATTGGCCTCAGGAACATTGGATAAAAAGAATAGAAATATAAATTATTTTTGTTATTATTGCTTAGTAGAAAAGAGCATTTTCCTATCATATCTATATATTATAAGGTGTTTTTATCTTCTTCAAATTGCCCTGATGTATATTACTTAAAATAAAATAAATTTAAAAAAATTAAAACAACTTTCAGTTAGCGAAGTAAAGATGGTTATGTTATTTCGACTGGAACTAAATGGATTTCAATGGCTAACCCCAAACATGAAAGGCTGTTACTTTGACCTATGTTTCCATTTTAAGTGTCCAAATACAAGGATGTAAGTCGGGAAGACCAGAGAGTGAGTGAACGACTTCATAGGTTTTGTTTGTTCTCTGAGCATTTCAAGGCTGTGTGTGATTACAGTGTTAGTTGCATTTAAGTGCTTTGTTTTCCCCTGGGTTACAAACATCCAGGGGAGGAGGGAGGATAAGAGGATAAAGAGAATTGAAAAGAATTCTCCAAAGGCCTTGTGGAGCACATCAGCTGAGGAGTGAGTTATAAATGAATCCGAGAAAGAGACATTTAATTTCCTTCCACACAAGCTGGAGGCTAAAGAGAACTCACTGGGCATAACTTTACTTACCAGCAAATTGTAAAAACTCCTCAGTGAAGGGGAAAATAATTCAAGCTGTTTGGTGATTGTTCTCCCTCACGTTCATGGGGCATGTTGCAGTGTGTCGCTCTCTGCAATTCTGCATTATTCACAACTATTTGTCGTGTGCCCACTGGATTCTAGATGAGTACTGGACTTGGGGACATAAGGTGCAAAAAAAACTCAGGTCTGGGTTATGAGAAAGGTAGCGATCTCTATGGGAGTAGATCCTTGAGGTGGACTAGAGAAAAGGTTGTTGACTGTTACAAGGTCATGAACCCAGAAGTTAGGGTTTTGGATAAGTTACACAGATTTCCAAGTCTTTAATGAACAAGAAAAGTGACAAGAAGGTCAGGAAGAAGGCAACCAGGGGAGAAGTGGGTGTAATTGACAAATGAGAAAGAGACAAAGGAGCAATTTTAACAAGAAAGTGAATAAGTAATTGTCTGGAAGGGGCAATGGTAAGTAGGAGGGGCACTTCCACACCCACAGACTCAGAAGCAGCTTGAGAGAATGGAAAGCTAAGGTTCCAAATAGAGCAGGGTCCTCCGTTCATCCAGATGCAGACAGCTGGAACCGTCGGCCGAGTTAAGAAATTGATCATGACATCTTGAGAAATTAATATAGGAAATATTCGAAATGGCACTGATGGATGAGAGAGGAATAGGAGACAAAGGAGCAAAGGTCAAGGGTGAAAGGGTTGGATCTTCTCATGTTGATCCTGACAGAGGTAAACAGGGATGAGAACCAGTGTGGTTAGTGGTGCAGTCTCAGAAGTTCCTTTGAGGAGGATGTAGGAGGATGTGTGAGAGTTACAAACAGCCAGGGTGTGGTTTCTAGAAGTTTTAAAGGGAGCTCCAGAATCTGCAGTCTCTGCCTGCAGGGGCAGTGCGGTTGGAGACACAGGTGTGTACTTTCTGTACGCACACAGCCCGGGAAGGGGCATTTCAACAGCCCGTGTGTAGATGAAGACTGATGATGGCACTGCTCGCCGGGAGTGCTTTCACTCATTCGCTCATGCATGAATCCATTATTTTCAAATTTCATTCAACAATTGTTTTTGAGTATCTACTTGGTACCGGGCTCTGGGTACACATTGGTGGGTGAAAAATGTTACTTCTTCCTTCGTGTTTCTAATATTTACTTGGGAAAGGTAGAAAATAAATAGCAAGCAAACCCAATGGACATAAATGCAATTACATGTCGGGAAAGTGTTGTTCAGGTACAAGGCAAGATGCCATGACAGAACATAAAAGGAGAGTTGTATAGAGACTTAGGGTCTGTCTACACCAAGAGCTTGGGAAATCTGATGAATCTGGCCATGTGACTCACGGGGAGGGGAGGCATTCCTGGCCGAGGTGGGAAAGGGCAGTGGGAGCACTGATCCTCTTTATTGTCTCAGAGGAACCCTTTTTTCTATTTGGGAGTCATTTCTTTAACAGTGGTCACTTTCAAGATGCTGGAGGGCTTCCTTTCACGTCTATATCTATAAAAATTAACAAGTGAATGGAATTGCTATGGTTTGCTATGGTTTACAAAGCATATTCACATGTTTGATTTCCCTTGAAGGCCCTACATAACCATGAGGAAGCATTAGTGTCCCATTTTACAGAGAAGCAAACTCTGCCATGAGATTACATGGTGAGGCAAAGCAGGGAGTTGAACCTGGGCTTGTGCCCTCTATGCACACCAGGCCCAGCGGGACTGGGGGTTTTCTCCAAGACTCCAGGAAGCCAAGACTCTGGGTAGTTTTCACAGGGTTCAGGCCACTATTCAAATCCTCCCACTCTCCCATTTGTAAACATGCAGACCTGCCAGGAGTCCTCGCAGCGTGTGGAGCAATACCGTGCCCTGGGGAAGCTACTCTGTGAACTCCAGAGGAGAGCATTCTGGAACTGTATTTCTACCGTGGCTTTTCAGCCAAAAGTAGGTCACAGATACTTTCCCTCCAGACCTAAATGACAGAGAATGAATTTTACTTGACTACTCCCAGACCAGCCCCATGTTCGGATTATCCCAGGGTTGATAGGAGTCCCTTAAATATTCATGAAAGCATAAAGGACCCCCAAATTAATCTACATAATGAAGGTAGAGAGCGGGGAGGTCAGATTTCCTAGGCTGTGTGTATGGGAAGAGCCAACATTACTCAGTTTTCCTGCAGAGGAAGATTCTTCTTTATACAAATGGATGAACAAAAGGAAAAAAACACTTCATTGGAAAACCTACTCAGACTCCCAAATCAGCCATCCAAACTAGCCACACACACTCAAACACAAGCATAAATACTCATGTCGAATTGCAGGTGTCAGAGGGAGAAGAAAAGCAGAGGGCATATGCATGCATGCCACCTCCTCTTTTCACTCCTGAGTTCAGAGTAATTTTTTCACCTGCTAACTCAATGTCAGAGTCTGAGAGACCAAATTCAGACAAAACAGCCGGGGGACTGAGCATGTGATGTTGGGCAAAGCAATCATTACAAAGAAAGCTCACTTCCAAGGGGAAAAAAACAAAACATGGAAGCCCTGAGGAGGATTTGACCTGTATATTTGTTCTTTGATGGTAAAAAAGAATTATGATTCTACACACTCAGTAGCAGTAAAGAATTGACTATGAGCTTTACTTTAATCCTAATATAGGACACATTTTGTTGTGATAAGTCCCAATGGCCTGTGAAAATTAATTTTGACTTCACCCTCAGCTTGGACATAAGGCGATCGAATGCAGGGAAACCCAGAACGAGATAGTTCTGAACCCATTATTACTAATTCTGTGGCCTCAGATGAGTTACTAAGGCTTTCTGACCCCCAGCTTCCTGAGCTATAAACCAAGAAAAACAACAGTAACTCCTCCTCAGGAATGTTTTTGGGGATCAATTGAGGGACGGGAATGCTTGTGTTTATATATAAATGCACACACATATACACTCACATGTATACACACTTTCATACATAAACACATGTATGCATGCATACATATATGGGAACACTTTGAAACTGTTAAGTGGTTTACAAATAATAAATAAATGTTAAAATATAATTTAGGCTGCTCTGTAGTATATGTTGTCATGAGATTTTTTTCTTTAGTAATTCTGAGTGAATTTGCTCTTGCTCATAGGGTAAACATAATATTTGTGAGATGGCAGGATGAGAATTATAGTTAATACACATGCAATGAAATTTTTCTCTATGGTAGTAACTATCCTAGAAAATATTAAACTCACAAAATGTATCCTATTGGCTACATCTTAAATGAAAATTTATAAATATAATTCTTACCAAAATATGTAAATACCACCCTACCCATGCCAAATGTCAGATGGAAATTGCCAAATATATGTGCATATGTGTGATATGGGGGCTGTGACATATGCCAGCTAGAATGTTGCTGGGGATGGATTTTAGGTTCACTTGTCTGAGCAATTAGGATATTCACAGTGTAGGGTCGGGCAATCATAGCTTTACAGTTGTTGGGATGGAAAAAGATATGCAGGTTATGATTATTACCATAGCTTTACTAACTTTTTTCACGTTCTCACAGCTGCACACATATTTTGCCTACTCTGTATATATAACTTATTAAAGACATATCTATAAAATATAAGCAAAGCCTACATATCAAAAATAAAAAGACATACATCTAATAGAAATGACCATAAGATTTAAGCAGAAACTTCAGAAAGTGACCAATAATTTGTAAAGGAACTAGACTTCACTAATCATTAGGGAACTGTTACTTAAAGCCACAATGATATAACACTGTGTATGGACCAGAATGTCTAAAATATAAAAGACCGACAATACCAAGTGCTGATGAGGATGTAGAGCAACTAGACCTCTCCTACATTGCTTCTGAGGGTCAAAACTGGTACAGACATGTTGGAAAATTGTTTAGAACTATTAACTACAAAACCTCACTTTATTTTCCCCACACTAGATTTCCCAAGCATCAATATATACATGCTCCAAATGGCATTTGACAAAAATGCTTATAATGTACTATTTAGTTTAGCTTCAAAATGGAAGCAACTCAGTTGTGAATAGTCAAATGGATACCTGAATTGAGACATAGCCATCCAAAGAAGTGTTATAAAGCAATAACTGACAAGCTATACATAACATGGGTGAATTTCACAAATATAATGTTGAGCCAAATAAGCTAGACACTGAAGAATTTATAACAAGTGAATCTGTTTCTATAGGTGTAAACACAAGCAAAACTAACCTGTTGCTAAAGGGAGAGGAGAGATGGGTAGGGGTCAAGGGCTTCTCAGTTTGGGTAATGTTCCATTTCTTCAACTGTGGGTGGCAATGCAGATGCGCTCACTGTGAATATGTGACTATTTATCATGCTGTACACTTATGATGTGTTCATTTTTCCATATGTATCTTCTATTTCTAGAAAACTTTTCTTAGTAATAATTAAGATATTTGCCACTTGCATTTCCTGCTTCTTCCACTGTTTTCTGAGGGTTCTCATGGATATCTTTTTCTGGGATCTTCTCCAAGACAGAATAGTGACTCTTAGATATTTTAAATCTTTTGGGACCTAAATAGTGAATCCATTGAAATAATTGTTAAGGAAATTCTCATTTTTATATGCCATTGCACAGGCAGGCAGTGAATGCTTGGTGTGTGAATAAAAGGATGAATTTATGTTTTCTAAATCACATTAATAAGTTTTTTAGTATCTACACTAGTATGTAATTTATCTGAACCTGGGAATTAATCTCATTTAAAATGGTTTTCTAGTGAGCATGAGTTCCCCGGTACGGCTCTCTCCATTTTAAGAGTGGTGGACTTGATTGAGTCGCTGAAGAAGTCAGTTACCCAATAAGGGATTCTTTGTTTAATTTAAATATGTGAAAAAACAGCTCCAATCCTCGGGGGATTATCAATTTCTGGTTTACTAATTACTCTGGAACTGTTTTTCAAAAAATAAATCTAGGCAGTTGTTTGAATGAATTCTTATTTAAGCGAGTAATTAGTGGGATCAAAATAATTGACTAAATTAAGAAATTCTTTAATAGACATTATGGTGTCAGTTTGATTTTGCTACTGGTGATGCGTAACGAATTCATTGCATGATTAGTAATAAATCTGTCACTCCTGAAGGGATCCTTCTTAAGACAAAAGGGAAGTCCCCTGTTAGGCCTATGGAGAAGCAAATATTCCCTACAAATAAGCTAATACATTTTTTACGTTTTGTTTGTAAACTTTAGTTGACCGACAAAACTCAAAACAAAAGAGTCAGGGTTCAGAAGAGATACATATATACTAACATGAATAAAAAAGCCTGGTGGGGGAGGGATAGGAATGTTTGAGCCATGTTGTGTCAAGACCCAGTGGGCGGAGGTCCCTTCATAGCCAGGCATTTCAGCACAGGCTTCTGGGAAGTTTACTCCTCCTTCAGCATCTTCGGAAAAGGGAAGTCCCTCTGTCCTGCCTTCTCCGACCCTTCCACCCTCAATTAAGTAGCCAGTGACTCTGCCAGCTGGGTTTTCTAACAGACTATGCAAACTCTAAAACGCTCTTCTCATTATAGGTGCTCGCTGACAGACTGTAACCTGCTCCAGTAATTGGCTCTGTAATCTTAGGAATCAGCCTAGCTATTAAAGAGAGAATCAACAACGCATGAGTGAGTTAATATGGAGGAGATTCACGTCCCATCGGTCCTGGCGGAGAGTCCTTTCTCTGTTCCATGAGAGTTGTGATTTTTCTAATGATGACACAGATCACCCCGAAGTTTTTGCTTATTCTTCCACCACATTTGCCCAGGCTGGCCCTTCATCATTCGTTTTGAAGGCCAAGGGGAACAAGCCCAGCTCAGGATTCATAAACTGGCCCCAGCTCCTGGATGGATGAAGTTTCTGTGTCCCTAAGGGCCAAGAATCATGTTATAGGAGACCCATGGTCATTAACTAGCGTGGCATCGGCTCCATGGCAGGAGGACTAACACGGGTCCCTGCGGGAGGTGTGACTGGGGGTGGCGCTCCCTGACACTGGGGGATGACTTTAAAACTGCCTGAGCTAGAGAGAGGTCGTGTATAATACCCGGTTTTATATTAAACAAAAATAAATTTTCTCTAACGTGAGCTTCCAGACAGGTTGTCCTAATATATTAACTTCTGTCTGTGTTTTGAATAGTCAATTTCACGGTGAAATGAGTTCTTAATAATATATTTACCACCTGGGAGAAATCTCCCAGCCATCTGGAAAGGAGAGGGGATTTAGTGCCTCCAAACGGAGATTGAATTATTTTCCCAGTTATTTATTTATTTTTACATCAAGAAGCGGGAGTACCTGGTTCCCGCATCTCCGCCGCAGTGGGCGGGGTTGGGTACCAACCACACTGTGAGCATGCTCAGTTACCACCCATCCAGGGCGCGGGCTCTGCCATGTGTCAGGAATGTAGCCACAGAGGATATCAAAGATCCCGAAGGATTAACCTCGGTTATATTAAGTACTGGTGGGAACCCAGAAATAGCAAAATTAAGTGACCTTTTATTCTGCATTTTATGGGGAAGGTGGAAGGTCACAGCAGTAGCCTTAGCCTGGGAAACAATGGACTCAAACCCCAACTCTGTTGATTTATTAGTTGTGTTTCAAATTAATAAATCCCCGTGGGTTGCCTTCTCTGCATATTTAAATAGAAATGATTATATCTACCTTTCAGTGTTGTTGTGAGGACTGGGATTAGTGTAGGGGAATTGTGTAGTTCAATGCCAGGATGGGCAGTCAATGAGAAAGTCATCTGTGTGAAAATGTGGAACAAGTGAAAAAGATTAAAAATATATGACTGTGTGTGTATATGTATCTACATGTGTGTGCATACACAGGAACCTCAATACAAAATATACACTCAAATAGATCTAATAGAAGATATTGGAACTGGATGGATACAAAAGAAAGGCTTAAGTTCTGTTTTCCAGAATTTTTTTTAAAAAGGTCATTAACCATTCACTCAACAAATATTAGGAGAGTACCCACTATGTACTAGATACTCTCTGAGATGCTTTATATATGTTATAAATTAAACAAATATACCTGCCCTCTTTGAGTTTAGATTCTCAAGGTGGGGAAGTGAACAGATGATAAATGTTAAATGGAATAAGTAAGTCATGTGCTATGTTTTAAGATAGAAAAGAAAAAGATTAAGGATTGGCAGTTTCAGGGCTGGACAGGTTGCAGTTTGAACAGGGTATTCAGGGTTGGCATCATTCATAAGATGATATTAGAGCAACTATTTAAAGGAGAAGAGGAAATGGATCATATGGACAACAAGGGAAAGAATAGTCCAGGCAAGGAATCAGCAGTGCAAGAGCCCTAAGGCGTATGCCCAGCATGCTCAGGGAGTAGCAAGCTAGTCAGTGGCTGAAGCTAAGTGAGCCCAGGGATATTACAGGGGTGAAGGTAATAAAGATCACAGGAATCTAGAAAGGAGAGACTTATAGGTCATTGTAAAGATGTAGGCCTGTCCTATGGGAGAAATTGGCAGCCGCTGCAGGGTTTGCACAGAACTTACATCATGAGTTTTTTGGCTTCAGTGTTGAGACTAGATTTGGATGGGTGTGGGCCAATGTAGATGTGAGGAGAGCAGTAAGGAAACGGTTGTAATAATGCTTGGAAGAGATAGTGGTGGCTCAAGCCAACCTGGTAGCAGTGCAGCCAATGAGAAGAGATCTGTTTGGGGATATACTTCCAAGGTAGGGGAATACAATTTTCTGAGGGGCTGGATTTGAAGTGTGAGGGAAAAGGAAGAGGCATGTATGACTGCAAGATTCTTGACCTGGAGAACCGGAAGGATGGACTTCGTAAGTTGAGATGGTGAGGACTATGAGTGGCTCATGGTTGGGAGGTAGGTCGGGAATTCCATTTGAAGATGCTGAGCTTGTGGCACCTGTTAGACATAGGTAGAGTCAAAGGACAGAACACTGCATATTCGCTTTTGTAGTTCAGGTTTGTACCAGAGATACACATTTGGGTGTTGTTGGCTTATAGTTGTTATTTAAAGCCATGAAATACGAGATCTCCAAGGAAATTACTGAGAATAGAGAACAGGGATTAGGGTGGAGTCCTTGAACACTCCAATATTAAGTAGTGGTGGAGGAGCCCTAGCCAGTTTTGCTCAGTGGGTAGAGCATTGGCCTGTGGAGTGAAGGGTCCCAGGTTCAATTCTGTTCAAGGGCATGTACCTTGGTTATGGGCACATCCCCAGTAGGGAGTGTGCAGGAGGCAGCTGATCAATGTTTCTCTCTCATAGATGTTTCTAACTCTCTCTTCCTCTCCCTTCCTCTCTGTAAAAAAATCAATGAAATATATTTTTTTAAAAAATAAGTGGTGGAGGAAATGAGGATGCCTCTAGAGAAGAGAACTGTAAAGGAACAACCAGGGAGACAGGAGGAAGTCCAAGACCCTGGGCGCCATGTGCAGGTGTATCACGGAGGGCGGGTGATTAAATGCTGCTGATAGGTCAGGTTCGATGTGGCCTGAGAAGTCACCATTATTAGGTTGGGAGGCATGAAGTCAACAGCAATCGTGAGAGCATTTCAGATGAGCAGTGAGAGCAAAAGCCTGTTTGAAAAGAATTGAAGACAGACGATGAAGAGCTAAATAGGAGACACTGAACTAGATAACTTTCTCTGAAGAGTTGATCCCTCCTCCCCCCCACCCCCGCCGCGTCCCTACAAAGAGGATCAAAGAAATGACAGGAGAAATAAGGTAAATTAAAAGGATGTGTTTTTTTTTTTTTTAATGAAATGCAAAACAACAGGTTTTTATGTTGATGGGAATGATCCAGAAGTGAGAGAGAAAATGACCTGTAGGACAGAAGGTGAGGCAGGTGACTGATGACCTGGGGCACATTAGATGGAGCAGGATCTGGTGCTCCAAGAGGCAGCTGTGATCCTGATGCTGGCAGGTGGATGGAGCAGTGCCAAGTTACAGAAGTGCTCTTCTGAACAGTTTTAGTTTCTTCAGCGAAGTAGGACACTAGGCCATGAGGCGAGTCTGAGGGTGCTGGAGGAAGTGCCGGAGGTGGAAGAAGAGAGGAGGCGGTGTGAACTAATCATCTTGGGGGGTAGGACCGAGAATGGATGAGTGGGAATGGTACAGCTCTCCAGGCCCTCTTGAGGCTTTTGATGATTAATTTAACCTGCGATCTTTCTATTTATGGTCAGATAAATAAGTTAAGCACAAGTTTTTGAGGCATTTTATAGGTCATGAGCTACTCTTCGCTCTGGAGATATAAAAATGAGTAGGATGTAGTCTCTGCCCTCAAAAAACTCATCGTCCTGCAGCAAGAGAGACGGAAACACGAAATCAATAACTATAACAAATAGTGATAATTCTATAATGGAGTTATACTCATTGTTCTGGGAATAACTGCCAAGAGCTGTTGCCAAATACAGTGACACGGCAAGCTGGTGCGGTATTACATCCAAATCCGAATGTACTTCTCCACAGTTACCTTGCATTTACTGAATAAACATTTATTGCGTGTCCAGCACTGTGCTGGGTATCGATGGCACAATGGCAAATACAATAACGTCTATACTCAAACAGCTCACCAGCTACCAGCTCATGCGGTGATGTCCAATATTAGCTACACATTAGAATCCCCTGTGTGTGATAAAAATCCAGATACCCAGGCCATTCCCCCCACTAAGAAGTCAAAATGTTGAACTTTCTCCAGTGTTTCTAAAATGCAGTCAAGGAAGACAAGTGCTGATCTCCTGGGAGAGACAGATTAAGAAAAGAGATAATAGAAATACAGGGGTGATAAATGCGGTAAGATAGAGAAGGCATGAGGTACTAGGGGTGTTCAGCTGAGGGTTTGCCATCTCAGGTCAAGGAACCCATGAAAAGTTCCCAGAGGAATAGCCACCTGGGCTGAGCAAAAAGGAAGGGCCATGTGGGAAGTGAAGGAGGGAAGGTTGTTACAGCTGAAGGAACAGAAGTGACAAAGACTCGAGGGAAGAATGACCAGGTGAACTGGTCAGTGAGTTCATAAAATAAGAGAAGAGCAGCAAAAGATGCCGAGTGACCAGTAGCCAAGGAGCACCTTGGACAGGGCAAGCTCCATATGAGTTCCTGCACTATTGTCTAATCCTCATTCAGAGATGGACAGGGAAGCCTGTTGATCACACCAAACTAGGTTAATGAATTTACTGAGCAAGGGAGAGCAATAACTTGAGAGGTTTCAGAAAGGCAGGCGTTAGAAAAGGTACTTGTCTGGGTCTGGGCACTGGAGTTAGCTATAGGGTGGTGTTAGTGAGCTGGAACTCCCCACGGATGGATAGATTTTATAAGCGATAAATCAGTTTGGTCTATTCTATGGCCTTATTTTGGAGCAACAGGATCTGAATGATCTGGCATTAAAACGATTTGAGTTTAGGTTGTGTCTTGTGTTATCTGTCTGGCAAGCTGTAGAACAGTTTTGCAGGCTGTGGTCACTCTTTTGTTCCTCACAATTTACTGTACTAAGACAATGTGGCATGCTAAGAAGCGTACTGACATTTGGCATGAAACAATGTCCACAAAGCTGCTGACACCTGGAGGTGACCTACAGATGAACAACATTGTCTACTGATGAAAAAAATTCCCGGAGAACTGACCTTTTTCAAAAAGAAAGAAAATTTGCAGATCTTGTAATGCAAACACTGTTAAAATTAGTATCAACATTTATAGCATAAATATTCCAACTATACAGAAAAAACAATGAATAATCCTATATAATAAAGATGTAATATGCAAATGGTCGTTACCTAATGACCGACCGCATAAAGACCGGATCACGGATCAGCAGGGGGGTGGGGCAGCAAGCTACAAGCAGGTGGTGGAGAGCTACAGGAGGGGGCAGGGCAGCAAGCTATGAGGGGGACTGGGGTGGGGGGCAGAGGGAGCTACAGGAGGGCAGCAGCAAGCTACTGGGACACGGATTCATGCGCAGGGCTAATAGTAAAGCAAAAAATCATATAGTAGCTATCCATTTGTCTTGCATGTTAACATTTTTACCAAATTTACTTCAGACCTCTTTGTTACAGAATTAAAACATTATGGTCCAACTGAATTGCCCTGTTTATTCTACTTCAATTTTATTCTCTTTTTTTCCCCCTCCCCAGAAGTACTCATAATTGAGAATTTAGTGGGAGATTTTTTCCCACTGTAATAAATTTGTGTGTGTAAATAAAATATATTGTCTTCCATGACTTTTGAACCTTTATAAATAATTTCAACTTGGTTATGTCCTTCTGGTACTTGCCCTGTTTATGCAACTTTATTTTTCCAAGATGTGATTTATTCTTGTTGATAATATAGATGTATATATATGGTGTATATTGCAACATATACCATGTAGATTTCAGTCATTTTAATTGCAGTGAAGTGTTCCATTTTGTGAATATACCACGGTTTAGGCTCTATTGTTGCAAAACCATTGGGTTGTTTCCAATTACTACAAACAATGCTGCAATTAACATTCACGTACGTGTCTCCCTGGGTACCTGTGAGAGAGAATCACTGGGTGGAGAGTAAGCACCTTCAAAATGTCTAGATATTGCCACCTTGCTTGATAAATGGTCTCACCAGTTTACAATCTATCTAGGGTGCATGAGAATAGGCAATTTTCTGAGTGGATAATGATATCTTATAGTTTTTCTGATTTGTATTTTGGACATCTTTGAAAATACTAATTAGCCATTTGATTTTCCTCTTACTGAACTGCCCATTTTTCCTTTGAAGGTTTTATTTTTTTTTCCCATTCTTAGCTGGTAGGTACTTTAAAATGTATTTTATATACTTTAAATGTTAATTTTTTTATAGTTATATGTAATGCAATTGCACTTTTTTTTCTTCCAGCCTGTGATTTGCATTTATACTTCATGATTTCGGGGGGAGATAGAGAAGATTTTTAAAAATATTTGTTTTAATTAATTAAAATTAAATAAATACAGTTTGTGTATGCATGTATTTGCATAAAACATAATTTTGTACCAGAAGCACAGAGAAAATCTCTTTTATTTGTATTCTGAAAATGGAAATGCTTTGCTTTTCATATTTAGCTGTTTTATCTGCCTGCAATTGATTTTTTTGTGTGTGGTTGAGAAAGGGGTCCCAACAACATCTATTGATTCCCTAAGAACCTGTAATGTCATTTCTTTCTTAAATCCAGATTCCACATAACTTGGTCTGTTATGGGCTTTTATTTTGTTCCACTGGTTTATTTGTCTTAATTACTGTAGCTCTAAAATACATTTTGATGTCTGGGAGATGAGTCTTCTCATCTTGCTCTTCAAAATCATCTTGGTTATTCCTGACCCTTTGTTTATTCTCCTAAAATTAATGTCTAGTGCCCTAACCGGTTTGGCTCAGTGGATAGAGCGTCAGCCTGCAGACTCAAGGGTCCCAGGTTCGATTCCGGTCAAGGGCATGTACCTTGGTTGTAGGCACATCCCCAGTGGGGAGTGTGCAGGAGGCAGCTTATAGATGTTTCTCTCTTGTCGATGTTTCTGGCTCTCTATCCCTCTCCCTTCCTTTCTGTAAAAAAACAATAAAATATATTTTTAAAAAATTAATGTCTAGAACCACGCAAACATCTCTTGGGATTTTGACTAGAGTTGTATTACATTAAATTTATAGGATAATTTGCTGTGAATTGACATAGTTATGATGTTTAGTTTTTCCACCCATTTACTTAGGTCTCAGTTTTTGGTTTTCACTAAAATCTTATAATTTTTGCTATAAATCTCTTACATATGTTTTTTGTACAGTCATTCATTCCCACAAAGCGTATTTTGGTTGCCATTATAAATAGTGTCTCCTCTCATTAATTTTTTATTTGTGTACAGCTTATGCTTAAAATTGAATTAATATTTCTATTCAGCAACTTTTTTTAAAGTCACATGTGAATTCTAATTAATCTTCTTATTTACTTGGATTCCTACATAGCTAATCATATCATTAAAAACCATTAGGAGGCAGTTCATTGTTTTTATCCCTCTAATTCCTTTCATCTTTATTTCTTTGCCTTGTCTCCCTGTTCTGACTCTGACCTCAAACTGTCGAAGCCAAGCAGTGAGAATGAGCATTTTTGCTTTGTTCCTGCCCTTACAGTGATTGCTTCTAACAGTTGCAGGATTAAATATGATGTTTGTCATACATTTTTGGTAAATACCCTTTTTCAAGTTAAGGGAGTCCTTTATATTCATAGTTTTCTTTGTGTTTCTCTCATGAGTGTATCCCATTTTATTAAATAGGTGCTCTGCATTTATTGGAACAAGTAGTAGTGGTTTTCACCCTCAAAGTTGACCATCATCCCAGAAGTTCACGAAAGAAGTCTAAGTGAACCCGGAGCCTGGCATAAGGAAAATGAGACAACAATAAATAAGGGTTGGATAAGATGGTGTTCTTTTTCTAGAATAAAAGTGGACAGATGTTCCTGACTACAGTGGCAACCTACTCCTTCAAAAATAGTCATCGACATTGTTGCTTCTCAAATGTAATTGAGAGAGCAGCAGCTCTGGCATCACCCAGGAGCTTGTTAGAAATGCAGAGGGTCAGGTCCACCCCGACCCTGCTGAATCAGATTCTGCACGAAAGGAGATTCCCAAACGCACTATATGCCCGTTCAAGCTTGGGAAGCCTTGTTAGACATCATCCTTCAAACACCAGGGACAAATCCATTCATGTCACTTTGTACATTAATACACTTTCTAAAATCACATCACATTTGCATTCCAAGGGTAAGCAACTTGTCCATTAAATAAGAAGTCCTCTCTGGACTTTGCATTTATATAGGTGAGAGTGACCTATAGTTTTCCTTTTCTGGTGCTATTCTTTTCTGGTTTGGGTATCTATTCTAGCTCAACAAGTGATCTGGGGAGTTATTTCCTCCTTTTATCTTCTCTGGAGAGTTTATTTATCTTTAGAGTTATCTATATACTGTATTTTTTAAATTATTTCATTATATGTTTCAGGTGAACAGCATTATAATTTAATATCGGCATATGCTACAAAATGATCACCCTCATAAGTCTTGTTGTCATCTATGGGTATACAGTTGACCCACTTCTCCATTTCTCCCACCTCCCAACCACTCTCCCCTCTGGTAACCACCTTTATTTTTGTTTTGTTTTGCTTTGTTAGTTTGTTTTGCTTCTCATAGATTCCACATATGAGTGAAGCCATACAGTATTTATCTTTGTCTAACTTATTTTACTTAGATTTATTACTGTTGATAGCATATGTATATATTGTAATATACATCATATATATTTATTCATTCTAATTGCAGTATGGTGTTCCATTTTGTGAATATACCATTGTTTATATCACATTTTCTTTATCCATTCACCCATTGATGGACACTTAGGTTGTTTCCATGTCTTGGCTTTTGTGCATAATGCTGCAATGAAAATAGGGTACAGCCCTAACCGGTTTGGCTCAGCGGATAGAGCGTCAGCCTGCGGACTCAAGGGTCCCAGGTTCGATTCCGGTCAAGGGCATGTACCTTGGTTGCGGGCACATCCCCAGTATGGAGTGTGCAGGAGGCAGCTGATCGATGTTTCTCTCTCATCGATGTTTCTGATTCTCTATCCCTCTCCCTTCCTCTCTGTAAAAAATCAATAAAATATATGTTTTTTAAAAAAGAAAATAGGGTACATATATCATTTCAAAGTAGTGTTTTCTTATTCATCAAATTGATACTCAGAAGTGGAATAGCTGTGTCACATGTTAGCTATTATTCTTAATTATTTGAGGACACTCTGTGTGGTTTTTTACACTGGCTGTGCCAATTCACACACCCATGAACAGTGTGTTGGACACGTTGCCAGGACCTAGTTATGCCTACCATCTATGTAGGAAGCCAATGTGGTCCCTGTTGACTCCAATTCATAGATTTATACCATATAAGAGCCACAGAAATACAATGACAAGTTAGCCAACTAATAGAATAAGAATGACTGTGTAGGAATTCCCGACTGACCAGTTCTCCCATGACCAAATAGAACATCTGTGGTCTAAACAGTTTTCCAAGTGGGAGAATGAGCCACCTCATCTTTAAATTGCGTAGTTTTTAATCATGTTGCAATTTGTTCTGTCTGCTTCAGGGTAATAGCCCCAACCTGACCATTACCCACAATGAGCTGTAGGGTCAGTTCAATGACTTTGCTTGGAATTGTGTTTAATATATTCTAAGTATGCTTAGGGAGGTGCCATTCATCCCTTCCTTTACCCACCAGGGTGTGTTCTACCACATCTGCACTGTGGTAGATGAGGATACATGATGGATAAGACATGGACCCATTGTCAAGGAGCTCAGAGTTGAAGCATAAAGGCAGACACAGGGGCATAGAGCTGCTCTCAGTGCAGTGCATGCAATGACACCAATAACCCAAGGTTGTATGGGCACCCCGAAGGCTGCCACCTAACCCGAACTATGAAAACCAGGAAAGGCTGGTTGGAGAAACTAGTGTTCTGTTAAGCTCATAATGGATGCATGGGCTTTCTATGTGTCGAGATAGAGGCCAGGAGACGGGTGAGGAAAAACCAGCTGGAGAGAAGATGCAGAGCAAATATATGGGTTTAAAAGAAACGTGTCACACATTGGAGCACAGGCAGTTCAATATTGTTGTTATGCAAAAATGTGACAATTGATTGGTGTGAGATGGAGCTGGAGAGGGAGCTAGGAGTCAAGCTTGGCAGGCTTTGCACCATGGTAACAGCTTTGAATGCTACTCTATGGATGATGGACAGCCTCGGTGGGTTCTGAACAAGGAAATAGGCATTGGCAGATTTGTGTTTTATAGAAGCTTTGCCATAATTTGAGGACAGAACATCAGTTAAGAAAAACATTAGTAATCTTATGAGTCTGCACAACTTTATTGAGCACTCAGTGGTATATAGTGAATCAGTTATCTATTGTTGCACAGCAAATGACTCTAAAACTTAAAGCAACATATAGTTATTTTCTTACAGTGGCTCTGGGTCAGGACTTTGGACCCAGCTTAGCTGAGTCTTCTTGCTCTGGATCTATCATCAGGCTGAGATCAAGGTGTCTTCTAGAACTATAGTCATCTTAAATCTCTACTGGGGTGGATCCATTTTCAAGATCATTCACTTGGTTATTGGCAGGATGCAGTTCTTCCTGGGCTGTTGGCAAGATGCTGCACTCCATTTTTGCCACATAGACCTCTCCATATGGAAGCTCCCAATGTGGAAGCTCATTTCATCCAAGGGAGCAAGCAAGGAGGCAAGAGCTAGAATATGAGCAGGAGAGAAGTCACATTCTTCTATAACCAAAGGCTTCCAGATACTTCCTGTATTGTATTTGTTAGAAGTAAGTGACTAGGTCTAGCCCACATTGAAGGGTAGGAGACTTACCTAAAGGCATAAAATATTAGGGGCAGGGGGAGAGGGTCACTGGGACCATCTTGGAGGCTGGCTACAAGACATAGGAAATGTCCATTTTATATTAGTAGAATGTTTAATGAATGAATAAAACACTTTTGCTCTCTATTATGTATTTTATCCTTTCGTAACTGAATTTTCAGAGTATTATATAAATGTGTCATTGGGTGAAATCTTGTTTAGGGGTTCTAAAGTTCAGCTATAAATTTTGTATGAAAATACAAGATATCCTGAAAAAAAAATATATATATATATATATATATATATATATATATATATATATGTATTTCCCTTAACCTCACCCAAATTTTCTTTCCTCCATGAAGGCCTAACTTTTATCTTTCACCTTCAATTTCATCTAGACAAATATGGAACCCTTCAAGCAGTCATAACTCTCAAGTTTAAGTTTTCTTGATTATTTGTATTACTAGTAGATAGTTGATTCATTTTGTCTCCTCCAATAAGATTAAATAGTGGCCATTTGGAATCTGTCTTGTCTATATGAATGTCACTTTCCTAATAATGTGATGATATCCATCATAATGTAGCCTTCAGCTGCCTGCAAGGCTGTGGGCAAGGTCATGATGGATGTTATTACAGAGAACGCGTGCATCCCATGAAGTATTTATTCTTTACGTCAGCCCCTTCTTCAATGCTTTTTGAAGAGCTCCACTTTCCTCTGACTTTTGATAACTTTAATGTGCATGTTCATTTTCAATATATTGTTAGTAACCAACATGTAGATAGTCTCTTACAAAGAACTTTCATGTATGGCATTGCCCTTGATTTTTATCCAAGCACTGAAAGACAACAGATTGGCATCAAAGCACACTTCTAGGAAATATCAGAGCCAGAACTAAAAACCTAATCTTCTTTGCGAATGATATTAATTACATTACAATGCATTGTGAAGTTCCAACACTGTTTTGTCTTGTTTTTCATAAATTGAGGAGTGCTATTTGAGTCACTAACTTATTATATCACTTCTCCATGTTTCCAGGAAAGAAAAGGTGCCTTAGATAATTTCCAAATAACTGACTTTTCTTATGCAAGCTATTTTGCTTCTTGTAAAACTTAAGTTTCCTCATCTCTAAAAAGAGGTGATAATCTACACTAATGAAAGAGAAACATGCAAATTGGTGTCACTCCACTAAGCCCACCAGCCAATTAGTTGAGTATGCAAATTAACCCAACAAAGATGGCAGTTAATTTGCATATGCAGGCGAGGAGCCAAGACTGAAGACAACGCAGAAGGAAGCCAAGCCAAGCGCTGCAGAAGGGAGCAAAGCTGCAGAGAAGCAAGCGGGCGCGGAGGAGGTGGGAGGGAAACCCACCTCGGCAGGTTTTGCTCCCTTCTCTGCTTCGCTCCAGCCGCAGGAAGCCCTATTCTTGCAGGAATCTTCCTGCAATGGGCCTCTAGTAATCATTATATGAGACTAAATGAACTCAATATAGTTAGATTTTTAAGCTTAGTTATTTTGGCTTACCCATGGCATGTTTAAAACAATGCCCAATATTTAGACAAATTAAGAATTGAGAAGAAGAAGAATTGAGAACACAGATCCTCTTCCCAAGATAGATTGTAATTTAGAGCAGTTGTTCCTAGTAAGTTTAGGGTCAAGTAGTTGCTTGGGTCCTTTGAGGACTATGACCCTTTCCTGAAAAATCTCCACGTGGTCAGCACTCACGATGCTTAAGTGCAGGTTATAGTGACCATTACCAGTAAGTTAATGCCGGGATTAGCTTTAATGGCCTGCTGATAGTCATGAAAATCTAAACACTCGAAACCATTCTATTGACAGGCAAAATGCACTTTCACATTCACAGTTGCAGCTTTGGGTATTTGGGTTAGCAATTAAACTGTTTGAAGTGAAGGATTGCTACACAATTAATAATAGACAATGAATATGCACTTAGTCCATTCACTAGATTAAATCTACATCCTACCAGCTATTATAGGGCATTAGCCCATTGTGGCTGCACACACACACACACACACACACACAAAAGCTAGTGTTATTTCCTTTCCTTTTCCATTCATTTGGCTCTGGGATGGGCAAGTCTAGCTTTACACTATTAACTCACCCCTTCTTCTTGTCCCTGCAGAGTATGCATTTCTACCAGTGAGACCCAGAGTAGGGAGGGAGGGTGGGTTGGCTAGAGTAGGATTCTTTCCTTGACGTATAAGTTTGTCTTGTCCTTCCAAGTATAAGGTCATTGCTCTTGATTCACTTAAAGAAAACCAAAATACAAACAAAATCATGGATTAGCTGAAATTCCTTGGGGTCGGTAGTGGCTGCTGAAGGGAATGGTCTATCGAGGTGAGCAGCAACAATCAATGTTCAAACGGAGGTCAGCAGGTGAGGCTGTGCCATCGGATTTGCCTCGGATTGTTTAGTCAATACATGACCTGGCAGGAAATTACTATAAACAAAGGGCACCATCTTCAATTCAGGTGAGGGCGGGGGGAGGGTCTGGGGCCTAGGATTTCTAGATTAGAAGAATAGGCAGCAGGTTATTTTTCAGGCTACTTTCAACAGCTGTGTCTGCTGAGCAGAGCTGAGAGTCCAGAGATGTTCTCTCAGCCCCCCTCTCTTGTCTTCCCATCTTGGCAGGCAGTCATCTGTACCACAGCTGTCTTGATACTGTTAGTGGGTACCCTCCCCACCCCCGCATCCCCCCCACCCCCGCCACGAGTATCCACATCTGAGTTGCTATTTGCTTTAGTCCGAGGAGAACCAAGTTTTACTATGGTCAGTTGGTTGCTTTGCCAAATCTAAAGGAGAGTTCTTTCAGTTCAAGCTCTATGTAATTATCAGTGTCAAAAAAAAGTCTAAATGAATTATTAAGTGAAAGTAAAAACTATAGTAAAGATCCCAAGAGTCTTTGGTTCCATTGAGCAATAGGGCGCTTAGTGTCCCAGATCTGTGAAATGTGGGACAATGAAGGAGCCTGGAGGATGTGTAGTCCAGGACCTGCATTCCACAAATATACAGCGGAAACCCTTAGTAATTAAATGATGCCCTGTTCACAAGTCAGAACTCTTTTTATTTTTATCGTTGAGCTAACATTTCCATTCAATGTGGTTATCATCCTTTAGTAAATATAAAAACCAGCTTCTCAGACCTGGCTGGTGTGGCTCAGTGGGTTGAGCATCATCCCGGGCACCAAAAGGTTGCTGGTTAGATTCCTGCTCAGGGCACATGCCCAGGTTGTGATCGCCATCCCCGATAGGGGGCGGGCAGAAGGCAGCTGTTGGATGTTTCACTTCCCCATGGATGTTTCTCATTCTCCCTCTCCCTTTCTCTCTGTAAAAATCAAAAAAAATTTTTTTAAATAGCATTTTCAAATTCAGGAGAGAGGGCTGTTTTCTCCTATGGTTATCTCTAGGATTGCCTGTTTCTAAACTCCCGTACTGGCCTATACTCTTCCCCAGTCGGCTGGCCTATACTCTTCCCAGTCGGCTGGCCTATACTCTTCCATGCCCTGGGAGAACATGTGCTGTGTCTGGTGCCTGGTGGTGTGAGGTAAGGAGAAATCGTGCCATTCCTGCGAACCTCCCCCCTTATCCTTTGCAAAAGGGTTCAGCATCCTCCTTTGTCACTTTTCCTTATAGAAGTCTCCTTAGAGCACCATATAGGGCAGTGTTTCTCAACCTGTGGGTCGAGACTCCTTTGGAGGTCGAACAACCCTTTCACAGGGGTGGCCTAAGACCATCGAAAAACACATAAATAATTACATATTGTTTTTGTGATTAATCACTATGCTTTAATTATGTTCAATTTGTAACAATGAAATTGGGGGTCACCTCAGCATGAGGAACTGTATGAAAGGGTCGCGGCATTAGGAAGGTTGAGAACCACTGATATAGGGCATGTTGCTATTCTGGTCCTATCAGTGATCTGCTGGAGGACAGGAAGCATCATCCATCCCCAGCCAGCATGGAACAGCCATAATGAATAGTTAACATAACTTTGTCAAATGATGACTGTAAGAATGACCCACACATTACTCAAATTTTTGGTAGGATGAAAGAGAAAAAATGAGAGAGGGGTAGAGAAGAAGAGTGAGAAAGGAGCAAGTGGGAAGAGGAAGTTCTAGTGCGGGTGGGAGTTCTGAGGAAGGGTTGAGGTCACGGTGCCTTTCATTTCCTAAATCAGTGTGCCCCTCTGGAGCCAGGGCCTGGGACGCTCCATGCTGGGGCTGAGCTGGCCTTATTACCGGCTGCTGGCCTTGCCGATAGAATTGTCCTGGGTGTTCTGGAGTGGAGAGAAAGGCAGCGACTGACAGAGGGAGTGTGCGGGAGGCTCCTGCAGGGACAATGCTGTAACCTGCTGAGGCGGCTCCCCGTGGAGCCGGGAGCTGTGTGCCAATGGCAGTCCATGTGTGCTTTGAAGCCTCCAGCCTTGGGAACTTCAAACAAGGAGAGAGCAAGCAGACAGATGATCCATGGGAAATTAATATCTAACGGGGCTCAAAACTGCCTCCCTGTCACCTTAATATGCTGCCTGCTCACTGACAGTATTTACTTTCTGAACATACCAAACATTTACTAAAACAGAGGCTCCCACACCCTTAATTTTTCTAAAACAGAAAACCCTACATTTCAATAACATCCATTTTAACCATTTCCCCTTTTTCCCCAATTCACTTAAAACTGCCTCTTTCTCTAGTTTTGGAAGGTTCCCTTGGGAGCAGAGGTGTGAACAAGGTTTGAGGGAAGAGTTAGGCTGGCAGAGTTCATCCATCCATCCATCCATCCATCCATCCATCCATCCATTCATCTCTCCACCTATCCATCTATCGCTCCATCCATCCATCTATTTACTCATTCATTCATTTGAACATTCAGGCAGATAGTTCATCTACAACAATTTTTAATTAAAAAATATAATCTCCTGCTGCATGCCCAACACTATGCTAGATGCTGGTAATAAGAGAAGAATATGCGGTCCTGCCCTTAAGGAACATGTATTCCACATCAGGAGCAAACCATAAGCAGGCCCCTCTTTGCAACCCTCTTTGATATGCACTGGCTCACCTGTCCCCCAAGTCCCCACTTGATGGCCTGTCCACAGTGCCCTGTTTTCACTGCCAGTTAGGCTGGCCAGCTAGTTCAGGTTTGCCCAGCATTGCCCAGACTGCCCCAGCTTTAGTACCAAAAATCTCACTTCCCAGGACATCCCTCCATTTCAGGAAAACTGGGATGTTTGGCCACCCTCCTTCCACCATCTCAGATTCTCAACCAGTGGTTCTCAAACGACCCAGCAGCTCCCATCCATTCACTCCCCCAGGGACCCAGGAGGCCTCGCACCATCCAGGAGCTGGTCACAAGTGCAGATTTTGGGTGCTGCCCGTGACCCACTGAATCAGAAACTCGGGTGCTGTGGGGAGCAGTTATAGGGTTAAGCCTCGGACTGACCTGTTGGCAAAGTCACAAACAAGTCCCAGCTTAGAGGGCACAGCCCTCTTAGCATAATCAGGCTTGACCTTATGATGCTCCCTAGATCTTATCTGGGAAGCTAATGGGCTGAGGGAGGTGCAGGAAGTGGTCAAAACAAGTGAAACTCACAAGAACAGTGTAATTATGGTAACCACTACCTTGTTTACCTCTGACTATAAAATAAAGGCTCAGCTTGCCTCTGTATCTCTCTCTGTGGCCTCAGCCAGGCACAGGGAAGATCCTCGGAGAATCTCCATGCAAATCATTCTTCTCCAACTCTGTCCACACCTTTGGGAACCCCTGGACCGCCATGGCTGGACCCCTGCAGGGTGCCACGGTGATCTGCATTTTAATAAAACTTCCCTAGGATTCTGATGAACACTACCGCTCGAGGCCCACTGCTCTCAATTGGTTCTGACTTCTGACCCATCAGTATTTTTCTGTCTTGAAGGGTTCTCCAAATCCTGCAGGTGACTGCCCAACTGATTGGGTAAGGTAATCATAGCCAGATGCCAAAGCTGACAGTATATTTTCTGAGCAAATCATAATGGATGAAGAAGTAAATGAGCAAGCAAGTAAATGAATTAGATTTGATGGTTGAAATATCAGGGAGGCAGCAGCAGAGAGCTGGGAAGCCACATCTGGCAGCCTGGGGACATTTCCCTTGGAAGGGCAATGGGCACGAGAGACCAAAGCAGAGCCCAGCCTGTGTGTGCCGCCTACAAAATCACTCCCCCTCAGACCAAAGCAGTGTCCGGCCTGTGTGTGTTGCCTACAAAATCACCCCCCCTCAGACCAAAGCAGGGCCCAGCCTGTGAGTGCTGCCTGCAAAATCACTCCCCCTCCCAGCCCTAACCCGTTTGGCTCAGTGGATAGAGCATTGGCCTGTGAACTGAAGGGTCCCGGGTTTGATTCCGGTCCAGGGCATGTACCTTGGTTGGGGGCACATCCCCAGTAGCGGGTGTGCAGGAGTGTTCTACAATGATTTTTGTATAAAATATCTTGAGTATTTGCCCTTCTGTCTTGGGAGCAAATATTTGGAGAGCTGCCTGGGTTGCCTCTATAGGGAGCCAGTTCTGAGAGCCATGCTAAGAGTCCGAGGACCCGGCCTGTCATCTCCGCGTGGGCACCGAGTGATCCCCTATAAGCAATTTAGCAGGTTCTTTTGAAAACGATGTCATCGCAAACTGCTGTTTCTGTGACAATCGATTTATGCGCTCATATTGTGTGTAGTAACATAATACGTGAATCCTTTATACAATCCCACATTGAATAATATATTTGGTCTTTCTATAACAATGTAGAAATGCTGATAATAGGAATTCTCCTACAATGAAAGGGCTTGGGGTAGATGCATATAGAGAGTTAGGAAAGCAGCCCAGACACGTGCTGACCCATTGTGACAACTCTGTTTCTGAGGCTCACAAAAAAAACATCGATCCTCAGAGAAGAGTCTCGCAGCTGAAGTGTTCTCAGAGGAAGAAGTGTGTTTTCTGAATCTAGAGCATCCCTGAGGGTGAACGTCCCAGCCGCAGGGTTGGAGAGGGTGTCTGGCCTGTCTTCATGGTAAAGGTGTCCTCAGGTGTGAGACGTGCCCGGTACACAGTGATAAACAACACCCTCCAGGCCCTCCCCTTAGGGAGCTACCATTTGAGCAAAAAGGTACAGCGATAAATAACACGGTCAGAACACAGGTAACGTCTGTGACTCATGAGCCCTGAGGAGGCGCTAAAGGGGGAGGCAGAGGATGGCTGTCTGCAGACGGTGAGGGCCTTTCAAGGAGGTGGGGTTTGAGTTAAGGTCTGAGAGAAGAAAGGAGGCAGGTGCCACAGGAAGTGGACAGGGCTGGACTGTACGCAGAGCAAACATCAGGGGCTGGAGTCTGGACGTCAGTGTGGCCTCTCTGTCGGGACAGAAGAGAGTGGCCAGTGTGGCCACAGCGCAGTGCGTGGGGCAGGGGGCGGGATGCGTTCAGGGAAGAGGAGAGCGGAATCTCTGGCCCTCGATTGGATTTTATTTTAACAGCATCGGGAAGACATTGGAGGTTGTTAAATAGAGTGAACATTTTAATTTACTGGCCAAACGGAATTGCTTTGGAAAGTGAAAAGGGCATTCTTACTCATCGCACCTGGACAGTGGGTGTCACGGGCAAATTGGGACTAAGGCTTTCTCTCCTGCTGAGCAGTGTGGCGGGTGGGCCCTGGTTTCTGTGTGTAGCTGACAGTTGAGCTGCCACGCAGATGGTACAGAGAAGGAGGGTGAGAGTGGAAATGCGAGTGGGGGAGGCCAATACGATGTGATGCCTGTGGTCGGGAAGGAAGGCCCAGGAATGGAGTGAACCCCAGCCAGTCAGTGCCGGGCAGGGAACACAGATGAGGTGGCCATTTTAGGTCATCAGAATGAAGAGGCACCACGTGCAGATTTGAAAAGTAAATTTAGAGCAATTAAAAGGAAGTACTTCTACACCCAGCAGGTAGCAAGGGCACGGGACTTGTTACTCTGAGACCTAGTACAGGCTGACCACCTAAAGAGGGTAAAAGAACGTGAAAGAGATGGGTTGCTAAGGGAAACTTAGGCTACTTTGGATATATCTGTAATGTTGGGCTATTCATTTGAAGGCAAGTAACTGTGGAAGCTCCATACCAACTTCAGAAGCATGGAAGCACAGAGAATGGAAAATCTTTGCATGTAACTCTGCTGGGAAATGTTCACCTTTTGAATTTCCCACTCCCTAATTAATATGCTCGGATCCTCCCCCTCCTAACCAAAAAGAAAATCAAGCAAAACAGATGACAGAGCAGAAGAAGAACATTCTTTTGATTCTGCCATTCCTCAAACTGCCAAATCTTTGTCTTCTTCCCGTCACTGCCAAATCTCTTCAAATAGCTGGTTATACTTGCTCATCTCATTTTGTTGCCTTTCATTGCTCCTTAAATTAATGCCTTTAAACTTGTATCCTAACAACTCCACTAAAATCTCTTTCTCAAAGATGCTCAAAATCCCTTAGCACCGAATGCCATGAGGTCTCTCTGCCGATTCCTCCTTTTTGTGTGCAGCACTGGGAGAGCTCTGTGGTCCCTACAGATTTGAAACCCTCGTGTCCTTCGAGAGATTTTGACTTCCTTGGGAATGGGGACTGTGACTTATTCATCCTTGCATCCTTAGTAGCTAGCTTAGTGCCTGACACATAATAGACACTCACGAAATATTGTTTAATTAAATGCCATATAAAATGGCCGATGCCAGATCCCCATTTCTGACAGATGGCGACTACCCAGTAAATGTTTGTTGAAGGAATGAAAAAATGGAACTGTTAGATGGATGAGACAGTCCATGCATGGCTACTGCCCCCTCTAGGGTGGGGCACTGTGCTAGGTGACTAGTGCTTGCACTAATGGGTTAAATAAGACCCTATGGCTATGGTCTCGGTTTCCTCATTGTCCACTCCCTTCCTAGCAGCCTGTGCTTATCTTTTCCACATCCACTGCCCTACAATCTCTGTCTCTAAAAAGTAGCATCACCCAGAGTGTGTGGCCCAGTGGTTGAGTGCTGACCTATAAGCCAGGAGATCATGGTTCGATTCCTGGTCAGGGCACATGCCTGAGTTGCAAGTTCCATCTCCAGGGTGGGGTGTGCAGGAGGTAGCCAATCAATGATTCGCTCTCATCATTGACGTTTCTAACTCTCTCCCTTTCCCTTCCTCTCTAAAATCAATAAAAAGGCATATTTTTTAAAAGTAGCATTGTTCTTGGAAACATCAAAGACAATGACTTTTTTTCGCAAAAATTGTGTGCCATATTATTTTACAATTCAAAGACATTTAGAGATTTACCAACAGTCTCCAAATTTTGCAAAAAAAAAAAAAAAAATACTAGTCGTTGTTTAAATTCCCATGGCACCATTTATAAGAATGTCTCCCTAAGTTTATATTCAGCAGCAGCTCATTTTCTCCTTTAAACACAGTACATACACATACACACATATATTTACCATTCAAAGTGACTGGCCAGCATTCATTAATAAGCTGAACACATACATATTAAGTTGCTGTGTCCCCAGTGCTGGGCTAGATGCCGGAAATTAAATGATGAACAAAACACCAGATTGTTCGCTCACAACCTCGTAATCTAGAATGGGAGCTACCCAGTACTACCACATTGAATTTATGTGATTCCAGCCTAAATGCAAGGCACATTTTCTTTAGATGTTACTGCCCTTTGTAGACAAAAGTATCCTCCTATATAATAAAAGGCTAATATGCAAATCGACCAAACTTTGGAACGACTGGTTGCTAGATGCACACTGACCACCAGGGGGAAGACACTCAATGCAGGAGCTGCCTCCTGGTGGTCAGTGCACTCCCACAGGGGGAGCACCACTCAGCCAGAAGCCGGGCTCACGACTAGCGAGTGCAGTGGCAGTGGCGGGAGCCTCTCTCACCTCCACAGCAGCACTAAGGAGGTCCAACTGATGCTTAGGCCTGCTCCCCACACCTAAGCCGTCAGTCAGACATCCCCCATGGGCTCCCGGACTCCAAGAGGGCACAGGCCAGGCTGAGGGGACCTCCCCCCCACCCCCAAGTGCATTAATTTTGTGCACTGGGCCTCTAGTATATACATATTTGTGAAACATTGAAAACAGGTCTGGCCACCTTTAGAGGCTGTGATATGTCAGCAGAAGCTCAACATGAATCCACGTCCCAGGTCTAATAGCCTACTTTGCAGACCAGCAAACTCGGCGGGTCTGCTGTGGCTTTCTAAAGGTCACACAGCTGCCCAAACCATTTTGGCTCAGAAGATAGAGCGTCGGCCTGCGGACTCAAGGGTCCCAGGTTCGATTCCAGTCAAGGGCATGTACCTTGGTTGCAGGCACATCCCCAGTGGGGAGTGTGCAGGAGGCAGCTGATTGATGTTTCTCTCTGATCGATGTTTCTAACTCTCTAATCCCTCTCCCTTCCTCTCTGTAAAAAATCAATAAAATATATTTAAAAATAAATAAATAAATAAAAAATAAAGGTCACACAGCTGACAACCACAAATCTGGGGCTGGAACCGAGTCACACATTTCCCATCCTGTGTGTTTCCCTTTTATTTCTCTGTAGCCTTTATCCTCTTCCTCCTTCTTTGTCTATAATATTAAAGTATCTAAGAAGCCAATTAATAATGGCACCTGTTTAACTTCGCTTAATCCATCCTTTTCCAAACTTAATTTAACCATAAGCCTCTCATTTTATAAAGTGGTTCTGAACATCTCCTGGGACACAGGCCTTTCACACACAGATTTAGGGAAACCTGGGCCCAGATTTAGAAGAAAAAAAAAAAGTTTAAACTCTTCATTTAAATTTCTTCGCCCTCTATTTGTTCATTTTTATCTCCCATAATCCCCACCTATACATCCTCTCCGAAAGTCGAATGCTGAGTTATTTTTCCCTGCTCAGAAAATGCCGTGCTCCCCACTGCTGCACCTGTTCTCCCGCATCCGGGGCCATTCCCTCCCTGGGCCCAGCTCAATCCTGCCCACATTCTGAGCAGTGCAGCCAGCTTCCTGCAAGGCTTGCAGCTGGAAGCAACCACGTGCCCTCTCTCACAGTACTTCCAGCCTCTCTACCTTCACTTGGCAGAAAAAAAAAAAATGTATGACTCTTCGCTGTGATTGTCTTTGCATGTGTCTCCTTCCCTGTGGACCAGAGCCTTGTCTTGCTCTTTATAATGCCTGCAGGGCAAACAGCAGGAAAAACTGAGAAATCTGAAAGCTAGTCAGCATTTCCCCTCTTCTCCACGCTCACTAAATGACATCTCACATGTGTACATCTTTCCCATCCTCATTGTTAAAACCTTAATCTTGGCCTGTTATCTCTTGTCTAGCCCAGGCCATGTCTCCTAACTGGTCTCCTTATCTCCTGCTCACCCACCTCCAATCATCCTCCGCCCTCCTACGAGATGACCTTTTTAAAATAGAAATTGGATCCAGTTATTCCGCCGCCTTCCCGTCATCGGCAGGAAAGAGCCCCAACCCCTTCACGTAGCATAAAAGGTCCTTCATTATCTGGTTCCTGACAATCTTTGTCTTTATTTCCTTTCACGCTGTCTCTTCCTCACCCCCCACCCCTCCCCTTCCTCCACAGCCTGTTTTACTGTTGTGAGCCCTTGGAGATTCTGGATTACACAACTGTTTCTGTGCACACCATTGCATATGCCTGGCGTGTTAACCCCCATGTTCCCACACACTCTTTTCTACCTGTACAGCTTCTCACTTTTCTTTGTCAAACATGCATCTGCTAGTTACTATGCTGAGGTTTTTGCCAGTCTTCCAGGATGAGAACATTGAATTGTGTATCAGTTTCCCCCCATTGGGTTACAAGCACATAGAAGCCCTGTTTGAATCATCATCGCATCTCTATGACCTACAAAAGAACCTGGCTATGTAAGGAGCTATGTATTTGTTGAATGAATCAACAAATCCATACATGGTAACAATTCACGGGGCCAAGGAGGCTCCTGTGTGTAGGTGAGCTACGTGCATATTAAAATAAGACACCAAGCTAAGTGAGAAGAGTCCTACAAGGGAGGTGCTAGCAGTTGCAGGTGTTTTGTTCTCATTGAAACTGGACCTTGGCTCCCTGAACTTGCGTGAGCGGGCTCTGTAGGAAGTGGAGCCCTATCTGCTGGGAAGCCACACGCCTGAACCCTCCTTCCTGAAGCATGCACTAAGAGAGTGAAAGACTAGCAAACAGTGTGGGGGGCTTAATTCTTCATTGCAAATTTCCAAATCAGGTGACATTAGCAAGAATCCAGACAACTCCATTTCTCTGCCCAGTGCTTCTCCATCCCTGCTTCCACAGGGGGGTACCTCAGGTACATTCGGTACAAAAGGGGATAGGACAGTAGAGAGAAAGTTCATTCTTCTAATCTAACTAATTCTTTGCCCAGAAAACTAGGAACATAAAGGTCACAACTTTACCCTTTGAGGGGTTTGCCATTCTTCCATTTCTTGGAAATGATTTCAGGTCCTCAAAGTCTATTTTCACCTTCAGCATCCATCCATCTATGCATCCATCCATGCATTCATCTTCTAATCCATCCATCTGACCATCTATCCACACATGCATCATCATCCAATCACCTATGCATCTAAGTATCCATCGATCCATATCCATCCATCTGTCCATTCATTGTCCATCCATCCATCCACCCATCCATCCGTCTGTCTGTCCATCTGCCTATCCATCCATATATCATTCATCCAGCCCACCACCATTTGACAGACACATTAGGTGCCTGCCTGTTGCTTGGTAAAATTTTGGGAGAATATAAAGGTGTGTTCATACAATTCACGGTTGAGTAAATATTTTTGTGTTATCTTTAAAATTGTTCCATAAATCTGTAATCCTGACCAGTAAAGATAAAACAGTTGAAAATGAAGGTTTCAAAAAAAGCTCTTATTTCTTTAAAATTGTACTGAGGACTGAAAATCTGGAGCTGGAAGACAATATCCTTGATATCTTGGTGGCTTTCTCCACATGTGCCATGGGAATTCAGGTGTGTTAAGGGAGATTGAGGGGTCCTCTGACATTGCTTCTTTTCTCTTTTAGAAATTCCCTTTAGGGGTCATGCTCTATTTTCTCTTTCTCCTTCTTCAACCGCATTCACAAGTCTAACAATATTGAGTCAGAGAGCATCGCTATGTTTCAGACTTCCCCCATCCTCCTGAAAAATACACATGCATGGGCTCTTGATTCCTTTGCCTACCAGTCCTGTAACTGGGGCACATTATTTACTTTCTCTATCCCTCGGTTTAATCATATACAACAGGGATGATAATAATATTACCCATTGCATCCCATTATGACTTATAGCTAAAACCCATGTATGGAAAGGTCTTTGCAAATGCCTGGCACTGTAAGCGCACAATGAACAGTGCCAAAGACGATAGAGTTGTCGATGATGATAGTAAAGGTGGACTCTGAGGCATTTTGCATTTCCATTTTAGAAATCCTCCCTCTCTTTTATTTATTTTTTTATGTTTCTCTTTCTGACACTATTAAAGATTGTTCTCATTAGTAAGGGCATTTCCCCCCCTCCATCATTTCTCACTTTCTCCCCCACCTCTCTTTCCTATGTAGGTTCCTAGGCAAGAAGAAACATGTTTTCCTTACAGATGAGTAACTGCAATATCTATTCGAGTCCTCTGAGCGCAGAGAGAGCTTCGTCACTGCTGGGCTGATGTATCTATATTGGGCCACAGCTCATATCTACAGCCTCCATGAGTATCAAAACAAATCTCCGAAGCAGATGTGAGATTCCGGCTTGAGGGTAGGATGAGAACCAACCGGGGAGTTTTTATGGCGAGATTCCCTAGGCAGGCTCACAGGACTTAGCATAGAAGTGTACTGATGAATAAACTTCTTGCAGAAATGCAGTAAAAACACACAGCTGAATCATAGGGGACAAAGACACAGGTAGAGCCTGGAGGCATCCACAGGAGGCTTGCGTGTGTTCTCTTTCCACGAGTGATCAGAGAGAGCTCATTCTTCCCCCAGAACATGTGTGTGATGTCTGCTCTGGGAAGCCCCTGAGAACCTTAGTGCCTATGAATTTAAGTAGGGCTGGTCATTAGTCACCCTCTGCCTGCCAGGTATCCAAAATTCTAGATTCCCAGAGGAAAGCAGGTGTGCAGCAGAAACCACATCACATTGTCTGCACAAACAGCCCAGGCACAAGGGGACCAGACTTTCAGGTGGAAAACAGTGGAAATCTTCCAGAATTCCAAGGTCCTTGATACTAGCCAAGGGCTGAGCAAGCTTGCCTTTGTAAGTACAGCAGCTTCAGGCCTGCTGTGTTACCTCCTTTCTGCACAGAGATCCATTCTCTTCCCTTGGTAACAGCACTGTTTTCCACTCGTTGATTCAGCCCTGCATGATTTCTGAGCCAGTCCTAAGTAGGGTGGGAAGTTAATTAAGAGCCCTGTGGTCTGCGTAATTTATCTTACTACTGATGATCCAGAGTGATCCTCTGGGAGGCCATGCCGTCCCCTATCCTTGGCTCAGCCTCAGCTTTCCTTCCTCGCACATTCTGTTCTCCATTTTGCCTGGATCTCTGCCCCAGATCCTGGGTTACCCTCCTGAGTTCTTACCTGCTCTTCCTGGGAGGACGTGTTAATGGGGCTGCATCTTTTCCCTGATGTTCACACCTTCATGGACACACGTTTCTCACCTCATGTGCTACTGGCTTTGTATTTGTGAAAAGGGCCTGGGTTCCAGAGGCCATGACCAGGCTCATGGTAAATAGGTGGATGCTGATTTGGATGCAGACTTTGGGCCTCACTGAATCCACTGGCCTGCTCTCTCAAACTTTCACTACCTAGAATTGAGCCCAGTTTGCCATGGGCTTGGCAACCCATTCATGGACTGTCAGCCGCTTCCCAACGGGTGTGATGGTAGTAACCCAGGGTTTCCTCAGCCCTGCGCCTGGCCTTCTGGCTTCTCCATGAGTCCCTTTTATTGAGAACTGAGCTGGCCTTATGGTGAAGGGGACAATGGAGTCAGAGAGAAGGCCCCTGTCAGCCACCAAAAGAAGATGTCACCTTCTGTTCCCAGTGATCTCTTCTATCTCATCCAGAGAGGCCCAACAGCAACCCTCAAATATGAATAAAGAGCAGACGGTCCTGCCCTCTCACCATGTTTTGGAAATACTTCAGATCAGTGTGACCTGTAGCTTCTTTGCACATCTAGATGAAAACAGAACCCCTTGGCAGGGAGAGGCGAGGGCCTCCCCGCCCCCCTTCTTCTCCTACCATTTTATGTCTCTGCCTCTGCCCTTCCCATCTCACTTCCGGTTTAAATCTTCTCCCGTCTCTCCATCTGTTCATCCTTCTGTGCCCTCTACCTATCTGTTCTTTTCTTGATGAAAATTAAGAAAAAAACAAGTTGATAGATTTTCCGATAACCTTCCAGAAAGTCTCTCTGGGTTACATTTTGCTTTAATAGCATTTAAGCCAATCTGCCTGATGTTGCTGTAAAGGTCAATTAAATTCACCCTAAAAATTTCACTCCTGGCTCATTATAACATTGGAAAATGAATTAGAAGCACATGCTGCCCCTGAGGTTTCTGATATTTCACTAATGAATATGTCTTAGAATGTGTGTGTGGGGGGGGGGAGGTGTTGTAGGCCACCCAGCTGCTTGCAGAGTCACTGGCCTGGCACCTATTATTGCCCAGGTAGTGGCTTGAGACTAACTAGGGAGTGCTAGTTAGTCCTGTCTGGCCTCCACCTTAGGGGACGTGCTCACTTGGTGAATGCCCAAGGTGTGGCCAGCTCTCCAGCGCCCCCTGATGCTGAGCCCAGGGAAGACAATTAGCTCACCTTTCTCCCCAGTGGCAGCTTTTTTTTTTTTTTTTTTTTAATATATTTTATTGATTTTTCACAGAGAGGAAGGGAGAGAGATAGAGAGAGTTAGAAACATCGATGAGAGAGAAACATCGATCAGCTGCCTCTTGCACATCCCCCACCGGGGATGTGCCCGCAACCCAGGTACATGCCCTTGTACCGGAATCGAACCCGGGACCTCTCAGTCCGCAGGCCGACGCTCTATCCACTGAGCCAAACCGGTTTTGGCAAAGTGGCAGCTTTTAGTGTGAGCTCAAGGACTGTAAGTTTGTTTTAATAGGAGCCAAAATAAAACAGGATTCTGAAAGTAAATTGTAAAAGCACCTTTGGGGGTGCATCCCAAAGCCCCTAACTAATGGGTCTGGGGATTCTGACCCAGAATGTGAGAGACAAGGTCTCTGTCAAGTAGGGGACAATGTGTGGAGTAGAGAACATGCATTTCTGCCTTAGCTGGGGCCAAGGGTACAGGGAACACAAAGAGCAATTTGGGTCTGACTTAAGGAAGCAATTTTTTAAATATATTTTTATTGATTTCAGAATGGAAGGAGAGAGAGAAACATCAATGATGAAAGAGAATCATTGATCAACTGCCTCCTGGACACCCCACACTGGGAATCCAGCCCACAACCTGGGCATGTGCCTTGACAGGGAATGGAACCGTGACCTCCTGGTTCATAGGTTGATGCTCAACCATTGAACCATGTTGGCCTGGCAAGGAAGTAATTTTTAACTGACCTTCCTCCCACTTAAAAGAAAAAGCCACCAGATAAGATAGGAACGTACTTGTTCCTGAGCAGAGGAGCCCCCTAGCAGTCTTCCTTGGGGGGTGGGGGGAGGGGTATGCTCCAGGTAGAAGGCTCAGTCAGCCCTTTATTTCTTTGTTCCTACAATGTATGTATTTACTGATGTGCCATGGACAGAACCACTGTTGAGCATGGATCTGAGCCCACATTCTGAACTACACAGCCACCTTCTTAGGTACTGAGATTTTTGTTTGTTTTTTAATGAAGGTAAAGTTATTAAAAACAAACAAACAAACAAACAAAAAAACCCTCTCCATCTCTAAGTATCTAGTATCAAAACCCGTCCTGACGTTCAAGTGTTTGCTCTCGTGTCCTCCAAGGCTGCGGCTGTCCCACTCGCATGAAACTGCACACCGGCTTTGTATTTTAGGGCAAGATGCTCTAATTCCCACAATATTGAATTTCTGTCTTCTGCTTTAAGTATAAACCTAGCTGGATTGACTACAATATACAGAGACGGCTCCTCGAGCCGCTTGGGGAGGAGAGGGAGCTCTGGGACACTCCTCCCATATGGCTCACATAGACCCATATGGAGTTTTAGAATTTCAGAGCTGGAAGGTAGGATGAGTTCGTCACTTGGGGAGTTTTACTTCTCAAAGGAGGAAACGGAAGAGGCTTTCCCGAGTAGTAGCACAAAATAAGCCACATTCCCCCCAGGGTCTCTGGGCTCCGGGCCGTGTTCTTTCTTCTCTCTGTGGCATCCTCCATCTGTAGAAATGCTTCTGCAAACAGTGTTCTGGAAGACGGAAGCCATCGCCATGGGCTGAGGGCAGCCAGCCAGGCAGCGGGAAGGAGGGTGTGGACGGATAGCAGGTCCTTGTCTCTGAATCCCAGACAGCCACCGCCCTTTGCTGTACTGGGCGCCTCCAAGCCGCTCTGAGAAGGAGGTATTCACATGCGCGTGATGTTTCCATTTTCATTTCCTGGTGCCTGGATGTTCTTGTCCTTTATCTCAAACCAAGCATTCATTAGATGCTCTTGCAGTCCTGTTGACCCCGCCGGACATCAAGCTGAGCCTATTCAGAGTGTCCCCAAGAAGCCTGGAATCTTAGACCCAGGAAGTGGCCGGGAAGTCACGCAGTCGCTCGTTAGCATCACTGACTCAGCAGTCTAGCCTGGGAGCAGCGGAAATAGAAACTAATGAGAACACGAGGGCTAGAGATAGATGCTGGCCTGAGGGAGGCCCTTCCCTTTTCCTTCTTTCTGAGCTCAGCCTGCACACCGGGACTCTGAAGGCACACAGCCTTCCTATCTGATTCACAAAACCAGGACACGGGGCCGTCTGGGTACAGTCACAGATGCTGCTGCCTCCTCCTCCTCCCTCCTCTGTTTGCCTTCTCTTCCCTGGGCACCCTCCATGAGCTCAGGATGGCATATTGTCCAGGAACTTGAGCTCAGACTGCCACCTGGGCTTGGGGGGGGAAGGGGTGGGGACTATAAAAGCTCGTGGGAGGGGCTACATTTAAAAAGCATGTGACACATTCCTAGTTAGAAATCAGAGCTAGTATACCAACGTGAGCTAACACAACCAAATTTCAAATAAACCGATGCAGGCCCTGAGAGTGAACCTGATGAATTTGGGGTCCCTTATAAGAAGGAGGTTGGCAAAATCAAGAAGGAATTGCACGGAGCCTCCATTTGTGAGGCTGTCCCCAGCCTGGGAAATCAGTGGGAAGGGAGAAGAGAGGAAGGTGGGAAGGAGAGAAGATGGAGTTAGAGCCTCAATCCCTGAGTTACCCTGAAGACAAGAAATGGAAGGATTGGGCAGTTTAGAGTGTGATGTATCCTTTGAAGTGTACACAGTTAGGAAAGGGAAGGAGGGAGGGAGAAAAGCAATCCAATTAAAGACAAGAGAAATCAATGAGAACAAGGTACATCAAGAGGGAAACAGTGAAATCACTCCTCTGCCCAGGGCAGGGCTTCTGGTCACTGGAGCTTTGTCACATGAGGGCATCATTCTAATGCTACTGGAGAGGGGGAATGGGCAGGACTGACCCTCAAGATCCTCTCGTTGGGCTCCCCAGTTTCAATTAAGACTATCACAAAAGCTAATTATCCTTTTAAACCTGCCTCCAGACTCACTCTCCCTCTTGCTCTAAACGAATTGCTTAATGGCCCCAGTGCAAGGCTCTGAAACACTGGAGGTTTCCTATTATTTCTTTGCCTCCAGCAGGGACCCAGGACTTCCGGAGCGTTAGGTTTCAAGGGAAAATGGCAGGAGCGGTACCCTCTTCCTCTTTCACAGAAACAAAGACTCTTGGCATTGGGTGGACATCCCATTTGGGTTTTGATGTAGTCAGACCTTCCACGGCATCAAAGAGCTTCCCTGCCTGGCATCTCTGACCAGGATTCCCTGGCTTTGTTTGAACACAACTAGTGACCGGGAGCTTGTTCCCTCTGGGTCCTTTGTTGGGCAGTTTTCATAGCCAAATGTCGCGCCTAGCGTTGAACTGGCATCCGCTGTCACTAATTTCCATGCTTTAGTCTCGGTCCTGCCTGCACTCAAGGCTTCTGGGCGTGCGCATCCCACAGCCCTCTGATCCCAGCAGTGCCTGAGCGTGGGAAATAGGAGAGCGGGTCTGTCTCTTCACTGCTCTCCCTCCGGGGATCCAGGGATCCTGGGATCCAGCACTGGGAGCACCACCCTGTGCTGGGGGCACTAGGTTGGGAGGCTCCCCGTCCTGTGGCCTGGCTTTTTGCCAGATGAGCAGGGAGACAGATAGCAGCGTATTAAAGGGGCTAAGTTGTATTATACACAATGTGTCAATACCTTGGAAGGTCGATATTAGTATCTCCATTTTCAAATAAGAAATGAGGCTTAGAAAGATGAAGTGGCGTCCTCAAGATCACGTGGGTAGCAAATGGAAAACAGCCATGCTCAAGCCCAGGCCATGCTTTCCTGTGTCACATTCAACAACGAGCTGGAAACGTGGTTTATCACATAAGAATGGGATGGCCAGGATAGTACTAATCGCTACTTGAAGGTGGGAGTGTCCAGAAAGAGCCTGACTGTGTTGCATGAATATGGACTCAATGGTTGGTTAGCATCAGAGCTTTTCTAAAGAGAGTCCCTTGGCTTGGCTTAACCAGCCCAACACTTCCTGCTCTGTGCTTGATCCCTGGTCCAAACAAACTAACAAACAGCAGCACTAGCAGGGCCTTAGTAGACTCATGCCCATGTGCTTGGCCTGGCCTGGTGGGGCTAGCTCCCTCTGCCACACCCTCCCCACTGCCTGCTACACACACACACACACACACACACACAGGCATGCACGCACATGCATGCACACATGTACATAGACATACGCACATGCATATACACACATACATATACGCACACAGACACACACGTACACAGGCATATACACATGCATACACACACGCACACACTTCTGCCTTCTCATCCTTCTTTTTTCTACTTAGTCTTCCCCCAAATTTACACTGGGGGAAACAGAGCAAAACAAAAACATGAATGCCCTCTGGGGGTGAGGGGCCGCAGCCCTCAAGATGACAGTGGATTACTGGCTGGTGCTTTGGAACTGCCAGGCCAGTCAGTGGTAATGGGTGAAGCCCATTTCCCAGTGGGGTCACCTGGAGGCCAGGAGCCTGGCACCAATCCACCCACAGAGCAGAGCCTCTGGGACCAGGGAGGGACATTTGTCTGTAGGGACAGTCAGCTCCCGTTCAGACTTCTGAATCCCAGCAGAATGGGTATTCAGAATGGAGAGCCCACCTTGCATGCACCTGGTGTGTGCATGTACGCTCCTCTACACGCCTGCATGACTAGCAATGCCTGCGCCCCACGTGCCGGGACCGCCGACAAAGGCTTTGCATTTGCAGTCAGCACACCCTCAGATCACTTCTGAAATCTCTTCTCTTCCATTTTAAACAGGTTGGCGGATTAATCATTTAGGCGACCGCCAGGAGGCAGCTATTAAGAGGGGTGGCAGGGAATGGCATTTTTCTTAAAAGGTTAAAAAAAAAAGTGGTTATTTTCATTACAGTGTCATGATCTTTCTGGCTTAAAAACCGAGTCCATTTGAACTTGGGCTTCTTCAGACACACTGACATCTTCAGGAAAAGCAGGCTACTAGGACATGTTTCTGGAGGAACCAGGTTGTCTCTGATCCTTCTGGAAGGACAGCTGGATGCAGGGCTGCGCTGCCCGGGTGGAGGGCAGGATGCAGGGGGGTTGGAGGGGGAGGGAGGAGGAGGGCAGCCTCTTCTCTTCCTTGCCTCCTGGACGAGGGAGCAGAGACGGGAGGAAGCTGCAGGATCAATTAGCGCCTGCAAGTAAATTAACCAGCAAATTAACTTTTTAGATATCCAACTGTTTGCTCCCTCAAATAGTGCCGTCCTGCTGGTCTGTTGTCTCCACTTTGCTGGGGAAAGAGTGTGGTCCAAGTGAACTCCAGGGCCTGCTGGGGAGCAGACCTCAGGGGCTGGAGAGCGCCCCGGGGGTTCGGGAGTAGTCCCGAGGCTATAGGGCTAGCTCAGGGAAGCAGTGCATTTGTAGCAGGGACCTCAAATAGGGCAAGAGCAGGGCATGTGTCTGGGTCTGTGTATGCGTCTGTTGTGTGTGTGTGTGTGTGTGTGAGTGAGTGAGAGAGAGAGAGAGAGAGAGAGAGAGATGCAGGGGATGGGAGGTGGCCAGTTAGTACTGAGGGTACAAAATGAGGATTTTGCACACCATACCATCACTGGCCACAGGATCCCACACCAGCAGATGGCGCTGTGGGTACAAGTTTAAAGGAGGTGAGGCTACGGATTTGCAGGAGACTTCCAGGTGACTCTTCTGTTGAACACAGGAGTTAAGGGAAGATCACATTACCCCCATGGAGAATGGGAACACCCTGAACATGCCTGGTGGCTCTGCTTCGCCACATGTTGTTTTGACTCCATTGAATTGCATGCTGCAACTAAATAATACCCCCTTTGGTCTCCTCTCTGATTATAGGCTTCGGGGGCCTCCCACACCCCACCAAGCCTTAGAACTTTGTAGTTTGGGTGAACCTTAGAGCACAAGGTGGGATCCCCTTTGTCTTGCAGATGAAACAATGGGGCTTAATTCCCTGCTGCTTCCCTCTCCCTCACTCTATCCCATCAAGTTTTATCAAAACATCTCTCCCATCTCTAATTCCCACCCCTCCAAGGAAATCCTTCCTCTCCTCCCATCTGAGCTCATCTAATCCTCTCTGACTGCTGTCCCTGAGTGCAGTCTTTCCCACCGACATCCATCTAGCCTGCTGCCAGCAGGTTAATCTCCCCAGCACAGCTCTGAGCACTGGAAGGCCAGGCACGTCAGCAGTCAGATAGCCAGCTGCTGCAGACTCCAGCGCAGCCTTACCTCCAGTCTGGAAACAGCACACCCTCAGCCCTCCCTTGTGTCACCTCTCCGCTCTGCCCACGCACCAGCCACGGTGAGCTTCTGGCTATTTCCTGAACTCCCTGAGCTCTGCTTGTCTCTCAAAGTTTGTGTCCCCCCCCCCCCAAGTTTGTCCTTCTTTTATTTAACTTTCAAATGCTCCAATCTCATCAAATCTCTTTTTTGCACGTGCTGCCTATTCCATGAAGTTGTCCTGATAACACCAGCTTAAAAAATGTATTTCCTGCTCTGTACTCTCCAGGCCTCTCACCCAGACCTCTCCTCTGGCCATCTGCCCCTTTTAGTTGCCCTTGGGGTTCCTTGGATACATTCCCCCTACGTTGAAGGCGACTCCCTCTTCCCACTTCCCCAACTATTGTATAGAGCAGTGATGGCGAACCTGTTGAGCTTGGCGTGTCAGCATTTTGAAAAACCCTAACTTAACTTAATTTCACATATAGAAATTTTTTTGATATTTGCAACCATAGTAAAACAAAGATTTATATTTTTGATATTTATTTTATATATTTAAATGCCATTTAACAAAGAAAAATCAACCAAAAAAGTGAGTTCATGTGTCACCACTGACACGCGTGTCATAGGTTCGCCATCACTGGTATAGAGGGACTCAATACAGCTTATGGGTATGTTAACACGAGAATTGTATCTTCTATGCCTGTTTTCTGAGCTCAGCTTCAGTTGGAGGCAGCTGATGGTGGTCTTTCCTCCAGCTCAGAAACAGGAGTCCAGATGCCCAGTGTTTTCCGCTGACAGCTGCCTGGCCCTGAGCAGTCTACTGTCCCACTCAGCCTTCACTCTCCTTAAATGAGGGCGGTAGCTGGGAGCAGGCATTGTCTACACTGCCCCCTAGTGGTTGACAAGTCTACCCTGGGATCCCTCTCCCACAGTGTTTGTTCAAAGAAAAATGATAGACTTTGGCTTCTGGCAGAAACTTCCTTCACCTCTCCTCTCCTCCAACTCGTCTGAAAACCACTGTTTCAGAGAAAGTCATTTCCAGCCCCATCGCTCCTCGTGTCATTCTGAGATTACTTAGTGCATCCTTTATAGCTTGAAGAGCTTTCTCTCCTCTTTCGGGGTGGATGTGAGAGAACACCAGGAGCTGAGAAACCCTGCTGTCGCCGTTGCTGACATCTGTTGACATTCACCGACTTCCCCAAGAAATTGGCCTGCCCTTCCTCACTCGTCTTTGGAACCAAATAAATTTCAAAATTATTTCAGATGACTTCGTTTATGCCAGCTTTCAGCCTCCCGATTGCTATTTCTGAAAATGTATGCTCTTGTCTTATTTTATTTTTAGTAAAGCGTGTAGACTTTTAGATGCACGAGGAACTCATCCTGATAATTTGGAAGACTTCTCTGTGGATGTCAAGCCCGCGGCTGCTGTCGCATCTCTGCTCTCTGGTCCCTGTCCTTCTTGATCCTAGATCACTGCTGGTGGAACTTCTGCCGAGATGAGAGCCAAGCTTGGGGCTACACCTGGGCCCATCTATCTCGGAGCCATCGCTGTGATGTGAGCTCTGCAGCTTGCTCTCGCTCAGCCTCCCTGCGCCCCAAGGCACTTGATGGTGGCTTTGGCTTTCATGGGCTGGCGTTTGCTCTCACCGACTACGTGTTATGTAAAAGTCATCTCACTGAGCTCACATCCCAACTGCACGGTGCGGCTACCGGTCTCCCAAGATGAAAAAGCTGAGGCACGAGAAGTGTAACTACCTTGACTAACAGCCCCAGCCTTCAAGGGGTGAAGCTAAAATATGAGCGGGGAATTCTGCCTACAGAAGCTTTGCTTTTATCCATTCTACTGCATTTTTGTGATGGCAAAACCCTTGAGAAAGGAGAAATAGTTCCACCGTGAAGTCACAGCAGAAAGAGAGTGCTTGAGCGCTGGGTTTAGACTGAGCGCATTCGGATCCTGGTTTTCCCAACCCTTTGTTGTCTGATCTTGAAAAGGTTATTTTAATGTCTCTGAGCCCTTGTTTCTTTACTAGCAAAATGGGGTGGTAATGCTATTTCAAAACAATAGCGCATTAACTGAAGTGTCGGGCATGGGATGCCTGGCAGCGGTGCCTGGTGAATATCGGGTACTCCCTGACCCTGGGTTTCTTTCCTCCGGGTGGAAAGTTTGGGAATCTTTGCTTTACTTTGTGGATGCGCCAGTCCCAGGTAGTCGTTTCTCTGGAGCTCAACCCCAGGTCTGATACCAGGCTTTGAGCCTCTTTATGCATGCCCCTGTGTAGCTTTGAGCAGAATCTCCCTCTTCCCTCCCCACTGGGGTGAGAGATGCCTTACCATTCTCAAGGTATTCTAAAGGGTGTCCCAAAATTCACGCGAGATTTGAATTTTGGGTGAGCATTAACAACAACAAAAAAAAATAAAAGCCTAATTTTACTTGGTTTATTGAATCAGATTCTAATATCTGTTGCCCTTTGATTTCAATGCCTTCAATTTGATAAGCATTACCAAGTACCAATTATGGCCCAGAAGCAGGGACAAAGAAGACCAATGAAGACCACAGCTTTGCGTACGTGCCAGCAAAGCTGTGGAGGCCATTTACCCGATGTGCTATTCCATACATAACCCTATACTGTATACTTTATGAATCAATAAAAAATTTACAATTTTTAATTATAAACCTGTGTTTTCTATCAAAATTACTTCTTGCGTGAATTTTGGGACACCCTTTATATCTCTTGAACTTCCAAGGTAAAAAAAAAAAAAAAAAAAAAGTGTCGATTAAAGACACCAACGTGCAAAATTTAGAGGCCAATTCTCCAAGAGAAAAAAAAAAATTGAAATAAAATGCTTTCAGGCCAGAGTGTAGTGTTTTCTCAATCATTTAATTTTTTTATTGATTTCAGAGAGGCGGGGAGAAGGAGAGAGATTGCAACATCAATGATGAGAGAGAATCATTGAATGGCTGCCTCCTGCATGCCCCACACTGAGGATCCAGCCTGCAACCTGGGCACATACCCTGACCAGGAATTGAACCATGACCTCCTGGATCATAGGTTGATGCTCAACCACTGAGCCACGCCGGCTGGACTCAGTATTTAACATTTTAAAGACATCTTTGAGTCCCCCCACCCCCTGAATCCCACTGAATCCTAATATTTGAGATGGAAACTCAGTCTGTATTTTTAAAACATCCCCGTTTCAGATCCACGGTGCTAGGCATGGCAGAAGGTGTGTGGTTGAACCTATTTAAGGAGCTGACCCAGGCTAAAAGCAGAGCGGCAAGCTGCCACCACGGGGAGCAGATGGAAGAAAGCCCACCGGGAAGCGTTGGTATAGATTTTATAAAACTGGAGCTAAAGATATTGTCAGTTCATTATCTGGTGCTGCACATGCTAAACAGCACGGAGAGACAAGTGTGTGATCGCGTGAGCTGGTTCGCTTCTGTTTTAATCAGTGAGAGCATGAAACCGACATACATCCTCGCTCTGCCATGGCAGCTTGCAGCTAAATTTAGTGTCTAGTGGCGCAGAGTTGACCAGCCCTGGTGGCGCCTGGTGTATTTCCTTCCTTGTTCACGTTAACTGCTCTCTTGTTCCTGTTTTCATTTTTTTTTTTTTTAAGCTCTTCTGCTTTATATTTATATATATATATTTTAACAGTACAGTCTGGGACTTTTCTCTAAGTAGGTGGAATATAAATCATGAGTAAATAAATAAAGCTACTGAGGCAGTGAGTGATGTGAAAAAGTAGAGGTATCAGAGGCAGACAGACACAGCAGGACTGGTTATTATTATAATGGGTTTTTAGACTTTGGTGATGGAATTATAGCTATTAGCTATGAAATATGGCTTATGCATAGTTTCCTGTTCTATGTTTGTTAATTGATTTGTATAAACATCCATAAAGAGTTTATCAATATGGATACTTTGCATGTATGGGTTTGTGCCCCCCCCCCCCCCCCCCGCCCCCCCCAATCAATTCAAGGAGAAACGTGGTGACAGAATTACATCTTAGGCTGTTCGCCCCGCCCTCCCCTCCAAGCCCCACCCACCTTCCCTGGCTCCTGTAGGCCCATCCTGCCTGGGATCTCTGGGGAGCCCTTTTCTCTCTGCATTTGCAGTGCACTTCCCTTGGTCCTTCCTTTCTCATCGTGTACCTTGTCTTCTTTTTCCTGTCTCCCTGCAGCTTCTGTAGTTTCCCCCAATTACGAATGAAGAGGTTCCGCCAATTTCAGTCCCAGAGCTGGGAAAAACTGTCAGTGTCTTTAAGGATTTCAAGGCTCCTGGTGACGACAGGCTGTGTACATACACAGAACTCCCTTGGCACGTCCATAGCTTCCTTCTCTTCTCTCGCCCATGCTGGTGGACTGTGCTTTAGTGCCCCCAGGGCTTCGTCTCACCAACTCATTCTCTGCTGGGTACAATTCTGCCAAGTCCCAGGCATCCTCCAGCCAGAGCAGTGGCCTGGTGCAAAGTAGTCACTAACAGGGGAGGGAGCTGAGCTCAGGTGCTGGGGCCTGGCCTTAATTAACCTTCAGGAAGTCCTTCCTTAAGTTTTCCTGGGGATCAGCAGCATCTGGCTTTGGGGTGGGGAACTTCGGAAAGATTATGCGCAAGGAGAAATAGATATCGACAGACTTAGGAATGCCCAGATCCATCAATTTCCCTGTGTCCTCGCACCTGGCTTCATTTGTCTTGATTCCCGGACAGGACCCGTGGCTGCCTCACATATTGGCTTATTCAGCGAAGATCCGTGTTCATCCGTTTTCCTTTCTGCGACAGCCATCCTATTTGTATTACCGAATAGTTACTTAATCGTTATCTGGTTTCTTTGTCATAGCCCCGTAGAGTTGGTACATCTATGGGCCTGTACCCAGGTAGGTTGGAAGGATGGGGATGGTGCATATCATGAGTACAAAATACAGTTTTAGTATTTAAGAACGTATCCGATCTGATGATCTATATTCTTCCCTCAGTGGATAGTGGCTATATTGAAAGCTGGCACTATTAAGATTTATCAATGGATTATGCTATTATACTGTTGGGTATTGAGCCAGATTTAAAATGGGCAGTGTTGGTACAGGCTCCATCCCTGGCCCTGGTTGGGGCATGTGTGGGAGTTAACCAATCAATGTGTCTGTCTCACATCAATGTTTCTCTCTCTCTCTCTCTCTCTCTCTCTCTCTCTCTCTCTCTTCTCTCTCTCTCTCAACCCTCCCTTCCATTCTCTCTAAATATCAATGGAAAAATATCCTCAGGTAAGGATTAAAAAAAAAGAAAGAAAAGAAACCAGCAACAGAGTATTTAGTACCATGTCTTGGTGGTAGCTTCAATATGAAAAGAAAATAGAGATAAAGGTCTTATTTAGGCTCCGCAGTTTATAGAGCTTGGGGAAATGTGGCCTACCACCTCTCCTTCTGCACACAGTGGTGTCAGTCACTTTGACTGACAGTCCAGCAAGACAAAGAGTGAGAGCTGTGAAACTAGGCATGTGGCCTGCTGCGTGTAATCATGTTTCTCATCCTGATTTTAAGTGATTTCTTTCAAGATGAATTGTTTTAATTATGCTGCTTAGTTTTCCAATTGCCATTATTAAAAACAAAAACAACACCAGCAGCAGCAAAATAACAGTAAGATGTTCTTCATTAAAGAAATATTGCTAAGCATCATAAAAAATCAAATCTATAGATGTCTATACATTTAATTGGTCAAGCTTCTTCATTATAATATTCAAATCTTATAGGCCCTGACTTTGGGGGTTGTAGCTAAATCTTTACTATCTACCAATTCTTGTGCAGTCTCAGCACTTGTCTATTAATTGGTTTACGTCAACATCTGTTTTGGATAAATCTTTCTCCAGTCCTTCTAAACCTGCCTAAAGTATACTGTAATACTCTAAACTCATTCATATAAATGTAAGGAATAATTAGAACATTTTGGTTTGGCTAATCCATGTACATCAAATGATTGATGAAGTTCTGCTTCTGATCCAGAAAATGGATCAAAACACAGATTCTTTTATTTTTTTATTATTAAATTTTATTGGGGTGACATTGGTCAAAATGAACATATAGATTTCAAGAGTGGTTTTCTATGTTACAAGACCTAAGACCTAAAACACTGATTCTTTTTTTTAAATTTTAATTTAATTTTATTGTTTAAGGTATTACAAATAGTAGTACATATGTCTCCTTTCTTTCCCCCCACTGACCTCCCCCCAGCCTCCCTTACTCCCCCCCCCACACTTGCCCTCATCCCCCCACCCCCAATTTTCTTATGCTTGCTGGTTATGCTTATATGCATGCATACAAGTCCTTTGGTTGGCCTCTTACCCCACCCCCAACCCTCCCCTACCTTCCCACTGTAGTTTGACAGTCTGTTCGATGCTTCTTTGCCTTAGTCTATTTTTGTTCAACAGTTTGTAATGTTCTTTATTATCCATTAATGAGTGAGATCATGTGGTATTTATCTTTCACTGACTGGCTTATTTCACTTAGCATAATGCTCTCCAGATCCATCCATGCTGTTGCAAATGGTAAGAATCTCTTCTTTTTTTACAGCAGCGTAGTATTCCACTGTGTAGATGCACCACAGTTTTCTAATCCATTCATCTGCTGATGGGCATTTAGGCTGTTTCCAAATCTTAGCTATTGTAAATTGTGCTGCTATGAACATAGGGGTGCATATATCCTTTCTGATTGGTGTTTCTGTTTTCTTGGGATATATTTCTAGAAGTGGGATTACTAAGTCAAATGGCAGTTCCATTTTTAATTTTTTGAGGACACGCCATACTGTTTTCCTCAGTGGCTGCACCAGTCTGCATTCCCACCAGCACTTGTAAAACACTGATTCTTAATCGCAGTTTGGATTCTCTGTGCTTGGTACAGGATTGCAGATATCAGAAACTTATTTATAAATTGTGATCAGAAAAAAATGCTTAGCTATGTCAACTGATGGTAGGCACCAATTCAATGCTAACAGGAATCCCCAGTTTGGGGTGTGGTGTGTGGAAGGAAACTTTATTCAATTCAAAACAGCTCAATTGTGACACCACACAGCTGTGAGGCAGCCCTGGGGCCAGGCCCTTCTCTGACTATACAGCTCTGCTCTGCTCTGCTCTGGGGAATCAGGAAGACAGTATTCAATTGTCCTCCATGACAGAAGTCTCCACCCCTGCTCCCTGATTGGTCCATCCTCATACAAATGAGAACTCCAAATCCTTGCTGTCTGATTGGACCAAAAGGCACTGTCTGATTCATCAAAATAAAGCTGATTGGTTAAAATAGGATTCCAGGAAATTCTTTATAATGACTGGCTCAGATGGCAGGACAGGCGGTTCAGCTCAGAGGCAGTCAGTTCGCTACTAGCTTCTCTATGAAGTGCAATTTGTAGGAGAGGTCCCTGTGCAGAAATGGTTGGTAGGCTCAGGGGCCTATCGCAAAAATGTGAGCTTTTTTAAAAATTTGAGCCCAGTTAACCACAAGGGTCCTTCTTAGTAAGTGCCTTTTTTTTTTTTTTTTTTTTTTTTAAGGTTCACAAATATTATCTTATTTTGCAAAATGTGAACTCAATGAGGCAAGACCTGGATTCCCTCCCCTGGTGCCTTTTTGGATTTTAGGACCCAATGAAGCAACAGCTGGGAAAATGACAAGAGCAGGGATTCAAGCTCCAACAGAATGAGTGCCACATCCAGTTAACTGTAGAAAAATTGGGGAAAAAAATACCAAACCGCCCTGAGCCTCATTTCACCACACATCCGACAGGATGAATACTTTCTCCTTTAAAAGTTTTCTCCCATCAACCTTTCTCCCCCACTTTAATGAAAAACCTAGCTTATTGGCCTCATATATTGCATTTCCTGGAAACTTTTTTTTTTTTTTTTTTTTGGTAAAGACATTTTTTTCTATATTTCAAAAGTAAAAAAAAACAAACAACTGCGTATCACACTTACAGTGGTTGGTGAGTTCCATGGCAGGATTCATGGTTTGTTTATTGCTCTGTCTTTAGACCACACCAAGGGCCTGGTATATAATATAGTAGACTCTGCATTGATTTTAGGATGTCAGATGGCTGAATAACTGAACAAAAAAAACCTATAATAATGCAAAAAAATCTCTTGCCACATGTCCCTTTGGCCAAGCACTGCTATGGTTGCTATTACACAGAAGTGGAATAGAAAGTAACTCAGGGAAGCTCTTCACAGGACTGTGAAATATGGGATGGGTTTTATGTTATAAGAAGGCACAAGTATCCCTATGTACTTCTCTGTTTATAGTGACCTGTAGTTAACCTTGCACAATGAATCATTTAATAAAGGCTTTGATAACAATGACATTGAAAATGATGATAAACCTCTATTATATAGTTTTCACTGGACATTGTCCCAGAGATGGCCATGGTCGGTGGGCAGAGAAAGATCTCTTACCCACTCATTTCTTTTTCCCTTTGTTTATTCTCTATTATCCCCACTAGTGAAAGGCTGGGTTATTTTTTGGTTCATCCTCCTCTTGAGGATGGAGCAGGGGCAGCCTGAGGGGTAAGGGATGGAGAGGCAGTGAGGCTGTTACAAGGCAGGGAAGAGGAGCCCTGTGTGCAAGGGAGAGATGGGCCAAGGGAGTGACACTTTGTGATTTTGTTTTGAACTTTTCTGTTATTTCCAGTAAAATGATTTCCTTGACATTTTCTGGTGGCATTTAAAGGGGGGAGAAAGTAGTTGGGTGTTTTTTTTGCTTTGTCATCTATATTTTTTTTCCTTTTCTCCTTCTTCAAAGTGATTTATCTGGTCTTCCTCCAAAAGTCAACACTCCTCAGAGTGTAATAAACAGCGCTATTGCAGAAGGCTGCACATTTGCGCTGCGTGGGGGTGTGTACATGGACGTGTGTGCATACATGTTGAGTCAACAGCTGCGGCCCCCGTGAGGCAAAATACTGCCACATGAAGCTGGTGAAAGATCCCTGTCACTGAACAAGCTGCCGGAGGCACATCCAGGGACCCGTTCAGGTGTGTCCTGCTCATCTCTCACCACCTTCCAGCCACCCGGCTGCGGATGGCTCACATACAATCTCTAATCTCTCCCTGGTCCTCAGATGCCTGGCTCTATTACTCACCTGATGTGTGATCGTGAAAAGACCAATTAATTTCCATCTTAGCCCCAGCAAAACATAATTAGAGAAACCTTCTAGAAGGATAACATATGAGGCATTTCAAAGGCAAAAGCAGGTCACATTCTGCCATGAGGAATGTCAGGAGAGTGGAAGATTTTGTCTTCTGTCTTCATGCTAGGACTGCCTTTAAAGAGATACTGCCTAGGAGTACAGCCTGGGTAGGAGCGGAGAAAGACCTGGGTACATGGGAGATGTTGCATTTTCTCTCTCTTTAGAATAAAAATCACTGTGGCTATGCCAGAGGAGTAGTGTACGATTTAATGACATTACATGGATGAGCTATGAAGTGCTATATGAACACAAAGTGTCGTTGGTGCTGCACTGATGCTTGCTCTACTGGAATTGTGCCCAACTCACTGACCCACAATGGCCTCTCTTTCCCTTCCTGTTATGTCTCCTCTTGAAGGATGCGCCCTGGTCAGAGCTGCCGGCCAGGACCCACACACGCTCGCCACCTCGCTTTCCCTCACCTCGCCTCTCTCTTAGCTTGATCTGGGCTGTTAAGGGGCAGGCTGTCTTCAAGTTCGCTCCCAGAAGGAATATGCCCAGCATTCCTGGCTTGCAAAAACCTCCTGGAAATGCTCTCACTTGCCAGAGATGGCACCCAGAGTACCAGAGGGACAGCAGCATGTACCTGCAGGCTCCCAGATGGCCCTTCTGTGGCTGTCCTGGCATGCGACACCCAGATTTCCCGATGCTGAAATCTCTGTTGGGCCTCCATTTTTCTTCCTTTCCAGTGGTTCTCAACCTTCCTAATGCCACGACCCTTTAATACAGTTCCTCATGTTGTGGTGACCCCCAACCATAAAATTATTTTCGTTGCTACTTCATAACTGTCATTTTGATACTGTTATGAATCATAATGTAAATATCTGATAAACGCTTAAGGGATAAATGGAATTTATCATCAGAAGCCATAAGATGTCTGATTTAGTACTCATCTTGATGATAATATTTAATAACTTGCGTGTATTTCATCCCATCTTTCTAATGCTCTGTTGTGGAATTTTACTTATGGGATTCCATCCTCCGCATCAAACTATCTTTGGCACAAAGTGGCCTTTGGAGTACAGGGTAGAGAGGTGTTGGGAGAATTCAGATCTCCAGCAGGGCTAGCCTCTCTTCACGTGGCAGGATTCTCACTAAACCCGTTGTGTGAGGCTTGCCAAAGCTCGGTTACCTACTTCCAGGGCCGGAAAGTCTACGTCTGGAGATTGATTCCTTTGAGCCTGGAAGACATTTCCTTTTCAAGTGTTTCCTAATAAAATTGTGGTGTCCTCGGAAGGGAAATTGTATTATCAGGGAGATCGGGGATTTGTGTAATAGACAATTGAAAGAAATGTCCTGTAGAAGGAGATACAAGGTAGTAGCTAGAGATGAGGAGAGGACAAAGCTCAGGACAAGAAAAACTGGTGGGACCACAGCTAAGTCTTCACTCTTAGTCACTGTGGTAGGTCCGGGGCAGACTTATCCTCTGAAGCTCCTGCTCCTTTCTCCTGGGTGAGAATGAGAGAAAGAGAGAGAGAGAGAGAGAGAGAGAGAGAGAGAGAGAGAGAGAGAGAGAGATCTTTGTTTGATATGATACCCCATCACCCCTAAATAACTCAGTGTTCACCTCCCCCAGATAAGAAGTCTACCTTCCTTCCCTATCCCCCAACCAGGAAATCTATCTGATGCCAAAGCCACCTTCCAACCCACAGTAATGACTCGCATATGGCCAATTGTCATAACCATGTCTCTTTTCCTTTCTGGTCCCCAAGCACACATGAAATTCAGTTGTACCTCAGTCTCCTTCAACCTGGAACAGGAGCTTGGCCTTCTGTCTTCCACATTCTTACAGACTTTGTGAGTCCTCAGACTTTCCATTCCAGAGGAGGGCCCTGCACGTAGGTCTGTCCAACTTTCCTCTGACCAGCCCCAGGCCACACGTTCTGGTGGGAATATCACACAGGTGACGCGGCCCTCCTTACAGGGCAGCGCATTAGGCAGCACTACGGCCCCTGTCCTATGCCTGGAGATGTTTCCCCTGCCAGGCTTCTTCACCAGATGGGAAACCAACTGGGAAAACCCCGGTGGGGCTCGGGCTGCCTGTCGCTGTGTCCAATAACGAAGGCAGGGTTGCATCCTATAAGGCATTTATTGAGAAGGCTAGCCCACCAAGAAGACGGCGCTTACAAACATCAAATCTTGTCTTCACAGCAAGGTGCAGGGGACAGGATTGTAAAGGGGACGGGGTAGGGGTGAGGAATGCAGCTACGTGTAGTCCTGGAGGTCCTCAGACTCCAGCTATTGTCCTAAGGAGATGAGATGATGTTGATGAGATGATGTTTTGACTCCTGGTGGGTCGGTCTGACCTTGTTTATCCATTCTGTTTGCTGGACCCACAGCTGAGTCACCTCCTCCATAGCTTCGCACAGGCCTTGAAAAGGAAACTTGAGAAAAACTTAGCCCCCTATTCCCATGTGAGAAAGTTAACCCCCTATTCACCTAAATATATGTATTCTGCCAAGGCCGGTTTGGCTCAGTGGGTGGAGCGTCGGCCTGGGGACTGAGGGGTCCCGGGTTCGATTCCTGTCAAGGGCATGTGCCTGGGTTGCGGGCACATCTCCAGTGGGGGATGTGCAGGAGGCAGCTGGTCGATGTTTCTCTCTCATCGATGTTTCTGGCTCTCTGTCTCTCTCCCTTCCTCTCTGTGGAAAATCAATAAAGTGTATATTAAAAAATAAATAAATAAATAAATAAATAAATATATGTATTCTAAGATTTAAATAATAGGATTACTTTTCAACTTGATTCAGGTGCTCTGTCTATCAGGTTATAGGCCCCCCCTATCAAAACCTTCCCTGAAAACAGCATGAAAAGTCTGCATTTGATGTTGTCTTGATACCACACCCACTTGTAAACCCCAATCTTCAACATGTCTATGCTGAAACTGAAGGCCAAATAACAAGGTTAATGTAGCCATGTAGGAGGCAATAGAGGGTTTCAGCAAGGTGGGGATGGGAAATAGTCTTACCTGTTAGCTTAGTAACATCATGTCTGAGGAAGAACACAGCAGGCTTCAAGTTCAAAATATTCTTATGTTTTTGAAAAAAAAACTTTATTTGAAAAATATTTATTTTTGTTCTTCACCTTTCTAATCACAGGACGAGATGAATTCAGCTACTTAGGGTTTTATAGATAAACTTCCAAAAAGATGCCTGGTTCAAGCTATCCCTCTTCTCCGGCATCTTTTAAATGGCTGTCCCAAATTCCTTTCTTCTCTCTAAATTTCATACATAGTCTTCTTTATGTTTCAGTGGTCTGTGGCCTTAGAATCATAAATAACTGAAAGAAGCATCTATGTTATAAGGGGGTATTTTGTGATTTTTTGTGTGTGTATCTGTGTATAGTGTTTATGATTTGTGTTTTGTCTGCTTTTTGGTTTTGCCACCAAGCCACAGTGGACCAGAGAGATAGAGACTGGGACACAGGAAAATCAATTTCCCTCTTTCTACTCTACTTCCCTCCCCTCCCTCCACACCCATGCATACCGCCCTCGGGGAAAATCTCTAAATCTCTTCTAACCCAACAGACAAATCATAAAACTTTCCGTAAAGGACCAATTCTGAGAGGGACTTCTTTGAACAGCTGCTGAAAGCTTCATGAGGCTCCAGTCCTTCCTGCACCAGCTCTGGCAACAGAACTGGGCATGCTCAGCTCCATGACGAACAGACCTGGATCTACTGCTAAATTATAGTCTAGAGAAGGAGAGGGCTCAGGGGCTAGATGACCATAGGCTATAAATACCTACAAGGTAACTATGCAAATGAGGGAAGGGGATTATTCACTTGCTCAGCAGGTGCTAGGACAAGGAGCAATAGCCTAGAGCTGAGGAAGAGAAGTTTAGGCTGGGGATTAGCAGCAAATCTCCCCTACAGGGTTTCCTGCCCAGGGGGCTGGACTTTGGAGAACAGAGCCAGTACCAGGGACAGAAGCCCGTCAACAGGCCATTGGGAAGAATTCCTCCCAGAGTCAAGGGTCACTGGGGCTAACCCAGAGCTTTCTGGTTATTACCCCAGGATGACATCAACACAAATTCCTTTGCCTCAGGCATGTAATTTTGAACTTGACTGTTCAGGAAACAAATTTGTCATGTTTGCTGCTCTATGACAGCTGAAGACTGACTCCTACCCTGTCTCACTCTAATTTCCTTTGCCCCCAAAGCTGGGGATATCTGTAGGTATAAGTTTAGATGGCTTATTTGAGATTGTTCTTGTTTCTTAAGGTAGTCTTGCAGTGCTATGAATGTCCCTCTAAGGAGTGTTTTCACTGTGTCCCGTAGATTTAAGGTTGCTGTGTTCTCATTTTTATTTGTTCCAAGGTATTTTTTTATACCTTCCTTGATCTCATTGTTAACTCACTCATTGCTTAGTAACATTTTATGTAGCCTCCATATGTTCATGTGTTTTGTATTTTTTTCTTGTGATTTCTAGTTTCATACCATTAGAGTCAGAGGAGATGCTTTGTATGGTTTTGAACTTCTTAAATGTACTGAGGCTTGTTTTGTTTCCTAACATTGGTCTATCCTTGAAAATGTTCCATGTTCTCTTGAAAAAAATGTATATTCTGCAGCTTTGGGTTGAAATGCTCTGAAGATGTCATTAACATCTATTTGATCTAGATTGTCATTTAAGTCACTGTTTCCTTGTTGATTTTCTGTCTGGAAGATCTATTCATTAATGACAATCTGGTGTTGAAATCCCCTACGATGGCTGTATTAATGTTGATCTCTTCCTTTATGTCCATCAAGATTTGCTTCATATACTTAGGTGTTCCTATGTTGGTTGCAGAAATGTTTATGAAGGTTATACTCCCTTGTTGTATTGCTCCCTTTATCATTATGTAGAGTCTTTCTTTGTCTCTCATTAAAAGAACTTTGTTTTAAAATCTATTTTGTCTAATATAAGTATTGCTACTCCAAGTTTTTTAAAATTTCCATTTAATGAAATACCTTTTTCCATCTCTTTACATTCAGTCTGTGGGCATCTTTTATTCTGTGGTAGGTCTCTTGTGGACAGCTTTCTTATCCATTCAGCTACCCTATGTATTTTGATTGGAGCTCTTAAGCCATTTATATTTAAAGTAATTTTTGATAGGTATGTAATTATTTCCATTCTATTTCTTATGCCTAAATACCTCTTCTGCATCTCCTCCCCCTCCCCCTCCTCCTCCTCCTCCTCCTCCTCCTCCTCCTCCTTCTTCTTCTTCTTCTTCTTCTTCTTCTTCTAAGATCCTTTCACATTCTTGTAATACTGGTTTTGTGGTAATGGACTCATTTAGCTTTTTTTTGTCTGGGAATATATTTATCCTTCAATTTTAAATAATATATATTTGCTTGGTAAAATAGTCTTGGTTGTAGGTCCTTGCTTTATATCACTGAATATTTTGTGCCAATACTAAAAAGTTTCTGTTGTGAAATCAGCTGGTCATCTTATGGAAACTCCCTTGTAGGTAACTATCTTTTTCTTGCTGCTTTGAAGATTCTCTCTTTGTCTTTAACCTTTGCCTTTTTTATTATGATGTGTCTTGGTGTGGGACCACACAGCTGACTCCTCTGCAGGGCATTAGCTCCCCAGGGTGGAGCTATAGGGAATATGTAAGAGGGGACTATTGCATTCTCTCCCAGTCTGATGCAGTATTGAGGGGAGTGTCCCACCCTGGAAAGATGGTGTCTGTGGTGTAGAAGGGGGGTCTCAGCATAGGGACCCTGGCAGCTTTCCCTTCAGCTCTTTCCCTGGAGCCAAAAACCTAAGTGTCTCCTCATATGACTCTAGTCAGCTCCACTGTGCCTCCACCAGAGCCCAGGGTGAGTGGCTGCAAATGAGCTTTTGTGTGCTGACCCTTTAAGAGGGCACCTGGGTTTCTAACAGACTCCTGTCTCTCCCTGGCCATCAGAATCCCCATTGATTTTCACAGCCAGATGTTATGTGGGCACCTTTTGTCAGCTTTGGTGCTCTGTGCTGAGACCCCATGTTCCCTGGGGGAAACTCTGTTGTTGAGATTTCCCTCCAGTTTTTCAGCCTCTAAACTTGGCAGCAGGGCCAGCCCTTTTCATGTGTCCACCCTTCCTACCAGTCTTGATGTGGCTTCTCGTGTAAATCCTTGGTTATAAGACTTCTCTTCAGCTCATTTTCAGTTATTTATTCAGGTTGATTGTTCTATATTATACTTGTAATTCCACTTTGGTCCTGCGAGGTGGCGAGTATAACTTCCACCTATTCTGCTGCCATCTTGGATCCTCCCAGTCTTCCTATTAAAGTCTTCCACTGATTGGATGAGACACATCCACATTATGGTGGGCTCTCTGCTTTACCCAAAGTCTATAGATTTAAATGTTAACCCCATGTAAAAACTCCTCTCACAGAAATATAATGCTTCACTAAATATCTAAGTGTTGTGGCCTAGTCACGTTGACACAAGATACTAACCATCATGACATGATACAGACGTTACTTCTGATAGCATACTTAATCTGCTCACTGCAGTTCTGGGGTGAATCACAGCAAGTGGGGTTGGTCTGTGATGGCATAAGGGAGGATGTGGGGGGAAGCTGATTCACAACTGAGTTGAGGAAGTAGGTATTTGCAGAATAAAAAACAGTAAATAGTCTCTATAATTTGTGATGGGTGCTGACGTAGATGGTTCTTAGCCTAATTATAGAGAGGCTTGAATACCATATGGAAAAGTTTAGGCTTGATGAATAAGCAATTGATAAGAGTTAAGAGTTTCTACTTCATGTTATTCCTTTTTTTTTAAAATAAAAAATAAAACAGGAAACAGATTAGAAAAGTTAAAAAAAATCATGAGTGACTGGATCAGGCTATATTAAATGCACAAGAGCCACACTCCTTGGGACAGAAGACATGTGACATATTCTGGTTACACATTCCTACTGAGGATGGGAAAAACAGCCATATCTGGGGGAGGAAAGAACTCTTCTCCTTATTTTCACCCCCAGGAAGTACCCCAAGCAGTTCCTATAAATGTGAAAATCAGGGATGTCTGTTCACTGCTTGCCAAGAACTACACATCAGCACAACCTTTTTATGCCAATTACAGTACATCTCAAACAATTAAAAAGGAAAAAATCAAAACATTAATATTCATATTCAAAGGCCATATCTCTGGACTCCGTTCCAATGCTGGTAAGAGAGAGCTGGTGGACTTCCCCACCATAATGCCATGAAATCCAAACAGAAATCACAGGTGGGCACATTCCTGCTCAAGGCACCAAGAATCGGAGTCTGTCCAGGTCATGGTCAGATTCTCTGGGACCTTCAACTTAGAGTCATATTCATAGAGTATCTGAATTAAAGGAGAATAAAAACCAGCACCTACTATGCAGCCTTTGCTGTTCAGATGAGGGAATCAAAGTCTTGAGAGAAGCTATTTTCTCTGTGCTACACACTAATTTTTGGAAGAATTAATAATAGAATTCAGTTTTATGACATCTAGAGAGGTACCCATTCCCTTTGGCTTATGTTAGAAACTCAAGGTCTAAAATGTTAAAGAAGCCGAAACCGGTTTGGCTCAGTGGATAGAGCGTCGGCCTGCGGACTGAAGGGTCCCGGGTTCGATTCCGGTCAGGGGCATGTACCTGGGTTGCGGGCACATCCCCGGTGGGGGATGTGCAGGAGGCAGCTGATCGATGTTTCTCTCTCATCGATGTTTCTGACTCTCTGTCTCTCTCCCTTCCTCTCTGTAAAAAATCAATAAAATATATTTAAAAAAAAAATTAAAAAATAAATAAATAAATAAATAAAATGTTAAAGAAGAAGGGTGGGAGGGAGATGATGACAAACCAATGCCAAAGAGTACCTGTTCAAAGCACTTTATTTTTAAAGTAAACCTTATATTTTTACTGGGAAAGAAGAGAAGAAGCAGCATTAAATCTCTGTATGTGGGAATGACCTGCTACCCATAGGCAGATGATATCGAATGGAAGGAGTTTTACCTATAATTAAGTGGCTGTATGTGTGGATGTGTTAGGGAGGTACATATGGCGGCTACAGATAGTAACATGTAATGTTTATTGAGTACTTAATATGCAGCAAGAGCTATTCTAAGACCTTCACGGGAATCAACTCACTTAATCTTTACAAAAATGGTAATGAATACTATCAATGCCTCTAGTTTACAGCTAAGGAGGCTGAGGTGTGAGGAGTTATTAATACACCTAGGTTCTCCCGCTAGATAGTGGCAGAGCTGAAATTTGTGACTCTGGAGGCGGGGCTCTCGTCTAGCTTTGGATATCTGGAAAAGATGTCATCTGTGAAACGTATGTCTTTCCACAAAGAAAAGGTCTTTGAGTCTAGCACAGGCAAACACTGGGGTCCAATTGGAATACCAGGGAGCTCCAAGAGAGAGCAGGTTGTGGGAAATCGTGGCAAGAGAAGACATGAAGGAAAAAGGAGAACAACTTTATCATGCCCTTGAGAGATGGATTGGCAAGTCCTGGAATAACTCGATCCCCAGTAGGTTTCTGGGTTGAAGCGCTCAAATACAGAGAAAGACTAAGGGCCTCTTTTAGAACTTTTAGTCTTCCTGTGTGCCAGGTTCTGTTCTTAGCCTGTGAGAGACATTATCTCCTTGACCTTCCCCGCAATGACAAGGCAGGAACCATTAGAGCAGCAGTACTCAGCCTGGGGGTTGACCCTTTCACAGGGGTCGCCTGAGACCATCGGAAAACACATATATAATTACATATTGTTTTTGTGATTACTCACTATGCTTTGATTATGTTCAATTTGTAACAATGAAATTGGGGGTCACCACAACATGAGGAACTGTATTAAAGGGTCACGGCACTAGGAAGGTTGAGAACCACTACATTAGAGTCTCTGTTATCCCACAAAGAAAAGCTGAGGTGCCTAAAGGTTGGAAATATGAACCCAGATTTACAGCCAGGTAACAGCTGAGTTGGCTTGATGCTTTGACTCATGGATTCATGTCTGAGCCACGTAATTCCTCACTCTCATGTAAGGACTAGTCCTTGAAAGTGGACCAGGGTTGATGGAGGTCTCAGCTGTGAGGAGTTAGCTGGTATGCAAAGGCTGGGCACTCACCACTGGTGGCCTGAGAAGCAAGTGGATGGGATTCATACATTCACTCATGTTGAGTGTTCACCATGTTTCCGGCACTTGAGTACAACAATGGAGAGGCAGAAAGGGCTCCTGCCCTCACAGAGCCTACAGCTTCACAGGCATTCCTCACACGGAAAAGAGAAGAGAGCGTTGGCTTATCCATGACGATCAATCCAGTGTGGCAGAGCCATTCCTTCAAACCAGCACTTTCTACACTATCCCAGGCAGGTGGGGGCCCCCGCCGAGGCCACTGACACATAAAAATGGCCCTTTGCATTTCTGCTGACACGTCATCTGTATCTGATCTAGCAACATCTTCATTATGAAATTAGATGAAAATCCTGGTGCACAGACTAATAGATAACATCCCCAGCTCTTCCTCGGGAGCTGAGCAATGAAAGCAGCAAAGACCAAGGAATGAAGACAGAGCCTGCCCCCGACTCCATCTGATTCTATTTTCATACCCACCTGTCATCTCCCCACAAATGTCATTAGCTCACAGAGGGGATGGTGTCTCATTGCATTATCAGCCACCACCACAACTAAAGAGCTTTTTGTACGGAGGTGGCGGTTGAATTATGGAACAACTAGATGACTTTGATTCAAGAAGTTCCCGGATGCAGTGGTGCTTCCTGAGCACCCAGGACCTCTTACTTCCAGCACAAGAGTGAGCAACGTTTCTATTCAGGAAGTCTGCACACAGAGGCCTCTGAAGATCAGAAGGCTGGAGTTGATGGAAAAATGAAGGAGGACATTTTGAAACTCTGATTCATTCCTTCCCACACAGGGAAGGAATGGGAGTGTGTACATCCTAGAGCCCAGGCTCTCTGCCCGTCCTTCATTCTCCCTGGTTTGTCCAGGAGACATCGCTCTGCCATGCTGGCTCTGTCAGATGGCATGGTTTCACTGACTGCTGCATGAGGGCAAGCTGGGTACAAGCAGGGCTCGGGGGGATCCCGGGCACAAATTCAATTTCACCCCATTTGTTACTCTGCCCTAGTTAAAAGCTTCCTTTTCCTCAATCTCTGCCATCTATCTCTATGTGCTAATGGATTCCACCATGAAAACCACCAGCTGCCACTGAATAAAACCAACCCACACATTCACGGGTGGCTATGAGCGAAAACTTCTACATTGGCTGCAAGACAGGCGGAATCTCCTGGTGTCTCTAATTCCTGAGATTTATTCTTAGAATAACCCTCTGCCCAGGGGTGCAGTGTGTGTGTGTGTGTTTGGGGTGGTGGTGGTGGGGGGGGTGACGGGGGGGAGGTGTTACTGCCCTTGGGAAGGACTGTGCTAAGGGAGTCTCTCAGCTTCTCCAGCCAGGGTTCTAGTGTTTAGCTGGTGGAGCAGAACACTATCCAATCCTGGTTTATTTTCGCTCATATATGCACACTACATCTGAATGAATTCTTCCTGCCTGGGTCCTCGGCATGCCCCATGGGTGTATAGAGTGAACTGTGCTCATATGGTACCACCTTCCTCCTCACCAACTCGGTAAGAAAGGATCTCTCTGAGGTGCTGATATAGGTGTGCCCCCTTCACTTTCTCAGGTGCATGGATGTGCTGGAGATTCCGATGCAATCCTACACCTCAAAGATTAGATGGTGGCAAAAAGAGGTGGGAGGTATGGAAGGATCTTTCCTAAAAGCCATGACCATGACCATGGCAAAACCACCCTTTGCTTGCTATCAGCTCTTTTTCTTTTTTTTTTTTTTTTACTTTTCTAGAAAGGAGGGAGTGGCTCACAGGGACTGGAGTTTCCCTGGAGACTGCTCCTGCTCCTGTTTTTTCCTTCTACCCTCCCTGGGTGGCACTAAGGGCTCCTTTATGGAGTGCCTACTGTGTGCTAGGCCCTTTCATGTGCATTATCTCTTAATCCTCAGGGTAAACATGTAAGTGGTCACTATCATTTCCATTTTAAAACTTGGGAACCTAAGGCTTAGAGTGGTTAGGTCACTTGCCCAAGGTCAACTAGCTGGTAAAATCCACATCAGTCTAACTCAAAAGCCCTGATTTCTCTACATTTTTACATCTAGGTCCTTTTATCTCCTGCCCATGACTAACTCATGTTGGTTTAGGCCCCAGTCCACTGTAGTTCTCCCTACCTCTACTTTAAAAATATTAGCTTGGGACTACATTGACTTCTATGCCTTTCCTTGATCTCCCCAGCAACATTCCAACCAGGCCCAGGGGTGCTGCCTCCCCTTTGCCAAGCCTGAATCGAAGTGACTAATGTTATGCAGGGGGTCACCTTTCGTCTTCATGTGAAAGACACATACTTGGCCCTCACTGGTTTGGCAAACCTTTCATAGTCAGCATTTGTCCTTTGCCCCTGACAATTCTACCTTCTCTCTGAGGTCAGCCACATGGTAGCTGAGCCTTTGAGGTTCAGGGAGATTTTTCTTCCTAGGCTCGTAGGAGATCTGTGATTAACACCTGACAACAGAGAATAATGTAGGTTGTGGGTTACTAACAATGCAGGGAATACCGGTGAGACATGGACCCTTTGTTCCAAGTGCCAGAGAGAAGCCAGTTTCGCTTGTGATGCATCAAACCACTGAGCCTTCGTAGCATGTGCATTAAGTGAGACATTTGTCTACATGGGCCAACCGGTGTCAGAGACTGCACTCCACTGCGGGACACAGGAACCTGGGTTCATGTACCCAACCACAGAGCTTGAAGTCCAGAGATAGGCAGGCTCCATCTGCATCCCAGAATCTTCTCATCTTTTCTCTCTGCCATCTTTAGTGTCAGATTCTTGTCCTCACCATTGAAAGATGGTTGCTTCACCCCCACCTCACTTTGGTTTCCATGCAGGGAGAAGAATAAGAAGTTAGAAGGGGGAAGAAGTGTTGCCAACATCAGGGAAACAACACTGTGCTAAAAACCTATGGGAGCTTTCCCCTTGTGGACCCCTGGCCAGATCCTCAACGTGCGGCCACTCCTCCACTGCTAGGAAGGAGTTTTTGGGTTAGGCCTATGAGTGACCTACACCGACTCAGAAATAGAAGCTTAAGAAAGATGGGGAGAACTCCTATTAGGTGGATAACTAGCAGTGCCTGCCACTTTCCGTTTCCTTCAACTACCTAGACCTCGAAGCTAGGGTAGAGAGAAGCTCTAACCTTCTACACTGCTCTTCAAGCCAGAGCCCTCTGTTGCAGCTCACACCGCCTATTACAAATGTTCTCCACAGTATCCCATCCATCAATCAATTACACACTGCTGCGCAAGACATCTGTGTTGTTCTACTGTGGTTTGGATAATCCCTCTGCCTTTTCTTTAAAGCTCCAGTGAATCCCCATTTACAACAAACGGAACCAAAACTCTCTAGGAAGACAGGTGGGGTCCTTCTTTCCAGCTTCCCTTCTCATCATTCCCCCCCCCCCCCCCCCCCCCCCCCGCCCGCCCCCCCTGCAGGCACAAGTAAATGCTCATTGTTTCTTCAACAAGCCCTGACCTTTCACACCTCCATTTCTTTGTTCTTTCTATTCTTTGCTGCAAGTAATCTGATCCCTCTTCTCCCATAAGTCACTTTCTACTTACCCTGCAAAACCTACCTCTTCTCCTAAGTGTTTCCCAACTTCTTTGACCCTTAGATGACCTCATGTGCAGAATTTCGGACTTCTAGGTGATACCACTATCTTAGTTTTCATCACGCTGTTGGGATTTGGATACATATCTGTCTCCTACATTAAGTGATGAGTCACTGGAATGCTAGCACAGAACTTATAGACCAGCGGTTCTCAACCTTCCTAATGCCGAGACCCTTTAATACAGTTCCTCATGTTGTGGTGACCCCCAACCATAAAATTATTTTTGTTGCTACTTCATAACTGTAATGTTGCTACTGTTATGAATCATAATGTAAATATCTGATATGCAGGATGTATTTTCATTGTTTCAAATTGAACATAATTAAAGCATAGTGATTAATCACAAAAACAATATGCAATTATATATGTGTTTTCTGATAGTCTTAGGCGACCCCTGTGAAAGGGTCATTCGATCCCCAAAGGGGTCGTGAACCACAGGTTGAAAACCGCTGTTATAGACCATTGGAACCCTTGTACCTAGTAGAGTATTTGCTCTATTGGATTTACTTATTAGATTTTCACCGTAGCATTGTTCTAGGCACTAGGCACTTTCTACAAAGTGGGTACTATTGTTGTTCATCCCATTTAACAGATGGGAAAACTAAGGCAAGAAGAGACAACTCGCCACATTTATACCCTTAGCAAGGAAGGAGTCATGATTGGAACCTTAGCTTCTGGCTCCAGGGTCTGTGTTTTAGTCATTGTTCAGCACTGCTTCCCAATAAGATGTTTGGATACAGAAGGAATGACACCGTAGTTATTGTGCAGCCAGTTTGGGAAAGGGTATCTCATACACGCTGAAGAGAAGCAGGTCCTTCATTCCTCTCCAGCATATGACTCACTTTTGACCCATCCGCTGGCCCAGCTCTCCTGCCTTCAGCAGTGAGCCTGTCATAGGCGTGGCTGCCCTCCTTTGGGTTCAGCCTCAGGTTCAGTCCTTTCAGGTCAAAAATCACATTGTAGAATCTTGACATGGCTCCCTTGTGGTGCCTGCTCCTTCCCTCTCCCTCCCCACCCTTCCCTTCCTCTCCCTCTCTCTGTCTCTCTGTCCCCCCTCCTTCTCCTTCTTTTCTCTCCCGCTTGATCTCTCTCTCTCTCTCTCTCTCTCTCTCTCTCTCTCTCTCCCTCTCCCTCTTCCTCTCTCACTCCCTCCCTCCCTCCCAGCCACTCCCTGTCATAGATGTAAAATCCACACAGCCATCTCTGATACCGCTAACCACAGGCATTCAGAAATAGTCTTGCTCCAAATCCTGCCTCCTATTTTCATATTTCCTGTGGCGTTTTGTAGAAATAGCAGAACAATTGCTCATCCACAGGGGGTAAAGGCAGCGGAATTTTATATAATTAAATGTTAAAGCGACAAAGCCTTCTGCCTCTGGAGGGAATGGAGGGAAGGGAAGACAGGAAGGGGATGATCCAGGGGTGCAGGAGAAACCTGGGCTCGGGGCCGTGCATTGGTGATGGGATCCAGCTTTCATACTGTGACCAGGACGCTGAGCTTAATCCTCGCTTTCCGTGCTGCCTCTCCTCCCATGGAGTTGCAGCAACAGGCTCCCAGTGGCGAAGGGGTCTCCGCCAAGGATGTTTGCAAGGGCCTGCTTCCAGAGGGACCTCTGGGTTGCAGAAGTGTGGATAATTTATGTGCATCTTCTGCACGGGTGGGAGAGAAACAAATGGCGGTTCATCCCCCCAAAAGGAACATTCTTCACCTGCTGAAGGACAGAGATCAGAAACATCTGCCTGTGGCAAGCAGGCTCAGAGTTCCCCCATCAACGCGGGTTTCCATGAAAACCAAACAAAGGAACCTGAGAGAAAGGCCAGACACATTCCTAGGCAGCTCCCTCCCTGTTCTAAGTGCATCTCAGGCCTTTCTCACTCCTTTTAAGGGCAGGGACCAGGGGGCCAGGCTGGGCCAGCCTGCAGCCAGCACCAGGGCCAGCCCCCCTCCACCATCCCCACCCCGGGCAGGGCGCACAGGCACAGGCTCCCATCATTGTTTCTCTGATGTGCTAAGTGAAACATAATTGCCCCCTTTGTCACATGCCTGTGACTTTGAAGGCCCAGTGTGTGGGTGTTTTTTAAATACATTAGAAAGTCCTCGAGGAGAAACAGTGTTCTTTGGGGGGAGAGGGTGGTTCAGTCTTCTCCATGGTTTTAATCAACAGAGCACCAAGGCAGTTCCTCCAATTAGGAGCAGCTGCCTCACTGTTACCTACAAATAGATGTAAAAAAAAGACAAGAAAAGGAACTCAGAGTGGGGAGGGGCACAGAGGGGCTCAGCCCCGGGCTTTCAGGAAGAAAGCTGGACTGTCAGGATATGGGGACCGCAACGGTGCGACAAAAGCACGCAGTGACACACAGCTCCTGCATGAAACGCCGTTTCCACAACCACAGCCACAGGTGGGCGTCTCTGCAGGAGCCCTCACAGCCTACCCAGCATGCATGCAGCACCTTCCCCAGATCCCTGCACCGGAGCCCCATGTCTCTTCTCACAGGCCCCTCCTCCCACACCTGCAAGCTCCTCCCTTCTCCACAGCATTCACCTCTCCCCGCCAGGACCCACTTCCCTGACCCAGTGCCCCTTTCCACAGGAGGGCGGTGCCTGGTTACTCTGAGATACTGCCCATGTGTGCACACACACACATGAAATGCACACACGTGGGCTCCCTGGACCCTGGGAGACTTCCTTCTTTGTGGAGACACACCCTATACCCCATGGTAACGGAGCTTCCTAAACACATATGGAGCCTATACATGTTGCTAGGGATCAGGCTGTGAGTTTCCTTAATTGCAAAACCTGCTCATTGCTACAATTAATTGGCATTGCTGCGCTCATGCAAGGCGGCCGCCTGTAATAGCGGCAGCCCGCCCCTGCTGCATGCAGGGGGAGCACGGTGGGAGCGGAGGCCTGGGTCGTGTTTACAGTAAGGATTTAAGAAATCCATACGCATTGTCATCTTTTGTAAAGCAAGGTTGCACTATTGGGTTTATATTAGCAATTTTCAATCATCTTTTATTAGCGCTGGATTGATTTTCTGTTCATTTTTTTTAATGTATTAAACCATAATCAACTGAAGAACTTCTATCCCTGGTCAGCTGGTTAAAAACAACATCACCACCCAATCGCTCATTAAGAAGCCCGAATGAGCTTCTTGTGAAAACCCTCTTGTGTGGGAACAGACTGTGCTAAATGCAATGGTTGTCTTTCACGTGAAGTCGGCTTGAGGATTCCATGCCAATTGTATGTGTCTCTCTCTGGACCACCTCTGGCTATGGAAGGGCAGGTGTCAGAGATGTGCCAGGTCATTCTCCTATTCCAGTGGTCGGCAAACTCATTAGTCAACAGAGCCAAATATCAACAGTACAACAATAGAAATTTCTTTTAAGAGCCAAATTTTTTAAACTTAGGTAGGTACATTGTTATTCACTTAATTAGGGTGTTCCTAAGGCTTAGGAAGAGTCACACTCAAGGGGCCAAAGAGCAGCATGTGGCTCGCAAGCCGCAGTTTGCCGACCACTGTCCTATTCAGCCTGTTGTTCTGGCCTTATTCTAGACAAGTACTCCCCAGAGCCAAGGGTGCAAATGAATTTCATCTCTACGCGGGCCTAGCCAGAACTTGTCTCAACGGCGTATGCCCACTAGGCCTCTGTTTCCTCACCTATAACATTTGGACATTGAGCTAGTTGAATGATGTAGGTCTTTTCAGCTCTAACGTACCTTGATCTAATGAAGAGACAAAGACCCTCCTAACAATGAGTCTGTCTTCTTGTTGGGAGGGTGCCATGTCTTTATAACCAACTATAATACAGGCGATATATTTTATCCACTACAGGGGATTATGCTAATTCAGGAATTCAGAAGGAAAAGATCATTTCTGACTGGGATGACCAGGGGCAGGGGACTCTGGCGGAGGACTTAAAGCATGAGTTTTCTGTTAACAGGGATGGGTAGAGATGGGCATGCCATGTGATGTAACTTCTCACTAGTGCAGAGAAAGCAAAGGGGAGCTGGGATGAGATATGGTGTCTCTGAGTTCCAAAGAGAGAGGCCAATTGAGGAAGGAGGAGAGTATTTTCGGGGGTCCCCTGCTGCCAAGAAGCTGACCATCACATCCTGGACAAACACTGCTCCCGAGAGCAGGCCTGGGTCCTCCTCACGGGCCTGCCCTGTCTGCCTGGTCTATGAAGCCACCCCCAGTGCTCCGGTGGGAGCTGCATCCATGCTCCCTGAGCCTGTGGTGCTTATAAATCCCACCTGTTGTTCTGTGGACAACCAATGCTGCTCTTCCAGGACCTCGGGGTGGCTCGCTGGGAGAGGAGTGGAGGCCAGGGCAGTACTCACACATTTAGGACTGTCTTCCTTTGCTTTCACGGGACCTCCGGCTTGACCATGGTACTGGGTCTCGTTCCATCTCTTTCTGAATTGTGGTCTTCCTTTGTCCCCCATGCATTGCCCCCATTGTCCTGTCAGGGAGCTCTCATCCTCCCTGTGAGCCGTGGCACAGGTTCTCGTGCACAGGGAGGGAGATTCCTGCCTTTAGTGATCCGCAGTCGAGAAAAATGAGTCTTGACTTTGGAGTTAGAGGATTGGCTGTGAGGCCTAGCTTTTTCCCATTCTACCAGGGGAACTCTGTCAGCTTCCTTTATAGGCACGTGCCTCCGTTTACTCATCTGTCAAATGGGGACACAGCTTCTTCTGGACAAGGTGAATGAGAAAGAATCAACCTGACAAAAGATCATTTATTTTGCAGATTCAACATTTTGATATCTATTATAGTTATTATAGCTGTGCAGAGAGAGAGAGAGAGAATATCATTTTAAGAAGTTTAATAACCACTCCATAAAAGAGTAATGTATGTGATTTAAAATTTTGTTCACATATGCATAGCTCCTGTGATTTTTTTACTGTCAGGAAATCCTGGCTGATTTCTAACTTAAGTCGGGTCTCCGGTGGTGTTGCACCTATTCGCTCCCATGCATTTTCTACTGAACATGGGCGTCCCTCGGCGTCTCTGCTGGGCATGGGGCTGCATTGCTGTCCTGATGGGTCGCCTCGCCCTGCCCTCTGGGTGCCTGCACTTAGGTGGTGGAAGAGTTTAAGGTCCTTGCCTCCCAGCTCAACTTGTCCCCTGGAGGAGTAGATCTCACAGGGCCTGCCTCCTGCTTCCAGACAGGAAGCTCCTCCCCTGCCCCTGCTGTTCCTTCCCTGGGAACAGCCTGGGCACATCCTTTCTCTCCCCTCGCAGAGCTCCAGCATCACTGGTAGAGATCAGAAGTCACTTTGAGCCTTGGAGTCCTGCATTCCAAGATTCTTCCTGGTCTGAGAAGATACAGGGAGGCAGAAAAGGGCAAGAACAGGAGGGAAGGATAGCGTATTCATCCCCAACTGGAGATGTAGACATTGTGAGGTGGGGATTTGATAGGGTTAGGGGTTTTAAAAATATGTGCCTGTGGGTAAATTACTTGGTGGTGGTGGTGGGCGGGGGGCTCAATCGTTCAGGAGAAGGCCCTGTGAAATTGAATCACTGCTGGTCTAAAATATATTGTCAAGTGCGAATGTTGGAGGAGGAGAGGGAGAGCCAGAAGCCCACTCATGCAAATACAGGGACATAAATGACTCAGTTTTCTTCTCCATAAAGAAGATAATGACGCCGAGTTGCTTTGCTGGCAGGTTAGCTAATGAGTGGGTGTTGTGTTAATTAACGTCGTAAAGATTTGCAAAAGCTTCAAAACTTTAGAAGTACTTTGGTGTGGTGTGATGCCCGGTGCGTTAGCCACAGGAAGAGTCTGGGAAAGAGAAAGCTGGTGGTAGAGAGCAGAAGACTGCAGACCCCCAGGCAAGGCCAGTTCAAGGTTGAGTCAAGGAATCTAAAGTAGGAAGAGGACCATCCTCAGGATGCTAATGCATTTTTCTTGATGAAATGGGAACGCACTACTTTAGATGCTTTTGGCTGCAAGTAATCAAACCCTTACTAGCAGAGGCTTGGGAAATTAGGTCATCAATGAAGCCCGGAGGTAGGGTGTCAGATACTCAGTAATAGTCTCTGGAACCCAAGATCTCATATTCTTTTTTAAAAATATATTTTTATTGATTTCAGAGGGGAAGGGAGAGACAGAAACATCAATGATGAGAGAGAATCATTAATCAGCTGCCTCCTGCACACCAGCCTCTGGGGATCGAGCCTGCAACCCAGGCATGTGCCCTGACCGGGAATCGGACCGTGACCTTCTGCTTGATAGGTAGACACTCAACCACTGAGCCATGCCAGGTGGGCCAGGATCTCAGATTCTTTATCATGCTTGAGATGTGGGGTCTCTAGTCCATGTGTGGGAGGTGGCTGCATTTCCCTAGCTCTCACACCATCACCTGAACATGACCAAAGACAGGGACCAAGAGGGCCTGCTTCTTTTCCATCAGGGAGGGATTCTGAGCCTATCTACTGTGCAAGGTGCTCATCCATCGCTGCAAAGGAGACAGGAAAGTGACTTTCTAGCATTTTAAGCCTGTGTTGCGGGAGGCAGGCTCTGCAGGTAGACAAGAAAGGAGGGGAGGCCCTAGCTCAGTGGTTCTCAACCTTCTGGCCCTTTAAAAACAGTTCCTCATGTTGTGACTCAACCATAAAATTATTTTCGTTGCTACTTCATAACTGTAATTTTGCTACTGTTATGAATTGTAATGTAAATATCTGATATGCAGGATGGTCTTAGGCGACCCCTGTGAAAGGGTCGTTCGACCGCCAAAGGGGTCGCGACCCACAGGTTGAGAACCGCTGCCCTAGCTGGTTTGGCTCAGAGGATAGAGCATCGGCCTGGGGACTGAAGGGTCCCAGGTTTGATTCCAGTCAAGGGCGCATGCCGGGGTTGTGGGCTTGATCCCCAATAAGGGGCATACAGGAGGCAGCCAATCAATTATTCTTTTTTTAAAATATATTTTTATTGATTTCAGAGAGGAAGGGAGAGGGATAGAGAAATAGAAACATCAATGATGAGAGAGAATCATTGATTGGCTTCCTCCTGCACGCCCCCCCCCCCACTGGGGGGGATTGAGCCCACAACCCCTGCATGTGCCCCTGGCCAGAATCGAACTGGGACCCTTCAGTCCACAGGCCGATGCTCTATCCACTGAGCCAAACCAGCTAGGGCAATGATTCTTTCTCATCATTGATGTTTCCATCTCTTTCTTCCTCTCCCTTCCTCTCTGAGATCAATAAAAATATATTTTTTTAAAAAAGGAGGGGAGGAAATAAAGGACTTTATATAGATGTCAGCACCTTATGCCTTTGTAAACAATGGGTTTATAGATAAAGATCTGGGGTTCATTGGGAAATCTTCACTCTGTGAACACCTGAGACAGTTGTGCAGCTTCTGCCCAATTGCCGCGATCCGCTTGACTAATTAGTCTCTCCACAATCCCCGCCTCTCCGCATTCAGGCTGTAAAGCTTTGGCTATGCCATGCCTTGTCCCACTCCCGGATCATCCACACAGACCTCCCTGGATATACCAGATTCCTCCCTGGTAGCTCATGCAACAGAGAGTATATGGATGAGCACTTGGGGACCATAGCAGCTTTGCATTCCTCTGAGGTTTATTGCAAAACCGGATATGGTGAAATAGGTGCATGGCAGCCCTGAACACCAATGCCCAACCCTGCTCGGGCCTGGAGAAGTGGGGGCAGGCCATTGAAAAATCAGGCAGAAGGCCTGATGAGAAATTAGTCAGATGTGCAGTGACCCTGTCTAACCCACAGGCTTCCATCTGCTTGTGCCTTTCCTCCCAAGCGCGGGACCAGTTGTGTGTGTTCACTAACCAACTGGCCATCCTGCCTCTCCTCTCCTCCAACTGCCCACCGGCAGCGGCAGAGGTTCCTCCCCGCCAGACCAGAGCAGCCCTGGAAAAATGTTCCTTCTCCTCCCTCTTTCCTGCTGCATTTTTCATCATTAAAGGGAAAATGTCACTTGGGTGACAGATATTAGTATGATGGGTGTCAGGAATGAATCTTCCTTTCTCTGTCGGCCTGGCTTCACACACTCCTAAGACAATGTTCTGTTAAAAGTCCACTTCCATTTCCCAGTCGAGTGGGAGAAGGGCAGGCATTGGCCGTGATGGATGGATGGGCTCAGCTGCGGCGGGAGCCCGGCCAGGGGCGCAGCTGCAACCTGACCCTTCCACCACCAGGCAAAGCTTGAGGGGGTTTCTGGGAAACGCCTGCCTTATTTCTGGCCGAATTCTGCTGGAACAGAGTCTTAAAAGCACAAAACCTGCAGCTCTACTTGGTGACAGGCTTCTGAGAGAGAGAAGATTTGCCACCATCAATGGCCTAGAGGTTGATAGAAATCCAACCCCGGATGTTGGGCAGCAGGCCTAGAAGTGAAAGGTTTGGTTTTGTTTCAGCAGAAATGTGAGCCGACCTCTCTAGGTGTTTGCCTAGGTGCAGCTCTGAGACCTGAAGGAGCTGGAGGTAATAGCATGCCCCCCACCAACCCCAACCCCCCCCCCGCCCCGCCCCGTAGCACGGCTCATCTGATGCTCCACACAAAATACCATTCAGAACTAATTTACAGCTCATTTTCCTCGTGGGCGAATTAAGGTAATAGTACCTAGACATCTCTCTCAATTACTCAGAGACCCATTCAATTCCATGCGTGTTTATTGAACTCATACACTGGGCCACATACCTGGTTCAGCCTTGGGAAGGAACAGAATGAACAAGAAAGGGTACCTGCCTGCAGAGAGCCGTGGCCCACTAGGGAAGATCAGACAAATAAACATTCAATTATGATACAATATGTATAATGAGTTTTATTTCTCTCATTGAAAGTCTTTGTTTTTAACCAATGGGGGGGAGGATGGGGGGGAGGAGCATGGTTCATCAGTAAAAGTAACGTTTCGTGAAGGAAATGGAAGTTTAACCGGTGCTTGATGTTTGGATGGGATTTAGACATGTGTGGCTGGAAGGAACGTGAATCCTGGCAGAGACAAAGTCTGAGTAAATACCAAGTTTGAGATGTGCAAAGAGACCGAATAGTCACAGGATGGTGGATGAGGGTGGGGAGTGGGGCTGCCACAGAGACCAAGACCAGAAAGCTAGCTTGGGGTATTTCCAGGGCCTTGACTGCCAGATTTGGAATTTGAACCATACACCACAGGCAGGGCGGCCCCTGAAATTTCCTGAACAGATATAGACCATTAAAGAGCAGGGGAAGAACATAGACAGTCAGGATTTCCTGACAGTAAAGAACCATATTTTATTTTTTAAGTATATTTTTATTGACTTCAGGCAGGAAGGGAGAGGGAGAGAGAGATAGAATCATCAATGATGAGAGAGAAGCATTGATTGGCTGCCTCCTGCACACTCCACACTGGGGATTGAGCTCACAATCCGGCATGTGCCCTGAGCGGGAATCAAACTGTGACCTCCTGGTTCATGGGTCAATGCTCAACCACTGAGCCACACTGGCTGGATGGGAACCATATTTTAGAAAGATGAAGCTGGTTTCTGTATATGGAGTTGTTTATATCAGCAATTATGTACCCAAATATTATTAAACAATATTTGTAATGCCCTTATCGCTTTGCAAAATTCAGTTTATAGATAAAATAAGCTGGCTACACACCTACTTAAAAAATGACCTAATTGTTTATACAAGAGAAATAAATAAGAAAAGATTGGTAAATAGATGTAAAATACATCTTTAGGCACACCCACACCATAGGATTCCCGTAAACGTACTGGTCCAGAGCAGCCTGGCACAGGGATGTAGGATCGGGACTCAGATGCCATGAGAGGCATTCCCGTTGGTCCCATGACGTTCTAAACTAGAGAACAATCTCTTGGTGATGATCCGAACAAATCAAAACACAGCCTTTCCTTCGCTTATAGGTGGCTTCATTCCTGGAGGTTCAGGGAATGTGAAAACCTTGCAGACACACTTCATGTTTATATCTCAAACGCAGTAAATGTTAGGCTCTTGATTTTATTTTTTTTAAGTAAAAAGGTTCCTCCCACCTGAAGGTCCGGCAGGCATTTGACATGTGACTGACTATCTCTACGTTGTTGAGAGCCTTGCCTCCCTGACCCCATGCATCTACCAAGTGGCAGGAGCACCTCCCCAATCATGGTGACAACCAATCTCCCCCCAACTTTTTACCACTCCCCATGGAGGAGTCCATGCCACCCCTGTCGGACAGCACTGGTTTAGGTGCAGGCAGAGTTGGGAGCCGATGAGCGAAGATTAAACAAAATAGTGGAGAAAAGAACCAATGGCGCCTTAGCTGGATCAGTGAAGTTGGGAAAAAAAAAAGGAATTTCAGGAGACATTCCTACCCAAGTGAGATAAGGAATGCAAATGTCCACAGTAAAGTTTAAAGCGCTATGCAAATATTATTACTGCAAGAGCTAAATGCCATTACATGCACTTCACAGAAAGGAAATCCCAGGCACTAAAAAGGTACAGTGATTTTTTTCCAAAGACACAGAACAGGTCAGAGATTGCATTAGACACTCAGTGCCTCAGACCCACACTTCCACTGTAATTGCTCACGCAAAGGAGCTTCTACTCAGCGTGGGTCATTATAAGCAGAGAACTAGAGCGGAGCAAATGCAAAGGTGGATACAGCTTCTAGAAATAGTCAAATTCCAAGGGCCCATTTAGCGCCCCCTGTTTCCATGGAATGCCTGGAAAACTCCAGCATCCCCAAACAGAGATCAAGGTTCTACAATCCACTCACTTCGGTGTTTGCTTAAGCCTCTAGATATTCAGCAGTAACATTTAAGACAAAGGGGAAAAGATAATTACAAGGAGAATTTTTTTCAAGATATTAAAGGTTAACAGGATTCTTGGCATTTGTGTCCTGTCAATTTCCATGTAATTATGCTCAATTCCCAGAATTCAGAGTCAGTTGTAAGGCTTAAAGATGATATCCTTGGAAAATAATTTATAAGATAGTTTCTCAAATTTTTCAGGTTCAAACCAAGCACCCTGGCTAATAGTCTGATTATTATTAATGTTATTCTTGGATGGAGAGTGGTAGGAGGTCATAAATTGGATGTTGGGATTAGAACGGACTTTTTTTTTCTGAGAATGCGATGAGCTGGCTTTCCTAAGAGCAAAATGAGTGTTCTGAAAATATTTATAAATTTCTTTTATTTTGGTTTGATCAATAATAAAAATATGAGAAGGGCACCTCAGTTTCTTAGAACCCTACCGCCTCTTGGAAGAAAAAAGGGGTCTGTGTTAGAGATGTCTGTGTAGGGGAAGGTACAGCTAATTGGCCTCATGGAGAAATGTTGAGATGTTAGATTCTAGATGTTTTTACATCTTTATTCATTCAGGCATCCTTCTTACATTGATTTGTTGTTGAATACATTTTACCTTGTTCTGAGCTGAGACAGAGTGATTATGAATAAGACACTGCCCCGTCCCTTTTCTGCTTTGCTGTAATCTTGTACTTTCCCTTTGTAATATGTATTCCACTAGTGATTCATTGATTATCTGTACAGTTATTTCTGTTGGTCTCTGCGGCAGACTGTAGCCTTGGGGGCTGGATGGAGAGTAGAACAGTTCCTATTGTACCACGTCACCTATCCTGGTACATTCTCCTTCAGGAAGTGTGAAAAGGGTGTTTGCATCTCAACTGGGCAATCAGAAACAATCCTTCCAACTAACTTATTTGAACCTTGATTTTGGAGAACATTTTCTAGAGCAGTGATGGCGAACCTATGACACGCGTGTCAGAGGTGACACGCGAACTCATTTTTTTGGTTGATTTTTCTTTGTTAAATGGCATTTAAATATATAACACAAATATAAAAAATATAAATCTTTGTTTTACTATGGTTGCAAATCTCAAAAAAATTTCTATATGTGACACGGCACCAGAGTTAAGTTAGGGTTTTTCAAAATGCTGACACGCCAAGCTCAAAAGGTTCGCCATCACTGCTCTAGAGCCTTCTGGTTCTGGGCGTTCCATTTCTTTGGATCTCTGGGGGTCAGTGCTTATCAGGAAATAAAAGTGACTCACACAGCTTCCCAAATGAAGTTCTAGTTAGATACCTTCTGGAGAAGCGAGTTATGGAATATAAGCTAAGAACCTAGCTAGGCCTCTGTATGCATTCATTATCTATTGTTTTGGGCTAGTTCTTTCCCACTAGATTGAAAAATGTAGAATAACATACAACTGATGGTTCCCCATCATGCCCTGAAAATGAGGTTGACACAGAAAAGCAGTGGGATGGAAAAGACTTTGAGACCAAGAGTTAAAGACTCTGCAATGCAGCTCTTCCGCTAATCAAAGTTGAGCCTTTGGGAGGAGGGAGTTGGTGGGTGTGTGGAAAGTGCCTAAGTCTATCAGGAGGTGACATCCAGGAGATCCAGGAAGCAATGAGTGCAGGGCAGGGTAGGAGTCCCAACCCTTTGTTAAGAGTGTGGGTCAGGAGTCAGCTCTGGGGAAGGGGCTGAGGGATTGGGTGGTAAGAACAGAAGGCAGGCCAACTAGTTCTGTCCAAAAGGGGCTTTCCCCCTGCTCCGGGCTCATTTTTGACACAAATCTCTCTCTCTCTCTCTCTCTCTCTCTCTCTCTCTCTCTCTCACACACACACACACACACACACACACACACGTACACACAGATTTTCTTGCAGCATTTTAAACATGCTCTCACCAACTGTTCACCCATATGCTAGAATGGGTGGCTGTAAGGTGTGCGCAGGAAAGATAAGCATAATTCCTTATCCCTGGCAATGGAGATAAATAGAGTGACCACGTAGATAGAAACTTGACATTAGAAAGGTCGGACTGGGTCATATCAATTTAGATGTCCTAGTTACCAGTTTTGGACAGTGGCAATTCTGCATGGGAATCCTATTACAAAGGTTAGAGCTATGTATCAGACACCCCTAACCTAATAAACCAGTGAGGGTCTGTCACCCACTAATTTATCCAAACCCTTCCTTATCTTATTTAGATATTATTTTTGCCTGTATAACCTTTTATGCAGACATGTTTGTTTTTATTAAAAGACCATCTTTTAATTTATTGGGGTTCTTTTTTATTTCTAGAAGAGTTTGGTCATTAAATATGTGGACACCCTACCCTTATACTTCATAAATACCAAATGTCTTCATCTCCTTAATGTTCCTACATTTGAAGTCCCTGCCAGAAAGTCATTTTAATATTTGAATTTTTCTCCAGTTGTACTATTCACTTAAATTCAACAAATATGTCTCAGAAACCTATTATGTGCCAGCAATTGTGTTAGGCTTTAGGAATATAACAGAGAAAACACAGAACTTAAGTCATTATGAGTATTATGAATGTTAAAAGTACTGATTCAATGGGCATTTACCTTAGAATAGAATGGTTAGCTAAGGTCTTTAGAGGAAGTTAGAACTGAAAAGGATGGATAGGACTTAGTCAGGAAAATGTAAGGGCAGTGTTTTAGTGTTTTAGGCAGAAATGCCTCAGGCACAAAGCCTCTGAGTTGAGAAAGGGGAACCAGTGGGATTAAAATAATAATACAGTGAGGCCTTGACTTACAAGTGTCCCGACTAACGAGTTTTTCGAGATACGAGCTGTCTCTTGGCCCATTTTTTGCTCTGAGTTTCTAGCTAAAATTCGGGTTACGAGCCAGTTTCAGATACCCCACCGCTAGTTGGTGCAGCGAACGTCACAGTGAACGCCACAACATCAGCCCAGCATCACGTGTTCACTTTTTGATTTGACATTACGAGTAATTTGAGTTACGAGCTCTGTCATGGAACGAATTAAACTCGTAAGTCAAGGCCCCACTGTACGTTAAAATAAAGACCAACTTGACTCCATGAGGGTGGAGGCACCAAGAAGAAAAAGTGGAAGTAGACACAGGCCACGCCTTCAAGACTCAGAAACCACATGAAAGATTTAGGGCTTTTTCAAATTGGATGTGGAGCCACTAAAGAATGGATCATAGAGGGACATCATCAGAAAATCAGGAAACGTCATTTCAATGTGGACCCTGGCAAGAGCAGATGGAGACATTCATAGATGAGGGGATCTCAGGAGTCCCAGGAGGAAAACAGGAAAGCATGATGGCTTAGGACAGAGGGAAGCAGTTGAGAAAGGTGGCTGGCTGGCTGTAAACCCACAGAAGAGAGGAGGATTAGGTGAATCATGTGGGAGGGTCCAGTGGGGAGGCAGGAGAGATTAAAAGTGACTCCTAATTTCTCACTTCAGAAATTGGATACATGAAGTTTTCATATTATTTGTGAGGCACAGTGATAACTTTTATTAGTAATATTTGAATGCAGTATAACAGTATCCCACATATTACGCATAATATAGAATACTGTAATTTTGCATAAAGACAACATTTCTTTATTTCTATTTTTCCCCCCAATATCCTAACAGCCATAAAATGTTTGACCTAACATTTATTTTTTGGCAAAAAATCCAGATACCTGCAGATACTAATATGTTGTCTCATAGTCCAAAATGTGTTGTAGGAGGAGAGCTCAGAGCCACTTGCATGACTGCTTCCAAGATGGTTCTCCTGTGTTGTGAGAGAATAGTCACGAGCTACCATTGGCGGAGTCTGTACCACACAGTACTATCTCATTTAACCTCGCAGCAAATATATGCCGTAGTGACATTCCTAGTTAGTACAGGAGAAAATTGAGGCTCCAATAGGTAAGATAATTATCCAAGGTCAAGCTGGCAATTTGCTGAGCTTGGACTTAACGTCAGAGCCATTAACTCCAAATTCCATGCTTGGTTTTCTCCTCATCACTGCTCCTTATTCCACTGCCCAGCGTCCAGCATCTTAGAAGCACACTTGAGATGACTTTTCCTAAAACATGTTACATGGCCTTTGCCCGCTTCTTTACATGCTCTCATAACTTTGTGGATTACTTGCAGCTCATCCATGTCAACTGAAGATTTAGTTAATGAAGGAAACGTAATGTCTCCACAAATTTAGAAGAGTTCTTTATGAATTCCCTTTGACAGATTGTTGGTAAAAATATTACATTGCACAGCCGGCTTGGCTCAGTGGTTGAGCATTGACCTATGAATTAGGAGGTTGTGGTTTGATTCCCGGCCAAGGGCGTATGCTGGATTGCAGGCTCGATCCTCAGTGTGGGGCGTGCAGGAGGCAGCTGACCAATGATTCTCTCTCATCATTGATGTTTCTCTCTCTCTCTCTCCCTTCCTCTCTGAAATCAATAAAATATATTTAAAAATATTACGTTTGGGGTGAGAAAGGAGTCCTAATATATGGTGACAGGAGAAGATTTGACTCTGGGTGGTGGGCAAACTGCAATATACAGATCCTATAACATAGAAACCCACACCTGAAACCTATATGTTCATGTTGGCCAATGTCACCCCAATACATTTCATAAAAAAAATAAAATAAAAATAATATCACATTTGGTTTGTCCCAGCAAGTCTCCCTTGGGGAAATCTAGTATTACTACTTCTCCATATAGAAACATGTCAATCTAGCCTTGATTTGTGTTTGAGCTTTTAAGCTAATGTTCTACCTTTGGGAAAAAATAGTATCCTCATTACACACTTTTTTATTATTATTAAGTCATCTTTGATCTTGACACCTTGTCAAAACTGTTGTGAAAGCCTCGATAAATTATTTTCACGTGTTGTCACTTCTTCACATGTACACTTCCAACATCTTCCCTGTTCTCTCCCTGAGCTTACAGCTACCTGAGGAGCATTTAAGTCCACGTTCCCAAGCCACTGACAGATTGCTCAGGCTTTCTCACTACCTGTAGCTTTGTAGTCAACTAGATAGAGAAAGTGCACAAAAGGTTCAGGGGAGTCATTCCTCTCCAGGAGGGAAGACATCCCAATTCCCAGGTGAGAAGAGAGGTGACATTCTCCCCGCAGCCTTCCCTGCTTCACTGTGAAGGCCCTGAGCTCAGAGTGGTAATGAGTAAAGATGGAAAAGATGGACCGATAAGTTAAAAGCCAGGATAATGCAAAGCATACAGCAATGTGTTCACTTATTTCCTGCATTTCTAAATCACAATAAAATAAAGAATAAAGAACTTGGAATACAAAGGATTTTTTAAGACACTGTGAGGATTATGTAGTATCTTGGGTCTCACTTGACAGTGACTGAAATAAAGGGACAAAAGGAAGGGGGGTGGTTTGTGTATTAGCTTAATTAGAAATACAAAGAAGCGTGGCTCCTAGAGGCAGGGGCAAATGCAAGCCTTCCGCAAGCAAACAGCAGAGAATATGGTTAGTCCTCTTACCAATGTGCGGTATGTCTTCCCGTCCACCTATCTTCTTCTCTCCCATGCCCTCATATTTCTCTCACCGTTCCCTTCTCTGGCTCCATGCTCTCTGCCTCACCACCCCCTCTCCAGGCCCTGCAAGGCAGACAGTGCACATGTATAAATCTAACTCAGGGACTAAAACCTTTAGGGTAAATTATTTTAGTCTCAACCAATTCCCACGTCTTGAGGAAAATTAACTCAGCTTGAACACAAACCCGTCTGATTAGGTGTTTATCTTTAATCCACATGGTTCACTAGTAAACTGGATGAAACCAGTGGGTGAGTGTGTGTGTGTGTGTGTGTGTGTGTGTGTGTGTGTGGTGTGTGTGTGTGTGTGTGATGTTGAAATATTGTAAATGTTTTATAAACATAGCAAAATAACATCCCAGAAGTTCAGCCGGGACCGCATTTATAATAAAAAATATTGATTGATCTCAGGGATAGCAAAGATCAGTTCTACCCAATTACACTCTCACTGCCCCTTACAAAGCAGTGTGACTCAGGGATTATTTCACAGCTCTTCCTCTTTTATATAAGACTGCTATTATAAAATGTTTTTTGTGACACATAAGATACTATATATGTATATGTATGTGTCCATATCTGTGTATGCAGAATTTGCTCTGTACCCAAAATGGCTTATCCTAAGAAATTCAATAGACTGAGACAAAAACACAGCAGAATGAGAGTAAAATACAAAGTCCAAATGGAAAACATCACTAGTACAAGAAAGGGGGGGGGTGAGAGAGAGAGAGAGAGAGAGAGATTAAAAATATAAAGGAGAGGAAGGAGAGAAATAGTGATAGGGAGCACATAATACTCCCTTACTGAAGAGTTGGGAAAAATAGGCCCCCAGAAAGTCAAAAGACACAGGTTATAAAACTTACTGGTCCAGTTGACCTCTACGGCTCTTCCAAGCATGATGTTCTATCAGCCCCGTCTTAAAAGGATGACTTAAATATTCTCTTTATGGCTGGATGCCTAGCAGAGACCACGATCTAGACGGCCATGCTCCAGCTAGGCTTTAGGAGAAGATTCCCAAATGGGCAATTAATTTAGATTTAATAGGACAGTTACTGTAAGTTTAAATAAATGCCAGTTAAATATTAAGAGCATATTTATTGAAGATGAACAGTGCTGGTTGCATTGTGGGGTTTTCTCTTCCTTCAAGAAACCCTTTATCAGAAGAATTTCATCTTCTTGGCTCTCCCATCAGCTTGGCTTAGAGGCGGTGCAGCTCAGTGATTGCTTTGCACAGCGCTTTTCTGGCCTCTGAAGGGCGAGTGAGAAGAGTGGAAGGACCAGATGCGGAGGGCTGTTCCCCACTGGAGGATGAATAGGAAGCATAGCTGCTTCTCATAAGAGGGTTAGGCAGCATCAAACTATAGCCTATGAGAGTTGGAAGGGTCCTTGGAAGCCATCTAATCCAAACTCCTCCTGTAGACAGAAAGCGGAAGTGACTTGGGCAGCTTCATACAGTCAGTAAGCGGGCAACTTGAGGCGTGAATTCAGTACCCTTGACCTCCAGCCCCTCCACTGAGCTGTCATCTTATTCTGGAACAGTTCTTTTAACTTTCTAAAGGGCATTAGCCCATTTGGCTGCACTGACATTCCATCTTCTCAAAGACCCATTTATGAAGTTGTTGTTTCTCTTGAAAAAGCGAAATATTCAAGAAAGCAAGTGGCTTATGTAAGGTAACATAATGATGGCCTTAGTTGAGACTAGAATGCAGATCTTCTGGTTTAAAAATGAAATTTACAAAATTGTCACCTCTAATAAAAAATACAATGGAGCCCACATCCTTATTTTTTTATATATATATATTGATTTCTGAAAGGAAGGGAGAAGGAGAGGGAGAGAGATAGAAACGTCAATGATGAGAGAGAATCATTGATCAGCTGCCTCCTGCATCCCCCACACTGGGGATCAAGCCTGCAACCTGTGCATGTGGGAATCAACTATGACCTCCTGGTTCATAGGTCAACATTCAACCATTGAGCCACACTGGCTGGACAAGCCTGTATGTTATTGAGCAAATTCTTGTCTCATTATAATTTGCCTCTTCTACCACTGCTCTTGACTGGGGAACAGTGAGTAAAACCTCTAAAGAAAATGAAGAGAAGGATGAAAGGCAAACATGTGTAACAGGTGGTTGTGTAAGGAGAAAAGCATACAGGGGCAGATGTAAGACAAGTTCCTCTGACAGAAAATTAGGTTTTTAAACTCCAAGTTGGGGGCTGGTGAGCTGGCATTCAAAGAGCTCTTTCTAAATGAGAAGGCACTGCCTGACTGCTTGGGCTGCATCCTGAAAACACTAGAATGTGTCTATTCATGCATGTAGACGAATGTAACCCTGCTCCCTTCTGCAGAGGGTGCCAGGTCATCTTGAAGCATGGCCCTGGGATGGTTAACAGTAGAAATAAAGAGCAATGACTTGGGCACAGGATATTATTATCAACTAGAGGCCTGGTGCAGGAAAATTTGTTCATTTGTGCAGCCAGGAGCCCTCGGGGGATGTTCACCTGCCAGTTTAGGCCCGCTCCCCAGGGGATTGGGCCTAAGCTGGCAGTCAGACATCACTCTGGCAGCCTGGGAGCCCTCAAGGGACGTTCAACTGAGCGGGCCTAAGCCGTAGTCGGACATCCTTAGCGCTGCCAAGGAGTCGGGAGAGGCTCCTGCCACTGCCGCTGCACTTGCAACTATCAGCCCGGCTTGTGGCTGAGCAGAGCAACCCCTGTGGGAGCTCACTGACCACCAGGGGGCAGCTCCTGTGTTGAGTGTCTACCCCCTGGTGGTCAGTGTGCGTCATAGCAACCGGTTGTTCCACCATTAGGGTCAATTTGCATATTACCCTTTTATTATATAGAATAGGATAACCAGTCTGCAATGTAGTTGGAGGAGGCTCTGGATTCAGCCACAGGCCCATGGGAGCAGAGAAGGGCAAACACCTTCAGCAGAAGGCGGTCAGAGGGTAGCCCTCACCTTAGGATGAGCTGGAGCTGTCTTTTCTTTTTTTTTTTTTTAGTTTATTTCTCTACCTTTCAGGTATACATGGGAACGTGACAGATACAAGTTCCCAGCTGCCACAGACAGACAAAGCCCTACCCTGTTTCTCCAGCTCAGGCCTATATCCTGTTTGTGCTTTTGAAGAACACCCCAGGGGTTGCGATACTGGGGTGAGAACCAGAGGGTCACTCCTCTTCTGTCCTGGTTTGAAAGCTAAGCCACTTCCCCTTCTGACCACATCCCAGCATGAGGTTTCTGCTCTGTCCCTGGGATGAAATCCTCCAGGATGTATACACAGATGGTGTTCACAGGCCCTTGCTCCTAGGGCTCCTAGGTCCTTTGAATGAATGGCACCTGGAGCTCCTGTGAATGGGGGGAGCACTTCCACTGGTGTCCCCCCACCGCCTTTCCCAGTCCAGTAGCATAGGAACTGCCATGTGGGTCATTCCTGCCGTGTAGCAGGCCCTGCGCCAAATTCTCTACATCTCTCGTCTCATTTCATCCTCACAGCAGCTCGGCAGTGGGTACCATTATCAGCGCTATTTTACAAACAGGTTAACTTATTTCCCCAAGGTCACCCCGTTAGTAATGGAGAAGATGAGTGTTTGACTCCTGGTCTGTCTGAGTCCAAATCCCATGGTCATTCCTAATCAATAAATATGTACTGAATGAATCGATGCAGGCATGAACGCAGCATCCTGGAGCAGTTAGAGGTTTTCAATCAGACACAGCCCTTCAGACATCCCATCCTTCCTTTACATGAGCGCCCTCTGAGGCTATAAAGGCAGCTTCTGCCCACGCTCCTCCCAGGCTTGAGCTGGGAAGACCCTGTGGGGTCTGCCTGCACCTAGAGTCCCGCCCACACTGCCCGTCCCTTTTCTCCTTCTCACTGTTATGTCCCGGGTAAAAGTCATTTTCTTAGGGGAACTTTTCCCGATCTTCCAGATGCCAAGATAACCTTCTGTTACCAGCATCCTTCCATGTACTCCTCATAAGGTTTTTCCTAATTATCGCCACTGTTTTGTAAAATTCCCCCTTGACCCTTTGTATGCCGTAAGCTTCTATAAACGCCAGCAGCGGGCCTTCCCCACACACCACGCGCGTGTATAGCTGGGAAAAAAAAAAAAAGCTGGCAATGTTACACCTGGTGATTTCCAGTTACAGGCAATCAGGCAATTAATTCACACACATAAATTAGCACGACCTGAGAAAAGACAATATTATGCCACCCACTTGCCATCCAGGTTATATGAACGACATTTTTGGGGGGAAATATCCACTGATTGGAAAAAAAATCTATGTGGAAATGGTGTTTGGTATGCTCTTCTACTAGTATTGGTACAAAACAGTGAAAAGAAACCAAATACTTTTGTAAACTATGTAATGTTCCGTTATGTGTTGTATTGTGTTTCAAACTTTATCATACACTGAGGCAATTTTAATTTTTTTAATAATAACTAAGTGTAAGTAATACTTTTTTTTTTCAACTGTGTATGTAAAATGTTCTTTGGCAGAATTTAAAAAAGATGTTTTCCCTAAGTGGCAGCCCTGACCAACTTTAAAAATCATTTTTCGTGAGAATTGTCAAGTGAAAATATTCAACAACACCCGAATTGTGAGGAATATAGTCATTGTTATAAGATTCATTGCACATTGATTTTTTTAAAAATTAAATTCAAAATATCATGGCGTGTGGGGATGGTTTCTGTTTTGGACGCGTGGCAGTTCACCGGTTTTAAAACCTGCCTCTCCGGCTACAAAGGGTGCTTCGTCAGGGTAAGCCTCCCTCCTCCACAGCTTCAACCCACCACCCCAAGCCCAGCTGGCATCCAGGGTGAAAAACACTTGTTTCCTGGGTCCATGCATTTCTTCCCTACATTTATAAATCCTTGAGAGCATCCCTTCCCCTCCAAAAGCCATTCTACATGAAGCTTAGGCAGCCGTGGTCAGTGTCTGGCTCTCAGGACAAGTGTAAAGGGACAAACTGTTCCCAAGGGCAGGCCAGTCTCAGCTTGTTGTTCTCAGCAGTGAGTGTTCGCAAGGGCTTACAGGGAGCCTGGGCTTGAGGTCAGTGTCACTTCAATCCTGAAAAATCATTGTTTGGCTGCCTCTTGCGCGCCCCCTGCTGGGGATCTAGCCCGCAATCCGGGCATGTACCCTTGAACTGAATCGAACCTGGGACCCTTCAGTCCGCAGGCCTCTGCACTTTAGGCGTCTCTTATGAGGTTTTATGGCTTTCGGAGTCCATAGGTCGTCTAACCTTTGCCATTTCTTTCTCTCCTCCTTCTCCATTCTCTCTCTGAGTGACCTCTTTCTTCTCTGTGGAGCCTTCTTCCTTGCTTTTGCTCTTCCTGTTGAAACCCTAACAAGCTAGAGGCCAGCCCAGCTGGACCATTTTATCTGGACCCTCTAGTCATCCAAGAGGAAGCATGGTGAGTAGTTTTCCCAGGGTCCAGCCCTGCCCTACTTCTCTGGGGGCCTCTCTTTATCCATATCGGCCCCGCCTTTTCTGATGACAGCTTCCAATGTCTATTCGGTGCCAGGCCACGCTGACCGCCCTGCATTTATCATCTTCTTTTCTTCTTGCCTGCGCTCCAATTTGGAATCTCCACCAGGAGAGGGGGGCCTTTCGCCTTTTTAGAGAAGGAGAGGAGCTGGCATTTCTTAAGCGAGTGCTCCTGTGTGGCATAGTCACAGCTCTTTAACTAACCCAGGCTTGGTGTAGGTAGTCCAGTAAAACAAAACAGCAGCTGATTTCCCTCTCACCGGAATCCTTCCCGTTCCAACCCTGCTGTAGCGCGTAGATGCTTCTCCGTCTGCCAGAACCCTCCCCTTACCTCTGTCCCCCCCCCCCCCCCCCCCCCCCCCCCGCCAGCCCTCGCAGTCTGCAGGCCAGTGCCTGCTCACCCCTGCTTTGCGGTCATGGGATCATTAAAGGCAATAGGATTGTTTTCTTTTGCTCACTCCGTGTGTACGTGTGCGCGAGTGTGTGCGGTGCGTGTGCTTGAAAGGCATTGTCCTGTAGATATTTTTATAACCTGAAGCAATTACAGCTGTCAGCGCCGAGACAAGCTGTGACAAGTTGATTTATGTGTACAGTATGGGTGTATGTAAGCGGGAAGGGAGGAAGGACAGGGAGACGGGGAAGAAGGTGGAGGTGGGTGCTCCTTAGGAGTCTGCTTTCCAGGAGGCAGAAAGGAAGTTGTTTCTATAAAGAGCACAAATAATGAAATGGCTCTGACTGTCATCCCTTTTTCATTAACTTGGATATGCTGGGGAAATAAAGCAAATCCAGCAGTTTCATGAAGCCAGAGACAGGATAGAAGATAAGCCGCTAAATGTTGGTTATATTTAGGGATTAGGGGATGGGCAGGGAGTTGACATGTGATTCGGATCTTCATCTCTTCAAACCACTTCCATAACGAGTTTGGAAGGGATGGGTTCTGCCTTGTTCATTGTGGGGGCATCTCCGGCCTTTCTCCACTTTCTAAACTTCCGTTTTTGAAGAAAGTTTGGGTCCCGGGGTCCAGAGAGCAGGTATGGGGCTGCAAGGGGTTTTACTTTGCTCATCCTGAGCCTCATCTGAGCTGGGCTGGGCCTCCTTTCAGCCAGGGCTGGGATGCCTCAGCTCAGCACCAGCCCTCCAGGGCCAGGGCCAGAGCCAGAGATGGTCATGCAGCCAGAGATCAACTGCATGCAGACTGGCATAAACGAAACATCTTAAAAAGCCTGTGAGAAGAATTATTTTTCTGCTTAGCCATAATAATGAACCGGTCACTGGCAAAATGTATTAATAGAGCATCTTCCACCTTAAATAGATTTCTAAGTATTTTACTGTAGAGTTAATCATGTATGTAGCCCCCTCGGGAAGGCCTGTTGTTGTCATTATCCACATTCCTAGATGCAAAAACTAATGCTCATTTGTACCTACCTGGGAATTAGATGCAAGAGCCAGGATTAGAATTGATCATGAAAGGAACTGTCGCTGCCATTCTCCAGCCTGCAGGGAAATGGCTCCAAAGACACAAGGAGTCCCTCTCCCTCATGGCTGGCCTTTGTGTCCACAGGAGGCAGTAAGGATGCTTTTACAAAGAGGGTTGGGCAGGGAGGAATAGGGGTGGTTAAAATGGATGGATGATTAGAGGTGGCTCCTTGGGTTTTCGGGAAGGAAGAACCCCCAATTCAGCAAACGGAAAGTCAGCAAACATAATCTCACACCTTATTCTGTTATCACGAAATATCTGAACTTGGTGAAATCATTCAATTTCCTATCTCCACAATTTCCCATTGTAGAAAAGGGATGGAATAGGGTCTTGCAAGAATGAACTGATGCTAAAATAGGGGAACTATCATCCTTTTCTTTAAAAAATAGAAATAAATCTCTCCTGCTCTCCATAAATGCTCCCCCCCCCCCCCCCCCCCGCCACCGGTAGTTAAGTCTTTCCTTGTGGCTGTAAGTTGACAATTGATTTTTTAGGTGATATATCAAATGGGAGCGACACACAGGGTTTCCCTGAAAATTAATATCAGAAAGTCACCGGAGGACAGTAGGGAAAATGGGTCTAATGATAGAGCAATTGTGATCTTCAATGTCAAGTTGCTCAACTTTGCATGTTCTGGTCAACTGTTAGGAGAGAAAAGCCAGCCTGCTCAGTCTTTCTTTGCTACCCTGGAGTTTGGCATCCATGCCTGCAGCCCTGACCTCAGTCTCTGCCCATCTAGAGCAATCAGAGAGAGGGGGAGATGGTGGGTGAAATGCTGCGTCCTCCCCAACACACACACACTGCTCACATGAACATGGTGGTTACTACTTGCAAGGTGCAAGGACTTTAATGGCACTAAGACCCTTAGAGTTACAATGCTTCTGTCTCTCTGGTGTTGGCTAGATGGCTCTTGGGAAATAATATATTTCTGTTACTGAACAGTTATTATATATTTAAAAAAGCTTCCTGGTTAGATTTGATAGAAAGTCCAGGGGGGAAAGCCACGGTTGCCGCCTCTCCATCCCCAGGGAGAATATGGGTGAGTGCAGGGAGCTGGGATCTGAAATCCGGGACAAGACCCCACAGCTAGGCAGGCTGGGCTGCTTCTGGCTTCCCTCCTGCTCAGGAGCCAGGCCCAGGAAGGAGCGTGCACCACATTCCATCAGAGCTGAAGTTGAGAGAGAAATAAAAATGTAGGTACCCAGGGACCTGCAGCATCCAGAGAGGGGACCGGGCGTGAACTGAGACGAATCCCATTTTTTCTCCCAGGTTTCAAAAATGTGAGAAACACACCCATTCAGGTGAAATCATTTCTGCCAGAGGGTGAGCTCAGGAAACCTGGGAGCCCTCTGCAAGCCTCAGGGAAGAGGCTCCAGCTGGATCCGGAGGGGGCACTTTTGCAGGGCCAGCATCTTTTAATGTCGACAAAACCAGAATAAGGAATGTAAGTCAGTGTGAGAACTTGAGCAAGATTTCGATGCGATTTTTGTCAGTTTCACACGCGAAGAGGCTTCTGTGATTCTGCGTTTGTTTTGTATATGGAAGATCTTTATTTAGAAAGGTGGTGTCCACGGTGGTGTTTTAAACTAGCTTTTTTTTTTTTTTGAGCGGGGTGGTGGTGAGATGGGTGTGGACTGTTGAATAAAAATGAGATTACTCTAAAACATCCTCCCCAAACTCCAAATGTACTCCACATGCTCATGGAATTAATCGGATCATTTTAAAGGCGCATGCATGCTTGCTGCAGGGTTTTCCTGTCCTCGTTCATTCGCTGGTGACCCTGATGAAGCTGTCTCTGGCTTATTAAAACGGCCTGGTAACTTTGCCTTCTTCATTTGGAAGTGGCAGCTTTTCAAGGCGGGAAACGGTTAAACTGCTCGCCTCTGCCGGTGCACGGCCGCCGGTGGTGGCTGCGCGGCGCGGCGGGGGTTAAGGTGGGCGCCCGCCCGCGCCCCGCGCCGCCCGCCCGCCGGGATGAGCGCGCAGTCCGCCCGCTTGCGTGGCGCCGGCACCGGAGAAAGTGGCGGTCAGTGATGGAGCTGCTGCCATGACAACCCCGGCGGTCGGGGCCCGTGCGTTTTGGGGCTGCTCCCGGGAGGAAGGCGGCGCGGAGGCCGGGGGCGGCCGCTGAGCGTGGCGTCCGCGCGGCTCCGGTGTCGGCTGCGCCTCGCTTTCCCCAGCGAGCGAGGGAGCGAGCGAGGGGCCGCCGCGGGCTGGGTCCGGTCCACCGCCGCCCGGCCGCTCCTGCCTGCACCGCCGGGGCCACTGCCTCCACCGAGACCTGCTCCATCGCAGCTGCTGCTGCTGCGCGCATCTCGGCTCCGAGGAAGTTGACCCGGGCTGGCGGCTGCGGCAGGAGCTCGCCGAGCCTGGTCCCTGCGCAGCCCGCGCCTCCTCGCACACCCCCCCGCTGCCTCCTGCGTGCTCCACTTTCCATCTCCGCTATTGTTACCGATTGCATTTTGCCGGCCATCCTGCCTCTGAAACTTACAAAGAAAGTGTTGCATCTCCCCCGGCTGGAAGCGAGGGATTGCAGCCTGTTCTGCGTGGCCGGATCCGACCCACCCTCCGTTCCCCTTCGGGTACCGAAGTGTTTCTGCCACCCCGAAGTGCCATGTCGGAGCTGCTCAAGGGAAGAAGGGACCTCTGAGACGTGCCCACGCCTCTGCACCTGCCTGGAGCTGCCCGTTCCCCGGTGGCCACTTTCCCCGGCCAAAGCTGCACCGAGGAAGCCCCGTCTGGTTCTCCGAGGCCGGAGCACTGAGGCTGGGTTTGGGGGAGGAATATTAGACTCGGAGGAGTCTGCGCGCTTTTCTCCCAGAAAAAAAAAACCCGCGCCTCTCCATCGCCGCTAGTTCGCTGCTGGGTCCCCACCCCACCCACTTCCTGTGCTCGCCCGGGGGCGTGTGCCGCGCGGCTGCAGGAGGAGTTCGGGGAAGTTGTGACTGTCGAGGATGGGGGTCTGTGGGTACCTGTTCCTGCCCTGGAAGTGCCTCGTGGTCGTGTCTCTCAGGCTGCTGTTCCTTGTACCCACAGGAGTGCCCGTGCGCAGCGGAGATGCCACCTTCCCCAAAGCTATGGACAACGTGACGGTCCGGCAGGGGGAGAGCGCCACCCTCAGGTAGGGAGCTGCACTTCTTCTATGACTTGACATTGACTTGAAAGGGGGCCGGGGAGAGAGGGCTAGGGGTGTGAGTGTGTGCAATGTGCGATGGAGCTCAGATGAGCCAGATGCGATGCTCTGCGGGGGGGTGGGGGGGATGTTGGTAGTTTCATGGGGACCTCTCAGAGGTTCAGGCGATGAGCTGTTTCCCCAGCACTGGCTTCCTTGGCCCGAGACTTGGGAAGCACGAGGGGTGGCTGGGCCAGGAGGTCGCCAGGATTGAGGACTGTGGGACTCCCAAGGCTGGTGGCCATGGTGCCTGGGGCCTGGATGGAGCTCGGTGTGAACAGTCTTCTCTGAAGTGAATGAGTCCCAAAGGACGGGTCTAGCTTCCTGTGCATGCCCTCACTCTGCCCATGGCACCTGGAGTTGCCAGCTGGGCCCTGGCCTCTGGCAGAGCTGCTGTTTTGCCCTGGGCCTGCCTGGGCGCCTTTCCTGGGGGCCTCCAGGCCACCAGCTGGTGGGCAGAAGGGCATGCGTTTCCTGGGTGAGCGTGGTTTTCTGCGACCCAAGTCGTGGAGATGAGTCTGGTTCGTCTGTGGGAAGCAGCATTTGTCCGGGTAACTGTGCTCTGGGTGTTGTCCACCAGCAGTAAGTCAACTACAGTTCAGTGTTGAGTCTGGTCCTGCTTGGCCTGTGGGGTTAAGGTTTACAGCAACTGGAGGAGGAGGAGGAGGAGGAGGAGGAGGAGGAGGAGGAGGAGGAGGAGGATCTTGGTTGTGTTTTGTGTAATGTAGTAAGACGGTCTCCCTGACCACCCTGCCTGCTGAAATGCTGACTGGATTTCCAGAGCCTACAAACTACACCACTCACAGGAGGGCAACACGGAATTAGTGATTACAATGGAATCTTACTCCGGAATTTTGTGGGAGAGTCAGCCTAAGGGGGAAGTTGGGAAGGTTGATGGGAAGAATGATTTCCCTATGTGTCTTTGATGGAATATGCCTTTTTAAATAAAGTTTTCCAAACTGGGGCCATTGAGGCCACGTGACCGTATTCCCATCCTTTGCACATGAGGATTCTTGTTGCTGGTGTCCACTGTTCGACCCCCTGCTGACTGTTCTTCTAAGCTTGGATTGTTTGTGGATGATGCACTTAAAGCAATACTCAGGGGATGGAAAACGGGGAGGAGGGGGCACTGGCGGGACATTGCCAAAGGAAGTGTGTGACTTAAGGACCCTGCAAGACCTATAAGCATCCTGTGCGCCTTTGACTTTGGGGAGCTCACCCCCATTAGCCCAGCGAACCCCTAGTCACTCCTTAGTCCCTGAAACCAGCCTCTTCCACTACGCCCTTTGGGGACTATTTTGAATGAATGTTAAGCATCTAACTAACTCCCGCCCTGAAATAACTGTGCATCTGCTTTATAGAGAGATTCAATGGGAGCTCCAAATGTGCCTTGATTTCAGGCCACTTAAGAGAGAAACAAAAATGAACTTCTAATGCAATGCGGTTGATGCCATTAGTGTTCTCTGGATGCCCCCTTGTCCCTAACCTTTGGCTGCGAGGAGTAACAGCCCAAGAGATAAAATGGAGACATTTGCACAGGGAGCGCTTTTTAGAGAGAAATGGGATGGTATTTTCAATGGGAAGGTGGAAGGTAGCTGTTAGAGATTTGGTGAAATAGGAATAGCAAAGGAGCCCTGACTGACAGTAGCTCCCATGTTATGGGCACCATGAGGGGTGTTGGACAGGCCAGGATCTGGTCTCCAAAGGCATCCCCCAGGCTCATGGGAACCAGAATGCTCCAGTGGGTGTCTGAAGTTAGCAGATGCTCAGCCAGGGGATGGGCCTGGGTTAGGAGCAGCTTCTCTTTAAAATTAGGTTTTCATGTACTGGCTGGCTTCTCTTTCTTTGTCTTTCTTTCTATTACTCTCCCCCCACCCCCCCCCCCCTCACTCTGGGGGCCCCTCTCCCTGTCTCTTTTAGGCACTCATGTTTGTCTGCATTTTCATGCATGCTGTAGGCACACTGGCCTTGTTTGGGTGCAGATGGAGGAAATGGAATGTGGTGGGGCTTCCTGTCTAGCCCCAGCCCAGCCATGGCATGCAAAGGCCCTCCTGGACCAGCTCCTGCCATCTGGGCCCGCCCCTGGGCTGACGGTCTTCCTGACATCAGGAGAAGACCCTCCCAGTGAGTCCAGCCTTACAGGGTGGGGGTTAGAGGAACTTTAGTCTGCCTGACAACAGCCCACTGGCCATGGGCCTGCTTTAGGATGGGAAGCGGGCAGCAGGGGTATCAGAGCCTGCACAGAGGATGCTCCCTCCTCAGCAGGGGGACCCTGGCTCTTCTCAGGCCCTGATGCCCTGGAACAAGGAAGGGCCCCATGGTGGGTGGACCTTTGTGGAGTGGAAGCCCTTGAACTCTCCACACAGGCTCTGCATTTTACACAGAGAAACAAGTAGGGATTTTAGAGTGTATTTTGTTTACGTAAAATTCTCACATAACCTGATTTCAGATTGCAGCAATCTAGTGGTTCAGGGCTCTGGGTTATTTTTCTTTTTTGCTTTGTGTGTGTCTATGTGGGTCTCTTCTTTCTTTTTTCCTCCCTCCCTCCTTCCCTCTTTGCTTTCCTTTCTTCTTGTTTTGGCTCAGCACGTGACCAAACTACACAGAAAGAACCACAGAGAGAGAGGCCCTCGGCATCTCTGCTCTGCCTCAGAGCCACCCTGTCCACATCGCCGTGGGTGACAATGAGGGTGATGCTTGTAGTTTTTGTCTCAACCAGCAGAGGGCCTTCTGCTCTGATTTCCTTTTCTTCTGCTTTGTTCTCTCCAGTTTCACTTTTGGAGGAGATTTTTTAGTCCCCAAAGAGTGAATGCCTCAGCAGCGATTCCAGTGTGAGGAAACTTTTAAAGATGTTTTATTTCATCTAATTAGCGCTAACGATCCTTGTGGAGGTATTGGGAAACCTCTCACCTAACATGCCATCGACAGCCTGAAAAAAATTGCAGACAATTTGCAGTCTCCCACTCTTTCTGCTCTCCTGCTGATAGTATATGCATATTTTCAAAAGGGTGAGGTTACATAAAACAGAATGTGCAGTAATCATGGATAATAATCAAGGTTTGTTGAGCAGTCACTATTTGGTAGAGAGTATTCTAAATACTTTATATAATATCTCACCCATCATCCAACCTCATAATATTAGCATTTAACCCTAATAAAAAGCCCTACCACGCAAGTGCTATTATTATACCCCTTTGCAGATGAGGACACTGAGGCGTGGAAAATTGACATCATTTGATTAAGGTTGCACAGCCGGGAAGTTTTGAAACCATAGTGTGTGGCGTTAGTAATAATAATATTTAATAAGATGACTATTCTGTCAACTACTGGCCAGTTATTGACGGAAACATTTTTTATACATGGTGACATTTAATTCTCACAACAACTCTCTGAACTAGACTTGATTATTCCCATTTTATTGATGAGCAAGCTGAGGCCCAGAGAGGGGAATTCACCTAACATCACAGAAGGGGCAGTGGTGGGATGCCGACTCGGGACTTTGCTCCTTGACATTGTACAACAGCCTTCCCCCATGCATTCTTTCTCCTAATTCCACGCTGGTCCTGAATCTCTCCCCCACTCATTTCAGTGTACCCCTGTGTTGTTAAACTCTCTGTCTTCTTCCTCCCTGTGGACTGGGGGGCAGCTAGCTCTTGGAAAGCAGAGATCATGTAATGCCGTGAGCCCGGTGTGCTTCCGAATGTTCACTGAACAAATGAAAACGAACCCAAACTATCCCCAGCCTATATTCAATTTGTCTCCTTACCACATTTCTCCATCACTGGCTTTTAAAATACAGCTGTGGCCAATCAGCGGAGATTTATTGAGTGGTTCTTACATGAAGGCCACTGAGCTGGGAGTTGGGGTGTATTACGGCATGTGGCGTGGGCTCTCAGCTGCAGGGCCTTGGGTCCAACTCAGAAGGCGGGCTGTGGGCCAGAGGCCATCGGTAGCTGAGGCAGAGTGAACATTGACAAGTGCTTGGTACACGGTGGAGAAGAGTGCTCCCCCCCCCACCCCCCCAGAGGGGCAGGACAGCTCCGCTGATGGGCACACTGAGGAGGCAGTGAGAGCAGCAGAGCCTGAGGCCTAGCTGTGTGGGTGTCATTAATTAGAGACCTCCACTGCATGTCCCTGTGTTACTTGGCGATTTAGCTGAATGTGTTTCATGTGTTTCTAGATTCCCCCAAATATTTCCCTGGGCTCATCTGGAAAGTGAGTACCGGAGGCTGAGCTACACCCCTGTCCTCTTCCTAGACTTCAGGTTTTGCCACTGCATGGTGCTTTTTTTTGTGGGGGGAGGAGATGAGTGAATAAAACATCTGAGAAATGTACCAGGTTGAAGTTGAGCTTTGATGTAGCAGTTCCATGGAACAGCACAGAATCATGTGGTTTTGATACTTGAGAAAACTCACCCAGTCCCCTTTCAGATGTTGGAAGGCCTGGAGATTTATTTCTATCCTGGAAACCACTGAGCATTGCATTTTTAGGCCGATGGAGTCTCTGTTCGTCTGTCCAGCTACTCCATGGCCTCTGGAAGCCGGAGGGATGCCTTCTTCAGGGTCACATCCCAATACCCAGCTCGCAACATGGCCCCTGGTTTTTGCTGATAACGTCTGAGGGACTGTCCTCCTGGCTTGCTTTCTGATTCATGAACACAGAAAACTCGTCCTTGCCACACGGCCTTTGCACTCACGGTCCCACTGTTGGGAATGCCCCTCCTCCAGGTCTCCTTCCCATGGGCAGTTGTTTACCATCTTGGCCCTCGCTCACGTGGGACCCTCTCTGAAGCCTTTCTGGACACTCACATGAAATAACCCACCACCACCGCCACCAGCCCTATATCGGCAGGTCATCCGGGATTATTTCTTCGGAGCAGTCATCCGTATCAGAAAGTGTTCCCTTTCGTTTATTTGCTCTGTGTTCATGATCTGTTTTCCCCAACTGGGCTGTAATTTCCTTGAGGGTAGGTACCTTCTCTGTCTTACTCTCCACAATGTCTGGCATATAGAAGAGAGGTGTTGCATGAATGAATGAAGGACTGTCTCAGATCCTGATCTTCTTCTGTTCGCCCTTCTCTGTCCTGTCTTGTGTTGGCCTTGCCCCGGCCTATTGCTGTCCAGGTTGTGCCGCTGTGCGAGGTGGCTCTTCTCTGTGAGGTGAGGCCGCTCTTGAGGACTTGAGTGACTGAGCTGGTGTCTCTCTGTCCAGGACACAGATGGGCTGTGTCAGTTGCCTGTTATTTCATCGCTGCACCCATGACACACGCCCTCTTTCTGCCAGATTGCTCCCCTAGCCAGCACCTTTGAAGCAATGCCACTCTCTGTTGATGTGGTCAACCTCAGGTGGACCTCAGGGAAATTAGCATTTTCAAGGTAAGAAGGAGCCCAGAAAAGCAGATCTCTGCCCATCCTTCTCTCTCTCTCTACTCGGGGAGTGGCTGGCAGCGGTTGTCTCGTGGTGTAACTATTGATCTGTTGTTTATGAGTTAACTCATTCGGAAGAGCAGTGTCACTCAGGAAGCCTGTGCTGTCCTCACTGCCCTGCCCCCTCCGAAGGTCCACCACCCGGTGCTCACCTCCGGGGCCTGCCAGGCATCCAGCCGGCGGACCGGGGCTCCAAAGAGCATGGACAGATGGGGCTGCAGAGGGAGGCTCCTGGAAGCACACTCAGTCTGTTGAAGGAGCCAAAACCTAAAATGGGAAAACGAAAAGCCCAACCAACCATGGGGCAGAAGGAGAACCCAGTTGCCAGTTGTCAAGGGAACCTAGAGTGGGGTGCAGAGGGACACCAGGCCTTCAGCACGCCTCACCTGCACGTAGTGGTGTTTTGCAGAAATGTTTCTTTTGCTTTTGGAAGGATTAAGAAGTCTAGGGAGTTCGGCCACCTGGCTTTACAGATAATGAGGCTTGTGGTAATGAGACTCGCACAAGGATGTCTTTCTGAAAGGGCGAGAAGGAGCTGACACCCAGCCCACTCTTAATCTAGTGTGAGCCCTAGTCTAGGCCACCGGCACCTGAAGGAAGCCCCTTTTCCCCACTAAGTGCAAAACGCATCACACTGACTGTGTTTCCGGGGCAATTAGCTAATGTTGATTATCATGCTCTCTCCTGACTGCTGGTTTTGCCTGATAGGAGGATCTGCCTTCCTAGGCCTTAGGCTCCGCCTCTGATTTTGTCTGGAGCAGCTCTGTTTACTAGGTGTCAGGTGCTGAGCGCGCTGCTGACAGGTCTTATTTAATCTTCATAGTTGCTCCATGAGGTAGATGCAATTGCTGTTCCCATTTTACAGATCAGAAAACCAAAACACAGAGGCAAAGAGAGGCATTTCCCAAATCACAGTCAGGTGGTGGCGGAGCCTGGGACATCTGACTTCTAGGCTCATTTTCTCTCTCTCTTTCTCTCTCTCTCTCTCTCTCACCAAAGGGATGTTTTCTTGCTATCACTTCTTCATTGCCAAGTTCTTCTCTTCCTAGAAAGGGAATTTGGTTTTTCCTTTTTGTCCTGGAGCACAAGAATGTATTTTCTAGAAGTACATTAGGACTAGGGTGTGGGAGTATGTGTGTGACACAGAGATGACCCGCTGGCCTCCAGGGGTCCCTTGTTGTCCGAGAACCCTAGAATCTCCATAGTTTGTTCAGAGTAAGACTTTCATTCCAGGTTCTTCCACCAACCTTTGCTCCGGATAGCAGCAATCTTGGACTCTCTCACGGAGAATTAATTCTTTCGCAGATGTTACCATGCATTTCTCTGGAATGGGACATTGAACAGCTCCAGGTGAAAATGTGGCTCTATGGCAAGTCTGCAAGCCAGGCTAGCTACCTGGATGCCCTGGTGTAGGGGGCAGAGTAGGTGGGGCCTTGACCTATCCATCTCCTTCTTTGTTGTGCTAGAAGTAGGATCATTGGCATCTCTCTTGGGGGAAATCTTGAAAAAAATGCCATTAATATTAATAGCATATTTATTCTAAGTACAGAGTCTCGATGGGTAAAGTGTAACATTGTCCTTGCATTATCCGAGGTCAGTTTGCTTCCCCGAGAGCAGGTTGATGGGTTCCCACTCTGTGTAATAGGATACTGAAAATAAATAAATAATGCCATTAACATCACATAGATGGCCGAGTAAAGCCATTTTTTTTTAGGAAATTAGAAAAAAACCTCATTGGGTTTAAGTTGTAATTTCAAATTGCCTGTGTGAGGCAAGAGAGAGGAGTTAGCAAGAGGAAAGTTTAATGGAAACGCACTTGGTGGAGACAAAGATCTCTAACCAGCAAGGCGTTACTAACTCATATTCCATCAGGGGTGGTATGCCAGGAAGAAAACAGACTGTGAGGCAGGATTCCCAGAGCCTGGTGTAAGTACTTACCGTGTGTGATCTTGGATGAAAACTTTTTAATCTCTCTGAGTAAAGGGGACAGTCATTCCCTACCACAAATGGCTCTTTTGGGTTAAAATTAAATAAAGGACATAGAGCTTAGTGTGTAATTACAACTTACTTTTTCCATTCATACACACATATGCATGTATCCGTATACATGTTTATTCATGCATTTAGCAATTTTCATTAAAAGTAGTGTAGCTTAGCCCTAACTGGTTTGGCTCAGTGGATAGAGCGTCGGCCTGCAGACTCAAGGGTCCCAGGTTCGATTCCGGTCAAGGGCATGTACCTTGGTTGCAGGCACATCCCCAGTACGGGGTGTGTAGGAGGCAGCTGATCGATGTTTCTCTCTCATCAATGTTTCTAACTCTCTATCCCTCTCCCTTCCTCTCTGTAAAAAATCAATGAAATATATTAAAAATTACAAAAAAGTACTGTAGCCCTAGCTGGTTTGGCTCAGTGGATGGAGCGTCAGCCTGTGGACTGAGAGGTCCTGTGTTTGATTCTGGTCAAGGGCACATGCCTGGGTTGCAGGCTCGATCTCCAGTGGGGGGCATGCAGGAGGCAGCCTGTTAATGATTCTCTCTCATCATTGATGTTTCTCTCTCTCCCTCTCCCTTCCTCCCTGAAATCAATAGAAATGTATTAAAAATAAAATAAATAAAATAAAAAGTACTAACAATACATATTTTTTAAAAAAAGTTCTGTAGCTTAAGCATCCATGTAGCTACACCCACATACTGTCTCTTGCTTCTGAGAGATCTTGGCCAGAGGAATGCCTCTACACTTTCCTGGAATTATACTTTTCTGTTTTCTCTTCCACATCTGTTTCTATTCTAGGTATCTTCTTCAGTTCAAATAATTTCTTGAGCTATTTTATTTCAGAAAGGGAGTGAGAAGACAGGCATTTCTTTATTTTTCATAACAAGATTGCTACATAGCAAGTTATGACAGTTCATGGCTCCGAAGATAAATTTCCTACCAGAACAAACCATCCAGAAGGTTCTATGGAGCCAGGTTATCTGAAACAAATAGGGGAGCCAGGAATTTATGTATAGATTTACAATTTACTAGTATAGATCCTTTCCCTTGGAAGACTGATTTTTCCATGATAATTCCCTGGAGGTAAGGAAGCCATTGCTTGCAGGGGTTTAAGCCCTCAGAGTGTTTAATGTTCTCTGATGGCATTTCCCCTTCATTCACATCTCCTGTTCACTGGGAGTGTAGCTCAGGACTTACACGGAGATGGTAACAGCAGGAAGGAAGGCCGTCTGCATTTGGTAACTTTTCTCACATGCAAATCCGGGGCAAGACCAGTGTGTCTGGCATTAGCAGATGATCTCACAGCTCACTGATGGAACCACCGAAATAGTCTCACTTCAAGCCGATCCCATGAGTGTAAATTGGTTTAAATTATATTTAGCAGTCTCAGCCTCTCATGCTCTGTTTTCCCCAAATCTCATTGCTTCATGTGGTTAAGTTTGTTTGGGTTTATATGGATGCCTTTGGCCAGCTTGCTGTCGTGTCGTTGTGAGATGTTTTCGCTTCAAAAGGTTTTGGGAGGGTTAGACTTGTCTTATAAAATGAACGATGAACTTTTGACTTAGTCTTGCAATATCGTTGATGGTTTTTGCCAAGAATAATATTTGTAACGAGAACAGCATCAACCGCTAGACTGGTGGAAAAATGACAAACCTGAAATTAACCCTCAGACAAAGCTTTGTTTGCCCCGTGGAGGCAAAGGAAGATGTCACTGTGTGAAAAGAATTTGCTGATCTTGTCTGGCTTTCAGACAGTCTGTGGTGTAGTGGATGCACGGAGAAGTGCTCTTGCCCTTAGAGTAATCATCTTTGGGGAAATTTACTCATCAGAAAAGCTGAATCTCAACAATTCTAAACAGTCGGAACCTATGAGGAAGAAAGAATATATGCAGACTATTTTTAATTTGCTGTAATTGTTCTACATGAGACCTAGAAAAAGCAACACTTTGGTGTTGTGGGTTGAATTGCATCACCCTTCCCCTCCCCCCTTCTCTGCCTCCCTCCCCCCAAAAAAAACAATAAAAGAAAAAAGAAAAAAAAAAGATATGTCTGAGTCTTAGCACCCAGGATCTCATAATATGACCTTATAAGGAAGTAGAGCCATTAAAGATGTAATTAGATATTTACGCTGAATCCATGTTAAAGTGGGGTGGGCCCTAATCCAGTGTAACTGGTGGTGTCCTTGTAAGAAGATGACGATATGGAGACACACATGGGGAAAGGCCATGTGACGACGAGGACTGGTAGGCGTTATGCGGCTGCTAGCCAAGGAATGCCAGGGACCGGGAAGCTAGCACCAGGCAAAGAAGGATTCTTTCCTCCAAGCTCCATAGGAAGCACGTCCTGCCAACACCTTCATTTCAGAGTTCTGGCTTTCAGAACCATGAGGCAGGAGATGCTTATGTGTCCAGTTTGGGATGCACTTTTATAACAGCTCCAGGAAGTAGATATGCTTGGGTATTACTGTTTTCTTCAATAATCATGACATGTAAAGGGCCAATGAAGGCTGGTTAGACCGCCCTGTCACCCACCATGACACCGGCCACTGCAGTCCGCAGAGGCAGCGTCGGAGCTGTGGATGCTCTCAGAGTGACTGCTCCCATGCCAGTCCTGCCTTCCCAGCCTCTCCCTGGCAAGTCCAGACACACCTCGCTTTATTGCGCTCTGCTCTATTGCGCCTCACAGAGGTTGCGCATTTCACACATTGAAGGCAAGACCCTCCACCAGCAGAAAGAGCACAGCTCACTGTATTGTGATGCTCGCTCTGCTGTGGTAGTTGGAACCAGACCTGCAATATCTCTGAGCTATGCCTGTGTCTAGGAGGCGGATCTGGTCTAGGAATATAATGAGAATTGATTACCCTCTTTTCCTAAGAGACCATAGGGACAAACCCTATTGAATCTTACTTTTCAGGTTATCATAGCCACCTCAGAAGGCAAAGACCACCCAGGCTATGTATCATTCTTTAGATTTGTATTAACCATGGAATCCTGTACATCCAAGAATCGGACCCAATTGCAAACCTCTCCCTCAATCCTCCAAACAATCCTACTCTCTGGTCCTTATGGCCTGTCATCGGCAAAATCCCTCTGTCCCAGTCTCTTGTCTTCCCTGAATGGTCCCATCTTTTGTCTTCTCTCACTTCACACATTGCGGACGGATCACGAGAATTCTTGCTTCATATTACGCAGTGTTTTACAAAGTTATCATACTTTAAAAAGATATTAGCTTGTAAGAACATATACAAAATAACTTCAAAGTGCAATGGTATTTAATTTTAAAGGGTGCCTTTAACATATATACATATATATATATATAGTGGTTTTTTTTTGTACTCATTCAATAGAAACTTACCTGGCCACTGGGTAAAGCTAGCAATAAAACTACTTCAATGTGTTAAGCTGAAACTTGGCCACTTCTTGGGTTATTTCCATACCTATATTCTGCTGTCCACCAGGCCTGAAAGTTTGGTAGGTGCTCTGCCTGGTGCTCTGTGATGGCTGGACAGTTCTTTTTCTATCTTTCTCAAAATTCCCAGTTACACTGGAGCACACGCATATTACCCAGAACCCCTTTCTGGCTGTAGTCCTCGCCTCTCTCTCTCCTCACCAGTTTCTGTCACTCGGAGCTCCAGGCTGCACAGCCTATTGTTAATCTGCAGATGAATGTATGACTCAGACATCTCAAACCAGAGGCCTCCCAGCCAATGTTCTTTTTTTAAAAAATTATTTTTAAATCCTCACTCCAGGATATTTTTCCATTGATTTTTAGAGAGAGTGGAAGAGAGAGGGAAAGACAGAGAGAAATATTGATGTGAGAGAAACACATCAATCGGTTGCCTTTTGCACGTACCCTGACCAAGGCCCAGTTCAGCAACTGAGGTACCTGCCCTTGACTGGAATCGAACCCGGCACCTCGGTCTGCAGGCTGATGCTCTATCCACTGAGCCAAACAGTCTAGGGCACAGCCAGTGCTCTTAATACCAGCCCCCATGGGAGCCATCGTCAGCCACTACCAACATATATTCTCTTGCTCTGTCCCTGTCTTAAGAATGGGCACCGCCATTCATGCCCAAAATGTAATAGACACATTTTTTCTTTCTGTCCTTATGATACATGGAATTTATCAGTAAATCATGTTTGTCTTTACTTTTTAAGATACTTCCTGAATCAGACCACTTTTAACCATCTCAGACCCCACCTCTGTAGTCTATGCTGCCATTAACTCTCTCCTGCACTATGCCAGTAGCATCTCATCTGGTCCTTTTTCTTCCACTTCTGCTCTACCAGAGTCTATCCTCCGACTAGTAGGCTGAGTTCTCACTTAAGAACATAAATCATCCCTGGCCTGTGTTTCTCAGTGGTTAAATCATCTGCCCATGCACCAAAGGGTCATGGGTTTGATTCCCAATAAAGGGCATGAACCTGGGTTGCCAGCTTGATCCCCAGCCCCAGTTGGGGCATGTGTGAGAGGCAACCCATTAATGTGTCTCTTGTCACATTGATCTCTCTCTCTCTCTCTTTCTCTCTCACTATCTCTCTGTCTTTTCCCTCCCTTCCATCCTTCCTTCTACTTTCTCTAAGTCAATGGAAAAAAAATATCCTCAGGTGAGGATTAACAACAACAAAAAATAAAACAAAGAACATAAGTTAAATCACATCCCTGTCTATTCAAAACCCTACAGTGGCTTCTGGTTATATTTTGAATGGAATGCCAACATTCACTGGGATAAAAGACTTTTTATTACCTGGTACCTGTCTACCTTTGGTCATCGTCCCGCCCTACTCACAAGGAGGCAGCTCTTTGAACTTCCCCATTGTTTCTTGCACCCACCAAGTCCACTTTTTGCCTGAGGGCATGCTCTTTCCTCTTCTAGGACCCACTATAGTATTGCGCTCCTCATGGCATTCGTGGTGTCTCTGTTGGAATACCCCGTTCTCAAAGGAGGCTTTCTAGACCTGCGATTGGGTGTAGCCATGCCCACCCGCGTCACTCTGTCCCTTAGCTCGCTTTAATTTTCTTCAAGCCCTCAGCACTCAGAAAACGCTGTTATTTCTCTACCACTTATCACCTCTCCACAAAATGTAAGATCTGCTGGGCCAGGGACTTTATTGCCCTCATTTATAGTGGTGAAATTATTGCCTGGAACATGGGATACAGTAAGTAATATTTGCTGAGTGAATGAAAAGTTTATTAGGAATAATAGCAAGCTGTTCACAGTGAATATTATTTATTTTTTTATTAGCAGCCAGACTCAGGCCTATCTCTGTCTTGGCATGAGTTTGGGTGTTCTGAACAGCGCTCGGCCAGGGTGTATGTGACTGAGCATTGGTTTTGTCTTCTAGAACAGTGAAGGGAACGGGACACCAAGGTGCGACCATTGGGACAGGGTGACACACTTAATAAAATCTGCACCTGCAGAATCTAAGAGACCTTTAAATCTCCACTTTCCCAAGAAGTCTATAGAAAATCTAATAAACACTTGAAAATAAGGATTCATTTCCAGCCTAAGGCCTATGAAACTGGGGGGAGGGAAGGGAGGAAGGCACAGCCAGGCAGAAATCAGGCTGTGAGCCTGAGATGTATCATGTTATTCAACGTCTGTGATTTTATTGTAAACTTTTTTTATTACGGGAATTTTACTTTAAGGCTATAAACCAGAGTGATTAAATGGAGGGTTTAGAACCAGACCGCTCCCTGGGTTCAAATCCTGGTTCAGCCACCTCTCCGGTGTGTGACCTTTGGCACATGGATTAACCTCCCCGGCCCTCCGTTTTGTCACTGTTGAAGGGAACTAGTGATGGGAATACCGAGCCAGGAGTGAAATATGAAGTGTTTAGGACAGGGCCTGCCGTTCATTGTGTGTGAGCTGTGCACCGCTGGGGAGGAACCAGGCGTGTGATGTGTCTGCTGTGGGCAGGTCGCACTGCTTGGACCTTATGCTCCTGGGAGCCCTGTGGACAGGTACCCAGGGCTGCAGACGGGGCCAACATTGGTACACATCCTGCAGCTCTACAGCCTCTCTGTGGAGGAGTGATTCTGAAAAATATTGGCAAGTGTCACTGTTTTTGGAATGTGAGTCATGGCCTAGGGCTAGGGAGACCTGTGTTTTGGTCCTGGTTCTGAGGTCACCACGGGTGCTAGGACAATTAGCTTGTCCAGCCTCAGTTTCCCTGTTCCTAAAATGAGAAGGTGAGGCATGAGCTGCACTGCGCTGTTGGGTTCTTCACACTTGAGCGGGAGGCTCTTAGCTGTTTAAAAAGACTCGCTTATTCTCTTCCCTGGGTGCAAAGCTCCATTGCAGTTCCCAGTCTCTTTTGAATGTAGGCACAGTCACGTGATGGAGTTCTACCCACAGGAGTGTGAGCGAAAGTTAGGTGTGGATGGGCCCATAAAACGCTCCCAGATGAAATACTTCATGCTTTTCTCCTTAGCCATCTGGATGCTGATGTCCAAAGTTACCTTGGAAACCCGCATCCTATTTGGCAGATGCTCCTGCAGCCAGGTTGTGAGATGCCTGCACAGAGCCGGCTTCCGTCCCACCCTGCAGGCTGACCCAGAACCTCCCGTGCTGGAATCCTGCACAAAGGAGAAATACACTTCCCTAGTGACAGGCTGCCGAGATCTGGGAGTTCATTATTTTACAACTAGAAGCCTGGTGCAGGAAATCTGTGCACGGGGGCGGGGTGTCCCTCAGCCAGGCCTGCACCCTCTTGCAATCCAGGACCCCTCGGATAGGGTCCCTAAGCCTGGCTGGTGATCAGGGTCTATTGGGGCTTTCCTTCCCCCAGCTGCTGGCAGCTGGTCCCACCCCCGTTGCTGCCACTGCCACTGCCACTGCCACTGCTTGCCATCTGTGCTGTGCTGCTCTTCTCCCCCACCACCGGTCGTCTCCTTCTGCAGGTGACAGGGGTGGGGTGCAATCGTTTGGCTGGCCTGGGCCTCCCTCTGCAGGGTGATCGTGGACCCTCCCCCGCTCCCCCATCGATCACCCCTCCAGCCAGTGGCCTGGGCCTCCCTCTGTGGTACGATCGTGGGGCGATGGTGGGCCCCCCCCCCCCCCCCCCCCGCCACCAATCACATTGCACCCACCTTGGCTGGCCTGGCGCCAGTGTGTGTCATAGTGTGATCGTCCAGAAGGTTGTCCGGACAGTGGTTCTGCTGTTCAGTCGTTCACTCGATTTGCATATTACTCTTTTATTATTATAGATAGCTAGCCTTCACCTACGGGATTCACCGCCACTATTATCCTTCATATTTTCTGATTTCAGCTGCATGAAAATACACAGATGCATGTCTACAATCCACACGTAAGCACTCATTAATATTTCTTGGCAAGCCTTTGGGTGACTTTTGCATGGGGCTGAACGTGAGACCCGTGGCCTTTTCAAACTGAAGCCTCAGGGTTTGCTTTTCGTTTGCTTGGCTCTTTGCTCTCAGAACCAAGTGAACCGTCTGCCTTCCTTTAGTCAGGAGAAAACCAGGGACAAAGGACAGTCTTACTTCACGTGAATGTGCAGGTGCCCTCAGTGGAGCCAGTGCAGACACTGCAATTAGTGAAAACACCTCTTATTGCTTATTCATGGCTGGAGGTTTGTGATTTAGTGTCACCTTTTGTGCCAGAGATATTCTAGCATTTTTGTGTTTGACCTGACACCCAGTAAAGAGACAGATGGGATGATTTGTGGGTTTGCACTTAAAAATGTTGAAAAGAAAGGAGGGAAAACCATTGTCAGAGGTCAGGTGCGAGAAGAGCAGCCAGTGGTGAGGTGGTCCCATGTGCATCTGCTAAAGGGGAAAGGATGCTGCGGACAGGGAAGCAGGGGAGGCAGTGTGCGTGGGACATGCAAGGACCACAGGCAGTGCAGAGACGTGGAAGTTCAGTGGGCAGTGGGGTCAGGGACCTGTCTCATTCTCACTGTCATCTCAGTGTGCCCTGGACGACTGGGCCCCTGCTAGGAGCTAATGCCATCCTGAAGGTGCACGGAGGAGCTCGCCTGTGCCACCTCAGCACTCCTTACTGTCCATCTTGGACATGCCAGGCACTGGTCTAGACACTGAGTCCCCCTCCTCACAGAGCGAGGAGTGAAGGGAGACTGGGCTGTAGCCCCACACATTGGAAAACAGCATCCTCTCCCAGCATGCACCTCGTCCAGGCCAGTCAGGAACAGCTTCCCTTCCTCCAGTCTGACAGTCAGTCACTAGGGCTTCTGGTTGGATAGAGAAAACTGTGCTGCTGCTTCTTTAAAAAAATAAAAATTAAAAAAATATATATATATGTTGATTTCAGAGAGGAAGGGAGAGGGAGAGAGAGATAGAAACGTCAATGATGAGAGAATCATTGATCAGTTGCCTCCTGCATGCCCCACACTGGGGATCCAGTGCGCAACCCAGGCATGTGCCCTTGACTGGAATCGAACCCAGGACCCTTCAGTTCGCAGGCTGACGTTCTATCCACTGAGCCAAACCAGCCAGGGGGGAAGCTGTGCTTCTTCACCTCCCTCCATCAGCACCCATGAGCAGCACACGCCTGCACAGGTGTACCCAGCAGGCCCAGCTGTCCATCAGCATGGGAACAGTCAAAGCATTGTGCCAGAAAGCACACTGTGGGTAAGGTACAGAGTAACCCGGGTACAGCAAGAGGGCGTTTGAAAGGTGGTCAGGAGCAGAGCATGGCAGCAAGGGAGAGCCCTGCAGGGCCAGCGGGAAAAACGTCCAAAACAGAGGAAGCAGTAGCTCCATAACCTGTTAAAAGAGAAGCAGGTCAGGAAGGGGGCAATCTCCAAACTGGAGAAGGGTAAGGAGTGAAAAAAAGACAGGTTTAGGGCCTTGAGTGACTGTGAGTACTAGGATAGCATCCAAATGAAGGAACAATTGATGAGGGCGGCACAAAGGCTAGGCGATGAGAAATAGATTTAAAAAAAATTTCCACAGAAACAAACACAACACCTGCACAGGTTTTATTTGCTGTGGAGGATGCCTGGCGGTTTCCATGGGGACGCTCTCCAGGCTGGTCCAGCTTCCTAGTGGCAGCCAGTGCTGGGGCCCGGCCCCCTCCGCACACACGCCTAGCCACGTGGGTCTGGTGTTTCCTAACTGAAATGCCATCCGTCTTTGGTCTGTTATTCTTTGTCATTTTTATTTATCACACCTGAAAGTTATAAATATTTAAGATCTGAATACTGTCCAATTTGACGTGTTACCTGTTGTCATTTCCAGGATATTACATTGTGAAATTAGGCCGGCCTTTTTACGATCGTGTGTGGATGTGTGTGGATGTATAAGCAGATGCATATTTGGAATTAATGGGCCCATAGAAATCAGAGATGGATTAGGCCTAATGAGCTGTTCAGAAGAATTATTTAGCACATATTTCATATCTCTATTCAGTAATCAAACCTACACACTGTGTATGCTAAGGAGGCGAGCTGGTACCTTTCCCCCCCACTCCCTGAATTATTTCCATTTGTGCCTGAAAACTTAACATTTCACCCCGAAAGCATTTCGCACCAACCTTATTAAGCATTCAGTTTGACATTTCCCTGCCCTTAGGGTTATATGCGGTCTTGAAAAAATAGTTGCTTGGATTGTTTCCATTAATATATAGTTAGTAATTGATGTCAGGCTCCAAGGACCCCACTGGGATGCTGGGCTGGCTCTGACCAGGGGCTGGGGGTCAGTAGACACGAAGTCCTGCCCCTCCCCCTTCCCTTCCAGTCCCTTGGAGAGTTGGCCTAGTTGAGAGGCATATTTACATATATTTTTTGAATTTTCTGAGAGCAGAAGAGTTCCCTCTGCCTCCTGTTTTCACCTCAGGGTACCTCTATTAGAGCTAGTGACCTTTCTGCTGGGAGACCAGGAGGATCTGGTTTTACACTCTCTGTTCCTATTATTCCTTCAAGCGCACATTTTGACAGACCTTCATATCCTATTCACAACGTGGTTTTCTCTACGAACACAGAGGCAGAGGGAATAAAAGGTGGGATACTCGATAAGATGGAATTTGACCCAGAGAAGGATTGACTTGTTGAAGCTGTAACAGAGACATGAAATTATGGGACTTAAAGGGAGACCCAAGGATGGGCTACTACATCGCCAGCTTCCAATAGTCCAGTCCCTACCCTGTGAATTTTCTTTACAGTGAGGTTAGCTGCTGTACAGAAATATAGATCCTAAACATGTGTACTCACCTACTGTCAGTCTTACACAAAACATGCTAATTTAAGAAGGTATTCAGTATGGTGGAAAAATGACTCTGAAGTTGGGACAAAGTTGAGCTGGAACTTAACCTGATCTACAGAATTAACTTCTGTGAGCCTTTATTTTCTTATCTGTGAAATGGGGCTAAATAGTACCTTAATAGCTACCTGACAGAGTTATTGTAAGAATGAGGTATAATAATAAAAACAAAACACTGTATCACTAGCAGCATTTAATGGGGACCTATTATTCTTTGATAAATGCTTTACCTGGATCATCTCATTAAATCACAATTATTTATAATAATTATATAAGATGACATGTAAAAGTTTATGAGTTGTGCCAGGCATGTATTAGGCATCAAACGTGTTATTGTCTATCAATAATACATTAAATTAACATGAATGAAGTTAAAACTGTCATGGAGAGAAGATGGGGGAAGATGGGTTCTCTCACCCACATTCTAGCTCTTGCAGAATGTGTAGACACAGACTTCTGTGGTCTTACTCCTGTGTTTTATGCCGCTGCAGAGATACCCTTCACATGTTCCTATACAGCATCCTCTGGGCTTACTTAGCCTGGTTGCTTTTCCATCCTTTCCCTCCTCATCTTTCTTTCTTTCTCTCCTCTCTCCCAGACACAAGTCCAGATTTATTTTCTGAAGCATAAATCTCACTCCTTTCTTATTCCTTCCAATTGGAACAAAGCTCTTATTACTCTACTAGAGGCCCGAGTGAATGGACAGTGCGCCACCCCTAGACTTTCAATGCCATGGCTGGCAGAGGCTCAGCTACATGGCAGGCCCTGTTGCTCCTGGTCTTATGAAGGTTGAAATTGATGAAATGTCCTGAAAGCATGACTTGTGATACATGGTTCAGCAGAGAGATTGTAAACTGTTAATCTATTCTTATCTTATTATTTCACTGAGAAATTTTAATTACTTGAACAATGTAAATAGTTACTGTTTACTTCACTTTGTGAGTGTCGCCTTGGCTGTTGCTGGGTTGTTTGTTAACCGTACAATATGAATTGATGGTCCTTTTGGTCTGTATTTCATAATAATTACTGCTGAGTTGCAAGGACAATATTAATTAAACATGCTCCTATTTTTAAGGGAGATATTTACATATAACTCCTGCAAACACATTTAGAAATTTTCAATTAATTCTTTATTTTTATCAGCAAATTCACTCCTACTAGAAAGTGGGAATGGGTGGGAGAGGTGTGATGAGGCTATTGTCTCAGCAGATGGGCAGCGATGAGGAATGTGTATTACTTGTTGCCCCGTGATTGGTCCTTTCTCTCTATGTTCGCTTTTGACTTGCTGGCCTCTCCCACGAGGCCTGATTCCTGATAGGCACTCAGTAAGTGTTTAATGAAATGTTCACTTGGGTAGCACAATATTCTGCGTATGCTAGGAGCCAAATATATATTATTTTTCTTTTGATGATAATATATTTTATACATCAATGTGCATATGACATGTCTATGTATGAAAATATAATAAATTGATCACCTCCATGATTTCCACCCACTCTAAGAAATAGAACCTCCGATGTTCCCACCTTATTTTATAACTTGTCTCTTCTGAGGATCTGACCACTGCCCTGAACTTTTTAATCATTTCCTTCTTTTCTTTAGGGTTTTACCAAACATATACATATCCTCAAACCATATATCATCTAGTCTTTAAATTTTTCTTTATATAAAAATACATTTATTTATTATACAGTAAATTTTTTGCATTATTTTATTTTATAGCAATTTGAAATTAATACCACCCTGAATATGAATAAAGGCAGAATTCTGCCTAAGTCATTTCAGGTAATTAACTGGTCTACAACTCATCAATCAAAACGGTTCAATACCTGTGAATGTGAGTGTGCATGTGTGTGTGCCTGCCTGCATGTGTGTGTATAAACACCTGCTAAAACCAGTAAACACAGAAGAGTCTTAAACCAAAATAGTAACACTCACGTATTTTCTGGGTAGTGGAATAAGTGGCTTTGACTTTCTTCTTGTATTTCCTATAATTATTAAATTAAAAAAATAAGTTTTCGTCTTCTAAAATCAGAATGAGGTCAACGTTATAAAAATGAATAAAAGTAAAAATATTTGGTTGCCCGGAACCCATCCTGCTCGGTCTGGGTCATGGGGCTGTTGGCACCCACGCTGCTACGCGTAGGCCCTTGTGCTGAACACCAGAGATAAATAAGCCACAGTTCCTGCCCTCTGAAGCCTCCAGCCTGGCGGGAGAAGTAAGCAGGACCCCAGAAAGAGGTACAAAAGGATGTTACTGAGGTCTGGGAGGTCACTTGTAATCTGGGATGTGGGAGGATCATTGAAGGGCCACTCTGGCAGGGGCGGGGGCGGGGAGAAGAAAGCAGGATGGGGCCTGAGTGTGTGAGGAAAAGGCCAGAATAGACACTTCTGTGGAGCAGCAGGAGCCCAGGACCTGAAACTGGCCGGGTCCTGGAGGGAGAGAGGGCAGCAGGGCTCTGGGCCTCCTGGGCTGGTCCCTTCCCGGTGGCCACACTTCAGGCCATCTCCAGTGGGAGCCTAAAGCAGTCGGGTCTGTCTGTATAGGCGGGTGAGTGAATGTGTTGGACTTGATTCAGCAACTATTGTTTGCCAACCGTGTGCCAGGCACTGTTCTAGGCACTGCGAACGACAGCGGTGAGCAAAACATTACAACCCCAGGCCTCACGGAACTTCCCTTCCAGCAGAATAAGACAGTGAACAAAATTACATTACATATGGGGTAGATCACCTGGTGATAATACTGTGGAGAAGAATGAAGAGTGTGCGGAGGTGGAAAAGAAGGCTGAGGCCACAGCTTCCAATAGTGTATCCAGACAAGGCCTGATCAGTTTCCCTTTGCTTATCTGTGCATTTCGAAGGGTTTAAAACAAAATGATTTATTTTTTTATTGATTTTTAGAGAGAGGAAGGGTGAGAGAGAGATTGAAACTTCAATTGGTTGCCTCCCACATGCACCCCAACCTGGGATTCAACCTGCAACCTGGGTATGTGACTCAAATCTGCCTCCTCTTGGGGCATGGGCGATGCTCTGACTTACTGAGCCACAGCGTTCAGGGCTTCTCTGTGTATTTTAAATTGTCAACCAAACAGGCATCGCGTTATTGTGACATAGGAAGAGACACATTAGAAAAGAATTAAAGATAACAGTTTAAGGCAATGTCTTTTTGTTTCAACATGTGAGGAAAAGCGATTGTACAGCGGTATCAGAAATATGTTTTTGTGTCTGAAACGCTCCCAGCCAGAATGTTGATCTCTATCACCCAAACGCTTTCCCTCTATCTTAATTGCCCTTGTCAGAAAGAGAGAACTGGAAGCCGTGGGCCCAGCTCTCTCATGAGCAAGCTATCTCTGACCAGCAGACGAGGGATAGGGAGATGGTGCTGATTATGCATGGCTTCATGAGCCCAGGCCTCTCATCGCTGGGCTGTGGGAGGACAGGCCTGAGTCCCACTCTGCCCTCAGGAGGTTTTCTAGAAGACTCTATGGCGCTGAGTCTGAGCTGGTGCAGGCACAGGGCCTGAGAGCAGCCATCCTCAGGATGACTCTTAGCCAAAGGGCCTTGGGAATTAGATAGCGTGGAGCTGGTTAACTGCCCAGACACCCAAAGCCTCTTCAAAGCAGTGGCCGGTGCATGAGGCACACGTCACAAACACCCCCACTAACCAGCAAAGAGTGGAATGATCAGCAGATAGGGGAGCCGCACCAGGGCTGCGAGCACCCGCTAGATCAAGAAATGTCAGCTTCCCTCTCAGCTTTTCCTCCACGGTGCCAACTGTCAGCAATTTAACCAACATTTTGTAAATAAATGTGGCACTCGGACAGCTGTCAGCGTGCCTGCTATAAACACTCCTTTTGTCACCGGGAGCTGGCAGTGCCACGGGTTCTCCTGCACCGTGGCCTGCACTGCCAGCTGGCTCCTGGGCCCGGGACTGTCAGGGACACGCAGAGACCCCTGGCGGGGAGGCCCAGGCCTCCAGGCCCCGTGCAGGCCCCACCCTTACACGCAGACCCGCAGGCTCACATGTCGGTTACTCGTGGCCAGATTGTGAGGCCTTGCATCTTCATGCCTGTCCGGTTGCCCAGGTTGAAACCAAGGCTGCTGTTTTCCAGGTAGTGTGGTGTTTGTTAGGGATTCCACAGCCCCGATCCTTTCGTTGCCCCAGTGGATTGGCTCTTCCTAAGTAAGACATTTATTTATCTAGGTCAGGAGACTAAGCCTGCTGTTTTGTACCGTGGATGCCGGATGATGATTTAATGGGATGTGGCCAGATTCTCTCCCCGCGTTGGTTTCCTCCGGTGCATAAGACAAATGGCTCTGGACTGTGCGTTCACTCTCCCAGGTTGAATCACAGGGTTTTACTAAGTTTAGTGCTTTTGTGCACCCCGTTTTCCTCGGGAATTCTCTCGCAAGGATTCTTGACCTGAACCCCAGCAAAAGCAGAGGGAGAGGGGGATCTGTCCCAATAGAAGTGTCCCGAGGGCAGTGCCTTGGGGTTATTGTGATATATGGAGTCTAACTCAGTGAGAAAGAGGGTGTACTGGGTCATTAAGTAGCCAGAAATAGATTTAGTTACAATAAAAATTCCAGCGAACTTTGACTGAACTCTTTCTGTTGGCCATGTTCTTTTCCTAAGTGCTCTTTGTAATGTCTCATCTAATGAGGGCCTGAAGTACAGAGACTTTGAGGAACCTACTCATGTCAGAGGGGGGGCATGATTGCAGACAGCCAGTTCCAGGCCTGTGCTCCTGGCAACCGCACTACACGTCCCTCTGGCAGCTACCACGTGTGCTGGGTATGGAATTACCAGTTGCCAAGCAGTTAGGGCACAATAAAGTCAACCCACACTAAAAACGAAGTAACCGACTGGCTTTGGTTTTCTTCCCCCGGGGAACGAGAAGGCTTTTTATAGTATTGTGGCAACCCATCAGGAATATTATCCCCGCGAGGCTCTCCCTGGTCTAGGTAGAGACTACAGGAGCGCAATGAAGAGAATGGACTCGCGTGTTAGCTCAGAAATTTACTTAATGCCCCTGGTAAAGTGAGAATAGCAATTCATAGAAACTACCGCGTGTGGGATGTTTTCAGGATTAGATAAAATAATTAATGGGAAGTACTTGGCAGTACCTGGTGCAGAGTAAATATTTATTCCCTCGTGGTTATTTGCATGCACACCATGTGCCTTGGGTTCTGCGGTGAATGAGAGTGGCAGAATGTGCTCCCGGAGCTTATATTCTTGTGAGTGGAGATGTGCACCAACACAGAGACCTAAACAAATATGGCCCATTCAGTGCAGTGTGGTGACCCCGGTCACCTGAGTGGCTGCTGACGACTGGTGGGTTAGTGACAGGCTCTCAGAGAGGAAGAGGCATTTGATTTGAGATCTAAATGGAGAGAAGAGCCCTAACCGGTTTGGCTCAATGGATAGAGCATCGGCCTGCGGACTCAAGGGTCCCGGGTTCGATTCCGGCCAAGGGCATGTACCTTGGTTGCGGGCACATACCCAGTAGGGAGTGTGCAGGAGGCAGCTGATCGATGTTTCTCTCTCTCATCGATGTTTCTAACTCTCTATCCCTCTCCCTTCCTCTCTGTAAAAAATCAATAAAAAAAAAAAATGGAGATAAGAGGCGGGGATTAAAGCCCTGAGGCCTGGGGACAAGCTTCATGTGTAGGAGGAAGAAGGAAGAGACCATTGTGTGTGAAGCAGAGTAGACAACGGGAAGAGGGATGCCGGAGTAGGTGGGAGAGTTCAGAGGGGCCAGGCTCTGGGAACCAGCAATGGACTTGGATCTCATGTCATTATAAGAGGGAGCCACCAGAGTATTCTGAATAGAGGCGTGCCCTGGGTTGCAATGGGATGGTATTGGCTGGCAATTTTGGGGAATGGTTTATAATGCCAAGAAGTTGAAACTTTGCTACTGAGAGAGGTCATGCCAAGTCTAGGTGAGAGGTGAAAGTGGATTTGGCAATGGTGGAGGTAGTCAAGATTGAGAGATGCTTTCAAATACCTTACCTCATTAACCAGACTGGGCTGATGGAGCTAAGAGAAGGGCGTTGGTGATTGCAATACAAGTGCTCTGTGCATTTTGAAATAACAGAGCACTGTTGGTTTTGCTGGAGTGCCATTGTTGTGGTATTTACATAATGAATTATTTATGTCTTGAAATGTACTCAGAATTACTCTCCACATTGCCACTTTGAGTCAAAGTGGCATCTTCTGATTTAGAACGCATCACTACCCACCTCCCCAACTTAGAACACATTTAGGGGAACCTGTTTGTAGTTTTAATTTCTTTCCCTCTCCTACTTATGAGATTGAGATAGATTTTTCTTGTTTATTATTCATAAAAATGCCCCCAAGAGTCAGTTTGTGCCCCAGCTCATATCTAAAGTTTCCTGGAATTATTTTGGAATTAGAGAGTGTGAGTGTGTGTGTGTGTGTGTGTGCGCGCTACATATAATTCAATAGAAGGAGGGTATGAACTAGGATTTGGTGAGGATAGGAAAGGGGGTAGAGGGCCCTCTAGTCTTGTTAGCTGTAGATTTTCATTCCGAAATGACAGAGGAATCTCAGTCCTATATTCAAGCTCTGGCTCACATAGAATAAAGAACAAAGCCTGCAAATGAAGACAGTGACACATGGCACTTTTTAATAAAATCCTGGCATTCACTCTCATTAATACCGATATTTTGTTCTTATGTAAGATCAGCATTAACGTACCAGGATTGTAATTTTGCTCAGGTATTGCAATAACTAGGAGTGATAAAAAATGAGAAATCAAGGGATTTGCAGCTATATATGCATATATAATACATATTCTTAAATATCTCATTAACTCCTATGAGAATCAATATAAAAATTGATGTTCAGAATGATGAACGTGAGATATCAACATTTTAAAACATATTAAATTACATTCAGCATACTCAGTCTCCAAAGGCATTGAAGTGAGCCATATATTTTCAGCAATTTGTCATCAAAATTGGTTAAAATTAAGATGATAATTCCTCTGCATGTAAAATTAAACTTCAGTTTGTGTCAACATTCATTTATGGGATGCTTTGTATTCTTCTATATAATAACAGAAAATGGAGTTATCCCTGGAAAATACGTGTTTCTTTTTTTATGTTAGGTTTTAAGTGTCTTTTAAGAAAGTACTGTTTCCTAGGTTTTTTTTTTTTTAAATCAAGCCTTGGATATAGTTAAATGCTGAGTTATCAAGCCACTGGCCAAAGGAAACTGTTGCTCACCATCAGCCACTGCTCTGGCAAGGAGACCCCATCTAACCCTATGATCCATCAATGAATAGAACCGAGGAGCAGGTAGCTCTTAGACAAAATTAATACCAGGAGTCACCAGTCACTTATTATGTACCAGATAGTATTCCAAGTATTTCTGTCTGTCACATAACCACCTATGACATAGACTCTACTAATATTCCCACTTTACATTAAGGAAACTGAGGCCCCAAAGAGTTAAATAACATGACCAAAGCCACATGACTAGTAAGTACTGGGACCACATTTCTCAGTCAGTCCCCAAGGAGATGCTTATCCTAGTCTTATCCTAGGTTCAGAGGGAAAAAAAATCCAGTTCATCGACTATTTTTAAAAAAATATATTTTATTGATTTTTTTACAGAGAGGAAGGGAGAGGGATAGAGAGTTAGAAGCACCGATGAGAGAGAAACATCAATCAGCCACCTCCTGCACACCTCCTACTGGGGATGTGCCCGCCACCAAGGTACATGCCCTTGACCGGAATCGAACCTGGGACCCTTCAGTCCGCAGGCCGACACTCTATCCACTGAGACAAACCGGTTAGGGCTCCATCGACTATTTTAACTTCTTAGTTTTCAGCTGTGAAAATAGAAAGAAGCAAGAGGGACTCTCGCACCCTGCCCATGACCGTGTTCAGCATGTCTCCTCTATTATTCCCGCAGAAGCAGGAGCTCTGCATTTTCACCCAGGAGTAGAGTCAGCAGTTTGTGTGTGTTCTTTTAATACTCTCTTAGCAATTAATTATTCCTTTTAATAAGCGCAATGAAAAAGAATCGTTATTGGACTCGTCCTTTAATTGAATTAATAATTTATTCTGGCTATTAATGTTTTTTTAATATTCTGTGTATTATTTCTTGTTCTATTAGACGGATATGGCAGGGAGATAAAGTGTGAGGCTGCACGGGGCCTGTGTGGATGGAGCTCTCTGTATAATGCATGGGCTGCTGACAGTGATTGGGATGAAGTGGGTGCGGGTTGCGGGGAGAGGGTGTGAGATGCACTAATGTTTGCTCCTTGCTGCTGGAGTGATTGAGGGCTTTGGGATAATTTCCTGGGCAGAGGTGAATGAAAGAGCAAAGCCATTCACATGTGATGCAGAATTCTCCATCTGCAAGTGTCTTCTATATAGAATCAAGTCTCTTCCCATTTCTCTAGTCATGGACTTAACCTAAGCGAAGGGGTACATGGCACTTAATACCATGATCATCTGGTGCTGGGTCTAACTATAGAAATAATTACAATCTCTTTATAACCAGTATTCCATTTTAAGAGACAGCCCCTATGTTACAGATACAATAAAGGGGCATGAGAAATGGATGATTATTGTTTGCTAGGGAATGTCTAACAAACTCAAAGGGCAGAGAAAAGATGAAATTCTTTTTAAAAAATATATATATTATTGATTTTTTACAGAGAGGAAGGGAGAGGAAGAGAGAGTTAGAAACATCGATGAGAGAGAAACATCAATCAGCTGCCTTCTGCACGCCCCCCACTGGGTATGTGCCCGCAACCAAGGTACATGCCCTTGACCAGAATCACACCTGGGACCTTACAGTCCCCAGGCTGACGCTCTATCCACTGAGCCAAACTGGTTAGGACAAAGATGAAATTCTTTTTTAGGTTCTACCAAATCTGTCCTCTGTACTTCACGGATTTTTGGATAAGATTTCTTAGCCAAACCTCAAAATAATGTTGTCTGATATGTCTGGATAATAATAGGCATGCTTGATACCCATTTAGCTAGCACACATTATTTATTCATTTATCTGAGGTGCATTGAGTGCTTAGTATATGCAGGGTATTATCCTAGGTGGCCGGAATACACAAGTGACCAAATACGGTCCCTACCTTCATGGAAATCCACATGTCAGCAGACGATACACACACAGTTAAACAAGGACATATGTGAGGAGGAAAAGGATGGGAAATAACTGGAACAGGGTGGTGGGGAATGGACTCTGGGAGACAGGACTGGTTGAACTGAGCCCTGAGGGATGGGGAGGAGCCAGCGGGCAGAGAGCCTAGAAGGACGCACAGAATTCCAATGAGAGAGAAAACAAGTACGTAGCTTGTGTGGCTGAAACCATCTTGGTATGTTCGGGAAGGACAAAGGCAGTCACTGTGGCCGAGCAGAGCAACAGGAATGAGCAAGAGAGGTCAGGTAGGTAGGCAGGGACCCTCCTGCTGGCCAGGGTGAAGCCTTTGCATTTCTCTGGGTGCAATGGGAAGGGTAAGAGGTTTAATGCCAAATAAAAAAATAGCTTGGTCCTGTGTCTGCTTCTAAAACATCGTGACTGCTCTATGTATATGCAAAGTGGAGGGGGTGACAAGAAGGAGGACCGCTTTAGAGGTTCCTGTGGTCATGCTAGTGAGAGTCAGTGGTGGTAGCTTGGACAAAAGGTGTGGCTCTGACTATACAGATGTAGATGTGGAACTATACATTCTGGAGGACAATTATAGGACATGATGCTGGAATTTGTGATGAGAGGATGGAAGCAATCAAAGATAACTTCTAGGGATTTGACTTAAGCACTTCATGAATTATGATTCTTTTTACCCACATGGAAAAGACTTGAGAAGTAGGTGTGAGTTAGGGGGAGGCTGATGGGTTGAGGAAGAGAGAGGATTGCCATAGGTTTACTGAGTTTAAGATTTGGAATCAAGAAGAGTTTTCAAGTGGATTCAGTATTGTGGAGTTCAGGGAAAAGATGAGAACACATGATATCAGTTTGGGAGCGATTCACTTAATTGGAATTAAGATCTTGGAATTGGATAAAATCACCCAAATAAAGAGAGGGTGGAGCTAGAATGCAGGAGCAAGTATTGGAGCCTTGAGGTTCTGTAACATTTAAAGTTTGGAGAGAGGAGGGTCCAACAAGGTGTGCAGAGAATCAGCAACCAATCCTTCAGGGAGAGAACCAGAAGAGCATGATATCAACTAGTACAAGAGAAGAAACATTCTAGAGAGAAGGAGCTGACTTTGTGGAATGCTGACACAACCAGGAACTCAAAAATGAGAAAAGAGAAATATCCATGTGATTGGATAAGATGAACTTTTGGTAATCTTTGCAATAGGGATTTCAGAAAGGAAGTAGAGAAGGGGAGCCAAAAAAGAGAGTGGTAGTTGGAGCTGTAAATCAAGTCAAAATAATTATGTGTATGTGTGTTCAGACACATGCTAACTGGAGTCTGGTTGCATGCAGATAGAGGTGGAATCGTTAAGATACAGGAGAACAGAGACAAGAGGCAGAACATAAGTAGAGAGCTGGCCTTTTACAGAAGGAAGGGCTCATCTTGGTGTAAGAGTACTTCTATTGCTTGCTTCTTAAATTATTCATTTCAAAGGAACCCTGGATTCTTGTGAACTACTCAGCTGGGCCAATTCTATTATATAGTTTTATGAATTTTCCAATGGGGCAGTTGAAAGTATGAGGAATATAGCATACAAAGAAGTGGATGTTCAATATTTCTTACTCACCCCCTTGAATGGATGATAAATTGTTTTTTGGACATAGTGGGGAATCGGGAGAGGAGGAAGGATGGGCGCCACTTTGGAGTGGGGGGCGGGGGCAGGGATGTGATCCAGTGACAGTAGACCTATGAGAAAATGTCAACATTGATTTGAGACGACCCAACATGGGTTACTTCATTACCCTAAAGACTTTTACCTATATTTTCTCTCTTGTCAAAGTAGCTTTGTTCTACAGATCAGAGCGGAACCAGGAGAAATCTATTTTAAATGTAGAATGTCTCACTCAAGAGAACCTTCCTCACTATTTTTAGCTTCAGTGTAGATGGTCTCCATATGGGAGGGACAGTGATGAAGAGATCTGGTTTGTCTCTATGTCTCGTCTCCAAATGAAGAGCCTTATCAGACACTGTTCAAACATAGTTTCTTGTTTTCACTCGACCTACTGCAAAGTGCCATATGCAGCTCCTGTACAACTCTATCTCAATGCATATATATATATATATATATATATATATATATATGAAATAAAGAAAGCTATATATATAAAAGCCTAAGCGGCTGTTAGGACCAGACTACTGGCCAGTAGCTATGATGCACACTGACCACCAGGGAAGAGGGATTCATTGCTGAATACTGCTTGCTATTCTAATGTTGCTACATCCTTGAAACATGAGCATAGTTCCAGTAAATTGACCAACCTTGTTTTAATGACATGATTAATTTATGAGTCGACACAATCGGTGACTTTTTATTTTATTTATTTATTTTGATTGTTGACACTATTATAGATAGTCCCCTATTTTCTCTCCCTTTGCCCACCTGCACCCATCCCCCACCCCTTCCCTCTTAAAAACACCACTTCTGAGTATGGGCATAAATTACCAAAATAGTTTATCAAAGTGAATGCATTCCGACAAATACATTGAACGTTTCTTGTTCATTGATTCTGTTGGCCAAAGCGTAAGTCCACCTGACAGTGTGGAGGCTTGTGTGGAGGGGCCAGAGGGAGAAGGAGGAGGCTATGGAGGACACAAGATGAGAGGCACAGTTCACGATTTCTCACGCATCATATTTATGTTCACATAATTTTTAAAGGGCATTCACTCATCCGTCTGTCGCTTTGATTTCACTCACTCATTGGCCTGTTTCCATCTCACATTTGTGGGGCAGGTAGAAACTCATGGGCCTGGAGCAGGCGGTGCACCTCTGACCACTCTTCATTCCCCACCAGCCCCAGCCTCAGCCCCAGCCCCAGCCTCAGCCTCAGCCTCAACCCCAGCCCCAGCCCCAGCCGCGCCCCCCCCCCCCCCCCGCCCCCGCAGTTGTGGGAGACAGAATGACACAGGAATAGGAGCCCTTTGGGATAGGAATTCAAGTCCTGCCTCTCCCACTCTATAGCTGGGTGAGGCCTCCCCCCCCCCCCCAAATTAATCACATAGCTTCCCTTTTCTTATCCTCAATCACTTTTCTAAATGAGGATTAAAGGAGATGATAGTCAAAGGAGAGGGCTCAGTGCGCAGGCTTCGAGCCCATTGTAGCTCTGAGCCATAGTGTTGCCAAAGATCCAGGTCCTCTCCCCCTCATCCCCTAATTCAGCTCCCCTTTTACCTGGGGGAGAGGATGAGCTGTTAACCATGGTTCAGGCCTTCTCAAGGGACAGGTGCTGGGGAGGCATTTGAAAGTACGTCACCTCATGACTGTGAAGGTCACAGCTAAGCAAAGGTGGCCTGGGATTTCACCCAAGCCTTTCTGACTCCCGCGTCCTTGCTCTTTTTCACTAAACCATCCTGAGTCCCCAAACTGATTATGGGATAATGGCTTCATCTATCTGGGTAGATCTTTCCAGGTTATAAAGTACATTCTCAGATTCTCTTTACTTATCTGTTTCCCTGAGACTATAAGCCCCTGGACAGCAGGGAGTGTGTCTTTGATCTCTGTCATGGTTCTTGGCCAATAATATTGTGAACAAATGCAGGCTAAATAAATGACTGACATTAATTTCACTCCTTCCGGAAGCCTGTGAGGTGTCAGGAGATTGGAATAAAGCTGGCAAAGCACATAACACAGCTCAGTAAATGCAGGTTTTTATTGTTATTGGGGAGCAGGGATTATTCCCTGGGAGTGATCAAAATAAAACCAAAAAAAAATAAAAGAAAATGCCACTAAATAATGGATTTGAGCTCTCAACTCAGTTCTTGTGTTCCGCTTGACTTCACTGCCCTTCAGTACAGGTGAGGCGCAGATCCATTCCCATGGGCAGGTGCTGGCTGCATGGTTATCCGCAGTAGAGAGTACACAAGGTGCCTGGACATCACCCCATATTATGCAATGGATTTTCTTCCCTCCACTTGCTTCCTTTTTTTCGTTCCTTCCCCTCCCTTCTGCAGACATTTATCAATTATCTATTTCATGCCAGGGTTTTATTAGGTGCTGGAGATTTAAAGAAAAATAAAGAAAGCTATAATCTAATGAGAAGAGAGACACTTAAACAACTCACTGTAATGTAAATGGAAAGTGGTGTAGCAGAGGCAGGGACAAACTACTTTGCAAAAACAGAAGGGAGAGTGGCTTAGTAGGGAAGTTATTACGGCGGCTGTAATAAACCAGTTTCAAATTCCAGTGAGCTGACGCGGCACATATAACTCCTTGCTCACACCATGTCCTCTGCCGGTGACATGGCTCTCCCAGGGGACTTCTTGCAGGTGCTGATGTAAGGACCTGGGCTGTTTCCATGGGGTGGCTCATTTCTTTGGGAGTTTTTGCTTCCTTGCAGGTGGACAGGCGAGAGGAGTTTGGGAATCATGCCATGCCTGGTGGGGCCAGGCCTGGAACTGGAGCCCAGATGTCATGTGTCCCAACTAGATGCGGGAGTGGGGGGAGAGGAGCAGCCTTGCTCTGGGCCTAGGAGGAACATGATAATAACGGTTTGATGGATACACAAGGTTTATGTCTGCACAGAGAACAGTTCTTTCCATTGAGAGCAAGAATGGCAGTTCAGGGACCAGGGAAGGCGCTGCAGAGGGGGCCGCATTGGCTTCACTCTTGAAGAATGCCGGGGGTTTAACCGTGTGGAAATGTTGCAAGGCATTCCCCACAGAGAGATGCACCAACCCAGGCCTGCAGCTTTAACTCACAGGTAACACAGTCAGGGGAGTGGTTGCTGGGTGGAGAGGCATTCAGGCAGTATTTGCTGTCACTGCGCCCTCCTGTCTCCCTCTTATTGCTTCCGTCCACCATCCCACCTGGTGGTGTGTATTTACCTTTGGTGTTAACACAGAATCTGACTCTCCTACGAGAGGCGATGGTTGTGTGTGCCACAGGCGCCGAGGGCCCATCCTCCCTACGTAAGTTCTCTTTATTCCTGCCTTGCTTATTCCTTGGCAGCTAGCATGTGGACACATGATCTAGGCTCAGCCTAACAAAAGCCACATCCAAGTTGTCAAGTCTGGGCTAGTGACACAAAGGAGGAGGGGTGGCTGGAGGTCAACAGCGCTGGAGAGGTGGACCAAGTAATCTGTGCTTTAATAAATCCTTCTGATACACCGTGCAATTTGAGGACCACACCTTGAACCTTGCTGAGTTCACCCCCAAAGTTTCTGACCCAGTAGGTCTGGGACGGGGCCTGAGAACTTGCATTTCTGACCAGTTCCCAGATAGCATCTCTGCTCCTTGTCCAGAGACCAGACTTGGCGAGGTCTGTGCTACTGACTGTACTCAAAGGCGTAACGAATAGAAAACCGAGCGAGGAGGCTCATGGATGGATAGACTCCCCAGCCAGAGTGAAAGAGACCAGCCTGGGAGGCTGACCACGATCACTTTCTGCCTCTCTTTTTCCCTTTGCCCTCTGAACACCTACGCTCCTTCCTGCCCATCACTTCCTGTCATGCTGGCCCAATTCATTCATGGCTAAGAATTTTAGAATCGCAACTTCCTTTTCTTCTCTCTCTCCAGGTACCAGTTCTGTCATTAGAAATGTCTTGCCAAATTAGATCACAAATAAGCTCCGAATATCCTTCAAAATGCAGGTAATCAAAAGTGCAGCATCCGAACCCGATCGCTCCCTGCATATCCATGGTGACGGCCCAGAGCTGCTCCAGCACAGCCTGGCAGACAGTCTCATTCTGACTCGCATTTTTTTTTTCTAAAATGGAAAAAAGAAAAAAAATTACCTGCTAGAGTGACATTCCATAAAGAAGATTCTTTCTTGGAGGAACTTTATAAAAGCCATATTTGGGGATTATTTGTATGTGAAAATTGGGCTCTTCCTGCTCCTAAACTTTTCTGAAACAATTTTTCCCCCCTTTCTTCGTGAGAGCATAGGAAAGGCTGGTAATTTTAAAACGTCCTACGTGACACTGATATGCCTTTGGAAGCCGATAAATGCCGCTGGCTGGTGTGAGGACAATTTGCCTGGGAAATAGGAAGTGCTATAGAACCAGGTTTGCTAGATGCAGAGTAAGTCTCCATTTGTTGAAAAAAAAAATCACCAGAAACCGCCTTACAGTTCAGTTCTGTGCTTTATTAACTCTCTACTCATATTGCACCCCACAACCTTTATCATCTCTCCACACACACACACACACACTCATTACTAAAACTCAGCAGCACACCAGAAACTATATTAGAGCTTTCGCCGATCTGACAAATAAAATAGGTATAATGTTGATTGACTCACACCTATTGACTCACAGCTATTGTTGTGTTGGCTGTTGTCCTTTTTTTCATTTGATAACCAAAGGCAGTGGTTCTCAACCTGTGGGTCGCGACCCTTTCACAGGGGTCGCCTAAGACCATCAGAAAACACATATATAATTACATATTGTTTTTGTGATTAATCACTATGCTTTAATTATGTTCAATTTGTAACCATGAAAATACATCCTGCATATCAGATATTTATATGACGATTCATAACAGTAGCAAAATTACAGTTATGAAGTAGCAACGAAAATAATTTTATGGTTGGGGGTCACCACAACATGAGGAACTGTATGGAAGGGTCGCGGCGTTGGGAAGGTTGAGAACCACTGACCTAAGGGAAGAGAGGCCAGTGCCCCTGACTCAGTGGTCTGGTATTGCATGTGTGAAGCATTCCTGCGGCCCAGCGTTTGTGAATCGCTGGGCTCTAGGCGAGTCCTTAATAAACTGAGCTGGGGGGCGGGGGGGTCCCCGTGTTGCAGGCCGGAGCTCAGGCAGGTCTCTGATCCACACGCCAGCCAGAGGGAGGGGACACGGCCATCTGAATCCCCCCATCCTGGTTCCACCGTCGCTTCCACACAGGGAACAATGATATCTGCGTGTAATCTCAGCATTCTGCCCTTGAAATCAAATCCCACCCGCGGCTCTGATATCCGGCAGCTCACTCCTCACTTATTCGAAAGAGGTCCCAGCGGACCGCATGCCCTCCGCCTGAACTGCTACACGCACCGCATCTGCCTGAAAGGAGGGTGAGCGCGCCCACGGTGTGGGAGCGCCTGGGGCTGCTGCAGGGGTCGGTATCTGGCGTTTCATGAGTTATTTATTCAAGCAAATGTATACGCGGCATTTCCGCTGGAGCAGCAGCCCGGGGCCACTCGAAGGGGCCTGTGGCCGGGCCTCGTGGCCCAGGTCCCCACTTGGACACGTGTAGCGTGGAGGATCCAAACCCTGCGCCGGGGACCGAGCGGATTAGTTCAGTCTGGAGTCATTTGGCGCTGGTGATGCAAGACTAAGCAAATGCGTTCTATCATCTCCCCTGTTGTGTGAGGATAAAGCCCAGCCTGGCTCTTTTTGGGCTTCATGCCTGGAGTGTTGAACTAAACACAGTCCCACTGGTGTGGAGTCGGGTTTCATTGTGTGTGTTTTGGTTTTGTTTTTCCCTTTCACCAAGCACAAATCCCCGGGAAACAGCAGAATGGGCTTCAAAGGTTTACGGCGTTTTCCTTATACGGAGACTCACAAAGCACAAATCAATTCAATTTTTTTAAAAATATATATTTTATTGATTTTTTACAGAGAGGAAGGGAGAGGGATAGAGAGTTAGAAACATCGATGAGAGAGAAACATCAATCAGCTACCTCCTGCACACCCGCTACTGGGGATGTACCCGCAACCAAGGTACATGCCCTTGACCGGAATCGAACCCAGGACCCTTCAGTCCGCAGGCCGATGCTCAATCCACTGAGCCAAACCGGTTAGGGCTCAATTCAATTTTTAAAAATGTTTGTGTAAGACCAGGTTTCTCCTTGTTTTATGTCCTTAGCATCTCCCATCACAAGTACACAGGTAGCCAGAGGTCTATTGTACCACCTACAGGGGCATTCAGGTGTTTAGTCTGAAGTAGTGCAGGAAGTGAGATGGCTGAAGGTCCTCTCCGAGGTGGACACAGCAGCCTCAAGTTCACCTAGGACCCTTTACCCCTCCAGGTGGGCGGCGGGGGGGGGGGGGGGGGGGGGCAGCTTACTGAGTCCCTGGGCGTCTCAGCCTGTTCCTTTCTGGTCAACTGGAGGTTAAAGATTGAAGTGAGGTCCAGCCAGCCTGGCTCAGTGGTTGACCTTCGACCTATGAACCAGGAGGTCACAGTTCGATTCCTGGTCTGGGCACATGCCTGGGTTGCAGGCTCGATCCTCAGCAGTGTGGGGCGTGCAGGAGGCAGCTGATCAATGATTCTCTCTCATCATGGATATTTCTATCTCTCTCTCCCTCTCTCTTCCTCTCTGAAATCAATAAAAATTTAATAAAAAAATGATTAAAGCTAGGGAATCTTGGATTTGCATCTTAAAACATAGGGAAGCAGGTATTCCTCTTTGAAAATGATAGGGGCTTAAATATCAAGAGTAAAAGGTTTACCAGGTCTTCAAGTTCTTACCTACATATTCAATAATTCCAATATCGTTGGAGGAGTGAACTCCGAAGTGAATCACCAGCCGGCCAATGTTTGTCAAAAAGAAAGGGCGAATTGCATACATTACCTGGCTAATTGCCCCTGTGGGGTCCTCTCTGGATTGCACGGTGACCTCCTGTACCTTTCCCGATACCTCCACAGTCCCCCATGGAAGGGTTGATGTAATTGCTCACTATGATGTGTCGGTCCTGAAATCTCCGGGAGACGGGATATTAAAATGAATAGATGGCGTCTGGCAGATCGCTTCCTGCAAGTGATAAGCAATCTTACCTATTAAGTGTCTCCCAGCGCCGGCAGATACTTCTATTCCATGCGCAGTCACAGGCGCGGCGTGGATGATTGATTGAATATATCTGTACTTTGTATACAGCTAATGAACTGGGGATGGTTGCTTAACAGGAAGACTGATAGAGCCCAGAAGGCTACAGCCAGATTCTGGCCAGGAGGAGAATGAGAGAGCAGCCCAGGGAATCGGGGGAAAGGGGGGAATAAATCAGGCAGACGCTATAAACAGGCCTGGGAAGCTGGGGCTCGCAGGCTGTGTGAGGAACTCAGGAGACGGGGAAAATGAGGGGATGGGCCGCTGATGAATGCTTCGCTGCTCTCCACCCTCAGCACATTTGTAAGAGAGAATCTTCTTTCTAGGTTCTAGGGACATGCATCAGAAGAGGGGACCGAAATGGTACCAATGCTTTGACTATAGATAGGAGAAAGCCCCTAGGAAAAGGAAACTGCCTCAACATTTAACCAGGCTGCTTTCCTGACCTTCACTGTTCTTTAAAATAAAAAGATAGATTTTATAATTGTTTAAAACAGGAAAAAGAAAGGAATAGAAAGACTCATGCTCACTGGAAAAACCTAAACAAGCCCTGGCTGGTTTGGCTCAGTGGATAGAGCATTGGCCTGTGGACCAAAGGGTCCCGGGTTTGATTCCAGTCAAGGGCACATACTCGGAGGTCGTGGGCTCGATCCCCAGTAGGGGGCATGCAGGAGGCAGCCAATCAATGATTCTCTCTCATCATTGATGTTTCTCTCTCTCCCTCTCCCTTCCTCTCTGAAATCAATAAAATATAGAAAAAAACCCACATTAAAAAAACCACCTAAACAGCTCAGTGTTAAGAAGGAGGATGGGGGAGTTTCCTTGGAGAGATCTGGGGCCTCCTTCAGAGTCCATGACTTTGCATACATTTTACATTCATTTCTACCCAAATACACTGCACACAATATGAATTGTACACAGATGAAATATGTTACCCGTATTGATCTGTGGCTCCTTTTATTTACAAGCAGTGTACTGGCCGTATGTGTCCTTGTCAGTTTGGATAAATTCATCTTGCTTTTTTAGCTGGATGAATACTATTCTGTTTTGTGAGATGACATAATGTACTTCCCTAGTTCCTTATAAATGTATGTGCAGGTTACTCCTAGCCAGTGGTCGGCAAACTGTGGCTCGGCAAACCTCGGCTCTCGAGCCACATGCGGCTCTTTGGCCCCTTGAGTGTGGCTCTTCCACAAAATACTGGCTCTTCCACAGAATACCGGCTCTTCCACAAAATACAGACTTCTGCACATGGGCCACGAAGCTTCAATCGCACTGTACGTGTGCGCCTGCACGTGGTATTTTGTGGAAGAGCTACGCTCAAGGGGCCAAAGAGCTGCATGTGGCTCTCGAGCCAAGGTTTGCCGACCATAGGCCTAGTCCTTCTGGTCTACCAAACAAGGTCGCTGTAACCACCTCAGGGCACATATGCAAGTTTCTCTGTAAGGCAAACTCCTAGGTGGGAACTGCCAAGACTGATGGGGCGCAAATTTAACAGTTTGAGAAATATTGTACAATCACCTCACAAAAAGGTTACCATAATGTGCCATCCCGCCTACTATGTATAGAAGTTTCCAGAAAACCTGGCCAATAGTGGATGTTTCCAGACTTTTCACATTTGCCAGACTGGTAGGTGAGAAATGTTTAATTCATATTCCTTTCATGATGAAGGTGAGCATATTTGAATATATTTACTGGAGGTTTTAATTTTATTTTCTTTGTATTGCTTGTGTATATTATTGGCCTGTTTTTTCTTTTTCCTCTTTGTTCGTCTTTTCCTTCTAAATTTGCAAGAGTACATAAATGTGCTAAGGTATTGAACCATTGTTCACCATTGTCCTGCGGTTTATAAATTACTTTCCAGTGTGTTCTTTGCAGTCTTATTTTGTTTATCAAATACACTTTTCTACATAGAATTTTTCATTTTTTTTGTAAGCCAGATAACTTCGCTGTTATGACTCTAAGCTCTTTTCTTTCTCCAATTCAAGACTTTGAACATTATGAATTCATTCCCTAATGGTTTGAATAATTTAATTTTATGTTTAAATTGTTGATCCGTCTGAAATGTATTTTATGGCAGGAGGGGGATGCAGCATTTTTCTTCTGTATAACTAGGCTCACAGTCCCAACATCGTATATTAAATAGTCTACTTCCTCCCTCTGATTGGAAAAGGCAACTTTATTATGTAAAAATTGCTGGATGTATCTGGAACAAATTCTAGACTCTCTTCCATTGATTTGTCAGACAATCACTGAGCCAGTTCTGTGCTGTGTTTAGGTATCATAGTTTGGTAAAGTCTTTGAATACTTGTCAGAGATAGTTCCCACAATAGGAGTCCTTTTCAGACTTTTCCTGATGGGCACCCAGGGGGACATGACAGGAGGGAGGGAGGTGGGGCCCACTGTGCTGGTGGCTCCCTGCAGTCCTGATGACCCTTCGGCCATCCTGGCTCCTCAGAGCCTTGTCCCTCTGTCTGAGACAGTAGACCTTCACCTCGTGAGCCCCAAAGGACTTTGACTTTCTTAGTAACAAGCCTCCCCCTCCTGTGGGAAGCTGGGGGGCTCAAAGGCAATGCTCTGGTATGTGGCTTCCCATCTGTCCCAGCTCCACATGCAGCTGGCAGGGAAGGCTTCCTCCTCTGGAGTAAGGTGGTTTCCCTTCCCTTCCCTTCCCTTCCCTTCCCTTCCCTTCCCTTCCCTTCCCTTCCCTTCCCTTCCCTTCCCTTCCCCTCCCCTCCCTTCCCCTCCCCTCCCTTCCCCTCCCCTCCCTTCCCCTCTCCTCCCTTCCTCTCCCCTCCCTTCCCCTCCCCTAATGATAGAAACATTAATGATGAGAGAGAAACATTGATTGGCTACCTTCTTCATGTCCCCCACTGGGGATCGAGCCCATAACCTGGGCATATGTCCTGACTGGGAATCGAACTGTGACCTCGGGGTTCATGGGTGAATGCCCAACCACTGAGCCATGTCTGATGGTCTGGTCTTGCTTTTTAACATGATGCTCTCTTACACGATTTTCTCCCCCACCTGGCACTGGGGAACTGGCTTTACCTTCATAACTGATTCAAGAAAATTCAAGAAAATTGCCCACCCACACCTCATGCATTACGTGAGTGTAGGACAGCCTCTGGGTCCACTGGAGGGACTCTCTTTGCCTGTGGAGCAGTGTCTACCCTCAGGGACGGTATGTTTTGCACTTCTGTCAGCCTGGTGTCTGCTCAGACTGTGATCGCCTGTTTCCACTGAACCCCAGCATCAAGCAGAGCTCCTGGCAAATACAGGTGCTCAAAAAGTGGGTGATGGAGAAGAAGGGACTAAAGGAGGGAGGAGGGAGGGAGAGAGGAGCAGGGGTGATGCAAGTGTGCACTAGCATCTGGAATGAATGTAACATCTGCGAGGCACAGGGCCCTGCGGTGTGTCTTGGTTCTGATTCTGTGAGCTTGTTTTCTGCTTGCGCACTCTGGGGCCTTGTTTCCTCACACAGCGCTATCATTCAGCTACCCGTGTGGGGAGTAGTTAATATGCCCGTTAATAACATTGACTTTGGCATCAGTCAGAGCTGGATACGAGTAAGGGCTGTGCCACCTACTGGTTTTGTGATCATTTTAATTTACTTTTGTAAAAAATGTATTTTTATTAAAAATATATAAATATTTATTGATTTCAGAGAGAGGGAGAGAGAGAGAGAAACATCAATGATGAGAGAGAATCATTGATTGGCTGCCTTCTGCACGCCCCACACTGGAGACTGAACCCACAACTCGGCCATGTGCCGTGACCAGGAATCAAACCTTGACCTCCTGGTTCATAGGTTGATGCTCAACCACTGAGCCACGCCGGACAGCCAGCAATTTCTGTTTTACAAAGCCGGGCTAATTTACATTTTTAAGCCTCAGTTTTTTCTCTTTAGATTAATAGTGAGGATAAAATAGGATAAATCATTGAAAGCATATGAAACAGAGCCTGATATGAAATAAGCACCCAATAAATATTAGTTCCTACTAATAGGATTTCTATTATTTTATTTTTTATTATTATTACTACTACCTTATTATGAGGTGGCAAGATGATAAGTGTAATTATACCTTTGTCCATAAGGCCATAGGTTACCCTGAGCAAGATATAATAAAAAATTAAACCTCACAATTATTATATCCAAAGATATATTTGGGGGGAACTAACCAAACTTACTCATTTTCATTTACCAAAGCATGGAGCTCCCATTCCTCTGATGAAGGATTGCTGTTGACAGAGGCTTCTCAGCTTTGCCTCTGGTGTGAAGTTTGAATGAAAATTGTGCCTCCTGCTCAGCTCTTTAGCCTCAGGACTTACACTTGTTTCTCTGCCCAGAAAGGCCTTCCCCTAGGTGCCCCAGTGACTTGTTTTCTTCTTTTGGAAAAGGCCTATGCTGCCTGGACAGTGTGGCTCAGTGGCTGAGCCTTGACCTGTGAACCAGGAGGTCATGGTTTGATTTCCACGTTCCGGCTCGATCCCCAGTAGGAGGCAGGCAGGAGGCAGCCAATCAATGATTCTCTCTCATCATTGATGTTTCTCTCTCTCTCTTCCTCTCAAAACCAATAAAATTATATTTTAAAAAGGAAGGAAGGAAGAAAGGAAGGAAGGAAGGAAGGAAGGAAGGAAGGAAGGAAGGAAGGAAGGAAGGAAAGAAGGAAGGAAGGAAGGAAGGAAGGAAGGAAAGAAGGAAAGAAGGCAGGAAGGGAGGAAGGAAGGAAGGAAGGAAGGAAGGAAGGAAGGCAGGATGGAACGAAAGAAGAAAGGAAGGGGAAGGAAAAAAGGAAAAGACAGGGAAGGGAAGGGAAGAGAAAGGGAAGGAAGACCACCTTACTCCAGAGGAGGAAACCTTCCCTTCCCTTCTGAAATCAATAAAAATATTTTTTAATAATTAAAGAGGCCTACGCTGACCACCAATATAACAGCACTACCACCTCAACTCTGGGCAGTTCCTTAGTACTTACTAGCACCAGACCTGCCCAGATATTTTTAATATTTACATTTTGTTTTATTGTGGTAAGAACATTTCACATGAGAGCTATCTTCTTAACAAAAGTTTAAATTTGTAATACAGTATTGCTAATTATAGGGATATTGTCATACAGCAGATCTCATCTTGCATAACGGAGACTTTATGTCAGTTTATTAGCAACTGCCCATTTCCTCCCCCTCCTCACCACCCAGCCTCAGAAAACCAATCTTCCACTCTCTGATTATATGAGATTGATTATTTTACATATCTCATGTAAGTGGAATCATGAAGTATTTTCCCTTCTGTAATTGCTTATTTTATTTAACATAATGTTTTCTAGGTTAATCCATGTTATTGCATACTGCAGGATTTCCTTCCCTTTTAAGGCTGAATAATATCTGGTTGTATGCATGTACCACATTTCCTCATCCATTCACCCCATCAGTGGACTTCTGGGTGGTTTCCACATCTTAGCTACTGTGAAGAGTGCTACATTGGACACTGGAGGGCTAATACATTTCTGTGTGTTGATTGCTTGCCTGGCTATCGCCCATCACCCCCCACTAGAACCTACGTGGCATGAGGGCAGTGGCTCTGTTTTCCTCACTGCTGGATCCTCAGAGTCTAGAACAGCCGTGGGCAAACTACGGCCCGCGGGCCGGATCTGGCCCATTTGAAATGAATAAAACTAAAAAAAAAAAAGACCATACCCTTTTATGTAATGATGTTTACTTTGAATTTATATTAGTTCACACAAACACTCCATCCATGCTTTTGTTCCGGCCCTCCTGTCCAGTTTAAGAACCCATTGTGGCCCTCGAGTCAAAAAGTTTGCCCACCCCTGGTCTAGAACAACACACCATCTTAGACTCAGATCCAATACCCATTTCCTTTGTCCTTAACTGTTAACTGAGATGGAAAGCAATCTCAGTCTAAGATGTAGGCTCTGCTCAAGAAGAAGGTCCCAGTGGCATTGGCGGACTGATCAGCTTTGCTCCCTCCTCCCCCCCTTGGAAATTCATGGTCTTGTGCCTGGTCCACCCTGAATACTGGTCCTAGACCCACATTCTCATGGTCTGAGGTCCATTCTTTTGAATCATGAAAAGAGTCCTGTAGGAGGCCCAAGTCCCTTCCCAACCTGGTTCTAGTTGCAGATCCAGACCCGCTCAGGACTAGCGCAGTCCCAGTCCGTCTTGCAGGCCTTTTTAATAAGGAGCACTTCTGTTCCTTTTCACGCCCTGTACCACTATTTTTCCATCCTGTTGAGACTTTGATATCTACTCACCTTTCTCTCTTCCAGGTTTTGCACACTTACTATTATTTACTAATTGTAATAATTCTGGTACTGTTTTCCTCACTAGAGTGTAAACTCCTTGAGGGATTGCTGCGCTGTTGGTTTTGTTCACCACTCTGTCGTGGCTGCAGGCATAGTGCTTGGCCATAGTCAGAGAATATTTAGCTAGTGCTGGTGGATGGGTCGACTTTGTCACACCTTCCTGTCCATATTACATTCCACAGGTGAGGGGATCAAGATGCCGGCCCCTTTCCAAACTTGCTTTCAGCGCCATGTGTTTTGCTTGCTCCAGTGGCCTCCTGTTTGGTCCTTTTCCCTCTAAATCCAGCACATTGCCATCTAGCTTTGTATCAGCCATCCCAGGAGGACGCTCCTGCAGGGTGGTCCAGAGCGCCTTCCTTCTTTCTCTTCTGCACACAAATCGTTGCCAACTAGATGGCATCTCAGTGCCCTCGCCTGGTTTTCTGGGCATTCAGCACCCTGGCTTCACTTTTCTTTCCATCATACGGCCCCTGTCTCTCCACTCTTGCTTCAGCCAGACCAGACAGCTCACCTTCACCAGACAGACTCTGTTTTCTCTCATTTGCTTCATTCATACAATACCCTCTGTCTGAAGAGCCCCCTTACTCCCCTTTCACCTCATCCTCTTCTTTGCATATTTAGGTCCTTCATAAGCTTTAAGGAAAGGACACAGAATCTGGTTGTGTCCTGAATCTGCGTGGCCAATGAGAGCGCTTCCGTGAGCTGTGTTTACTATTCTGTTTGGTGGGGTAAGTAATGTCACCGCCCTTATGAGCATTTAGCATATTGTGAGGTTAAATTAGATGTTGTGTATAGATGCCTTGTCATAGGGTAAGTGGTCCGGAAATATAAGCTATTATTTCTCTTCAAAGCCCAACTCAAAAAGAAAAAAAATCCCTGTCTGCAAATTCTCTTCTATTTTTTAAAAAAAATATACTTTATTGATTTTTTACAGAGAGGAAGGGAGAGGGATAGAGAGTTAGAAACATTGATGAGATAGAAACATCAATCAGCTGCCTCCTGCACACCCCCCACTGGGTATATGCCCGCAACCAAGGTACATGCCCCTGACCGGAATCGAACCTGGGACCCTTGAGTCCGCAGGCCGACGCTCTATCCACTGAGCCAAACCGGTCAGGGCTGCAAATTCTCTTCTAATCTTCCCTGACTGGCTTCCTCTTCTTCCTTCCCATTCTCTTGGAGATGGTGGCAGAGTTGGCCACGTATTGGAACTCCTGGTCCACTTTCTACTTCCCCTTTATCCTTCTAAGATGAGACATGCCTGGAAATCAGAATCCTGTCCTGTGTTCTCCACGGTACTCTGAACAATGCAGCTGTTCCAGAATTGTTCTTTTTCATTAATGAACCGAATTGTCTTGCTGCTGCCAGATTTCTTTCTACCATCATATCTATAGCTTAGGTAAGGAGAGCCTCGTTTTCACTTTGGTGATGGCCAGCAGCTAGGCCCTGATTTTGAGCTCTTCATATGGTACCAGGAACATCACTACCATGGAGAGGAATAAGATCCAGGGGTGACCACAAAGGCATTTGAGGAGGCGCTCAGACTAACAGTATGTCTCACTCATTTTTTTTCCTAATCTCGGAAACAGACAATTGCCTGGCGCCTTCTCGGCAGATGGACCATGTTTGTGCCTTAGCCACTTAACAGCCATTAGCCTAATTCCATGCACTGCAGCCAAATTAAATAATAAGTAAGAGCCCATGAAAAGCTGGTTTGGAGACACTGTTACTGCCTCTCACTCGATGGCCTTCTCTGAAGTGGATGCTCCCTCCCCACCCTGTTAACCTGGCCATGGAATAAGGAGCGCTCCACAGAGACAAGGTACAATCTTGAAGGAGAGTTGTCTGGGCTCTAAAGATGGGGACAGTCCTGATTCGGAGGGTCCAGCTTCCATCAACCACTCCCCTCCTACATTGTCACCTACCAACAGGCAGGACTCCAACCCAAGTCACAATAATGTCACTTCTGCCTTCCCTGGTTATGAGGTGCTATTTGTGTTAGTGGATACTATATGACCTTTGAAAGTTCCCAACAAGATAGCAACACCCCGTCGTCTTACTCCTAATAAGTCTGATAACACGTTCTTCTTTGTCAGCCTTCGATTCTTGCATCTGTGTTCTTACTGTAGATGCCTCCTTCAGGGGTGTCTCCCCACCACCCCCAAATCCTGTACACCTGCGAGGACCAGACCAAATACCCCGTCCCTGTGTACATGTCCCTAATTCTCAACTTCGCTCCCTACTGAGAGCGACCGCATTCTCCTCTGAGCACCCTCAACGCTGAATCAGAACATAACCTTGAATGGTATTTACCATGTGGTTCACACTTATATAGGGATTGGCAAAAGTAGGTTTACAGTTGTGAGTACAGGAAACAGAGTTTATTCTTGTATTGTTATTTATTAATTACTAGAGGGCCAGGTGCACAAAAATTTGTGCACTTGGGGGGTGGGGGGAGGGGGGTCCCCCAGCCCGGCCTGTGCCCTCTCACAGTCTGGGACCCCTCGGGAGATAACGACCTGCTGGCTTAGGCCTGCACCTGGGTGGCAGAGGGCAGGCCCAATCCCTAAGTGCAGCCCCTGGTCAGGCTCAGAGCAGGGCCGATTGGGGAGTTGGGGCGCCACCCCATCATGCACAGAGCAGGGCGGATCGGGAGGTTGCGATGCCACCCTCACTCACGCTCAGGGTAGGGCCGATTGGGGGGTTGGGGCACTGCCCCCTGTCACATTCAAGGCAGGGTCGATGGGGAGGTTGTGGCGCCACCCTCTGTCACACACAGAGCAGGGCCGATCAGGGGTTTGGGGCGCTGCCCCCTGTCACTCACAGAGCAGGGCCCATCACGGGGGTTGGGGCTCAGTACCCTGTCACACACAGAGCAGGGTCAATCAGGGGGTTGGGGAGCTCCCCCCTGTCACTCACAGAGTAGGGCCGATAGGGGAGTTGGGGCACCACCCCCTGTCACACACAGAGCAGGGCGGATCAGGGGGTTGGGGCGCTGCACCCTGTCACACTCAGGGCAGGGCCAATGGGGAGGTTATGACTCTACCCTGTCACACACAGAGCAAGGCCCGTGGAGGGGGGTTGGGGCGCCCCACCCTGTCATGAACAGAGCAGGGTGGATAGGGAGGTTGTGGCCCCACCCCTTGTCACACACAGAGCCACAGGGCGATCAGGGGGTTTGGGCACTGCCCCCTGTCATGCTGATCCCAGTGCTGGGAGGCATATTACCCTTTTACTATATAGGATAGAGGCCTGGTGCATGGGTGGGGGCCGGCTGGTTTTCCCTGAAGGGTGTCCTGGATCAGGGTGGGGATCCCCACTGGGGTGCCTGGCCAGTCTGGGTGAGGGGCTGAGGGCTATTTTCGGCTGGCGAGTGACTAAAGCTTCCAACCGCTCCTTGTTTTCTTTTCTTTTCTTTTTTTTATTCCAGGCCAGCCTTAGCTCTGAGGCCTCGCTGCTAAAAACATGGATACACTGTTTCGGTCTGCCTGGCTTTCAGTCCGGCTGGTTTCTGGAGTTTTGTTTAGCTTCTTATTTGCAGCATAGTTCATAGTTGCTTAGAGTTGCAGTTGAGAGGCCGGCAAGTGAGGCAGGGAATGTTGGAGTCCGCAGCAAGCAAGCCTCATGCTCGCTTCAGTGCCTGGCTGCCGGCCGCCATCTTGGCTGACAGTTAATTTGCATATACTCACTGATTAGCCAATGAAAAGGGTAGCGGTTGTACGCTAATTACCATGTTTCTCTTTTATTAGTGTAGATTGTATTACTTTCCATAGGACCAATGGTCAACCTGATATTTTCCACCCCCTGTATTTTGAATATTTGTATATGTTTTCCACTACCAGGATCTAGGATCCTGGAGGGCAGGAGTTTTGTATTGTTCTCTATACTTACTACAAGATAAACTTACTTGTAATAGGCCTCTACGTGTACATATATGTAAATCAATATACTATAAATATTCTGTTTATCAATGCAGAAGAAGTTATAGGCATTTTAGCGTCACCCTCTCTCTCAGCTCTCCTCAGTTATCCTAGATTCTCCCTGCGTGAAGGCAAGCAGGTCTCAGAATCTATGAAACATTTCCACCAACTGCCAGTGCTCATACACGGTGGTCCCAGGTTAGATTCAGGTACATTCTAGAAAGTGTATTAAGTGCATTCTAGAAAGTGTGGCTGTATTTTTGCAACGTAAACCTTGGCAAAAACAACACACAAAAGAAGCAAACTCGATTAATTTTCATTAAAAAAGAGGGAACTCATTACTCACATATGGGTTTAAGAACAGGAGTAACACACCAACTTGTGTTTTAGGGTCAGTTTTGCCAATGTTGGAAAATCATGGCTCCTGGCAGAACCATCCAGTTAGTTCCCTACAGCTGCTGGCAAGGAAGGATGTGGGGCAGAGAAGCCAGCTACTGGTTAGTGATTAGGCATCAGAAAGAGACTGAATGGTCTGGGGTTATGGCAGTATTTCTTTGATGTTGCATAAATATGGAAAAGGAGATGCTAAGTTTTAAAAGAAGTAGAGGCAAAATATATTCTGTAATCCTGATATTTAAAAAATATTTTATTGATTTTTAGAGAGAGAGAGAGGAAGGGAAGAGGAGAGAGAGAGAGAGAGAGAGAGAGAGAGAGAGAGAGAGAGAGAGATCCATGTGTGAGAGAAATATTGAGTGGCTGCCTCCTATACATATCTGACTGGGGATCAAGCCTGCAACCTGGGCATGTGCCCTGACTGGGAATTGAACTGGTGACCTTTAGGTGCATGAGGTGATGCTTAACCAACTGAGCCTTGGTGGCCAGGGCTCCTGCTATATTTATAAGATATTTCACAGTCTATCTTGGGAATAAAATTCGGGATCCATTTTCCTGGTTACAAGGGTGGGGTGGAATATGGTATGAAAGATGGTGTGTGTGTGTACACAGTACTAAGAACAGGCCTTTGCAAACCACTTATTCTACCTAGCAGGCATGGAAATAAAGTGAGATATAGTATTAAAATTATGTTAAATTCTCTGGAAAAGTAGACAGTTCTTACCACCTACTCCAAAGGAAGGAGCATGTACTAGGAAGGTAATTTTATTTGATTTATGGCTTTCTGAGGTCAGTTTTCAGCGGTATTCTTGGCCAGGGCAGCATACATCTGGCTGAGGCTCAGAGCTGGACAAAAGACAGAACGGCCTCAGGCACTCCGGCTTCTGGAGAGCAGCAATTCACTTTCTGATGAAAAAGAAAGAGGATAACAAAGTAGGAAAGAAAAATTGTTGGTAGGCTAAAAAGAGTTTAATAAACCGAGAGGAGAAAATATAAAGAGATCAAAGGTGAGAAAAGAGAGGAGGAGAAAGAAATGGTCTGCCAAAAAGAGGATGCAGACCTGTAGCCAAGCCACTCAGAGCTGGGGAAGGGCCCTGGTCCTTGCTGCCTCACCGAGCAGTTATTGTCTCTGGTAATATCAGACCCTCTCGCCGGTCGGAGAGCTGTCTGTTTTTATCTAATGATTTGTAATGAAATAAGTCCCATCAGAGGGATACACCAGCACTTCCCAACACTGCCCTGGGGTGAGATGCTGACAGAACTGTGAGTGACGATAGGACCCCCTTCCTGGTTCTATCCTAAAGGATGGATACCTCCTGGTACTGGAGGGAGTTTGCAAATCAGAGGTCTGGGCTCAGGGAAGGAGAAACAGGCATTGCCCATAGCACCTGGGACTTCTCTCAGTGGCCAAGAAGGAGCCTCCATGGGCCTGTGGGAGGGACAGGGTGCAGGACCAGCCTGCTGTGCTGCACCCCAGGCCCCAGAAGAAGGGGCACAGCTGCTGCAGCTTAAGAGCACCCCGCTGCTGGCCACGCCTTCACCTGGACATGTGGGGAGGCGCCCGCCATGTTTCCGCACTCACTGGGCCATCATTGGGACAACAGTGGCTTACTCAGGGCTCCCAGTGCTGGACCAGGGTCAGGCAGGTTCTTCCCTGTCCATCAGCATCTCTCCAGGGCCTGTGTGCCTGATGGAAGCGACTTCTCCCGGGTACAGTCGTGTCTGGCATAGAGTGTGTGCTCAATCAACCTTTATAGAACACATTACGTTGTCTTAGGAAAGAAAATCATTATGTGTTTGTTGTGGAAAGTTTTAGGAAACACAGATAAGAACAAAAAACACACTCATTTAAAGCCATCTGTAATTCCCCATCCAAAATGCTCATTGTTGTTTACATAGTGGTGTAGATATATGCTTTCTGCATCTTATATACTTACGCATCTAATTATATTTTCCATCTACAAAAATGAATCTCTACAGTACACAATCCTTTTGTCAGACGGGAAGCTATACTATCTAATATATACATTATAATATCTTGATGTGACTTATATATCTTTTTCCATGCCATTCCATGGGTTATAAATTAAATTTTGTGGCTCCACAATATTCTCTTTTATAGATAGGTCGCCATTGATTTACTGATCCTCTGGGGTTGGACAGTTAGGCTATATCCCCTTGTTCTACTGTTGGGAATGTCATTCAAATGCGCATCTTTGTTGATAAGTCTATTCACAGGCACGATGGTTTCCTTAGGGCAACTTCTTCCAGGTGGGATGGTGGGGAGAACAGGCAAGCAGCCAGCGTGTGCTGATCCCTGCTGTCAAAACGCCCTCAGGAGCCCTGCGCAATCCCAGGGGGAGAATATCCACCTGCTTGTTTCTCTGCCTGCCTCCACCCCAATCAATGCTGACTGCTATAATTTTGTTTAGGTTTGCTAGTTTGCTAGGCCGGCACGCCATGCCGCTGTGTTAAGTTGCATTTCTTTGAACAGTAATGAGTTTGAACTTTTCCCCGCAGGTTGATTGGCTCTCTGATCTTTGTTCCCAGTTTCCTACCCACAGTAGGGGCTGGGATCCTGAAAGTGCCAGGATGGCAACTTTTCAGCTTCCCCTTCTCTTGGAAATATATTAGGTAGAAAATATGCCTCATCAAATGTGTTGAATTTTTTTTAAAATATAAGGGGGGAATGTACATGAGCAGAGAGGCAAATTACAAACCAAAGGCAGTGATAAAACCTTTAAAAAAAGGTAAACACATATAAACGATAAAAGGAAAAATACATTTCAGAAAATGCGCTCATTAGTTGAGAATCCTATATCAAGTATGTTCTGTCAAGAGAAGCTGGAAAGCCCAGCCTGTGTGGCTCCGTGGATGAGCGTCGACCTATGAACCAAGAGGTCAGGGTTCGATTCCCGGTCAGGGCACATGTCTGGGTTGTGGGCTCAATTTCCAGTGTAGGGCGTGCAGGAGGCTAACAATCAATGATTCTCATCTTAGATGTTTCTCTCTCTCTCTCTCTCTCTCTCTCTCTCAAATCAATAAAAATATATTTTAAAAAAAGGAAAGCTGGAAGAAATGTGCCCCTCCCCCCTGCTCCTCCCCTCCCCTCCAATGCTGCACTGCGACCTAACATCAGTGTCATTTTGTACAAGTGTCACACCAGAGACACATCCTACCCTAGCTCACTGACACCAAAACATTCCTCTCCTAAATATAAAGCCCAGGCTTCAGCTTTCCAAAATAACATCAGAAAATGACCAGAGGGGCACCCGGTGACGTCTAAGGATGCTGGGGCCAGGCAGCCTGTTCTTAAGATAGCTCCCTCCTTGTCTCGCTGAATTATTTACAAAACCCATGGGGGCAGAGGCTGAGCAGAGGCGCTCCTTTCCGAGGCGGCTGGTGGAGGCCCAGGGCCAGGCGGGCAGTGGTGTCTCTGGGATGTCTGGCCTCTGGAGTCAGGGAGTCTGCCATCGATTTCCTTTCGAACGGGCGTTGCCACAGAGGCCGCAGACCTGCATTAGCCTGCACTGTGGAGACCTGGTGCGAGGCGGGCGGAGCGGGTGGGGAATCCCACAGGCTGATGTCACTTCTGCTCTGGACTGTGGTTCCCTTCCACTTCCCTATCTGATTGGCAACAAGAAGACAGGGTCCCCACATGTGAACGGGCATAGCAACCTTGGGCATTGGAAAGTCTAGCCATTAGACACCTGATGAGCCCTGACCGGTTTGGCTCAGTGTATAGAGCATCAGCCTGCAGACCGAAGGGTCCCGGGCTCGATTCCAGTCAAGGGCACATGCCCGGGTTTCGGGCTGGATCCTCAGTAGGGGATGTTCAAGAAGTGTCCAATCAATGATTCTCTCTCATCATCGATGTTTCTGTCTTTCTCTCCCTCTCCCTTCCTCTCTGAAATCAATCAAAATATATTTTAAAAAATAGACATAAGGTAAGAGCCATCTGCAGTGACAAGACTTTTGGGAATGGATGGAGCTGGAAAAGATGAAGGCTTGATACTTGAAGTGATTTCTTCTCCGCAGAGGTGACAGCAGGCTTCCCTAGACTGTTGAGGGCACTTTATCATGACTCTGGGTCTCTGGCCAGCTATGCACTTTGGTAAAACAGGACGCCCTTAGGCCCAAGGAAACCTTGAGAAGTGTCCTAGCCTTTGGGCTACTTGCTGAACACAGGTTCCCCTTACTATTCCTCTCCAGATGGGGTGGACCCGCACAGAACCTTCCTTCCAGCGCAGGGACAGTGTTCTCTCATCGCATGTGTTAGCTTCCTTCCCAGTCTCTTCCATTTGCATTTCTTCCCTAGCTGGGTGCCTCGCCCTAACTGATGGAGACCAGCACGGGCGCCCGTCCTCCCCGCTTTGCCCCTTTCCTCCAAGGTTAGCCTCGTCTGTGCGGGGCAGTCTCAGCCAGAAAGCGCTGGAAGCCGCGTCCCGTAATTAACAGTGCCTGGGGCTTGGAATTGGCAGAGAGAGTGAATCCAAGGCTCTGCCTCTGTCATTAATCAGCTTCCCAAACTGTCCAGAAGGATGTCCGGTCACACTTCTCTTCCTCACGCGCCCACTCTGCGCCGTCTGCTTTGCGGCCTGCCGGTCATTTCACTTAATATTTCACTTAAAGTGAAGGAGAGACGATCACCCTCGTTTACATAGGTGGTCGCCGAGGTTGGGAGCAGCCTGAGGTCCTATAAGCGACTCGGGGGCCGTGCTAGGATTTCAACCCCAGTTTTTACAGAATCTTGTTTTCTTTCCCAGTTATTACAGTTGCCTCACGTCACAGGGCTGGTTTTAGGACCAGGAAATTATAATATATATGAAAGCTAAGAGGGAACACCTCACCATTGTTTGGCAGCGTTCTGATTGCTTCTGGATTTTAGTCACTTGTTTCTTATGGGAAAGCAAGTTTCCTCAGTCCCTGGCTTTGGAGGAATAGGAGCAGGGAGGGTTACAGTTTCTGTTCATCCCTGGAAGCCAGTTCCCCGACAGCCTCATTCTAGAGGCCCCTTTGTCCCCCTGGAAGTTCAGCTGCAGCCCTGCTCCAGGCTGCCCTGCTCTGGACACAGGGCTGCTGGGCTGCTGAGCTGCGGAGAGGCCCGGCTCCCCTTCCTGCTGATGTCACTTGTGCTAAATGGTTGAGAAACAGATTCCTGCAGCATCATGGCGCTCATGCATCCTGGACCCTAGGACCCAGTGCTTACTGCCATTCATTCTATTTTAAATTCTGCTTTATTTTATTTTCAAAGCTGGTTATTTAAAAAGTTTAATAAGACAGGACATATTTGGGAAGGGAATTCAAGAAAAGTGAAAAAAAAAAAAGGCCCACACATTTCAAATAAACAGAATGGAATAAAAAGACACAATTTAAAACAGCCATATCAAGACAAGAGTATTATTAAAAACGATAATGGGGAGCTCAGTTGGTTGGAGCTTTATTCTGATACATCAAGGTTGTGGGTTTGATCCCTGGTCAGGACACATACAGGAATCAACCAATGATTTCATAGATAAGGGGAACAACAAATCAGTGTGTGTGTGTGTGTGTGTCTCTCTCTCTCCAAAATCAATAAATAAAAATTTGAAGACATATTTTATCTCATATAAAACACGAGTGAAGGAAATGTATTTCTTAAAAATGTATAAACTGCTAGGATTTTGATGAATAAAAAACTGGATTCATTATCAGACCTTCAAAACTTCCCAACACATAGACATCCTCGTCTTGTTCCAAATTTGAGAGATTGCATCCAAAATTTGACTAGTAAACATGACATTGGATTTAGTTTCGGGTGTGTTTTTTGTTAGATTAAAGAAGTTAAATTTAATCTTTATCCTGTATTTTGCGTATGCACCTATATAATCATGATATATCATTAAATAGTATTTTCTTTATGATTTTACATTTATATGCGAAAGTGAAATGAGCCATCATTTCCTTTCTTTTACTGCCTATATTCAGGTGTTTTTTTTTTTTGGTATAACATTTATTGTAGTCTCATAAAATTATTACAATAACATTTCCCACAAACTTTTATAAATAAGAGATTTATTAAGTGGACTTCAAAGTTTTGGATACAATTTATTTTATATATTTTTGCTGGACATGCATTACAAGTATCAGTAAAGGTAATACATGTAAGACTATTTTAATTGTCATGCCACTAGTTTTAAACATCTGCTCTTCCTATGCGTCCCTCTCCCACCCCGGGACATTTAAGGAAGAGGGAAGTTTAATTGATCATCTTATCCCATGTTCCTAATCTCAAATTGGAGGGTGTGGAGTTTTAATATTAATACAGACTTTTTGGAGTAGAGATTGCTTCCAGGGATTGTGTGTGTGTGTGTGTGTGTGTGTGTGTGTGTGTGTGTTTGTATTTCCCCCATTTTTAAAGATCCTGGACACTTTGCTTGAGGAGTGGAAGCCAAGGAAGCGAAGGCTTCATGCTTGATTGCTTTTCTGATTGGTGCCGTAAAAAGAATGCATTAGAGAGAGAATGTTTGATTTAAAAAGCGCCTCGATGCCAGCACCACCTCTGTTTGTTTTCCTTCCTTTAGCAGAAACCTTATCAAATTTTTATGAAGCATTAATGGATCTGAGATTTTCTCAAAGCAAATTTTATGAGGTGGACTTAATCCCACACATTCGACCTAATTTAGCCGCCTTTACAGACGCAGAAGGAAAAGGTGCCTGGAGATTACTCCTGCGTGACTCAGCGCCCCGGGGAGAGTGGCAGAGGGCAGGGAAGGGGGTTGCTCACACTCGGTGCTCTGCTATGAAGTCCCGGAGGCTGCTGGGTGGTGGAAGTAATTACCACGCCGGGTGGAGTGAGGAGATACCCGGGCCACAAAGAGTACCACCCAGGTAAGCCAAAGTGCAGGTATTGAATCTGAAGTCACCATTTAGGGCTGACTTCAAGAACGTCTGTACAGTTCTTTTCATCAGTGAGAAAATCACATTAGGAAAGACACACATGTATTTGTTCTGTGATGTCAACCTGAAGCCAATGACTTTGATCTCAGCGAAATACACACACAGGCGCGCACATGCACATACAGTACTCGCTCCTTTCACCCGCTTAGTTTTCTGTATCTGAAACGGATGAGCTTTGAAGGTGACGCATTCAATTTCAGTGGAAGTTGATGAGCGGAATTGCATTCTGTAATGTGACATTTGTTATTCCCCAAACCCAGCAACTCGGAGGGTCTCAGCACAGTAGGGGAAGGTGGACATTCAGAGGCACCCAGCCTGTCTATGCTGCTTTTGTCCCACTGTGGAGCGTGCTTGTCACTCCCTGCGGGCGCTCTGTGAGCTTTATGATCAGCATAACCGGGGGGTGGGGGGGGGACACCTTTTGGAAGAGAGACAGGAGCTCCTACCCGTGGAGACATTTCAGTGACCTAGTCAAGAACTGTGGAGGGTCTGAGATTTTACCTGACAGTCGTGCTGACAAGGTGGTCTGCCAAGTCTCAGGGATGCTACTAGCAGCAGACACGAGGCTTCTGGGTCAGAACAGAGGACTTCGTACTCCTGGCTCAGCAAGTGACAGGAACTACTTTAAATCAAACTGCTGCTTAGCCTGTGTGGCTCAGTGGTTGAGCGTCAATCTATGAACCAGGTAGTCACGGTTCGATGCCTGGCCAGAGCACATGCCCAGGTTGTGGGCTCGATCCCCAGTGTGGGGCATGCAGGAGGCAGCTGATCAATGATGTTTCTATCTCTCTCTCCCTCATGCTCCCTCTCTGAAATCAATAAAAATATCTTTAAAAAATAATAAATAAATCAAACTGTCCTTCAAGTTCTAAGAGGGTGATGTGTCTGGCCCAGGTAGATGCTCTATCCATGCTCACTCAGTTTGTGTGACTATGGGAAGGCTGTGGGGCAGGCAGCTGAGGATGTTGGCAGAGAGTGGCAGGAGCTGGGCCATCCTGCTACAGGTTCTGATCAGCGTTTCTGTAAAGACAGGCAGAGTTGTGATCAAATTGTGGTCAGAGCCACCAGGAGTGGGACGGCAGTCCCAGCGGTCGGTTAAGTTAAGGTGTTTGCAGCAATCACGAAGAGCCACGCTAGGTCATTTCCCTCATGAAGATGGCTCCACAGTCAGGTCTAAAAGACAAAGACGACTCATATCCCTTCTTCCTTGAATTCCCAGGGTCTGAGGTCCCCAGGGTCTGAGGTTTGCTCTCCAACTACAGAATTGGTGTGTCATATCCCGTAGCTATAACTTTACCTTTTCCAATGATCTCTTGTTTGTATCTAGTTTTTTTTTTTGTAATTTAATGCAGAAGAGCCGGGTGCAAGAGGGTTAAGGCCATTTTTATAGCACAGAGATGCCTTATGTCCCCACTGCAGAGGGTTTGTGACAAGAGTCAACTCAACTACATGGTCGTTACCTTTGGCTCTGTGACCGTGTCAGACCAACAAGGAATCCAGGAGGCTAAATAGGAATTAAGGTTGAATCCTCTGGGTCCCATTCGGACAGACTGCTCCCCAGAGGGTGAACCAACCTGGCTGGCCTGGCATTGTTGTCAGGGGAAAGAGAGACCATCATGCCCAGGAAACGTTAGGGCGAATCCTTGGCTTTTCAAGACAGGCTTGTAGAATACCCCCCGCCCATTTATTTTGTCCTGTTCATTATCCAGGAAGTAGGTGAAAAGAGATGATCTCTTTCTTGGAACAGCCACATTTCAAGAACCAAAGTGACCTATACAGGGGTTCTCAACCTTCTGGCCCTTTAAATACAGTTCCTCATGTTGTGACCCAACCATAAAATTATTTTCGTTGCTACTTCCTAACTGTAATGTTGCTACTGTTATGAATCGTCATGTAAATATCTGATATGCAGGATGGTCTTAGGCAACCCCTGTGAAAGGGTCGTTTGACTGCCAAAGGGGTCCCGACCCACAGGTTGAGAACCGCTGCATTAAGCTGTGTGTCCTGGAAGGAGGCAGAGGAAATCTTTCTTATTCCATGTTTTGGAGGCTCTTCCAACAGTCAGTAGTTTCAGATGCCTGGGGCTGATAGGGAGCATAAAGGCCCATCCAGTACCCTAACTGTCAGTCCTTTGTTGAATTGCTTTCATGATAAAAGGTGCAGCATTTGGATGGCAGAGGCTCTAGAAAGTTCAAGAAAACACAAAACCCAGGTTAGTTTCCAGGGCCAGAGGCACTGTGGCTGGAATTAACAGACTATCCCGGACTAGCAACACTGCCCTCTGAGAAAGTGTGCACCATAGTGAGGCAGTGTCAGTAGCTCTGAAGTGGGGGCAGTCACATGCCAAATACAGTCAGACTCCCGGGAGTGGCAGGGCAGATGCACCATGCAGGGTGGCATTGGCCAGCTTCCTGCAGAAGTCAAGTGGTAGCCCTTGCATTGGAAACAGAGCCCATTCCTATGTGCCCAGTCTAGGATGCGTTGCCATGTCTAGTGCAGCGATGGGTCCAGACATCAGTGGCATCCATAAAGCTGGTGCAGCTTGATTGCAGTTGGTCTCATGAAAGAGCAGACCCTTGCTGTGGGCATCCATGAGTGACCCTGGTGGTTTGATTAGTAGCTTTGTGATTTGTTTCCACAGCTCACAGTTTTCTAAGTGACAGACTAAGTGGCGAGGCCAGGGGTGGGCAAACTTTTTGACTCGAGGGCCACAATGGGTTCTTAAACTGGACCGGAGGGCCGGAACAAAAGCATGGATGGAGTGTTTGTGTGAACTAATATAAATTCAAAGTAAACATCATTACATAAAAGGGTACGGTCTTTTTTTTTTTTTTTTTTAGTTTTATTCATTTCAAACGGGCTGGATCTGGCCTGCAGGCTGTAGTTTGCCCACGGCTGGGCTAGGCTGTTGATAACAGTCCAAGAGTTAGTAACTATGCGATAAGACTCATTGAGGAGAATGTTACCAAGAACCAAGTAAGGGAGATGCTATCCTTAGTATGTGGGCATGAAAGGAAACATATCTTCTGCTCAGGAGGGAGACACTACCTCATTCTTCTAAGGTTATTTATTCTACACATATCTGTGAAAAGATGGGCAGGTCCTCTGCTTTTAAGATGGGCAGAAACACAAGTGACTCATGGCAGATTTTTCCTGGATCCAAACCAGAGGCCCGGGGCAGGTGACTGCTAGGCTCTCGTTCTGGTTTGAAAGCAACCCTGATTCAGCAAGTACTTACTAGAGTCCTCTAGACTCTGGAATAGGCAGAAAATAAATAATAAATAACATGTTGATGGTGTCTTCCCTGCCAAAGCTTCTATAGGCAAAATAATAATGGTGGCTACACTTATACAGTGCTCACTCTACCCAAAGCCTTTTGTAGGTAATTCCCATTAAGATAATTAAAATGACACTTTGAAGTAGATACTATTGCTTTTATTCTCTTATTTACAGATTAGACAATGGGGGTACTAAGAGAGAGGGCGATGGAGTCAGGATTCAAACAAAGCAGTTTCCGAGTTTGTGCTCTCCCTGCTCTGTCTTATACTGCTTCCAGTGGAGTGACCACACAGTGTCATGAATTCATTGGTTTTATAATACAAGAGGAACTGGAATCATCTGGGCAGGGGGGAGTTTCTGAGCCAGACTGAAGGGCATCCCAAAGGAAGTGACATCTAAGGACAGTCCTGAGGGTGACTGAGGATGAACCAGTGGAAGGTGGGGGAAGAGGTTTGTCCAGTAGGGAAGCTGCCTTGCAAAGGCTTTGGAGGTGAGTTGGGATGGCCCGTGACATCTACTTTGATATGTCATTTACTCTAAGGCACATGTTTCTTTGGAAGGAGTAAGCTTGATGAGACCTCCTCCAGACTCCTAATTCACAGCTTTTTGTTTGCTGTGCATTTTTAATGAAAGTACTCCACCCTTGTATTGTTGAGATGGCCAAGGAGCCTCTAAAACATCAGCAAAGTGAGCCGGGGCATCACAGAAGTGACAAACAAACCCCCCATTACCCGAGTTTATTTTGATTTATGTAGGATTCATAAACCTCAGGTGCCTAATTATTTAGCAAGTAGAGAAATTAAGGCCAGATATGTATGGGGTTACGGGAAAAAAGAAATAGATTCGAAGCCCAGGAGACCGTATGGGGCCTTAATAGCTTCTTTACTGGCATCTCTTCATTATGGGAGTCTACTGGGCATCATTTCCCCACGGCAAGTGGCCAACTCTTACCTTTATTGCCTACCTCCTGGCAGCCAGGGTGGATTCCCTGGGTTTAGACACCAGCCTCGTTTTATTGGCCTTCCCCACACTAACCTTCCCTGTAATCATCCCATATTTTCCTACTCAGTATCACCAGATGGTGAGTGCCCTGCGATCTGACAGCTCTGAATAATTGATACCCGCTCCTACTGAAGTCGAGTTTAGGTTTTGTGGTTCAGCGGGATGCTTTACTCTTGTTGACCTTAACCTTCAGAGGCACTCGGGCATTACCAGGAGATCAATAAACCTTCCTCCGCCTGGCCTGAGAGGACAGGAGCCTGACAGAGAGTGATGATCAAGAGGAGAGGGAAGGGAAGATTGTGCCGTAACCTAGGGAACAAGAGGAGGGGAGTGAGGCCGTGGGGGCAGGGAAGGGGGTAGGGTCGGGGGAAGTGTGGGGAACATGTTAAGAATAAGAGAGAAATAATGTATTAAGAAGGGTGAAATGAAAAAATAAAGACATGGGGGAGAAAAGGAGTTTGAAAAGACAGAGGAGTATGGGAAGGACAATAGAAGCATGAGGACAAATGAGGGGAATACAGAAAGGAAAGATGTATTCGTTATCTCTCAGGAATTGAAATCTACAGCATGCGAATCCATATACTGTGTTGGTCTCAAGGAACTCAACATCTCATGGGACACAGACAAGTAATTAAACTGTGAGGCAAAGTAAAATAAGGGTCCTAATAAAGGATTGAGTATCTGCTGGGCTTTGGAGGAAAAGGGAAAGGGACTTAATGTTTGAATGCCAAGTATACGCTAAACAGGCATTTGCATACTCTTTAATTATCATTTATTTTATTTATTATTATAGGTAGTATATAACATGTTGCATATTCTTATTAATTGTTCTTTTGTTTAATTATCAAATAACACTTTGAGGCAGGAATTATTACCCTCATTGAAGAGGAAACAGAAGTGTCCAAGGTTGAGTGCTCTGAGTAAGCGCATTGCTAAGCGGTGGCGCTGGCCTGTGCATACTGTTTCTTATAACCCTTAGGCCTATGTGTTCTTTCACTCCTGCCCCCTCAAGCTGCCACCCCCAAAGTGCAACATTAGGGTGATTTACTCATGCAGAGGTATTGGGGAAATCTTCAGTAGACGACAACCTACTTGAAGGTGGAGCTGTGATTGATTTTTCAAATCTACCGTAGCTGATATAGTAAATACTGCAAAAATATGCTAACATGGGAAAGAAGGAAGAGATGGAGGGAGGAGGGATGGAGGCAGCAAAGGAGGGAAGGAGAAATGAAGGAAGGAAAAAAAGGAAGGAAGGAAAGAAGAGTGGGAAGGAGGGAAGGAATTATATTAGAGTTGAATCTAAAAATATAAATTGTATTTTTCTGGAGTTGATGTTGGGAGGAAGACTATTTGAGGTTGACTAGTATAATCAAAAGTACAGTGTGTCCCTTTGTGATAAGGAATGACAGTTTATTCTAGCTTGATCCTAGGCAGAAGAAAATAGTGGAAGATAAGATTGCTAAAACAGAATGGATCCTCATTCATTCATTTATTCACTCCTTCATTCATGCATCCATTTAACAAATGTTTAGTCAGTGGTTACTATGGCTAGTCATCGCCAAAAGGACTTAAGGTATGTCAGGGAATGAAACAGGTAAATACACCTGCCCTTATGGATCTTAACATTCTAGTGAAGAGATGCAGGAACTAAATATAACAAATAAATTATGCAGAATACAAAAAGTAATACATTCTGATGACTTATTACTAAAAAAAAAAAGAGCAAAATAGTAGAATGAGATACAGAGGAAGGGGAAATACCATTTTAGGATAAATCTCTGGAAGGTGACATTTGAGTGACTTGAAAGAGGTGATGGGATGATTAACACATTTGTCTAGGGCAGCGGTTCTCAACCTGTGGGTCGCGACCCCTTTGGCGGTCGAACGACCCTTTCACACGGGTCGCCAAGACCACCTTGCATATCAGATATTTACATTACGATTCATAACAGTAGCAACATTACAGTTATGAAGTAGCAACGAAAATAATTTTATGGTTGGGTCACAACATGAGGACCTGTATTTAAAGGGCCAGAAGGTTGAGAACCACTGGTCTAGGGAATTAATTCCAGGCTGAGGGAATGGGTTGTGTAAGATTGTAGGACACAAGTGAACCTGGGATACTCATGGGCAGCCAGAAGTCAGCGTGGCAAAGGTACATTGGGTGGGGCAAGGTTGGAGGTCAGAGGTGACAGCAGTCTAGGTCATGTCAGGCCTCCAGGACCGTGTCACCATGAGAGAAATAAGATGATCTTGGGCAGAGAGGTGACATGGGTTTGAAAAGGATTCCTCAGGCTGCTATGTGGGGATAGGTGTGGCAGCAGGGGACCAGCTAGGAGGTAGCTGCAGTCATCCAAGCCACTGATGATGCTGAGGAAGATGGTTTCAACGGGCATGATAGGGCCAAATTCCAGATACTTATAGAAGGAAGGGCCAGGAAGATTTGCGGATGCATTTGATACAGAGCGTTAAAGAAATAGAGGAACCAAGGGTAATCGAAGGCTCTGGGCCAAGTTGCCCAGATCTGGGATGGGCATATTGTGGGCACACAAGTTTGTTGAAAAGATAAGGAGTTATCTTTTGCACTATGAGATGATTATGAGATATCCAAGTGGATATGTCAAGTGGGTAGATGAATTTAAAAGAGGTTGGAACTTAAGGGAGATGTCCAAGCAGGAGATTTACACTGGGAAGCCATGAGCACATAGTTGGCATTTAAAACCATGAGATTAGAGCCCGGCCAGTGTGGCTCAGTGGTTGAGCATTGACCTATGAACCAGGAGGCCATGGTTCGATTTCCAGTCAGGGCACAGGCCCAGGATGTGGGCTTGATCCCCAGTATGGGGCGTGCAAGAGGCAGCCAATTGATGACTCTCATTCATCACTGATGTTTCTATCCATCACCCTCTCTCCCTTCCTCTCTGAAATCAATACACATATTTTTTTTAAAATAAATAAAACCCTGAGATTAGAATGGACCACCAGAGAGAGAAGAGAAGAGGTCCAAAAATCACAGAAGGTCTCAAATGCCCTACTCATGGTTTGAAACATTATTTTTGGATCAATGAGGAGCTTTTTTTTTTTTTTTTTTTTTGAGAATAGGAGTAACAAAATCTCAACTGGGCTTGTTTTGTTTGCCTGCTTTGTACAGATGCCACTCTGGTGTCCTATGGCAGGTGGCCTGGAAGGACCAGTCAGGAGTTGGCACAGGAGCCTCATGAAGCTATAATGAGGACCCGGTCCAGAACCAGGGCAGTAGGGATGGAGGGGAGCAGGGAACAGGGGGAAGATAAAGAAGAAGGGGAGACAGCAAAACCAATTTTCCTTTCACTCAGTTCAAAACACAAATCACCGGATCAATAGAAAAGAAAACATAATTTAAGCCTGAAAGAAGGTCTTTGTGTTATTTTCTCTGTTTTTCTTTTGTGTGTCTTTTTTTTTTTTAACGGCTTGAGGCATGGCCATGGTTCATAATGCTTTGCCTCCTGGGGCCTAGCTGACAGAGGTAGAAAGGGAAAATAGACACCGAGTTTTCAGTATTTCGGAAAACCAGTTTCCAGCTGAACCTTGGAGGGCACGGAGCTCATTCTTAGCATGTTCAGAACGTGGGAGATAACCTGTGAGACATATAAATCCAAGTTCATGCTTATAGAAGGATGGAAATGTGATCATCCCCCCAGATCCCTTGCCTGTTAAATACTTGCAATCATACCACCTTATACAGGAAGCGATTAAAAGCAACATATGTAAAGTAGCTTGCCTGACACACGGTGACTAGATTTTTATCAACTAGATTGCTTTACAGCTTAAATTCACTTTTATTACTTTAATCAGAATGAATTCTCACAATGATCATGTGAAGATCTCCCGCCACCCCCCCCCTCCCCCCATTTTCCTGAGAATAAAGACACTAAGCCCTAACCAGATGAGATGATTTGCCCACATCACAGAGAGATGGAACCAGGAATCAAACCAGTTTGGGAGCTGAGGCCTGCTTCTTCCATGGCACGTGCTGTCCGGAAGTATAGGAAGTATAGGGACCATGCCACTGAAGACTTGGTGTCTAGGGCATCCTCTAGCCCAGCTGTGGGCAAACTACGGCCCGCGGGCTGGATCCGGTCCGTTTGAAATGAATGAAACTAAAAAAAAAAAAGACCGTACCCTTTTATGTAATGATGTTTACTTTGAATTTATATTAGTTCACACAAACACTCCATCCATGCTTTTGTTCCGGCCCTCCGGTCCAGTTTAAGAACCCATTGTGGCCCTCGAGTCAAAAAGTTTGCCCACCCCTGCTCTAGCCCATTACGTGTCATTAGCAGGCTCGTGACCTTGTAACCTCAGCATCATCCTTGACAACTGTTTCTTGAGAGTGGTAAGGTTCCAGAGTGGAACTATCCCCAAGTGCATGGGGCAGAGGCAGGCCGCGGGCTCAGGGAGGGGAGAATGGTGGCCGCTTTTTAAAAAAAATAATTTTATTGATTTTTTCACAGAGAGGAAGGGAGAGGGATAGAGAGTTAGAAACATTGATGAGAGAGAAACATGGATCAGCTGCCTCCTGCACACCCACTATTGGGGATGTGCCCACAACCAAGGTACATGCCCTTGACCGGAATCAAACCTGGGACCCTTGAGTCCGCAGGCTGACGCTCTACCCACTGAGCCAAACTGGTTAGGGTGGTGGCCACTTTTGTGTGTCTCTACCATAAGGACCTCATCTGGCCTCCTCAGGGTTGGCCTCCTCACTCTGCACTGGCTCCTGGGCCTTGCTGGCTGCCCCCACGTGCTGCAATAAGAGTGTGAGCTGTGAGGATGTGGCTGGGCTAGTTGATCTCTAACAGGGCACAGGTGTGATGGTTTCTTTTTCATTTGTATAAGTCATACCTATCCTCTCCAAAAGGCATTAAAAAAAGTATTCTTACTGATTACAGAGAGGGCGGGAGAGGGAAAAAGAGAGAGAAGCATCGGTGATGAGAGAGAATCATTGATCAACTGCCTCCTGCATGCCCCACACTGAGGATTGAGCACACAACTGGAGCATGTGCCCTGTTGAACCCATGACCTCCAGGTTCATAGGTCGACGCCCAACCATTGAGCCACACTGGCTGGGCTGAAAGCCCCACCCCCTCTTTTTTTTTTTTTTTTACTAAGGTAAGTGTACTTTGTATTGCAGAAGGAGTGGGTGGCTCCAATGCCAGGCCTGCCGTGCTCCACTGGCTTGTAGGTGATGGAGAACTCCCCCAGGTAGTGGCTCATCATCTCAGGCTTGATTTCCACCCGGTGGAAGGTCTTGCCATTGTACGCGCCCTCCGTGCTGCCCACCACCTCGGGCAGAATAATCAGGTCTCGCAGGTGTGTCTTCCCCACCTGTGGCTTCTCCGTGGGCGGTGCCTCCTGCTTGGCCTCGCGCAGGTGCTTCAGCAGCGGGTGCTGCTTCCCTCGCAGGCCCGGGTTCAGCAGCAGCCACCACCGCCACAGGTCACTGCACAGCCACATCAACTGCTCCAAAGACATGCCAAGCAGTTGCTGGAGATCCACGCCCCCGTAGGTGAACTGCGGAAGGTCCGCGTCTTCTTCTGCCCACTTTTGCCATCGCATTGAAGGGAAGCGGAAAGGCCTTGTGAGTACAGCTTTCAGGTGTGGGACACAGCCTTCCACCTTCTTCGTTCTCCCCACGATTATTTTTAACTGTTTCTCCACGACTGCATCTCATACTGCGCTTTGTGTCTATTAAAAGTTCTACCTGATGGACTCGTTTGTCAGCAGGCAAGGGGACGCTACCTCTGGGCCCGAAACAGCTGTAATCAAAGGTAGTTAATTGGAGGGCAAATACAATACAGCAGCAGGGCGTTTAGAAATCAATCAGCGTGCAATTAAAGATGAAAACCAGGAGAGGACTAATACTGTTTTCCGTTTGGGTGGTAGGCTGCTTAAGGAACAGTCGCACAAAGGACAGAGTCTTTGCAGGGATATTTCATCAGAAGTAAAGAAAGTTTGCCCAGTTGCCTCTGTTAATCATGAGAAGTGGTGGAGTCCAGGAGAGAGAGAGGTGGTTGGAGGCAGGTCACATTCTGTAGGAGACCTTTCATGATGTTTTGTCTTCTTCACCTCAAATATACTCCATTCTTTTAGCCATTGTCTGTATGAGTTAAATGTACTTGTTCATGTTGTTCTGTAATTATTCAAAACTGTGTCTCCTTGACCTGTACCGTGTTCCCATAACGCTGTAGAGCAGAGCCCTTTGATCCATTGCCTTTGGAGGCTGAGTGGGGTGGGGGTGGAGGGCTCAGGGTGAGTCCACCATGCCTTTTACTATAGATTAGAGCCACATCATAGATACCAGGGGGTTCATGTGGGGAGTTTAGAGGAATATGATGTGAATAGTGGTACTTAAGACACCGGATAGATCTATCCCTTTAAAGCCCTCCTAGTAGGTCTGATTTTGAAGACTGCACAGAATGGACACTCTGTACATTTTGAAAATCCTAACCTGCTCTCTAGGCTGAGTTTTTTTCTCTAACCCGAGGGAACCCTCTCCTCTTTTGCTTTTTTCTGTGTTTTCAACTTAGTATAAAGAAAGAAAGATGTTAATTCCTATATGAAGGCAATGAAAGTAGCGCTGGCAGAAACTTCATTGACACCTTATCAAAACCAAATTCTAAAGTGTCCTCTTCAGGACTCTGATATCCTTATGTTTTACCTTAATTGAGGTTGTGTGGGTCCTGAGATTCAATTGTGTCTTTCCTGTCTGCTTCCCTGTTCTGCCGGCCTGAGAGCTTGAGGTGAAGTTCATTGCCTTTGGGCCTCTCTCCACTCATGAACAGGGTAAATGATAATGCCACCTGGACCTTCCAGTTGTCATTCACTTGTCAAGTCTTATGTCATCGATCCTCTTCGGCAGGCTCTGTCCTTCTCCAATGGGGCTCCTCGATTCCCACCTGAAGATCCACGTCTACTCCTTAGTCCCCAGGACGCCTCAATGAAGGCAGCTTTTCTTTATGTCATGTAGTCTTGATGCATGTTTTGTTCCTCTGTAAATTGCCAGGTATGGTGTCAGGGGCAGTTAATTAAGATGTTTTCAAGGATGAAAACAAATGGCACCACTTCATTGTAAATGAAAGGGAGTCAAATGATGTTTGTGCACTGTTGAATGATTTGTGAGTCAGCCTTCTGATTTTGAAGCCATATCATTCCCAGAGGTCTAACTCATTGTGTACCCTCTACCTAAGCTGAAACAGTTCAGACCAACGAGTAATTAGACAGGTAAACAACTAAGCAAGAAGACTAACAACAAAATAAACACCACACACGTAACAGTCTACATAACTTCATGGGTCTTCAGGACACACGGAGAGCTCTAAATTTATTAAAATGGATTCCATTCCAGGTGCCATAGGAAGAACTTCCCTGGACAGGGCTATCTCACCCTTCTGTTTTCCTCTATATTTATATCAGCAGGATGATTCCATGAAAAGGAAGTGAGAAAAAAAAAAGGTCAGATCTCATATCCCTTCTCATTCTTGGTTCATTCAGCCTTTTGGGGGAGCACAGAGAAGGGAGTGGAGCACAAGACTTTGTTGCAGTGACTGAGGTCTTTGGGGGATTCCAGAGCCTAGAATTCTCAATCTGGGGGCTCTCCCATAGCTCTAACTTAACAGCGTGTGGATTCAGTTCACCATCTTCTCACCATCCAGGGGGTGACTTGTGCGTCTTTATGAGTCCTTCTCTTTTGAACTATCCATACCGGCCCCTCCACTCCACAGTGGTGAACTCTTTAGGCGCCTTGTTTTTTTTCAGCTTGCATGATTTAGAAGAGTGACTGGCGCAGACTAGGCATTTAAGACATATTTGAATAAATGAAAACATAGATGAGTGAATTGTGAATACATTGTGGTAACATTATGTATGCAATACCTTATTACTTACCCCAATTATATTTAACCTGACACTTGTAAGACAGGAATCCTTTTGCATCTTGCCAGGATATTCGTCCTCTAGGTAACTTGAATGATGATCAACATTCACATGTTTATGTCATTCACATGTGAGTTCATGCCTCTCTGCTCTCATGCTAATTAATTCAGCAGGCATTGATTTAATATCTACCATGAGCATGGTATAACGTCTGAAAGGTACATGAAAGGAATGCATAATGTGAAAATAGATGAAAAGATAAATGGGCTCTTGGGTCAGATTGCCTAGGTTCAGATTTTGACTTTATTGCTTCAGTGCCCTTTACCTGTGTTCTCATCTGAAAATTGCGATTTTTCTCATAGAGGTACTTGGAAAATTCTATGAGATAATGTGAACGCAAAGCCTGGCACAGTGTTAACATATCCTAATTCTTAGGTACCAGTGTTATATAGCCTCACCCACAAAATTTACATGGGAAATAAGACACCGTCTGGTCAGTACCCACTATTAAAGGGACAGGCGCATATCACCATCACCGATGTTCTAAGTCCTCTATGTCTGTATGTGTCTTCTGAGCTGCACCCCCTTTAGTTTGCAAACTCCTCGGAGGGGTCTCCCCTCATTGACAAGTGAACATTCTGCTCTCAGTGGCTGCTCTTCAAATGTGTAATCCATTCCTTATGCCTTAGAAAGTATGTGAATTCAAAAAATATTCTTCTTTCCCTGTTCATTTTCTGCTTTTCCCCTCCTCTATATCTTTAGGTAATGGGTGAGATCCAAATAAGGGTTTTTCTTATGCGAAGTCTTGTCTCCTAGGTTTATAAACCACAAAAATGTAAGAAAAAAAATCCAACAAGCTATAAAAGCTTAAATATTAGACCCTTCCATGAATACATGTGTCATCATCACTGTCCTCTTTACTTGAATGACCCTCCCCCTGGGGATTATGGAAAGGTGAGCATGTGAGTGTCTGCCTGTCGCCCATATGTATGTTGGAGTTGCTTCCCACCCGATTGAGTCCTGTGGTTGTTTGGTGCTGTTTCAGTCCAAGTCTGTGTGAATGTCTTTTCTCAACAGTTTCCTACTTGGGAGGGGGAGCATGGGTTGGATTTGAGAGTCCTCAGCTTACAGCTACTACACTCGAAAGGAAGAGGATCACGAGAAGAGAGCACCTCTGGAGTGGAATTTCAGGTCTCTGTGCTCAACAGAAAAAGGAAGAAGTTCTGCCCAGAATTTTCTCTTCTTTATCGTGGAGAGCTTTGGGGTATGTTCTGTGCAGCACCAGGGATGCAATGAGCTAGACTGGGGACCCCTATGGCCTCAGCGGTGAATCCGGTGCCTGCAGCACCAGCAGTCAGTCCTTGGTGACGCCGAACTACATTCCACGGGGTCTGGTTACACTTTCAAAATGAACTAAGTAGCATTTGAAACATGTGATCAGTGCAGTTGGATTGCTGTTTTCTTTCCTTTTTAAAAAATTTTATTTGGAAAGTCTTGAATGCAGTTTAACTCTGGTTTCGGTCTATTTAATGGGATAAAGTTGAAGCAATCACAGGACTGTGGGTGGGCTTAGACCCGAGCCTGAGTGAATAGAGGAGATGAGGGGTTAGGCTTATTCTTGTTTCTGTTTTGTCTCAGCTACCAGTTGGCCTGGTGGGAGACAGTTTGGTCTACTGGACAGCAGTCAGTCACCACTTACTTATAAGCTGCCTTTTCCATTTGACAATTTTCAATGTTCTCTTCACATTTTCTACCCTTAGGGATTGTCTGATGTGTTCATGTTTTCGTAAGTCCTTCCTGTCTTACTTCTTGTTTTGTTTTTAAACAATAGGAGGTGGGCACACTAGTTAACACACACACACACACACACACACACACACACACACAAACATCTACACACACACACACGCTATAGAAGGAAGCTTGAGGGTCATTTCTCTCCCCTTCACTGGCTCCCTTCCCCCTCACCCCCACTCTGGTTCAGCAGAAACCATCTTCACAAATGAGTGGACCCAGTTAATAGTATCTATATAATAAAAGCTAAGCGACCATTAAGGCAGAACGACCAGTCGCTATGATGCGCACTGACCACCAGGGGGCAGACGCTCAATGCAGGAGCTGCCCCCTGGTGGTCAGTGTGCTCCCATAAGGGGAGTACAGCTCAGCCAGAAGCCAGGCTCATGGCTGGCAAGTACAGTGGCAGTGGCGGGAGCCTCTCCCGCCTCTGTGGCAGCACTAAGGAAGGAACAGGGAGCGGAGTGGTAAGGAGCAGCAAGCAGGTGGGCGGTAAGGAGTGAGGGTTCCCGGACTGCGAGAGGCCGCAGGCTAGGCTGAGGAGACCCCCCCCCCCCCCCCCCCGCAGTGCAAGAATTTTGTGCACCAGGCCTCTAGTAAATAATAAAGTCCAATATGCTCTTTGAAGTTCTAAGATCCACAGTTTGGGGTCATGCTCTCAGGATGCGGAGACTTTGTCATACCTCTGTTTCTAACGCGAGAAGGGAAGCAAGCCCGTGTGGCGAGGAATCTTTCGCATTGAAAAGAGTCCCAGCCAAAAGGCCCACGTGATGACACAGCTCCCATCCCCATAGTTCTGCTTCCTCCAGAGCACGGGTACATTTAATTTCTCACCACTGTTACCTAAATTCAGAGCAGCATGAGGAACACAGAGAATGAAAAATGTCCACCTGTGTGGGTAGCACACGGCCACTAATCTTTTCTGACATTTACTCTCACTCATGAGCACAGGGGTGACCAGCCCCACCAGTGGTGGATGCTAAAGATAAATGTCAGCCCATCCATTGGAAGCTTCCTGTGCATACATGCATATTGGAAATCAAATACATCTGGCACAGCACACACTGAGGCTCGAGTGCCCATCCTTCAGACGCGCATTGATTGCTCTCCGCCACCCCACTTCCCACCACCGCTTGATAGACTTGGAGAATGGCGGAATAGTTGGCTGCATTTTTAATGGAAGCGAAAACACCCACTAAGCTGAACAGTTTTCCCATCATCCGCCTTTATGGCTGTGCTTTGTCTCCCCACGTGCTGCCAAATTTCCCAAGAGCATCTGCTCTTCCCATTGTGCAAACACTGAGCCGGTGCATGTCATGCAAGGGCTATGCTACCCCTGCCAGATAGTGCTGCACATTTTAATTGTCCCTCAGATTGCACTCGACCAGTCACTCAGGTGCAAACCACTTCTTCAGCCACAGGCAGCAGAAGTCATACTATCTGTGAGCAATGGCTTCGCTTACATAAAGAAAAAGAGGGTTTTGATTTTCAGGTGGTGCCATTTCATTGACTGATTGACTCTTAACCTTGAATATATAAAGCTATTTGAACATGGTGCTTGCATGATATGTTTAAAGGCTTCTGTAAATATACCTCATAAGCCCTAGTATCATACAATAGAAGATATTTTGTTTTTTGGATACTTTAGAAATCTGATGTCCAATTAAGATCTGAAGCAAGAATCTTTGTAATCCAATTCATTGTGAGTTGCTTTCGGGGGGTGGGGCGGAGAGACAAGGGAAGGAATTTTTTTTTTTCATTCTCAGGGAACCATTAACAATACAGTATAATGTGGCCTCTGATATGCACGAACAGCCCAAAATAATTTATGGAGAAAATCAATCATGAGCTAAAGGAAAAAGGAAGTGGCCCAGATTAATTACAGAGTCAGGCGGGCCTGTCAGAGCAGCCGAAGTGATGTCCAGGGAGGAGGCCCTTCCTCCAGGGCCTTCCATGGTCGGAAGGAAAGGAAGGAGCCATGTGAAGTCTGGTTCAGGTGTAACTTCCGGAATGTTAGCAAAGAGAGCACGCATCACTTATTCAGTTAAGATAAAAAGGCTGCTTCAAAAATAAAGGTGTCTCTCACCCTCTTGAATAGGAAGTGTGAATTGTCAGTGGAAGGCATGACAGCATGGCCTGGAAAACCCGGAACAAAATCATAATAAATTGAATCTAGGGAATGCGAGGGAGCTAATGATTTGAATATTTAACTTGTCACAGAGTTTTCTTCAAAATAGCCATAGATTCATAGAATGCTTGCAATGGAGATATCCAGTCTGGTGGTTTTCAAATGACTTTGGTCAGAGAACCTGTTCTTCTGAACAAATTTTATCTAATATCAAGAAATTAAAGCAAACAGACAAAATCAGACGACAAAAAAGTAGACCTGCTTTGGCTGACGTGCTGACGAGGTTTAAAGCTCTTTCCTTTCTGACTGTGTCTGTCCACAGCAGGACCCCAGGGCTCTATAGAACAGGATTGGAACATAATTTTCCCTGCTGTTAGTTCCCAAATGCCTGCATATTCTCAATCCAAACATGTTTCCATAGTTTAATAAGTGCTTATTATTATTATTATTTTACTTTAAATATTTTTTTATTTTTCAATTACAGATGGCATATAATATTATATTAATTTCAGGTGCACAACCCAATGATTAGATATTATATAACACACTTAAGTTATCAACCTGATAGATTCAGTACCCATCTGACACTACACATTCTCATTAGAGGATTACTGACTATATTCCTTATGCTGTACCTTACGTTCCCATGCCCATCCTTTCACCTTTTTCACCAAACTCTCCAACTTGTCCGGGAAACTTTTTATCTGTCCTTCCATTCTAAATGATAGCTTTGCTGGGTACAGTAATCTGGCTTGTAGGTTTTTGCTTTTCCTCACTTGGAATACTTCATGCCAACCCCTCTGACCTGCACAGTTTCTGTTTGTGAAATTAGTTGACAGTCTTATGGGAGCTCCCTTGTAGATAGTTAAATGCTTTTTTTCTTGCTGCTTTTAAGATTCTCTCTTTGTCTTTAACTTTTGGTGTTTTAATTATGATGTGTCTTGGTGTGAGCCAATTTGGGGTCATCTTGTTTGGGACTCTGTGCTTCTTGGACTTGTCTTTTTCCTTTACCAGGTTACAGAATTTTTCTGTCATTTTTTCACATAGGTTTTCAATTCCTTGCTCTCTTCTCATTCTAGCACACCTGTGATGTGAAAGTTGGTATGCTGAAAGTTGTTTCTGTGTTTGTTTCTATGTATTAGGTAGAGCTGCTATGTCTCCTGGGCTTGGTAGAGGGGCCTAATTTCTGTAGGGCCCAGTGGTACAGCCTCTCCAATCACTGGAGCAGAGCACTCCATGTATGCCCCCCTGTGTGGGCTGTGTACACCCTTCTGTGGTAGTTGCCCCTTGATTGCTATTGACATCTCAATGGGAGGGATTTACTCCCAGGCCAATCAGCTGTAAGAATTGGCATCAATCACTGTGGAAGATCAACTGTGCAGGGACCAACCCCACATAGCAGGACTTACTTCAGTTGGGCTCTTGTGCTTGCTGAGTCTGCCCCTTGAGTGTGTTGCTTCTAGAGGTGTCTCTGGGGCCTCCAGAGGTGCAGGCCAAGGTCAGCCACCAACCGACATACTAAGGTACAAAGCAATCTGCAGAGTGCTGCTACTTTTGCTGGACTGGAATGTGCCCAAGGGAGGCCAAACTGCGAACCAAGGACGACTGCCACTAGTGCTGGGCCTGGGGCCACTTAGTGAGAGGTAAAGGACATGCTGAGTTCAGATGCTCCTTGTTTGAGAGATTTTAGGAAAGTCTGAAGCATGAGCCAAGACATGTCTCTGAATGGTCCACAGACCACTGGTGGTCCCTGAGGTCTGAAAGGTTGGCAACCACTGCCCTAGAATGCAGTTTAGGAAACACAGATATTGGCAGGGTTCTGGTTTAATTCCCTCACTTTTTAAATTGGGGGTCCTGGGGCTCAGAGGACCAGTGAAATAACCTGTTCTGGGTGGCAAAATTGAAATAGAGTTGAGAACCAGATGTAGGACTTCTGGATTCATGAAGCTAAGGCAGTTTTCAGATATATTCTTTTCACTGTCTCAGCATGCCTATGGGCAGGTAGCAGTCATATTCTGGTCTGTCCATGGCGAATACTGAAGCACAGAATGTCAAGGTTACCTGGTCAGACCAGAGTATAATTCCACCTCTGTGCCCTGATCTGCTTACTGCATGCTGAGTCATTCTAGCTCTCAGGGTGTAGGGAAGAGTAAGGTTGTTCAATGTTTTCTATATTAGGACATGCTCAGGATGAAATTTAAGCCAAACAAGGTGAGTGATGGCATAATTAGCAATGTCATAGTAGTTTCGCAAGGTTTAAAGACACCAGTGCACATCCACAACCCTTTGTAGTGATTTAAGCTGTTTTGCTATGTTGTCATTAGACAATTGGGCAAACCTCCGGCCAAGGTTAAGTACTACCCATGTGGACTGTGGGAATGCAATGAAGGCAGTTACAGAACCCTCCCTACTGCTTGTGCTTAATTAAGATATGACCAGGCAGTCTTTCTGTGGCCATTCATTTACTGTCTAGCAATTCAATGAGGGGTAATTGTTTGAGGGTGTTTGAGAGACACTTGCCTCGTTATTAACTCAAAAGTGCCCAGAAGGCAGCACTAATGGTCATTCTTTCTTGACACCCACTTTTTGACAGTACTTCACGTTAGACATTATGGCTCAAGCATTCACGAGTCTGTGGATATTCTAATGGACTTGGTGACATCTAATTACTAATGAGCAATTAATGATAATGGCCCTTTGTGAATATGTAGAGAGATTCTGTACCAGAAACTCATTGCTCTTTGCACATATTAATTAAGATAGATAAGAAGATTGTTATAGATAGGTAGCTTTGTATCTTTATCGATGCTGAGTAAACTGAGTCATATTCAAATTGTCCCTTTTTGATAAAGAACAATTAATTGTTTGTTGATTTGAAACCACATGGATTATAGTTTTAAAAGTAATTGAATAGGGACAAGAATTATAGGGAAGTGGAGGGAATTGATGTCAAGAGAAAATTCAAAGTTTTATTATATTATTTGGATGCCTTAGTTCTATTTATATATTTTTTGAAATAGGAATTGGTAACTTTACTGGATTGGTATCCAGACCTTAAACAGTAGGTAGGCTTTTTGGCAAAGTGATGTCTATCATATCCAGAATAAGGTTCATTACTATGGCCCCAAAGAACCCCAAAGATGCTGGATTCTATTGTCAAGTCAGATTTAGCCTGGGTGGTGTTATTCCATCAGTCCTGATAGATATTATCAATGTCTACTTGCCAAAATCTACTTGAAAATGGACATTTTAATTAAAAACAGAAAATTTATTATATTACCCCTACTGATCACCTCCAAAATCTCTAAATTATTTTATGATGGCTTACTTATGGAATTAAAAAATAATTGTTTCAAAATACAGATAATTACTCAAACTTTAGTGTTAAAACTAAACATGAGACGGTACCATTATTTTACCCCCAAGTATTTTATATATATATATATATATATATATATATATATATATATATATATATTTTAAAATATATTTATTGATTTCAGAGAGGAAGGGAGAAGGAGAGATAGAAACAGTAATGATGAGAGAGAAGCATTGATTGGCTGCCTCGTACTAGGGATGGAGCCTGCAACCCGGGTATGTGCCCTGAGCGAGAATCAAACCGTGACTTCCTGATTCATAGGTCAGTACTCAACCACTGAGCCATACCAGCCAGGCTAGTCCCAAGTATTTAATGAGCACAACTGATGGGATCAGACACTGTGCTGAGTTGTGGATGTAGTAATAGAAGAAGCTTTGGTTGTGACTCTTAAGTATAAGACAGTTTGGTGATGGAAAGGAAGGTAAACAAATAATTATAATACAGTGTATAAATCCCACTACAGACAATTGAACAAGTTATAGGGCATAATGGGGGCAAAGAGCAAGGGTTGACTTTGCCAGTAGACCAATGTGTGTGTATATATGTTTGAATCAGAATCTGTATCAATTAGGGGGAATACTTTGCTCTACAGACCTATCCACCTGCCATTCACTTTGATTTCATAGTTCTGCAGCGTGGAACTGTTGGGAGGGCAGGGGAAGGGGGGATGAGAGGGGGAGCGGAAGGGAGAGAGAATGTGTGTGGATAATAAATTTAAATATCTTGATCTTTTCCAACCTCATTTATATCTAATGGTGCCTATTTGTTTTGACCTAAGTCGGGGGTGGCGGGGGGGAGAGATGAGATTTGGCATGTTGTAGACATTTAGTATAAATATGACTTCAGCCTTCAGATTAAAGTGGACAAGTCCTGAACTATTGGGGCAGTGTAGTAATTCTCTTTTTAATCTGAATTGTATAAGCTGAGGGCTGGAGAAGGTAGAATTCAGGTGTCCTGAAACTGAGTTCTGGGCTGCCTAGCAGTGGTCGGCAAACTGCGGCTCGCGAGCCACATGCGGCTCTTTGGCCCCTTGAGTGTGGCTCTTCCACAAAATACCGACTTCTGCGCATGGGCCACAAAGTTTCAATCGCACTGTACGTGCGCGCCCGCACGTGGTATTTTGTGGAAGAGCCACACTCAAGGGACCAAAGAGCAGCATGTGGCTTTTGAGCTGCAGTTTGCCGACCACGGGCCTAGGGTGTCAGTAGGCAGCGTGGTTTCCAGCTGAGAAGCTCCAGCATGGCTCTGTTTGGTGGCTTCCCAGTTAACTGAGACCACAGCTGGGTTCCCCTGCAGTCATTCCCCGGCTCTCTCTCCAATCAGAGGATGGAGTGGTCTCGATAAGTCTCTGCAGGCACTTCCTCCTCAACCAAGGGATGAGTCATTGGCATGAAGCTGTTTAAGCAATCAAAATATAACGCTTTTAAGGAAACACTCTGCTTACCCTGTGTCCCCTGGCACCTCTGCAGTGTCTCTGTGGCCAGAGCGGACCAGAGGGGACACACGCGTCATCCTTGGTTTTGGCTCTTGTTGGAATATCCAGTATTTCTGTGCTGGGATCGGATTTGAAAATTCTTCTGGTTTAGTACAGGTCACCCTGCATGTGCTCCAGGGCCCTGGAGAGAAGAGGAAAACACCCAAACACTGCAGCTTGAAATGATGTGAAAGACTGCCCATCTGCTTAAAGGGAAAAGCAGGTGATGAGACCACTGGGGACAGTGGATGACACTGGGGATGGTGGGTGATGACACTGGGGATGCCATGTGAACGGAATGCTCCTGTTTGTGCACAGGAACTGGCTCCGAGGAGTTTGTGATCACCACCAGTGTGCGGCCACTTTGTTAAAATGACTAAGAGAATGCACAGGAAGCGAGAGGGTAAAGGTTAAGAAGGGGCACAAACAAAGATAAAATGAACTGGAGGATGGAAAGGAAGAGCAAGTGCAGGGACGGCAGGAGGAAGGGACTCAGATGGGGAAATGGATCGGATACTACTGCTGCTTGAATTGCAGGAGCAGCTGGGGGCAGTGCCAAAGGACCTGCCTGCCCAGAGGAGAGGGTCCTTCCAGCCACGGTGACCTCCGACGAAAAGCAGAGTTTCTGCTTCTCTAACATGTGTCCTCTGACGCAAACAGCATTGGGGACATATAAAATGAAGGGAAAGGAAGGTGGGATAAAGGGGAAACCACTGTAATTCTTTGACAGATGGTTTTTAAAAGCAGTGATTTGGGTTCTTTATTCTTCACACATCATGAAGGACCCAGGCTGTGTTGCCCGTAGCTTTAAAATCTGGGATCCTATTAAAACCCTTTCTTGTTTAGTCACTTAGTGCTTTGGAAACTCACTAAGAAAAAAAGCCAATTTAATCAAGGCAAGATTTAGCACAAAGAAAGGCCCTGATCTTGCCTTTCTGCAGAAAAACTTTCAGGATCAAGTGGCTTAGGGTTTTCATTTCCATAAAGAATCTCCATGGAATCAGCAGTCAGGGGAGGGCACACCCAGGACCTGCTTCTTTACATGGAGGCCTCACCACTTCCTTAGTTACTTAAAGGAAAGGACAGTTTCTCAGGAGTGCTATTGGGGAGAAAACCATGACCTAGTAGTAAACCAGGGGCAAAAACAAACCTACCTGATACCTGAGGTAGGAGAAGGTTGGTTGGTTTATCTTGACCCCAAGAGATCCCTCCCTTAATGACAGAGAGCATGTCATCAATTGCCAAATGGGGGGGTGGCACAATGACAGGAAATGCTGGAGTTGAGGGGACACAGATTTGAGCCCAATTGCTGCTTATGATCTCTCTAAATTATGTAAATTACTTCCCCAGCCCCCCCCTTTTTATATCTGTAAATGGAGGGGATAGTATGAAAAGAACGAAGTGTCACTGAATTCACTCAGTGTAAGTTTTTGTTGTGCTCACTTATAGTTTAAAATGAGTGTTTCTGATGGTTGGTGAGGAGAACGGTCCTACTCGCCACGTATTCAGGGACTCAGGTAACAAAAGCTCTGCTCTTCTGAGCATGTGGCATCCGGGGTCACCCAGCCATCATTTTCCAGCCAAACAAAGAGGAAAGAGCGTAGAGGAACACAGGTAGGAGGCTTGTAAGGGCCATCAGGTACATGTCATATGTCCTCCCATTCCTTTGGCTGAAATGCAGTCATCTGGTCTACCTGCCTGCAGAGCCTGAGGAAAAGAATCAAGTCTAATGCTAAGAAAAAGATGGGATGTGGATTAAGTATATAGCTACCAATTATAGCCATAATATTTCACCAAATATCCATTTGCATCCTTCTTTACATATTCAGAGCACACACAGCCCCGAGTTAGACGACTCAAAATTCAATCCAACTATTGCATCCACCTTAAGGGTCCAAATTCACTTGGGCATATTCCTGCTTTTCTTCATGACTAGACATGGGTTTTCATGGAAAAGTGATCTATAACTGACAAGAATGCCACTTATTATTCCAAAATAGTTTTTTGTTGAGGTATAATTGACCTATAACATTATATTAAGTTTCAGATGTACAACATCATGGTTTGATTTTTGTATATACTGCAAAAAGATCACCACACACATAATAAAAGTCTAGTTAATCCCAATCACCATACATAGTTACAGGCTTTTTTTTATGTGTGTGTGAATTAGGACTTTTAAGATTTACTCTCTTAGTGACTTTCAGATATGCAGTACAGTATTAATAGTCACCATGCTGTGTATTTTATCCTATGACTTATTTGTTTTATAACTGAAAGTTATGACAGTGTTAAATATATATATATATATATATATATATATATATATATATATATATATTATTGATTTTAGAGAGAAAGCGAGAAGGGGAGAGAGATAGAAATATCAGTGATGAGAGAGGATCATTGATTGGCTGCCTTCTGCATGCACCACACTGGGGATCAAGAACACAACCTTGGCATGTGCCCTGACTGGGAATAAAACCATGACCTCCTGGTTCATAGGTCGACGCTCGTCTACTGAGCCATGCTGGCTGGGCAGTTATGACATCTTTTTAATGGGGTCGCCTGACTGGCTTATCACTGTAAAACATTTGGAAATTGGAGAATTTGGGGAAGAGAAGAGTTGGAGACAGGAAGAAGTTGCTGGTCCAGGCAGTCGGGATGCCTGTGCCCGGCCCTGGGAGACAGTCCTTCCTTCGACTCTGACACTCTACGGAGGAAGTCTCTCATCTGCTGTTCATGGGCAGTCCATCCCCATTGGGGAGTTCTCTGTTCCCTGTCCTCCACGCACACATGTAACGCACATGTAACGTGGTCATTGTTGTGCACAGACTCCTTGAGTGATTGATGGAGCTCATTTCCTGTTAGTGGATGTTGGGGAGCTAGGCAGTTGTTTCATCCTCAGAGGCTTTTTTTAAAGTAGACCCCTGGTTTCTTTAGCTGGAAATTCCTTCAACACTGCCATAAACTTCAGCTTTATTTGTTTCAAGGCCACATGAAAAATATTAAAAGTCATACCTGGCTAGAACTCTCAAGCCATCATTTCCTTCCTTTCTCACCTGAGCGTGGCTACCCTGAGGTCATGGAGAGAAAGGCCTTGGTGAGGAAGCTAAGGGGGAGTAGCCATCCTTTGCTGATTTCCACGAAGGTGAGCTCTTTTATCCAGCGTGGATGTCTTAGTGGGCTTAGACTATTTGCTATCTTTCTATCTTCCTGATATGTGGGATCAAGTTTCGGTTGGTTTTTCCAAACCTGGGAGGCCTCACATTTCTAGAATCTTTATCTATCCATCTATCTACCTATCTCTCATTTTAATACCTGCTTGAAAACTGACTTTTTTTTTCTCCTGGAGCTCATCTCTTTCTTGTAACCATTGGTATAGACAGAGAAGTGTACCTAATTAATATACATGAACATTTTGACTTTATTTATTTATTTATTTATCTATTTTATTTTATTTTTTTCTTTGAGAACTATAGGCTCAGTAGGCACTTGGTTTGCTTTAGAAGTTACCCAAAGTGACAGTTTTATGAGATTTTTTGCTATTCAAAGCAGGGTCCCAGCCTTGCAGCCCATCTGTCTGCACTATTGACATTCGTGGCCCAGAGGGGTGCTGCGTGCTGTAAAGAGTGGAAGGCTCTGCTTCTTGCGGTCCTTTGGAGGTGCTGTGTGACTTCCAAGTTTGAGCCTGTGTCTGGGTGATGGGGAGAGCGCAGAGCAGCACCTGAAGGAGCCTTTAAAGGGCCAGGCTTGGGAAGCCCGTGCATGTCACCTCCACTTCCCTTCCACCAGATAGAACTCGGTCCCGGCATCCCACATAATTGCAGGAAAGCAGGGGAAATGGTATCCAGTGAAGCACCCGGGAAGAAGAGAAAGCAAGTTTTGGTGAACAGCCATCCATCTGTCTCATAAATACGCACCATGTGTAACTGTTGTAAGGATTGAAATAGGCTATTTAAAGGGCCTGTCATGAGGGTACATCTCATCATAAATACTTGTCGTTCTCCTCAGCTGCCTTCTCACTCTAGATAGACCCAAATTAACCAATAAGTCCTTAATCAACATAGAAGAAATGAATGAATAAATATGAATCAATATTTATAGTTATTTCTCCCCTGAATGGGGGATCTCTGAAACCTGCCCTATTTTGGACAGATCTATGTTAAATCTCTTCGGACCTGATTTTTCTTTGAATTAGAAACATCTGTGAGAAAACCTGGACTATTTTCCAAAGAACCCCATCTGGTCCATTGGAAACTGTTTCAAAGTTGAACCATCAACCCTGACAGGTCCTCTGGCCACTAAAGATTCAGCCCTCAGGGACATGTCCACGCCGGCTGTCAACATGGACTAGCATGGCAGACACAGGATGAAGGCCACCTGCTGGGCTGGGCTCCGCATCCTCTTTAGACTCACCTGCCTTGAAATGCACGCTCCACAAACGTTTTCTTTTCTTTTTCCCAGCTTTTAAACCACTTGGTGTTATTTCCTTTGGCTACCTACCCGGAAGTGGGATTGCTGGATCATAGGGTAGTTCTATTTTTAATTTTTGAAGGAACCACCATACTGTTATCCATAGTGGCTGTGCCAGGTTACATGTCTACCACCAGCGTGCAAGGTCTGTCTTTCTTTCAGATCCTCACTGCCACATGTTAGCTCCCATCTTTTCGATGATGGCCGTCCTGACAGGTGTGAGGTGATAGCTCCTCCGTGATTTTGATTTGCATTTTCCTGATGATTAGTGATGTTGAGCATTTTTCATGTACCTGCTGGCCATATGTATCTCTTCTTTGGAAAACTTTATTTCGGTTCTTTGACCAGTTTTTAATTGGGTTATATTTTTTTTTTGGCGGGGGGAGGGAGGAAGGTTGTTTGTTTTGCTTTTTTGCTATGGAGTTGTATGAGTTCTCTTAGGGACATTGACTCCTTTTTGGATATGTGGCTTGCAAAGTGCTTTCCGTACTTTGCCTTTACATTTTGATGGGGGTTTCCTTTGCTGTGCAGAAGCTTTTTATTTTATGTGATCTGACTTGTTTATTTGTGCTTTCTTTTGCTTTTGCTTTGGTGTCAAATTCAAAAAAGCATTGCTAAGCCCAATATGAATGAGCTTACCCCTATGGTATCTTCTAAGTTTTTATGGTTTCACGTATTATGCTTGTCTTTAATTCATTTTGAGTTGGTTATTGTGCATGGCACAAGTTCAGTTTCACTCTTTTGCATAGTTTATGAATTAAGTATATTGTGTCATGGAGTCTATGGGACCTGCATGTACTTAACCTCGCAAGAGACTCTCCCTAACCATCCTGTCTAAAATCACAGCTCCCTTTATCCAGCACTTTCTGTCTTTACTTTTTTAAAGAATATATATTTATTGATTTCAGAGTGGAAAAAGAGAGAGAGAGAGAGAGAGAGAGAAACATCAATGATGCGAGAAAATATTGATCGGCTGCCTCCTGCACACCCTGTACTGGGCATGTGCACTGACCTGGAATCCAACTGTGATTCCTGGTTCATAGGTCAAAGCTCAATCACTGAACCACACCGGCCGGATATATCTGTTTCCTTAACACATAACTACCAGCATATTACTTGTTTTTGTTGTTGTTGTTGTTTGCTTTTTTGCTTTTATTCCTCATTCTATATAATCAAAGGCTAATATGCAAATAGACTGAATAGCAGAACAACCGGAACAACTGAACAACCAGTCGCTATGATGTGCGCTGACCACCAGGGGGTGTGCGCAGAACATGGCGGGCATTGACTACAGTGGGATGATGGAGCAGGTGAGCGGGGGTGCCAGACTAAGGTGGGGTGCCGGTCGCTGCCATCGGGGCAAGCTTCTGTTAGTTACTGAAAATTCATTGCTCCCGCGCTGCAGTCCTGCTCAGCTCTTGCATCTGCTGCTGGTGCCAGAACCATTGCTCACACCCACTGCTGGCACCTGGCGCCTGCCCTGATTGCTGTGTGTCGTTAGTGGGTGCAAGTAGCAGCTGCTGGCCCCAATCGCCCGTCAGGGCATTTCCCCCTCCCCCTGCTCCTGATGGGAGGTTGGGACTGGCACCGGGCACTGGCAGTTGGTGCGAGCGGGGCCAGCACCGACAGCGGGTGCAAGCCGCGGCTCTGGCACTGGCAGTGGGTGTGAGCAGTGGCTGCCGGCCCCGATCGCCCCTGAGGGCTTCTCCACCTCCCCCTGCTCCTGAGGGGCGATCGGGGCAGCAGCTGCCACTCATACCTGCTGCTGGTGCAGGAGCGGGGCTGGCAGCAGACAGGGGACCTGGGGCCCCGCAGGAGGAGCCAGGTGGGGGTGAGGAGGATGAGCTGGGACCCACCCCTGTGCCTACCACAGCCTTGCAGCCCACAGTTCTTTTCAAGGTGCACAGATTCTTGCACTGGGCCCCTACTCTATAATAAAAGCTATGTGAGATCCAGGATTTTTTATTGCTTTTGTTATAGCTCTTTTGCCACTGCCTAGAATATTGTCTGACTATAAAAGCATTTAATAAGTTGGATGAATAAATGATTCTTATTCCTTGCTCTTAAGTAACTTAAATTCTGGTAGGAGAAATCTAAGACATGACCACACAATTATGAGACAAAAAAAAAGAGGATATTGATTACCTTAAGAAGTTATAGAAATAACAAAGAGGACAAAAAGAGAAAGAAGGGAGAAATAGTTTTTATTTATTTGACTCCATTATGCCAAATGAACTTTGCTTACATTATTTTATTGATTTCAGTCCATACAGTAGTTCTGCAAAATAGGTGGCCAGTGTTTCATTTTATAGACAAGGGAACTGATGCTCTAAAAGGCAGTCATTTGTCCAATGTTACTTAAGCAGCACACGGTGGAAACAAGATATTAATACGGAATATCTGGCTTGTTTATCTACACCAGTGATTTATAGAGTTCTTCATATTCTCCCATAAGAATACACATATTTTAATTATAATGTACAGACAGTGCTCACACATGTGTGCATGTACACAAACACATGGACACACAGAAGTGTGTACTTTGTTATGTGTAACGCTTTCCAATATTTTTTATTCAATCTGTTCAATAGATTCAGTTCTATAAATTCTATTTCATTTCATCCCTACCTGCCATATCCTATTTCTTAATTTGATTTTGACCCATTCAATTGTTTTTGCGGCAAAGCAAATAAGTTGCAAAGCGGAATTGAAAATATATGCTCTTTCTGGTGTTCCCTGATGCTGAAAGGAGCCAGAGATCTCAGCCACATGCTGAGGATTGGAGGGTGAGGGAAGAGTTAGTTAGGAGGTAATGTTTGAGCAGAGCCATGAATGATGGTTTGGGTACAAGGGAAACTTTAAAAGTAATAACAATGTCACCCATTTGGGCAATGGTTCTCCCATAATTCAGACTCCTATCAAATAATCCAGATGCTTGCAATTTATGATGAGCCTGAAGAAAAGTCAAATGCTCTAATGCGCTGCTTTCCTCATTTGTGGAGCCCATCAGTCAGTCAATTGGTGAGTCATTGTTTTCGCTCAGGAAGTAATTATTGAACCCTAGTTATGTGTTAGGCAGCGGGCTCGGCGTGCTGTCTGCCCTTAAGGAGCATATGTTTATATTTCTTCCTGTGAGCTGACTTGGCAACTACCCCAGTGCACTGGGTGTACCCACTCTATTCCACTGTCGCTGGGGGGCTGGTGTTCCCCGCTCCTTGGCTGTAGGCTGGGCAGCCTGGGTGTACTACATTACTCTCTCCTTTCTTGGATCTTGAAATGGGATTTTTAAGTTAAAATGGAGCTATTCTTTGTGGCCTGATGGCATATTGATTGGTGGTGGTGGGTGTTCTGTGTAAAAGCCTGGTGTACGCCAATGGTTCCAGACACGGTGGGGCAGGTTTATAGATGTTGTCATTATCTCTTTTGCCTGAGATCAGGTTTTTGTCTTCAAGTCAGGGAAATGAAAGCTGTCTCATTCATTTAAGTCAGGGGTTTTCTAGAGAAATGTATATATGTGGCTCCATGGGCAGTACCTTCATTTTAAGAGTTTTTCTGGATCTGAGGAATTGATTTCCGGCAGAGGTGGTTAGGTAGCTGAGCTGAGGCAACGAGGCCTCTGATGAGACGGGTTCTAACAAGAGCTCCCTATTGTACATGGATTTCAGATGACTTACTAGTAAACATAACATCAAACATATCAATACATTTTTTCTTATGTTAAGCCCATAGTAATGAACTTGAATTACTTTGGAATGGACATATAAATAAACCAAGATACATAAACACCAAGTAAAATAGAGACACCACTTTCCTGACCTTATAATCCGAGCTACAGTAGTTCTGGAACATTCTGTACCATTTTTATTTTATTTTTAACTGTTGCAATAGAGATTATTGGTAATATGATCAATCACTGAGGTATGTTGCTGAAAATGTAGCTACTAATTTTTTTTTTACAGTATGCTGAGCTAAAAGTCCTTTGAGGATCGTTCTACGCTTTATGCCTCATGTTATTTTCTGCCTAGTATTTTATAAAAAGTAGCTGCTCAACAATGTACTAACGGACAAGTTTGTACAAACTAGTATATCAACACAGCAATTTGTCATTTATAAAATACTTCCCTATACATTTCATCATTTGATTTAAAAAAAACCCACAATTATTTATTTTGTGATTTGTTATTAAGTCTTTCTAAAATATTTAACTTACTCTTCATAGAAGGAAACTACAATATGAAATTACATGGAATAAAAGAAACTAATTCCTGTCTGTTATTCACCGAACTTATGGAATCAGAAAAGTGTTAATGTACTAAGTATTAGTCTAAGACCTCTGGGCTCTTTCAGAAGAAATAGAGATCATCTGTTCATCTGGTGGTGGATTTAAGTGAAAATTAGCTCAGAGAGGTTCCAAGATGTATCAGTAAGCTTTAGCTCAGTTGTATGGTAGTAACAAATGTTCCCAATATGTCAGTGACATACAAGCACACATGAGACCCACAACTCTCTGTGGATTCTCTTTGTTTCTCTCTTCCTATGTGTGTGTGTGTGTGTGTGTGTGTGTGTGTGTGTATACATGTGCATGTGCACATACATATACACACATTTAATTATTTAATACTTGGACCAACGTTTGCAGGAGTAGGTATGATGTGGGACATTTAGTCTTACCACATGATAGCTTTTCAAGCTTCTATTTTATAGTGATGCGTGAGATTTCTCTTCCTATTGCATTGGCCAAAGCAAGTCACATGGCCAAAACTGATGTCAGTGGGGTAAGATGTATACCCCTATCATTTGGAGAAGCTAAAAATACTTGGAAAAATAAAACAATATACCCCATACTGCTATTATGAAATGCTGAGATCAGGGTAGAAGAATCAATCGCGTATTGATTTTCATCATCAGAAGCAACCATACGTTTGGCACTGATTTTATGCACTGCATTTGACAGACAAAACAACCTAAGCCTAATTTTTAAAGACAGATTTTCAAGTCTCATAGCTAAGTAATAAATGACAAATTCTAAATTCGAACTGAAATTTAAATCTGACTCTCTTCCTAACCTGAATCTATACCTGATACTCTTCACGACCATCCTCCATATGTCTGCATGTCAGAAACTAGAATGAAAAATGAAAAATTTCTAACTCTAGGATCCTGGAAAATTTGTTTTTAAGTTTTAGTTTATATACTTTATATTCCTTAAGGTGACCAGGGCAGAACCAGGGTAGTTCTCTCTCTTCATGGATATGATAGTCATGTTTAGCTTTAATGTTATTATTATTATTATTATTGTTACGATTTCCACTTTTGACATATGCATGCATGTGCGTGTGCATAATGTCAGGTTTCCCCAGTCCTCTGCAGGACCTTAACACAATATTCTTATAGATTCAGCTAAAACTGCCGAGTTTCAAATCGGAAATTAGTTCTGATTCTGTTGATGTGAACCTGAACAGAGAAGGGAAACATAATCCAGCTTCCTGCATTATTAAGATTTCAGATATACAGTTTTGATAAAAGCTTGCAAGTACAAAATTATGCTTTCGAGCCTAATGTAGCATGGAGGATTTTGTCTGAGCTAGCACAGGATCACATTTTCATCTGCTATGAGGCAGGGACTGAGCTCTATAACCTATTTTCCACAAGCACACTCTACGAAATAATGAGTATTTCATTGTGAATTTGCCTGGTTTTAGAACGGGTGGGCTCTCAACCCAGTTCCCTGATAAATCATACTCCGTGTGGGTGATATACACCCTCACTAACCTAAGCAGGAACATTGACTTCAGCTACAGGAAAACCAATACTGCACAACAGATGGGCTGGATGACTCATTCAGTTCGATTCATAGTTGCTGTACATTTAGTACTATAGTGTGTGCTATAGAGAAGATGCAGTACTCCTCCCACTGTGAAGGGATGTGTTATATTATCTTGGGGAAGTGCTGAGGAAGCAGTATTTAAAAGAATCTTCTTTCATTTGACCTGCTTCCCTTTCCCTAAAATGGTGGGGGTTGGAGCGAAATCCATCTACTATGTTGAATAGTTGAGAACAACCATCCCAAAATAAGAGGGTGTGTGGCTTGGAGGTCAGAAATTGACTCATTACAGGCCATAGGTAGTCACTTTTCAACGTTTTCTTCATTTGGCACCCTGTTCTGATTAAAGAGCAATTAATAGATGATTCATTGATTAAATGATTACTTCAGCCCTTCATTTAATAAATACTAAACGAGGTCATTTTTTGTACCCAGCACTGTGCTATATAATAGAGACCAAAGTTATGAACATAGCCCTCACCATTCATCTTTAAGTTGAATGGGGAAAACAGATAAGTCAGCCCTGAATTCCAATGCCACGTGACAAAACGTATAAGCATGAGCTGTTCGAGGGCTCAGGGGAAGAATAAATATTCTAGATTTAAACATCCTAGGAAGGCATTCTAAAGGAGGTGGCTCTTGAAGTCAAAGTTCATGGTTGAGAAGGTTAATTACCCAGATAGAGAAGGGGGGTGGGGCATTCAAGACATATTACATGGTATCTTGTGCACAGGAAGATGATCAGGAAACTGCAGGTACCAGTGGTCATAGCAGGCAGTTAGGTAGAGTGGAGATGTGGGGTTTTGGGAGAAGGAGCTATGTGTGGGGGGGTGACAGCAGACAGGTAAGATAAAAGTCCAAGTCATGAAGCATTTATAGTCCCCATTTATTTATCAGTGCGATTTTGGACTTATGTACAGAAACAACTCAGTCTAGCTTAGGTAAGAAAGGAAATTTGCTTAAAAATATTAGCTTCTGGACCTAGCCGGTTTGGGTCAGTGGATTGAGCATCAATCTGTGGACTGAAGGGTCCCAGATTCGATTCCAGTAGGAAAGGTCCACATGCCCAGGTTGAGGGCTCGATCCCCAGTAGGGGGTGTGCAGAAGGCAGCCGATCAATGATTCTCTCTCATCATGATTCTCTCTCGTCATTGATGTTTCTAACTCTCTCTCCTTCTCCCTTCTCCTCTGAAATCAACAAAAATATATTTTAAAAACATTAGATTCTGTCCTGGAGTACAAATGCAGCTCTACAGCTTGACTTCAAAGTAGACTGTCACTGAAGGCAGGAATTCCATCAGGGACCTCCGTTCTGCTGTTCTCGTCTTGGGTCCTTATGCAGAATAGCTTATCTACTTTTCTATGAATTTTGGGGACATCAAAATATAAGGGGGAGTAAGTAAGTTGGGAAAGAATAGCTCCAGAGTACACATATCAATAGATGTAGAATAGAAATCAATAAATATTTATGTCTTTTAAAGGTAGGGAGATACTTTTAAAAGACAGGATTAGCCATTAGTATGAAACATCAGAGTCAAAACTGTACACTGTGTTTGGTAGCCACTCAATTATGACCTTGATGAGAAGAGGTTTATTCTTTAATATCATTGGCCTCTACCAGCCATTCCATCTCATGGTAAACTTCACCCATATACTCATTGAGTAAATATTCTGTGGGCAGGGCAGGGAGTCCTGAAATCCACCATTTCTAACTCAAGGAGCTAATAATGTAATGGAAAGACAAAGGTAAAGATTATAGTAGAAAGTGAGAAGCTCTAACGGAGGCATAGAGAATATTGGGGGAGCCCAGGGGGAGGATGTCTAACCCCTAACTAAGTAGGCACTCAATACAGTTTTATGAAATTAGCATACTTATCAAATTTGCTGGAGCAGAAATGAGTGATGTCATCGGCAAGTGCACAGAAACAGGGCCAGCTCGCGTGGGCTGGTGTGTGGGCAGGAGCTTGCTAAGAAAGGCAGCAAGTCTCTGTGGTTGTTAAATGATCACGTTCTTAAGGGTTTTATCATAAGACCACTAGCCTCTTCTGGCTCCACACACACCAAGGACTATTTCCTTACGCTTCAGTGAGTTTAGCCTTTGGGCCACTAACTCTTTAATTTATGTTTCTGGCCTTTCTTGGGTACCAGAACCAATGCTCTGGCTGCCTGCTGGATATTTCTACCGTGCGTCTCACACATGCCTCATTTTTAATAAAGCCCATATGAGACTCTATGTCCAACTATGCATTCTGAATTCTTATACCTAAACCCGTTGTCTACTGGGCTCCCAGACCAGATTGTGAGGTCATGCTTCCCTCACAGTCCCCTACTTCCCAGTTTCCCATTGTCTGTTGAGTTTATTTTGAACGACTTTTATCTCTCACCTGCACGCTCCCTGCCACTGGAGTAGATCAAACCCTTGCCATTTCTTTCCTGAATTATCAAAATGAGCCAATGTCCTTGAATCAAACCCTCGCCCTCGGGTGCCCCTTCTCCAGAACCTGGCATAGTCATCTTTCTCTTCCTGCAGGCCAGTGCCCTGTTTCAGCCATTGGTGGCTCCAAGCTAAGTGTAGGCTCCATGCCACCTCTTCTTATTCTGCCTCCAGTCTAGGTCTATTCAGCAATTTATCAGCGTTTTCTGTTTTTATGCTATGTATCTACCAGGCACTGAGCAGGTTCTTTGATGGCCGAGCTCTGCTCTAATGGGATTTAACTCCAATGTGGCTGACAAAAGTGGAATGGGGAATTGAGAATCCAGTGAGCGTTTGAAAGAAATGACTGGGGGATGTGACTATATAGCTATGGTCTTGGTTAATCTGGCTGGCATGGTGGTTCTGTGGCATGGTGTGCCCACCACGGGGACTTCTCAAAGGAAGATGAGTCTGGGCTGTGGCCTGGGCGGTTGAGGAGGTGCTGCAGGGAGGAGAATGACACTTCCAGGGTTATGAGTGGTAGAGATGTGGTGAGTAGAAGATGGAGAAGAGTGAGCCAAAGGGCCAAGGCATGGGGATGAGCCTTTTTGGACCTCAGTCGGAGCCAGATCATGTGAGACTCATAGACTGTTAGGGAATTTGGACTTCCTCTTATGGGCAGCAGCAAGAGCCTACAGCTCAGAGGGGTAGCAACTTGGCCAGTCTGTGCCTTAAGAAGAAAACTCTGACGACTTACAAGGAAATGAAGGGGATGATCTCAAGAGTCAGGGCTGGAAAATCAGCCACTTGGCTTGTCTCATGTGCTGTTGTCTTCTGAGCCCCCTGCTTGGCTCCTTCCTAACCCCACATGGCACCTACCACACTACTCAGGCCAGTGATTAAACTGCAAACCTTCCCTACAAGTTGCTGATGCCCTGGGCACCCCAGATGTTTCCCTTTCCCTAAAACATGGGTGTGCTTTTCCCTCTGCTACCACCGTGCAGGTTTCCTTTGCAGGACACGCCCTCTCCTGTGTGCACGGCAAACACCCATGCGCCCATTAAGATGCCGCTCAAATCCCACCGTGGGCACCTTCTCTCCTTCAGTCCTCAGAGCACCCAGATTAGGCAGCTGTTTTATCTCCACTTTTTTACAGAGGAGGAACAGAAGGCTCGGGGAGATGTGGTTGCCCATGGTCACGTAGTGGGGTCTTGGAACTTATGTCTCAGTCTCCTTGTCTTCATACCTGCTTTCCCCACTCAGCAAGGCTCCTGGCAGCATGGCAGACTGAAGGGGAGCAGTCTCTTCACTGCTGGTCACGGCTGCACGCCCCAGGGAAACCTCAGACTTTGGGCTTCTCTCCTCTGCCTTCTGCCAGGAGGTCCCTAGTCTGCCTCTGACTCATCGCCTGCCTCACTCCCCTACACCTGCTCCTCGGGAGGGAGAGACCAGCTCCACACAGCAACCCCACTGTCACTGCTTCCTGGGGGTTCTTTCTTCTCCAACCTAGAAACCCAAAGCCACAGAGGTCAGTCACAGTTCGCGAGCACTTTCTGCTTCACAATGACCCTCATCGACCTGGACATTCTGGGGGCAAAGAGCAGGGGTGGCCGACTGTACCTGAGGCATTTCACCCACCATCACCTCTGCCTTTGACATTCTCTGAGATCTGAAGTCAGCATCCATCACCCCCGCTGCCTCCCCAGGTGTGTTGGATGCCAGGTGGACCTGCCTGGAAGTTCATTCTCCCCAACGCCACCCGGCGCCTCACCTGCCCTCTGTGAGCTCCCGCTGGGAACACACTGTGTTCCTCCAGCCTCTGTCCATGGCTGCTGGCAGCGTCTTGTGGGGACACGCAGAACACAGGGACTGGGCTGATAAGGCTGGATGATTTAAGCTTCCAGAGCAAGGCCCAGGATCAGGGAGTTTCAGGCCCAGGGAGTGAATGGGGCTGTGGTGGCCGTGAGCTCAGAGCTCAGAGCTCAGAGCTCAGAGCTGAGGAATGGAGCACACTGGTGTACGCATGTGCTAGCTGCGTAGAAAGTGTCCTCACACTAACGGACTCATTTTCTCCAAATTACGGGGGACACTCAAAGTGCTCCAAACCGGATGTCCTTCTCTCTCTCTCTCTCTCTCTGTATCTCTCTCTCTCTCCCCCCTTTCTCTCCCTCTCTCCTCTCTCTCTCTCTGCACATCCCTCCCTCTCTCCCTCCTACCCTCTTTTCCTCATTACCTCCCCGCTATGATGCAGATGTCATAATGGGAAGATGTCCTTGAGGAAGTGCTATGGGGCCTGTGATTCCCTGGAGGCCTCGCTGTTTATCTTTCCAGTGAAAGTGCCTTTGTGCCCAGCCCCCTCGTCTCCCCCTGTGCTTGGGGAGTGGTGTTGGATTTGGGCATTGGGTGCTCCGAATGCTCCAAGTGGAAGGCCATGTTCGTGTGCATCTCTCATATCTTCCCCTACCTCCCCTTGCTGTCCTCCCCTTGCTGTCCCTCCCTTGCTGTGCTCCCCTTGCTATCTCCCACCATTGCTGTCCTCCCCTTACCATCCTTCCATTGCTGTCTTTCCCCTTACCGTCCTCCCCTTGCTGGTCTCTCCTCACCGTCCTCCCCTTGCTGCTGTCCTCCACTTGCTGTCCCTCCTTTGCTGGCCTCCCCTTGCCTCCCCTCACTGTCCAGTCCGGCCGCCCCTCCCACACCTGCCTTCACTCGGGGCAGCCCCCGTGCGTCCCAGCATCCTTCCTCCAGGCCTTGTAAATGTACAGACCATTTAGACTTTAGGACAGCGGGGCCACTTTTCATCGCAGGCCAGGCTGCTGCCTGGTTTTACGGGGTCATAAAAGTCCTGACAGGAGTCATAAAAGCCTCCAATTGCACTGCAGAAACCCTTGGAGTATATTTTAAGGGCCCCTGAGTTTTCATTTTGCTGCTTTTATGGGGACTCGTAAAAGCCTCGTGGAGAGATCCCTGTGATTGGCTGCCCAGCGCGGAGCTAGTTAAAATTACAGCTTTAGACAAATTGTTCCAGTCCCCATAAATCAGCATCGGGCATGTGGCAGGGGGAAGGCCTCCAGCTCTGCTGCATCCTCCTGGGCTCCCCGTCCCTCCTCCCAGGCGGGCCGGGCCTGGGCCAGCCTCCCAGGGCCACCAACACCCCCCAAACATCCCTTGCAAAGGGAAAACGTGTCCACCACCCAGCTGTTTTTATGCATTTTACAAATAGCTGGTGACTTTTTTATTTGCATAAACCTGATTTTTTTTCCAACAGATTGATTTATTTGTAAATTGATCGCAGTTAAAGAGACACAATCTCAAACTCTGGTTCGCATGGCCGCGGTGTGCCTGCTGGGTGTAACCTACATTCTCCCTGTAGATCGCCTCCCCTCCGGCCTCCCCTCATGTCTCCCTTTCTCCACCTGCTGCTGCTGTCTTAGCAAGACTGTCATAGCCTGCGATGGAGCAGGGCCACTACCAGGCCAGCGTGAGCAGCACGAAGGCCACTCTCTGTACCCGTTCTGATTGTTTACTGATATACCTGGCAGAGAACCAAACGGAGTGGGTGTCATGGGAGGCTGCTTTGTTTTGCACCATGATCAACTTTCTATTAGCCCAGGGCTCCAGTGTGCATCATCGGGCCATAGAATCCTCCAGTCCTTGAATGGAGACGCAGACCTTGTTTCTCTCCTTGCCCGAGATCAGGCAGGCCTAGGTGAATTCCCCTGCCAACAATCCGAGGCTCGGGCCCTTCAACAGAGATTTGGAGGCTTAAAAGAGAGGGGGTAACCCTCCCCCACTGTGCACCTTCTTCTTTTCCAGGCAGAGAGAACTTTCAGGAGAGGCTCTGATGGGGGTGGAAGCAAAAGCAGGCTCTGCCCACGCCCCCTTAGGAGAAATGTGCTGCTCCTGTTTGTGTGGCCGCCTCTGTTCCCATGGCAACTGCCTCTCTCCCCCGCTGTTTCAGAGGAGGACCTGCATGGGGGAGTGTCATTCTGGGGGGGAACAATGATGGTTACTTCTCCTCTGGAGAGGAGCCAAGTCAATACTTGCAGCAGCACAAGGTATCTTATTACTTGGGAAATGCCCAATTAAGGGTAGATTGGTGGGCGAGCCAAGTGAGGTGGGGAGGACAGCTAGGAGGAGGAAAGGAAGGACAGGAGTGCTGCTAGGCCGTGGGCTAGCCTGAGAAATTCAACCAGGACACGTGTGAGGACAATCCTGCCACCATTAGTTCACTGTTGGAGTCAGGGGTGACAGATCGGCCCATCTGAGGTGTGTGTGTGTGGCGGGGGGGCAGGCGCTTCTGCAAACCATGGAGTGAGACAGGTTCTCCCCAACACACGACACACGCCTCCCTTTTGAGGGGCCTGATTCTCTTCTTAAACAAATGAACCCATCGCAAAGGTTACCGGCCACGAGAGAGAACAACATGTCTTATTTCTGTTGTGCTCTCGTTTTATATAATTATGATATCAACTGTGGGCGATCAAAGCATTCATTAAAGAGGAACTATCTCTCCTCTGCTTTTGTTGCCTTTGGGAGAGGTGTGACAGGCTTTCTGCGTCTCCGGCTGTATTTCCCCTTTTCTCTTTTACGGTTGATTTCTCTCTCCTTCCTCTCCTCCTCCCCTTCCCACATATTGGTGATTTCTAACAGGGCATTCCCCGCCTCCTCCTGGCTTAATCAAATCCCTCCTAAGGCATCCAGGGCAGCACGGGGCCAAGCAGCTCCGGGAGTGAGAACTGTGTGTCTGGTGGGTGCGCATGACAGCAGGTCTCTGCTTTCAGAGAAGCGATCATCCACATGGACGTTTGCGAGGCATGGCCCCTACCCCCAACTAGCCCATTCCCGTGTCTTCTTCATGGACTGATCGCTGTGCTGTCTGCGGCTCTGTCCCAATAGCCTCCCCCCAAAGACGGGGGCACGTCTGAATCCTTTTGTCAAACCTGGGCGACTTCTGGGCCAGCGCAGGATTTCCAACTGTCACCTCTGTCTTTGCAAGCTCTCCTTTTCAACATGGTTTGTGCAGCTGCTCCTGTCATGATCCCAGGGCTATTTTTCCTGTGGAGGCTGCTCCACTTTATTCCCCACAAAGGGTTTTCCCCGAGGGATCCCAGCAACCCGATACATTCCAGGAGGGTAGGACTTGAATGTGGAGAGCATTCAGGGTAAAAGTGTGGAAGTCCATTTTTCATGTTAACACGCCTCTGCGTCCCATTGTGTGGCATAATTTTATCTTATTCTCTGCTGGGCTAACGACAGATTCCTTCACAAATTTATAAAAGAGCTTGGGTCTTCAGTCTGTATTCCATCATGCATATATTCACTCACTCGGCGCGCAAAGCCCAGACTATGTGCATGCGCAGTACCACGCCAGTGCCTGGGGACAGGGGCACAGATGAGAAACAATCTGTGTCCTCTTGCAATTCATAAACAAATAGGGCAGGAAAAAGGTAATCAATTTCTTAGTGAACATTGTGAAAATACAATGATGTATCAGGAGGAAGTAGGAATAATCGATGACTTTCTGGGAGTGTTTAATCTTCTCTGGATTTTCCCCGAGAGGAGAGAATAAGGAAAGGGCATGCCAAGTAGAGGAAGCCACATGGGAAACCCCAGGAACATAAAGCAGCATGTTTGTGGCTTTCACAGCTCTCTGTTGAGGAAGAGCAGGTGAGAGAAACCGTGAGCGATGAGGAGGCTGAAGAGGAATTCACGGATCAGATTTTGAGTCATATTGGCATTGCAGGATACACGTGTGGATTTTAGGTTAATAATGAAAAAAGCAGTTTCCATATCAACGAGGGGCATTGCATGTCCCTTTAACTGAGAAAACACTTATTGAATGTCTGCTGTGTACAAAGTAGTACACCAGGTGTGGCAGAGATACAAGGATGAAGAGATACAAAGATGATAGGAAGGTGTATCTTAGCACTAGCTTTATTTATTTTTATTTTTTTTAAATATATTTTATTGATTTTTTACAGAGAGGAAGGGAGAGGGATAGAAAGTTAGAAACATTGATGAGAGAGAAACATCAATCAGCTGCCTCCTGCACACCCCCTACTGGGGATGTGCCCGCAACCAAGGTACATGCCCTTGACTGGAATTGAACCTGGGACCCTTCGGTCCGCAGGCCGACGCTCTATCCGCTGAGCCAAACCAGTCAGGGCCACTCTAGCTTTCTAAGGATCAGAAATTTTGTTGCACAGACAGGATGGATATATATGTATATATATATATATATATATATATATATATATGGTTAATACCAATACACACACATCAGACAGCAATGAAAAGGGAGAGACAAGATGTTAGAGGAGTAATTGTCATGTAATCTTAAGGGTGGACATTAGAGAAGTAGAGGAGAGAGCAGTTACATAGATGTGGATGGTCAAAGAAGCCTGTTATAGAGGAAGTGAATGTAACGGAACCCAGAAAGGTGGGAGAGAATTGGGAAGGAGGAGTCTACATGCAGAGAAAGACTTGACTTTGAAAGTGCAATGGCAGGAGAGTCCAGGTCTTAATTAGAATGTAGGGAATTAGACTTGCTGGGAGGAGGGGCTGGTGACTGGGACTGGACATTTTGCCTGTGGGTCTCAGAGTGCCTTCAGATGTCGGATTAAGGATTGGGCTTTTGCCCAGTAGCAACAGGGAGTCACTGAAGGTATTAGCAGAGAAGTGACAAGGTATTGGTCAGACTTCTCTAAGGGGCTGTTTGTGGCACCTTTATTGTCCCCAAACCATCACAATGAATAATTCTTCAGTTACCTAGAACATTACTATAGTAAGATATCATATCTTTTAATGGGAATTGAGGAATGGAAGTTTACTGATAAGCAACTGAATTAGGAGGGTATCAGCAGGGAAAATTGTGGTTGAAGAGGATAAGAAGGTATGTTTTGAGTGGCAATGGTCCTAGATAAACCCTACAGTATCAATTTCTCCTAAGGGGATACAATTAATCCTCTAAACACTGCAGAAAACTGAAACAGACCTTTGTGATTATTCCCAAAACTAGGAGGCTTCTGGCCATTCCTTGTATAACTTTCTCTCATTAGTAGGCACAGACATGTTTTTTTTTTCCTTCCTTCTTTGTGTCTTAATACCCATAATTCTCCCGAATCATCCCTCTCCCCACAAATCTCAGTCTATATATTGTTTTATGGCACCAAATTGCCTGGGTTTGGACCCAGATTTTGCCATATCCTTGCTCTGTGATCTTGAATGAGGTGTGCCTCAATCAATTCATGTGGAAAATGGGGCAGGGGGAGTACTAGTAACAATTTAATGAAGTTGAGGATTAAGGGTGGTTTCCGTGTATAAAATACTTCGACCAATTCCTGCACTTAGAAAGCTCTTAACCAGTATTACCTTCCTGGGTCTGCAGAGCTAGATGTTTCTGGTTTAGAACTTATATCTCACTCAGCCACACAGAAGCTCAGTAAAGCTCAAGGTTCTCTGTTTCCTTTTCTTGAGCATCCTTTAGCCTCTGGATAACCCAGCTCTCCCACCCTCATTTCTCAGGTCTCACAGTCGCCTTAATCAAACGTTAGCATAATATATTAGCATATCTATAGCACAATTATATTTTGATTACTCTAGCCCCAGTCAGACTAAAAGATGCCTTCAATCTAGATATAAATAATTTAGCATGTTTACACAGAGGGGAATTACAGAGGAGGGAAGGAAGCAGAGAGAATATGTATGCATGGGGTTGGGTGGGGGTGGGGTAGTGATGGCAGAAAAAGACAAATTAGATTGCCATTTTATCTTGTACCTCTTCTCTTGTGTATAAATACACAAGAATGTGTATTTGCATTCAAGAGAGAGACACCATTTTGAATTGCTTGAAATCTTCCTTTTTAAAAAATCCCCACCGGATATGTGGACATAAACATATGTAAATACACTTTCATTGACTTGAAAGAAAGAGAAAGAGAGAGAGAGAGAAAGAAAGAGAGAGATAGAGAGAAAGAGAGAGAGAGAGAGAGAGATGAGAGAGAAACCTTGATCAGTTGCCTCCTATGTGCCCTGACCTGAGATCGAACCTGCAATCTAGGTATGTGTCCTGACTGGGTATCAAACCTGCATCCCTTTGGGTGCAAGAAATGATGCTTCAACCAATGGGGTCACCTGGCCAGAGTCTCCTTCCTTTTAATCTCATTCAATCTGTCAAAATAAAATTCTCATTGATTAGGTAAAAAGTAGAGGGTGATTTTCAGTTTCCATTTCTTCCTTTTGGCCAGATCCCCCTTGTAAATTGCATCCTCCTATGATTCATCTTTGGAAGATCTCTCTTTCCTTGTCCAGTTAACTTCCTCAGCTCATTATTAATATCATGGCTTTGTGCTTTGTTGCTCTTAATTTGGAAACCTGATTTCCCTTGATTGGTGTACTCTGCAACAGGCTACAAGAAATTTTATTATATTTTGGCTCTAAATAAGTTACACACACACACACACACACACGCATACACGCATCATATCAGCTGGAACATGGGCGTATCTCTGGTAGGATCACAATCACTCAGAGCTTGAGAAGTCTCGGCTACCTTGCAGATTGATTCATCTTTCGAGCAGCTGTGGATGATAAGGTAAAAAGACGGTTCTCCTTGGGCTTTTTAAGTAATGGCTTTATTGGCTGTCCTCTGAGCAGCATGGAGAGAAATTTAAGGCCTGAAATGGAGACACTTTTTTTTCTTTTATAGTTACATTTAGAATGGGTGACATGTACAAACTCATTCATGGAAATTGTTAGTTCGCTACCTTTTCACCTAGAATGTCAACTGGATGCCAGAGACAAGCAGTTTTCTTTTGCATTTGGTGTGAAAATGTAATTGATGGTGGCTGGGATGGTGTGGGGTGCTAAATGTAAGAGTATAACACTGTGAAATGATAGCATTGGTATGGCTGGTCATTAGATTCAGTTCACCAAGGGAGTTTTTAAAAAAATACTGATACCGCCCTAACCGGTTTGGCTCAGTGGATAGAGCGTCGGCCTGTGGACTGAAGGTCCCAGGTTCAATTCTGGTCAAGGGCATGTACCTTGGTTGCGGGCACATCCCCAGTAGGGGGTGTGCAGGAGGCAGCTGATCAATGTTTCTCTCTCATCGATGTTTCTAACTCTCTATCCCTCTCCCTTCTTCTCTGTAAAAAATCAATAAAATATATTTTAAAAATACAGATACTTAGACCCAAAACCTGGCAATTCTGCACATTGGGAGGTGGAATTCCATCAACGGACTCTGGTAGTCTGCCAGATCTGGGCAGTCTGGGTTTAGATGGTATTAGAAGGACCTAAGCTTGAATCTTTTCTTGGCCAATTACTGTCTGGAAAACACGTTCTCCCTGAGGCTCATTCTATGGTGTAACTCATCTTCTCACTAGATGATGAACAACTTTATGGCAGTATCTCTATTTTCTCTCTTTCATCAGCTCCTTGCATAGTGCCAGGCAGAGAGTAGGGACACAGTGAATTGTTTTAGAGTGAATGAAGAGTGAATGAATGAGTGTTGGATGGAAGACATACATCCATGATATCTCTTCCATTTGTGTGTATATTAAATGAGGTAATCAGATATAATACTCCTGACATACAGTGGAGATTCAAATAAATTTCCTTTCCCCTTTTATTTTCTGCAATCCAGCATGCTCATTGTGTTGTTTTCATATTCCTTTGCTTTGCTTTTCCTTTTTTTTTGTTAAATGGAGAAAGAAATATTATCTGGTTCATCCACCCGCAGTGGATCCCTTAGCACACCTAGATTTACAGACTATCTTTCTGACTCAAATCCTTCTTGTTCCTCTAAACAAAATACTTCTTTTACTTATATATCAAGAAAATATTAGAGAGAAAATTTTTTTCAGAAATACAAAGAAAGGATTTAAATTAAGTCTGTGTATTTCAGTTATTGGTGCCTACTTGTTCCCTCACTAATGCAGGTGAGGCATCTTTGCATTGTAACCCTTTTATAGGAAAGGGTTTATAAAAACACAATCCTTTTCCTTAATCTCTTCTGATGAGGTAGTCCCATCTTTTGGAAGCCTCATCTAATTTGGCTAAAACATGACGACAACTCCTTTAATAAGAGTGTTTGGTATTAGCGTCCAAGGAAGTGTCAGAGTTGACAAAAAATCTACCTTGCAATTTTCTCATGGCTTGAAAATAAACCACTTGGCCCTGGGAGACCTTGCACCTGTATCTCTCCACCCAAAGTGGTGAGAAAGCTTGAGGGGAGATGAATGGACATTGATTTAACGGAGAACATGTCATTTCTTTGTGATTCTTCTCTTTCTGGTAAAAAGGCTAGAGGGACGAGGAGAATTGGGGAAATAGAAAATGTTTCAGTCTACCCCCAAAAAAAAGGAAAAAAAAAAAAGAACAACAAATCAGGTTGAGAGATATGAGGAGACAGTCTCCCTTTGATAAGGATTAAAGTTTCTATTGTAAGATCATCATAGGCCAAAGGTGTCTCTGCAGGATTGGACACCTAAGTAAGGTATATGCAACCTGGTTCTCACACTTCAAGACAGCCCTGGATGAAGCATCCCACAGGGCAGGTGTGGCCAGGCACCTTTCCTGAGGTTATAAGTCACTCCCTTAGGGGACAAGGTGTAAGGGACTGGGTATAATCAGAGATACAACTAGGACTCGCTTTCTTCCCCAAAAGTATTGTAGACCAGGTCATCTAGAACTCCCGTTATGTATTTGTTCCCCCGGGTCCCAGTATCGAAGCTCCTTGTTCTCCATGGTCATGGAAGAGCCTTGGGTGGGCATTCTGATGGACCGTGGAAATTATTGGTGCTATTACCAAATATTTTAGACTCTCTGTGTCCTGAGCGCTTCCTTTGGTAGGATTCAACCTCCTCTCTTTTGAAGAGGGGATATGTAATGGGTTCTGGCCAGAGAGAGACAAGTAGGAGAGGCATGGATCACTTAGTAGATAGGTTAAGCATTTTCCTCTGTCATGATAACCAATGATTTTAAAGATTGTGACTGGTCTATCAGCCTGGGTCCCTGAGTTAGTGGATGAAAAGGGTCTCTGGGCCTCTTCCTGCCTCACTCTCCGGGGATGGACATATAGAGTGAGAGACCCATAGACATGTGTTGTTTTAAACCATTTAAGACTTTCTAGTTATTTGTTATTTCAGCATAACCCAACCAATCCTGACTGTTGCAGAGTCTGATTCTAATGTAAAAAAATAATCAGGATCTGAAGCCTGGCTCACCACGGTGGCTGTTTATTTTTGAGACTCAGCATACTGTAGGGTATCTGGTGAAATGAAATAGTAGCAATTCACACCAGGATGGTTTCTATACGCAGATAAGAATGGCACCCAATGCCAGGTTGTGACAGAAGGGGGCCACCAGGAGAGTCAGTGGGTGGGCATGGCTCCCACTAAACATTATGAACCAACAAGTGATTTGGGGCCTGGCAACAGCTGAGGGCCATGAATCAGCCCAACGTGTGTGTTCTCCGGGCAAATATTTCTGATGCTCCCTTTCACTGCAGTCTGCTTTGCTTTATTTATGCAAAGAACATATCCCTGGGGGAAAATCAAGTCACATCATAAATGCATCAGAGAAGCTTCCTACTTAAGGAAGTTTATGAGGAATCCTTTTGTGAAGGAATAATCATCCACCATGATTTGCGTTTGCTTTGTAAATTTCGGGTGTTTGTGTGTGTCTCAGATTTTATGAATTTGGGGCACATCACATCATCACACATCATGTCAAGTGTAGAGTGCAACAGAGCTGAAGTTCAATTTTAGTTCAGCTAAAGTACGTTGTTTGGCATCATAGTGGGGACGAGCTAGGGGGACAACCAAGTGTGACCTTTTACCTATTAATCTTTGCAACTGGAGAAGGTAGGTGCTAGGTTGGTGGTGAGAATGACCTGGGCGTGTAGGTTTGATATAAGGGAGGCCAAAGAAGTCAAGAAAGCATTGAATGGATCAAACGTGGATTTTAGAATAGGCCTTAGTATTAGAGTGAGGAAATTGGGGAAAATCCCTCCAGCCTTCTTTTAAAACCCTCAGTGAGGAGAGGCAAGAGAACATATCTGAATGTACAAAGGGTGAACACCATTGGACAAGACTCTTAATGATTATATCATTACTTAATGCTTTCTGAGCCTTGGTTTTCTATCCATAAGCTGAATATCATAATTCCTCCTTGCCAAACTGTTGTATGGGTCAAGAGCCCATGGATGTCGAGGACTTAATGTTATAACTAACCCCAGATAGGACTCAAGAAATTACAACTATCAATATTGTTGACTGGTTATTTATTAAGATCCTAAATGTGAAGTGTTAGTGATACCGTTGCAGTGAACCCAGTTATTAATTAACTAACAGGAAAGGAGCAATGGGAAGGCTGGATAATAGGGGCATGCCATTCATGCCTGGAAGCTGGAGCACAGCACTCTCCGGGTCTGTTTCCCGCAGGGGGAAGGGACTGGACAAAAAAAGAATAGGCGCATGCCCAGTAAAGTCTAGGTGATGTAGGAGGAATTGATTACCTGTCAGTCACACCTGGGAGCAGGTCGTTGGCCAGAATAGATGTGGCCACTGCAAGGGCATAAAATTGAGATCCATAAACTCCTGAAACATGGAGTTCCTTCTTCTCTCTTGCTGCTTGCGCCTGACTCTTGGCTTGTGGGCTTTCACATTCTGCACACCCCCCCGCCCCCCGCCATGTGGCCCACCGCTATGTGGACCCACACACCATGGAGTGATGGGAGTGATTGGGTCCACCATGGGACGGGAACCCTGGACTCTGGCTTGCTTTTGGCTCTGCTGACTGACTCCCCAGTTGCACATATTCCAGGACCGGTTTAAGGGAAACAGGACTTTGGAAACCAAAGCATATAACTCCACGAAAATAAAGCTTTCCACCCCATCGCTTCCTCCCGTGGGGGACTCCGGAAATGCATATTCCAGTGGCACCCCAAGAACCCCACTCCCCTACAGCAGTGGAGAAATTTCACCCCTGCCATTCTCCGATAACATTTGTAGAGTGTCCAGTCCATGACGGGGCTTTATAAATATTTGGTGAAAGAAGAAATCATCATCTTAGAGCAAGGAGTTTGAAGAATGAAAACGATGCGAGAACAAAGGGGTAATGAGCCTCACTCCGCAACCCTTTGCCTTTCCTCCCCAGAATTACAAATGCCCCCATTTCCTTCTCAAAATCTGTCTGTCTAGCAGCACCCACATTGCTCAGAAAGAGGAAAACCACTTCCGGTGATCCCCTGCTTGTCTTCATCCTTTCTCTCTCGCCGCTTCAGGTTCTTTGACCAGTGGATTTCAACAAATTATAGAGCCTTTCCCCGCTTCTTTCCTTTTTCCTTGCCTCTTCTTTATTTCCTTTTTTCCCCTGTTGTCAGGGCCCTAGGAGTTTCTTTTCCCTTTTTAATTAAGAACAAATGAAGGTAAGAAAGTGTTTTATAACCAGAGAGAACTCACCAGCAGGGCACCAGGGTGGAAATTCACATCAGGAGAGAGAGGCAGACAGAGGCCACACCAGCCTGGTGGGGAAGGTGACCTGCGATTGCTCTGTGTCCTGCTGTGTTACTGCCCACCCCTCCCTCTGCCCGTTAACCTGGCGCTCACCTCTGGCAGAGGCCTCTGTCTTTTGTTAGAAAAGCTGCAATGGGGAGCTTGTGGGTTTTCTGTTGTTGTTGTTTAGTTTTTAAAAGCGTGTTTAAGCACACAGTGTGCTCTCCTGAAATGTTCCCGTGTCTGGAAAGGTCCTGCCTGCGGCCCAAGGAAGTGTACCCATTTTCCCTGCCTTTTCCTGACCAACTCTTTCTACCATGTACCTGGCTGTCTGTACCCATAGGTCCAGTTTGGGGTTGGAACAGCAAATCCCAAGGACGTGTCCATCAGATGTGTCTGCATGTGCTGATATAAAGCAGAGATTGGGACCAGGAGACTAGAAGGCATGTGAGCAGGGAGAGCAGGAGAATGTCCTGGTGTAGGGCCCCATGGAAAGAGAGCCCCCCATCCCCAGGCTTGGCCGAGGGCAGCGCTGGCCTCATGCTCTTCCTGCAGCCTGGAGCTTTCTGATGCTGGGAGAGCGGAGAGGAAGCGCGCAGTGACATCTCGGGGCCCAGAGCCTGACTGGGTGCTTTCCTGAGTCGCGTTCTGCACCCCGCACTTGGAAGCCGGCATTATGAGATTCCTAATGAGGAAGGCTCGCTGTTATTAAACTGCTGCACCAAATTGCCTCCCTGTTGCCCTCTTTCTTTTTCAGGAGACATGACGGGTTATTACATTTGTGATTAAAAAAATCCGTCATTGGTTTGTTTCGCCTTTTCAATTTTGTTGGAAGGTGGTTGTGACACCGGTTCTCGGAGGAACAGAAAGGTGGGAAAGAGAGGGCATATTTTGATATTTAAGGAACTCGCCGTGCGGAGAGAGTTGACCTTTTTTTTTTTTCCTTTCTGAATTCACTGCTAACCATGGGCTCAAATGGCTGTGGAAGGTGGCTGAGCTGGCCACATGCTCACTGTACCAAGACTGCACAGCAGGAGTGAAGGAAAGGGGGAGGTCCTGCTTAAGCCAGTAACTAGCTGTTCACACATATGATTCTGAAATTTAAAAAAATTGAAATGTTTATTTTCATCATGGCACCCATAATCCCCAATAAGCTTTAAAAAATATTTTATTGATTTGAGAGAGAGAGAGAGAGAGAGAAACATCAATTTGTTGTTCCACTTATTTATGCATTCAATGGTTGCTTCTTATATGTGCCCTGCGTGGAGATCGAACCCACAACCTTAGAGTATCGGGATGATGCTCTAGTCCAGTGGTTCTCAACCTTTCTAATGCCGCGACCCTTTATGTGTGGTGACCCCCCAACCATAAAATGATTTTCGTTGCTACTTCATAACTGTAATTTTGCTACTGTTATGAATCGTAATGTAAATATCTGCTATGCAGGATGTATTTTCATTGTTCGAGACCCACAGGTTGACCGCTGCTCTAGTCTAACCAACTGACCTATGTGGCCAGGGCCCTAATAAGCTTTATTCGTCATGTTAGCTTTGTACTTACTATTTGGGTTTTCATGTTTCAGAAATGACATTGTTCATATAAAACAAACTGACCACAAAACTGACCATTAGAAATTCAACTGATGGGTGGTACATCTAAAGCCCCAAACCTCCAGCTCACCTTGGCTACTCGGATATCAAAGGAGGACGAGGGTGAGGATTCTGTTTCTCTGTGGTTAGAACACCTGCTTAAGGACCAAGATATCAAGTTGTAGGGATGACGGATACTGTGCACATGTCAGTTTTCTTCAGAGTCCCACCGCTCTTCCCAAAGGCTTGGCTCACACTCGGACTACGAGGATGGCTTCCTAATGAGTTTCTTCATTTCCAGTCTGAAGCCTCCCATCTGTTCTGAATGATGATATAGTTCTTTGTGTTCAAAGAATGCCTTGATCATGTCGATTCTCTCCTTGAAAAAACTTCAATGAATCCCCCCTTTAATGGCCATTCTGTCTTATCCTGGCACTGGAGGCTGGCTCTCAAGTTTCCCACTTCCACTTCTGTTTCTCTTATCTTCCACTAGACTCCCACTGGACTCTTCATGGCCACGGAATGGCACTATGAGCTATCATTGAAGGGTCTCTCATACTTCCCCTGCTTTGGGACTTTGCTAGTAGCTTTCTATCGCCTTGTAAAACCTTTCCATCCTCTATTTTCCCTATAAAATCTTACAATTGTCTAAAGACACAGCCACATGATATCTTTCTTAAAAATGTCCTGCCCAGCTGGCATGGCTCAGTGGTTGAGCATTGACCCATGAACGGTTCGATTCCCAGTGAAGACACAGGCCCAGGTTGCAGGCATGATCTCCAGTGTGGGGTGTGCAGGAGGCAGCCCATCAGCGAGTCTCTCTCATCATTGATGTTTCTGTCTCTCTCTCCCTCTCCCTTCCTTTCTGAAATCAGTAAAAATATATTAAAAAAAAAGAATTTCCTGATGGAAGTAGCATTTACTTAAAGCCGGTGGTTGGGGTGTATCTTCAGCTCTTTGGATAAGACAGTTAGACTTCTCTCGGTGTTGGCTGCTTGTGTGTGTATAATCTCCAAGTGCTCTTGATCACCATTCTGTATCAGCAAGTGACATAACGCTTACAAATCTCACATGGGTATTGATATGTATGCTCTCTCTCAATGCATTGTTTGTAAACAAATTAAATCATAAGCCTGGGCAAGCATGGAATCATTTCTTGGGTGATTGGCATCCTGATAGCAATTCGTTATATGATTTGTAAAGTTTGTTCCATAAATATGTGAAGAACTGAATGGAACCACCCCTAGTGAAAAACTCCATAATGATTCTGTGGTTTGGAAAATATGTAAATAAATAAATGAATCAAGAAGAAGAACTTCCAGAGCCAGTGGTTTGTTGCAGTGTTTCTAACATTTTCTTTCTTTTTTAAAAAAATATATATTTTTATTGATTTCAGAGAGGAAGGGAGAGGGAGATAGAAACATCAATGATGAGAGTGATTCATTGATCGGCTGCCTCCTGCACACCTGCTACTGGGGATTGAGCCCACAACCCAGGCATGAGACCTTACGGGAATGGAACCTGGAACCATTCAGTCTGCAGCCAGGGCTCTAACTTTTTCTTAAGGTTAAATGCACCAGTTTTAGAAAGTGCACCTCTTCCTGAAGGGGTTTGGGTGCCAGCAGTCCTCAGGAGTGAGAGGGAACACGCATCTCTGTTAAGTAATGCAAAGTAGCCGGTGGCAGGGAGGTCCTATCCGTGCCTCGGTGCTCCCTGGATGGTGATGGCTAGCATTTGTCCTGTTGTTGCTTTCCTGTAAAAAAAAAAAGTTTGCATTTCCGATTTACATCCTTATTCCCTACTATGTACCTGACTGAGCTTTGTAAGTATTATCTCAATGAATGACCATAGTAATTCTATGGCTGAGATACTCTAATGCACACTTGAAAACTGAGAAAACCAAGACTCGACAGTTTAAGTAGCTTGGCCAGGGTCACGCAGCTGGGAAGTGGTCGAGCCTCTCTTCCAGCCCAGACCCATCTGATTCTGGAGCTCACGTGCTTTCTGCTGGATCACGTGGTTTCTGTGTATCCTCCACATGTTCCTGCTTCTGGGCCTCTGTGTGCGCTCATTCGGAGCCCTTTCTCCATTCCACCTCTCTGCAAGGGTCCTGTGATCCCCAAGCCCTGTTCCCCATCAGTGTGGGAGCAATCACCCCTTTCATGGGGATTCCCACTGCACTTCAGTTTTTAGCTTAGATTCCTTAACATAATCAATCACTTTCATCCATATGATTTAGTCATTTATGTGCTGGTTTCATCTTCCTTCCCGCACCGGAAGCTCCTTGAGGGCAAAATTGATGCCCGTTGATACATCTGTACTCATCATGTGCACTATTGTCACCCTATGTCACTCTGTGCTCCTGTGTGGAGGATGGGGTCTGGGAGGGAAGGAGAAAGGAAGAAATTAGAGAACATGGAAGATGGTATATAATTAAGTGTTAAATTGTGTGGTTCAGTCTAATTATAAAGCCTTTTAAAAGAAATGCAGTTTTATTACTTTTAAGAACATAAAAGTAACGTTAATTAATGCCTAACAAAACGTTGTCAAGTAGCTGCCGTGGCCTCCTGACTGTAATTAACACGCTTTGCATAACTGCAAAAGTGGACGCCGGCCCAGCCTATCTCCAAATTATTGAGAATTTTAAATTAAGTCTGAAATAATGAGTTTTGTAGAGACTGAGATAGATGTCTAAAGATGAGAGCACATATTGTTATAGAAGGTATTGGACACTTCTAAAAAGGTTTACTCTTTAACCAGTGCTAACCAGGGCCTTCATAACCCTAGAAGCACAGATAGGGCCTTGGTGCCAGAATTACAGCACATTGGCTTAGAATTTTAAATTATTTCTTTCTTCCCCTTTTTTTGATTAATTGAATAATTCATTCACTTAAAAATGGGGATCTAAAATGACTACTTTAAGACTGTTTCAAAAACGCTAAAATGATACAATAAGAAAGGTGCTAAATCCAGTAGTAGAGAGGGTGGAAAGGAGGAGATAGAATAGAAAACTAGAAATGACAGGGTAGGACTTAGAAAGAGTCTAGTGGAGGGGTCAGGGAGAGAAAGTAGTGCTGAATAGCTTCCAAATCTCTTGCTTAAGTGACTGATGGAAAGGGTTTGTGAATACAGAAGAGGGAGAAAGAAATTTGTGAAGAAGAATATCGAATTTAATTTTAGACGTACTGTGTCTGGGGTGCTTATTAGATCAAGAATTAGAGTTCTTCAAAGGGCAGTTGTCATATAGACCTGAAGCTCAGAAGTGAGGGTCACTTGAAGATAATACATTTTGGAGTTATTGGCCAATGTGGTAGGTGAAGATTTTTTACAAAGGACGGTTGGGTAAATTCAGTAGAGAATGGAACAGGGAAGGGGCCCACACAGATTGAAGCTAAGACTCAGAGACCTTTGTCTAATAAATGGTTTTGAGAAGGAGTATTTAGAGAAGTCAAAGGAAAATCCAGAGAGAGTAGTGTCAACAGACATCAAAAATATTTTGTGCCTGGCCAGGTGGCTCAGTTGGTTGAGCATCGTCCCTTAAACCAAAAATGTCAGGGGTTCCATTCCCAGTCAGGGCATAGACCTGAATTTTGGGTTCGATCCCTGGTGGGGGTGTGTATGTGAGGCAACTGATCTCTCTCTCTCCCTCTCTCTCTCCCTCTCACACTCTCTCTCTGTCAAATAAACATATTCTGCCCTAGCTGGTTTGGCTCAGTGGATAGAGCGTCGGCCTGCAGACTGAAGAGTGGCAGTTTCAATCCGGTCAAGGGCACATGTCCAGGTTGTGGGCTCGATCCCCAATATGGGGCATGCAGCTGATCAATGATTCTCTCTCATCATTGATGTCTCTCTCTCTCTCTCTCTCTCTCTCTCTTCCTCCCTCCCTCCCTCCCTCCCTCCTTCCCTCCCTCCCTCCCTCCCTTCTTCACTGAAATCAATACAAATATATTTAAAAAGAAAGAAACAAACGTATCCTTGGGTGAGGATTAAAAATAGAAAGAAATATTTGTAAGGGATCTATTCAGGACATCCACTAGCTCGCACATTTAGACTGTCAGAGATGATGAGTGCAAGGGTTCTTTCATGGTGAAGAAGGAAGCCCCACGGGAGCGGTTGTGGGAGGAGAAGTGATAAAGCGGCCCTTCCCATGGTAGACGGTTCTTTTAAGAAACTTAGCAAAGAAAGAAGCAGCCAGTGGAGAACTCGGAGGAGACAGGGAGCTTTGGGAATAAACAGGATCCAGAAAAGTGCGATGGGCGTAGTGCTGAGCGGGGCCAGCAACATCTCTTTCTCCCACCCAGAGGAGTTGGAGCAGTTGGGAACGTCTGACTTCGGGACAGAGCTGAGCTAAGAGTTCAGCTCCCTGTTGTTTGGTTTTGATAGCTTTGTGCAGGTATAATTTACATACCATAAAATCTACCCACTTTAGTGTAAAATTCAATTATTTTTAAATAAAGTGATAGAGTTCCGTAACCATGACAACCACCTCGTTTTACGACTTCCTATCACTCCAGAGAGTTGCTTTGTGCCTATTTGCAGTTAATCTTCACTTCTCCTCCCGGCTCTGGGCAGCCACCGAGCTGCTTTGTATACCTGTGCGTTTTCATTTTCCGGATATTTCCTATAAATGGAATTGTCCAATATGGAGTTTTTGCATCGGGCTTTTTTCATCATGTTTTTGAGGTTCATCCATGATTGTATTGCTTAATAATATTCTACTGTAAAAACAGAACTCATTTTTTTGCTGTTGTTGTTTATTACTCATTCACTCGTTGTTAGACGTGGATAGTTTCCAGATTTGGGTTAACATGAGTCCTGCTGTTATGAACATTCACATGCCTATCTTTACGTGAACATAGGTTTTCATTTCTGTTGTGGAGATTCCTGCAAGTGGAATCACTGGGTCATATTTTTATTTTTGAACTTCATTTTTAACTTTAAAAGAACCTGCCACCTGGTTGTAACCTTCCAAAGTGGCTGTAACATGTTACATTTCCGCCGTCAGTCAGTTTATGAATTCTCCATCTTATCCACGTTCTCACCAACACTTGCTTTTGTCTATCTTTTTTATTATAACCGTTCTGGGGGATGGGGAAACCACAAGGATTATCGCCTAGTGGTTTTAATGGGAAATTTATTAATGACTAATGATACTGAATATCTTTTCATGGCTTATGACCCTTCACGTATCTTCTTGGATGAAGGGTCTATTCAAATCTTTTGGCGATTTTAAAATTATATTCATAATCTTAAATTGTAAGAATTCTTTATATATTCTGGATACAAGTCCTTTGTTAGCTGTATGATTTGCAAATACTTTCTTCCATTCTCTGGCTTGTTCTTCTCATTTTCTTAATGGTATTTTTTCAAACAATAATTTCTTACTTTATTGAAGCCCAAGTTGTCATTTTTTCTTTGGAAGATCTTTAATTTGCTCTTATATCTAAGATCTTTTTGCCCAACCCAAGGTCAGGAGAGTTTATCCTGTATTTCCTTGTAAAAGTGTCATCATTTTTTAGTTATTATAGTTAGATCTGTGATCTAATTGGAATTATTTTCTGCATATGATATGACATAAGGATTATATTCACTTTTATTTACATGCATATTCAACTGTTTTAGCTCCATGTGTTGCAAAATACTTTCTCCCATTGAATTGTCTTAGCACTTTTGTCAAAATTCAATTGTCTGCGGGTGGGATTCCTCTTCCTGAGAATGTCATTTATTCTGCAATTTCAATTCTAATCCATTAATCAAAATAAATGCCTATGTTTGCATAGGTAGTGTAAGTCCTCCAACTCTGATCTTCTTTTCCAAAATTGTTTTTGCTCTTCTACATTCTTTTCATCTCCATACATAATTTAGGAACAGATTGCCAATGTATATCAGCCTGCTGAGATTTTGATAGGGGTTGCATTGAATTTATAGATCAATTTGGGGAGAATTGCCATCTTGACAGCACCGAGTCTTCAAGTCCATGAACATGGAATGTCTCCCCATTTACTTAGAACTGTTTTAATTTCTTTCCACACTGTTTAATAGTCTTCAGTGTAGAGATTTATTCCTAAGTATTTAATTCTTCTTTATACTATTGTGAATGGAATTGTTATCTCAATTTCATGTTTGGTTTGTTGGTTGTTAGTATACAGAAATACAATCCATTCTTTATTATTGGTGCTATTTTCTGCAGCCTTGCAAAAATGTTTATTAGTTCTAATAATTTCTTTGTGCACTTTTTAGAAGCTTCTACATCCAGGATTATATCACCCGAGAATAAAGATAGCCTTAGTTCTTCCTTTTTAAACCTAGATCCCCCTCCATTTCTTTCTTTTTTTCCTCTCTCTCTTTTGCACCGAGTAAAACCTCCAGTACAGTATTCAATAGAAGTGTCAAACTTGGATATCTTTGTGTCTTTCCTGATCTTAGGAAGAAAGCATTCAGTCTTTCATCATTATTGTATGATGTTAACTGTGGATTTTTTATAGATACCTTTGTCAGGTTGAGGATATTTCTTTCTGATCCTCCTGGTTGAGGGTTTTTATCATGAATCGGTGTTGAATTTTATCACATATTTTTTTCTTCATCTATTGAGCTATGTGGCTTTTCTTTTATTCTATTAATGGTGTATTTCATTAATTGATTTTCAGATGCCAAATTAAGTTATTATTTCTGTGATAAGTCCCAGATAAGCCTGTGATAAGTTGGTGTTGGTATATAATCCTCTTGATATATTGCTAGATTTAGCTCACTAATATTGTGTTAAATGAGGAATATTTATCTGTAGTTTTTTATTCTTATGATTTCTTTAGCTGGCTTAATATCATATAATACTAGCCTCATAGAATGAGGGTAGCACTCCATTTTTCTATATATTTTGAAAGAGGTTGAGAAAGAATTAATATTTTTCCTTTTGAAAATATTTGCTGGAAGTTACCTGTGAAACCACATGGGCCTGGCTTTTCTTTATGGGGATATTTATAATTACTAATTTAATTTTTATTTAGGTCAGTCAGATTTTCTGTTTCATCTTGAGTCAGTTGGATAACTTGTGTCTTTATAGGAATTTGGCAATTTAATCTAAATTGTCTTAGCACAAAATTGTTAATATTTCTTTCTAATCGGTTTATAGTCATATGATTTAGTATCACGTCTTTATATTTAATTTTGGTAATTTTTTTCTTCACTCTTTTTTTCTTGGCTAATCAAGTATTTGTCAGTTTTGTTGATCTTTCAAATAACTGATTTTTAGTTTTTGTCTATTTTCTGTTTCTCTCATTCTATTTTATTGATTTATCTACAAATCAGTATATTTCTTCTAATTTCAATTTCATTTTCTATTATTTTCTAGTTTCTTAAGGTGGAGTTTAGATTATTGATTTGAGATTTTTCTTCTTTTCTAACATAGGTATTTACAACTATAAATTTCTCTATATTCATTGCTTTTGCTGCATACTATAAATTTTGACATGTTATGGTCTTATTTTCATTCAGCTTAAAATATTTTCTGTTTTTTTCTTGTGATGTCTTCTTTGATCGATACATCATGTATAAGTGCATTGTTTAATTCCTAAATATCTGGGGAATTTCTATTGATTTATAATTAATTCTGTGAGTATTGGGTGCATACTTCTCATGATTCAGTTCTTTTAAATATTGAGACTTATTTTGGTTGCTATACGTTGGGTTCTGGGAAATGTTCTACGTGCACTTGAAATAAACATGTATGCTGTAGGCAATGTTCAGAGTCCTCTAGTTATAGTTAGGTCAAGTTGGTTGTTGGAGTTGCTTAAGACTACTGATTATCCTATCAATTATCTAGACTAGAGTGAGATGTTAAAATCTCCAAATTTAATTGTTGACCAGTCTATTTTTTTTCTTGCAATTTTGTCAGCTTTTGCTTAATGTATTTTGAAGTTCTGTGTTATATATATATATATATATATATATATATAATCATTCATATATAACTAGTGACCTGGTGCATGGATTCATGCACATTGAAAGGAAATTAATTAGAAGGTGGACAGCAGGGTGGGACTGGGCAAGACGGGCTGGACACACCCTGGAGCCAACCTCTCATGGTCCCTCCCAGGCTGGCCACACCTGGGGTGTCTGCGGAGTGAGCGGGGTCCCTCTGGCAGGTGGGGTTCCTTGACCTGGCCTTCGGGGATCGGGCCAAAACTGACTGTCCGACATTCCCCCTGAGGGGTCCCAGAGTGCAAGAGAGCACTCTGCAAAGTTGCTATGTTGAGCGCCTGCCCCCTGGTGGTGAGTGCACATCATACCTGCTGGCAGGTCACTTAGCCTTTTATATGTAGAGACTAGAGGCGTGATGCACGAAAATTGTGCAAGGGGCTCGGGTCCTGCCCCCGCAGCAGCTGCCTCGGCCCCAGCGGGCCTCAGCTTTGGCTGAAAGGACTTCCGGTCTAATTAGCATATTACGCATTTATTTTTACAGATGATAGTTATTTTTGGATTTACATTTGGCCTTTTGCTATTTTCTGTATGATTCCTGTATTTTAATTTCTTTTAAATTGACTTATTTTGTGTTAAATGTTTTAGTGTATCATTTTAATTCTATTGATAATGTATCTATATGTTTGAGTTGTGTTTTTATTGGTTGTTCTAATGATTTTACTATGCAGTGTGGCTGATCACAGTCTACTTAAGATTAATGCTAACTAAAGTCTGGTAAAATATGGAAATTTTGCTCCTTTATAGCTCTTTTTTTTCTCCCCCCTACTTTGTGCTATTGTCAGATATATTATGTCCATAAATGTTAAAAAGACAATAATATATTATTAAGATTTTAGCTTTATTTAATTTTAGATTTTAAATATGTTAGATGAGAAATGAAAAAAAAAATTCTTTTTAGAAACTTTTATATGATTCTACATATTCACTATTTCTGTGCTCTTCATTTCTTTGTGTGAATTTAAGTTATCATCTAGTCATATTTTTCATCCTGAAATACTTTCTTTTATATTACTTGTAATGTAGGTCAACTAGCAACATTGTTTATCTGAAAATGTCTGTATTTCACCTTCATATTTGAAGGAAGGTTCTGCTGAATATAGAATTTTTGGTTAAGAGTATTTTTTCCTTTCAGTACTTTGAATATGTCATCCAATGCTTTGCCTCTATTGTTTCAGATGAGAAGTCAGCCTTGGCCATATCACTTGGCGTCCTGTCCTTTTCTCTTACTGCTGTCAATACAGTATTTTCTCTTTCCCTTTGGTTTTAATAGTTTGAATATATTATGTGTCTAGATGTGGGACTGGTTCTTTGTAGGTATCCTATTTTGGATTTGCAGAACATCTTAAATATGTAAATTCATGTATTTCATTAACTTTGGGGAGGTTTTCCAATTATTTCATTGAATGTGTTTTCTTCCCTTTTCTCTCTAGAGACTCTCATTACATATGTGGTGGTACTCTGAGGCTCTGTCCATTTTTTTTCTATCTTCCTTTCCCCTGTGCTTTTCAGTTTAAATAATTTCTATTTATCTACTTCCAAGTTTATTTATTCTTTTGCCTCTTATCTCAAATCTGCTATTGACTTCTCTAGTCAAATTTTCCTCTTCTCATTGTATACTTTTCCACTCCAGGAATTGCAGTTGGTTCTTTATAATTTCTGTTTCTGTGTTGCAAATCTCTGTTTACTGATTTATCATTGCCAGAATTTATTGTAAAAGCATGTGTGTGTGTGTTGTAGTTTTTAAAATATGTTTATAATTGCTGCTTTGAAGCTTTGACTTCTAAACTCAACATCTGGGACACTCAGGCAGTTTCTGTAAGTCTACGTTTGTGAGGATGGGTCACAGTTTTCTTCTTTGCGCCTCTCATCATTTTTTTAAAGTAGAAATTTTAGATAATGTGTTGTGCCAAATCTGGATCCTGTATCCTTATATTTCCCCCTTGAAAGTTGTTGTTTTGCTATTTTTTGTTTGTTTAGCAAACTGGCTAGAACAAGCTGCTTTGTCTTGTCTGCTGTGCAGTGTGCAGTCAGGAATGCCTTTGTTCCGATTCTTAAAAGTGTCTTTGTTTTAATTTTTAAGCCTAGCCTCCTACAGGTTGCTCCTGTGTCTCTGTAGCGGAGCCAATGATGGAACAGAGGTTGTGCTCAAACACCTCAAGCCAGGAAGCCTTCTGTTGATCGGTTTGTGTGTGGGTAGAAGAGTACAATGAAAGGTCAACAGTAGCCCTAGCTACGTTTGGCTCAGTGGATAGAGCATTGACCTACAGACCAAAGGGTCCCGGGTTCGATTCTGATCAAAGGCACATGCCTGGGTTGCTGGCTCGATCCCCAGTAGGGGCTGTGCAGGAGATAGCCGATCAATGATTCTCTCTCATCGTTGATGTTTCTATCTCTCTCTCTCTCTCTCTCTCTCTCTCCCTTCCTTTCAAAAATCAATAAAAAATATATATTTTAAAGAAAGTTCAGGCCATTTTCAAATGTCCTGTATTTTGTTTGTTTCTTTTACCTTCTCCTGGGGCTCTTTGTGTCCTTTCTGCTCATGTTCACAGACTCAGGGTGAATAAAGAGTATATGGCTGACTTGAGCACTTTTAGGCAATGCTGTACTGTGTGCATTCAGATATGTTCTTGCCCAACTTTGACCAAAACCTCATCCTAATAGAATAATCAGCCTTACTTCAGAATCTGAGAGCATCATTTCTATCAACAACACCAACAACAGCATCACACACTGCTGTAACTCAAGGGAGCACCATAGCCAATGGCAGCAGAGTTACTGGTCCTCACAACCTGCCCTACCCGGGAAGATCCCTCTGTGTCGACTGGGTGGGTGTCAGGGTCAGCACACCACAAATCCCTACGGTTCTTCAGCCAAAGCTCAGCAGTTTTACAAGAACAGTTGCTTCTCAGATTGTTGTATGCCCTTGCTCAACTTTCACATCACTTCTGTGGCTGTTTTTGTCAATTTTGTTCAACTTCATAGTCTATTTTTTTTGTGTGTGTGGACAGAAATTTTGCCAGTCTCCTTTCTTTGCCATAGCAGAAGTCATTGATTTTTATTGAGTACTCTTCTCAGACCTTTCTATTTGTAACTTTGGGGCTGTTTCTTCAGAGTCCATTTGTTAACACAGCGCTCTAAATTTGTAAGGACACTTTTAGTCCCATGTGACCCTACAAAAGGCACTGCCTCCTCTTTCTGCCAGTGGCCATGAGCTCACCTAGGAGCCTCACAGCAATTAGCTTCCAGTATGCTACTTCGGACTGTGTAGTAACATCATAGGCTCATATTTGTTGAGCAGAATAAGGTCAATGGTAGTCCCCAATAAATGCTTCTGTTAAATCCGTTGGTTAAACTTAGGACACAAGTTCCATAGGCAGCATTAGCCCTGAGATTGTCACGTGGGCTGGGTGCCTGTGAGTGCACTGACTAACGTTCAACCCGAAGAATCTAAGGAATTGTGCGTCCTGGTCCTTTACGACTTGAAGGCTGCAATTCAAGGGCTGTTAAGACCTTCAGTTGGTGATAATTGGATTTGTAAGACAGTGCAACATGTGATAAAAACACTCCTGTTGGATGGGGTCCCAGTTTTCTATCCTTCCTATTAGTGTGATAAATGGTGCTGTCTCAGCTGATAGGGCCATGTTGGATAATCAGATTGGAATCAAGTTTGAGTTCCTCCGGCTGGCTTCATGGGAAGCTCCTGGGAAGACTTGAAAAAAATACTACAGAGAATAAAAGGGGACCTGGGTTTGAAGAGGGAAAATTTAACTTTTTTTATGGGGGTCTGAGGGTTAGGGAAGACTCATTAGCCACGACTCCGGTCACATGCTGCCTCCTCTCCTGTCACATCCCATGAGGGGCTGTGAGAAAGGGGTCTCCACTGTTGCTGGGCACGGGCCATGGTGGAGGCTGGGGTGCGGGGAACAGCAGCCTCTCTTGTTGTGGGTGTTGGGCCGGGGAGGAGCCAGCCGCGTGTTGGAAAATTAAACCTGTCTTAATTAAAGCTGATGGCAAACAAATTCGAGTAATATGGCACTGCAGCTGGGCACCAGAAGTACTGTTTGAAACTCAGCAGCTGTGCCGTTGGGCCCTCTGGTCACAGCTGGGCCTTGGAGAAGGCCAGAAGCCCTGGCAGAGGGGTTGCCCTGCCTGGAAGGCTGACCGGGCCCGGGACGGGCAGCCAGAGTGGCTACTGTCCTGATTATTTCTGAAACATTGTACGCCACCCAGACACCCAGCTCTCGTTTTCCTGCACTCCTGTGCTCTGCTCATCAGCAGCACCCTCTGTCCCACAGGCTTGTGTAGGATGCTTTCTGAAGTCAGGGCCATCACTGTAAGGGCTGGCATTGAAGGGAAGAGTCCCAGAGGGAAGAAGGGCACAGCACTTGTTTGCTCAGTGGTTTTAAAAATTTTTATCCGTTCATGTTTTCAAAGACCTACAGGCTGTGCCCTCCATTGTCAATGTGGTGCATTGGTCAGTTCTTAACACTTTATTTATGACCATTGTCCTTTAAAAAATTTATTTATTGATTTGAGAGAGAGAGAGAGATAGTGAGTTGTTGTTCCACTTATTTATGCATTCATTGATTGATTCTTGCATGTGTCCTTCCCATGGATGGAACCTACAACTTGGCATATTAGCCAGGGCACTGCCCATTCAGTTCTTGATAGCCCTGTGTTGGGCAAACCCAGAGCTGCTATATTTTCTTTTATATTTACTAGTATACGTGACGACCAGCAGACTGTTCAGATGCTGATGCTGGGATGGGAATATTTTAGGTTTTTGCTGAATTTTCAACTTCTGACTCAGTCACTTTCTTTTTTAAAAAAGTAAATATTTATTGTTGCATTAAGCCACTATTTTTTTTTTTAATCCACACCCGAGGACATGCTTATGGAGAGGAGGAGAGGAGGAGAGAGAAACATTGATGTGAGAGAGAAACATCGATTGGTGGCTTTCCTTACTTACATGCCCCAACTAGGGATCAAACTGGCAACCCAGGTATGTGCCCTGACCGGGAATGGAACCGGCAACCCTTCAGTGCACAGGATATCTGCTCAACCACCTGAGCCACTCCGGACAGGGTGTCACATTCTTAACTCCTGAGGCTTGTAGCTATCACTTCCTTTTGAATATCTTCCTTAGGCCTCTTTCTTCCTTGTTGTCAAATTTAGTTGATCTTTACAGAAGGTTAGGACCAACCCCAACAATGTACACTGGTCATCCTGTGTGTGGCCGAGTGGGCTAGCCTGTGCTGCAGAGAGAAGCACTGAGATCTTAGAGCAGTGATGGTGAACCTTTTGAGCTCGGCATGTCAGCATTTTGAAAAACCCTAACTTAACTCTGGTGCCGTGTCACATATAGAAATTGTTTGATATTTACAACCATAGTAAAACCAAGACTTATATTTTTGATATTTATTTTATATATTGAAATGCCATTTAACAAAGAAAAATCAACCCAAAAAATGAGTTCTCGTGTCACCTCTGACACGCGTGTCATAGGTTCGCCATCACTGTCTTAGAGGCTAAAAGCACTCCAGTTAGTTCTTCCTCCCTTTCCTGCCTGCAGTGGGTTGCACAGACCCTCTGACTGTCTCAGCTAACTGGTGGGTTCTGGACCGGAGTTCCCTTCTGTGGCATCACTATCGTGGAGCCCCACGGCATCCAGCCATGGGTGAGAGGCTAGAAAGCTGGCCAGTGGGAGAGTGAGGAAGATGGAGCAGGACCTTTCATGCCTGGGCCCAGGAGTGTCATTCCTTCCCACCCTCCATGGCTAGTAGTCAGTCCCATGCTGTCAGCCTCCCTGTAAGCGACACGAGAATGCCACCTTCCTGTGTGCCCAGGATTTGGCCAGTCTCTACCCACCATGACTGCTAGTACCAGTCTGTCCAGTTATGAAAGTCTCAGGGCATGGGCTTGAAGTGATCTTGGAAAAAAAATTAGTAATTCTGATAGCAGTATCTAAAATACCTCAGACCAGTGCTTCTAAAAGCGTGGTTCTGGGGTAGGAGTGGTCCTTGGCATCTCCTGAAACTGGTGAGAAATGCACTCATTGAGCATCACTCCTGACCGACGATATCAGAAATTCTGGGAGTGGAGCCAAGCAATCTGTGCTTTAATAAGCTTCCAGGTAATTCTGATGCTCCCTAAGGTGTGAGAGCCACTGTCCTAGATCAGCAGTTCTCACGCAACCTTGACCCCCCATTAGGAGGGCTTGGGGCGCTTTAAAAAGTACTGATTGCTGGGTCCACACCCAGGAGACTTTCCTTGACTTGACCTGGGGGTGCAGCCTGAGCCAAGGATGAGAACCACTGTGCTACAATGACTTTTGAGAAATGCTTCCCCACCCCCTGAAGTTTTATTATGAAAATGGATTCAATGCGATTTCAGTTGCACTTAATGCCAACTCAAAGGCAGTGGGAGTGATGATATTTCATGTCCTAGGCACTTCCCTTTCCCTTCCAAATGGAATCAACCACCCAGCTTTGCGAACAGGGAATACAGTGGGGCCTTGAATTACGAGTGTCCCGACTAACGAGTTTTTCGAGATACGAGCCGTCTCTCGGCCGATTTTTTGCTTTGAGTTGCGAGCTAAAATTCGGGTTACGAGCCAGCTTCAGATACCCCACCGCTAGTTGGCGCAGCAAACGTCACAGTGAACGCCACAACATCAGCCCAGCATCACGTGTCTCACTCGTTCACTTTTTGATTTGACATATGAGTAATTTGAGTTACGAGCTCCGTCACGGAACGAATTAAACTCCTAAGTCAAGGCCCCACTGTACAAAACAGAGATTCTGGAGCTTAGAAGTGGAATCCTGATTCTGTCAAAGACTCATCATGTGGCCTTGGGAAAGTCAATTAATTTCTCTGCATCGTCTGTCTGAAAAACAGGAGTAATAACACTTGCCCACAGATGTTACCAGCATTCTCTAATTAATGAGCAGAGAGTGGAAACCACCATGTACTGTACAAATGTTAATCATTATGATGAATGCAGTGCATTTTGCAGCTACAGAAGTATTGTGTATATGCTCAGAATTATTATAATTATTGCTAATATCAATAGCATTGCCACCACTATTACCTTTACCTTGCAGTAGCATCTCAGTATGTCCTTTTGGTTAACATCTCGCCCCACATTGCCAGGGAGTCTTGCTAAGCAGTCATTTAATGGTCACTGCTCTCCATCTCCCCGGATAGTGCCATCATCAGGAGTATAGATAGTCATGTATGCAAAGCATTCTAGGGTCCACTTGTGAGATGTCCCTGACTGTTAGGTCACTGGCAGATCATGTTACAGAAACTCTTCTTTAGGTTAAGGAAGTGCCAGAATATAGAACTCATCCATTCTTTCTAGTATTTTCATCCGAGGCATTTTTTCCCCCTTCTACTGCTGGTCTTTTATCTGTAATAGTTTTGCCATCTGCTTTCATATGGTGGTAAATGTGCGGAAGAAAATTCTAGTGTGTGTTCGTGAGTGTGAATAGGTTCCAATGCTGACAATTCACAGATATTATCAGCAGCAGTTGGTGTTGGGAACAGGGACAGATATTTTTTGCTGAGGTTTTGTTTTGTTCCGTTTTAGCTTGGATTTTGATTGTGGGGAGGGGGCACCAGGGGAAGTCCATTGTGTCCCTCTTTTCCCCTCTCAACAAGGAAATGGACGGCAGCTTGTGGGACTGGTTTGGGCAAAGCAGATTGGAAACAGAATCAATAGATGATATTAAGATACAGTTAGCAATTAAAAGGCCATTGGCCCATATTTATGTTCATTCTGACACCCATTTCCTGGTCATCAGACATGGAAGTCTTCATTGCTTAGACATAGTCCATACTCCTGCTTCCTGATTTATTCATAGCAAAATGGAATGAAGCTTACAACATAAACTCAACCTGAGAGTTATTCCAATTCAGTCTAAGGCTTTGGAAAAAATATGGAGTTGCCTGATTATTCCTACCATAGATCCCTGCAGGCCCTCCAGTTATCACCACCATTTTAAAATCCTAATGACCATCTTCCTTTTCCTCTTGGTGATAACTGAAATGCCTTTGCTTTAGGCTGGAACTACATTAGTTCAAAGAATTAGTGCTGATTTTCTTATCCTGATGAGAAGCTCTGATTGACAGAGATGTCTTCAATTAAAACAAATGAGTAAACAAAATTATCACTTTATGTGGATCCAAGTTTCTGTTCTACATCCTTCTCTTCCGGAAGAACTTCCTTGAGCATTTCTTGCAAAGAAGGTCTACTAGCCACAGATTGAAGGATCATTTTGCTGGATACAGAATTCGAGGTTGGTGGTTCTTTGCTTTTGACACATGACATATTTCACTCCACTCTCCTCTTGTTTACGTGTATCCCAAGGAGAAGCCAGAAGTAATTCTTCTCCCTGCTCCTTTATAGGTAAGGTGCCCCCTCACTGCTGCCACCATTAGCTTCTTTCAAGATTTTCCCTTTGTCTTTGATTTTCTGCAGTTTCAATACAATGTGCCTAGGTAGAGATTATTTTGGTGTTCTCTGAGCTTCCTGCTTGATGTTTTCTGAACTTCCTTCATCTGTAGTTTGGTATTATATCGTTAATTTTGTGAAATTCTCAGTCATCATCACTTTCTATATTTATGTCCCTTTCTCTTTCTTCCCTTTCTGAAATCCCCATTATGTATATTATATCTTTTGTAATCATCCCACTGTTCTTGGATATTCTGGGTGGGTTTTTTTTGTTTGTTATTTTTATTTTATTTTATTTTTTGGGGGGAGGGCATTTTTTCTTGTTTCATTTTATTTTTGGAAGTTTCTATTGGCACTCTTTTTTTTCTAATTTACTGATTTTTTTTTCATAGCTGTGTCCAGTCTGTTGACAAGCCAATCAATGCCTTTCTTCATTTCTGTTAGAGTGTTTTTGATCTCTAGCATTTCCCTTTGATTTTTCTTACAGTTTCATCTCTTTGCTTACATTGGCTACCTGCTTTTACATATTGTCCACCATTGCCTTCAAATCCTTAGAATATTAACTATAGCTGTTTTAAATTCCCAACCTGGTCATTTCCATATCTCTGCCATATCTGAGTTTGGTCCTGATATCACTTCTTTTCTTCAAACTTTGTTTTTGTCTTTTAGTATGTCTTGTGTATATCTAGTATCTATTTGATGCTATTAAAAGCCATCCAGGATGTCTGGGGTAAATGGCACTGAGGTAAATAGGTGTTTAGTGTAAAGTTTTATGTTTATCTGACTAGGGGTTAGGCAGTGTTATCTGTTTGCTGTAGCTGTAGGTGTCAGAAGCGAAAACTTCCTCTGGCATCCTTTACACAAAGGATTCCCTAAAGACTTCCCAAACAAAGCCTGAGGTTCATAATGTTTTCAACTGTGTTCCCCTCTTATTACTAGACAGGCCTTCTTTTGATGTGGTGGTACATTGTGGGAGGAGGAGCAACATTCTGTAATCCTGTCATTAGGTCTCAGTGTTCTAGTGCAGTGGTCACCAATTGGTGGTCTGCGGACCACTGGTGGTCCGTGAGGTCCGAAAGGTTGGCGACCGCTGTTGTAGTGAGCCCGTGTCTCCGGGCTGGGATCCTTACAACTGCTTCTCGGTTTTGTTTTGTTTTCCCTCCTTAGGTAAGGCAGGAAGGCTGAAGCAGGATGCAATTGGGCATTTCCTTTTCTGCAGGTCACTTAGATTCGGGGTATTTCCTTTTCCACAGATCATGTCGACTCTGGTAAAACTGTTTCTGCTGAGACCAGGCCTTGTTAATAACAGAATGCCTTGGGTATGTTTCAAAATGGCTACCTTAAATTAAATTCAATAACTTAAAGTTTACGATAGATTTAGACTTGCATTTGTCTTGGATGTTGAAAATAATACTTCACTTAGAGTCAGAAGTAGGAGAGGGCTTATCTCTGATCTTCACTGCAAGAAACTATAATATTTACAAATGTGTGTGGAAGCCCCTTTAAGACTGGGGCCCCCTGGAGTTATTAACTGTCAAACTTGTCCACACTGTGCCTACAACAATTCGTCAATTACAGTTTAAATTGTTCTATCCCAGTATTGATTCTCACAAAGACTTTTGTTACTGGTCTGCTCCTGTAAGTTGTGACTTTCTGTATCCACTTATCTGTCTCTTCAGTTTTGGGGGCAGCAGTTTGCCCTGTGACCTTAGTTCTCTGATGAATCGAAGAAGAGTGGCTGATTTTCAGTTTGCTCAAGCCTTTATTATTGTTGTGTGATGGGAGTAACGGCTTCCAGGTTACTTACATGCTGGACTGGCAGCTAGAAGTTATGTTTGCTCTAGTAATCATCACATAAAAAATTCAGTTTTTGTAGTCCATCAGGCAGAAAAACCATCCTATGGGCCTATAGTGGTGAGAAGGTGGGAAATGTGGTATACGTGAACTAATACTACAATGATTTGTTTTTACAAACAGCCTTTTTAAGAGAAAAAGAAGAAAACCATATAAGGGTGGGAGGAAATGGGCCAGAAAAGAGGAATGGGGGAAGAATAATCAGCAGGTTCATTACCAATCCTTTCGTTTCTATGGGGAAGTCTCATTTCTGAGGTACCAGCAGCGTTCCACATGAATGAATTTGTCATATAACCGAGCTATCATTCTTTAAATTGAACTTAAAACATTACAATCCTTTCTGATAGGGTTCTTCTTCTAAAATATCTTATTGTTCTGTCTTATTGAGCAAAGACTAGAGAATGCCATTTGTCTTATTTTGTTACTCAGGTCGTTATCATAACATCAGTCACAGAACACCTCGGTTATGATGCAGAGCAGCTCTCAAGGGCTCTGGTGACTGGGACCCTGGCCTCTAAGCACAGGTCCTGCCTTGCTTCCTCATGCTCCTCTTTACCACCTCTGTTCACCAATTACTAAACCTAAATCGTAATTACATATCAGACGACCATCCCAATAAACGTAATTTAAAATAAAATTAAATATATTTATTTCTATAAAATCTGTCCATTTATCTTCTAATATCTCTCACATTACCTCATGATGCACATACAACAGTTGGAAAAAAATGCTTCTCTATCGGATAGGTAGAATTCAAAGTTCTTATAGGATAGGGAGAATTTAATTACTAAGCAGACTATATGTACAGAAGTAAGTTATAGGCCAAAAATAAATAAACGTATATAAGTTATTACTTATATGATGAAGTACTATGGGGGAAAATAAACCAAGGCAAGGAGTAAGGGAGGGCTGGAGGGAGGGGTGGTCATGAATCACCTCTTGTTAAGATGATGATTGAAGTAGGGACTGAAGGAAGTGAAGACTGACGCTATTTGGTTATTATGGAGTTAGGGGGGTGGTGATAGCTGCATGTGAAAAGGCCCTGTGGCAGGGATATGCTTGAGATCAGGAAAAATAAGAGGCAGATAAGTCTTTGGCAGAGGGAGGGAGGGAGGAAAGCAGAAGCTGAGAGCTGTGAGGTCATGGGAGGTGAAATCATCAAATTAGCCAGCTATTACCATACAGTGCTGCAGATAATACTTAGGGGCTGTGATGGCTATAGACTGGGAGATTGGGCTCAGGTCTCTGTGACATATGTTAATTCTGGGGTTAAGGCTGAAGAGCCAGAAGCTACCTCAAATCTCTCTTCTAGGTAGAACACCAGAGTGCAGGAGGAGAGCCTAATCACCCATGCATTTTGCAAGCTTCAAGCCTGCTCACATCCTATCTACTAATATCCCGCCGGCCAAAGCAAGTCACATGACCAAGTACCAGATCTACAGATGAGAAGAGTACAGCTTGCCCACATTGGGAGGGAAAATAATAGAGAGTGGTGCCCAGTATTTCAATCTACCACAACCAGGGAGGGATTTGTAGATCGCTGAAAGTCTTTAACTTTTACTCTTTGTGAGGGAAATTACTAATATTGAGTCACCATGTGACTTGATCTGATTTTTCAAAGAGGAACTCTGGGAACATGAGGGGAATAGATTCTGAGAGTGAAGTTGAATGCAAGAACAGGAAGCTGACTGGTTACACATTGCCGATGAGAGACATTGGTGGCTTTGATCATAGTACAGAAGTGGGGATGATGTGGAAAAGTCATTCTCTGAATTTGGTTTATAGGCGAGCCATCCAGCATGGTGGATAGACAGGATATTAAAGACAAGAGTGTCAAGGGCAGGACCCTAAAGCTTTTGGTGGGAGAATGTGGAGTGATGAGTAGGGAGATATGCTGTAGAACAGGCCTGAGAGTTGGGGGTGGGGAATCCGGGGCTCTGTTTCATTATTGTAAGGTTTGAGAGACCCATTAGGCTTTCAAACGGAGATGCCAAGTAGGCGATGGTATATATGGACCCAGGGCTTAGGAGATAGGTCGAGGCTGGAGATAGGGTTAAATCAAAGTTTATAATAGGTTTAGACTTGCATTTGTCTTGGATGTTGAAAATAATATTTCACTTAGATCCAGATTTTGTTGTATCTTGTGGGTGGGAGTCTCTAATTCTTCTTGCCCGCTCCTGGCTTTCCTCCCAAGAACAACACATCAAAATCCTTTGTTCCCTCTCTTGCTCTTTCCTCTGATCATTTTTTATATTCTTAATTTACATTTCTGGAAGAATAATCTACTTCTTCGTTTCTATTCGTTTCTTAGCCAACAAGAATCTACATTCTAACTGCAACAGCTATTCAAACTGCTCTGACCAAAGTTTCCGAAGTGCACAGCCCAGATGCACTCTGAAGTACCTGTGTCACTGCCACGTTCAAATTGTGTTACCTTCTCTCCTTCCTGAAACTCTCTACAGCCTGGCTTCTGCAGTGCTGTCTCCTAGCCTAGTTCCCTTCCTGCTGCTCCAGCTGCCTGGCTTTGTCTACTAGTGTGCATGTTCCCTCCTGTTTCTTAAATGTTGGTTCTGTTCATGACCCACAGCTGTTAGTCCTCTAATGGGAAATGCCATCTGTGTCCTGGACTTTAACTGTCATGTGTAGGAGCTGCCCAAATTGCCATCTCTGAGTCTGTTCCTTTACTTGAATGTAATCAAAGTGTTTCCAACTACATGTTTAGAAACATCCAAACCAAGGTCCAATAGTTAGCTAAATTTCAACATATCCAAAAGGAAACATTCCCTGGTTATTGAAGAGTTAGAGGCAATCACACTTCCTTTAAGCTCTAGTGACTGAGACCTTCATCCTATATATAATAAAAGGCTAATATGCAAATTGTCCCCTCGACCAGGAGTTTGACCACGGGGTGGGACCAGCCGGCCAACCACATGAGGCCCCTCCATCCAGTCGGCCCTGCCTGATGGGCCCAATCAGGGCGGGCTGGCCAGACGCCACCTGTGCATGAATTTGTGCACTGGGCCTCTAGTATACCATAGATAGATAGATAGATAGATAGATAGATAGATATAGATATAGATGGAGGTTGCCAGTTCCCACTCCAATACCCATTTGCCTCTGAGCCATCTTTTCCATTGTTTTCCTTGTACTTTATGACATCTGATTCAAATGGTATCTCCTCTAAAAAGGCTCCATTGAACTTATACCTGGGATACAGTATTTCTCTTGGGTGTTCAGCCAACATCCTAATCACATGTCTCATCACATTATATTGATATTGTACGTCCTTTTGCCTAACTTTGCAAATTGAAGTCGTCCAGGGAAGAACGCTTTATTCATCGGTTTAGCTCAATCACCTAGGTCAGTACTCAGCATTTGGTAGGATCTCGATAAATGGTTTTGAATTTACCAGAAATGACATTTGGACCAATGAATCCAACTAAAGATAAGCAAGGCCCAGACATAGCAATAGACACACAGACTTTTAGACCTCAGAGCTTCACCTCTGGAATTTGTAATAACTTTGGTCCATTTGAAAGCTTTTTCTTCATGCCCAGGAAACACACATAATGAGAATGTGTTCGTGACTGTAGGCAAACGCGCTGGATGATTTTCAGGAGGTCTGACAATCCCTCTGAAAGAGAAAGTGGCCCAATCATCCCTGGCTAGACGATAAGTGTGTCTCACGTTATTTCCAGGCAGAGCACGGTTTTATTTCTGTCGTGCACCAAATGGACTTGGTGTCAGGCAGTCAAACATCTGGCAATCTGCCAAGCTGAATAGATAGCATGAGTCGTGAATAGGACATTATTGTGTGATAATGATTTTCAGCAGCTATTGAATATAAATTCCGATGCAAAATAAAAAGCTTTATTTTCAGGGGAGGTGATATTGATCTTGTGGCCACTGTAAATAAAATGAGAAGAGCAGGCGTAGAGAGACAAGTCCGGTCCTAGCCGAAGGAACTGCCTCCTGGAGCCAAATGAAGACCCACTTGCTGATGAGCCCTTTGAAGAAGTTCCCCGGATGCTTCTCCTTCCTTGCGGAATGTGTCATGGGAAACAAATGCAGGGTGTGACATGTAGGTTTCACCGCAGAACGACAGTCCCTACATGTGAAACCAAACAAAGACCTCTGCGGACCAGCAGTGATTTGTCACAGGGTAGTCCCTAGGATCTTGCCTGGTTCTTTGAGAGAAAATGTTTTATGACTCAGAGATAGGTCAGGAGCCCAGATTACTGAATTGCTTTATAGACATAATGGTTGGTTAAAACAAGAGTCTTTTTTTTCTCTTTATCTACAGTTTGAGATTGAGGGTGTGATTATTCTTTATTAGCATTTGAAGAACTGATCATTACAGCCTTTCTAGTTCATAGACTATTCACACTAGTTAAGACCTTAAGGATGATCTCATCTAATCCCTTTATTTTTCAGCAAGGAAATGATGACACAGAGATAAGGAACACAACATCACACAGTAGTTTACTTAAACATTCTTTTGAAGCATAATCAATATGTACTACTCTCTTCAACTTTACTAGAATTCTGGTGATTGTAGAAGGTATTATCTTTGGGGTAGCACTAATTTATTCCATAATGGAAACATCTTAAATGAGACCTTGCATATTCTTAAGGATCTGGAGGAGTGTTAACTTCCTCTTGTTTCAGAGGCTAGCGGGTATATTTTTATAGTTCTTTCACAAGTAAATGCAGAATACCTGGTGCCCTCCTCTTATTCTTAACCAGGGATCAACTACTAGCAAGCATGATCAATCTAGGGTTTGTATCTTCAATCACTTTTAGGGTCCTGAACTTCAATGTCTAATGTCAAGTTCTACACCAAATGTGTCTGTGCACCTCACCCATCAGGGAAGAACATTTGCAGGCTAAATGTTGTTGGATATCTGTGGCTGGTAGGTTAGCCAGTCAAAAGCTTGCTTAAGTGGGTGACTAGACAATGGTAAGTGGTTTTATATTACATCCAGAAAAAATACGAAGAGGCCATTTTAATTCACCCTCAGCAGTAGCTGCCCAGTAGCTCTATCATGGTGCTGTTCTCTTGACACCTAATTATGAATATCCACCAGAAGGTTGAGAGTTTAGGGGTAACCAGTAACGAGTACAGGGATGGGTAGACCCTTTCCTCACTGTCTCAGAGAAATATCCTCCTCCCCCATTTGATCTCCAATGGATTGCGTTCCATATTAACTGAACATGGATGGCTGGATGCTTTGATTAAGGATTTTGTACTTTCTGAACTTGATGATGGTAATTCTCCAGGTTTTGGGCTAGTTGCTAAATCCCTGCATTGATCAGAACATGTTCCTACTGCTGAGGACAGATTATCTACATATACATCCAAGTTTCTAATGCTCAGACGCTACAGGGATGCTGAAGCTATTAGTGTATGTCTGGTCTCCTTGCCCCCGAGCTACATAGTTTTAAACTCATTCATGCTCCTATTTGTGACGTTTTCTTCCCAGGGTTCCTCTTTTTCATTAATGAAAAAAAAAATCTGTTCTAGTTTTGTTATTGTTGTTTGTTTGCTTTTGGAGAACTAAGAGGACTGAGAAGTGAGAGGAATTTGCAATGTATCTAACAGACCTTATGTGAACTTGGCATTTTGGCTGTCTTCGATATTCATTTTCATCTATGAGGAGCTATATTTACGATTGCATTACCCCAAAGTGCACTCCCTCCATTTTTCTACTTCTGTGGCTCTCATTGTCTGTACCAATCATTTGGCAGTTAATTATGTACTGCCTTGTGGCATGAGCATTTAACTTTTCATGCATCTGCATTATCTCAGCAAGTGGACTCGGATTCTTGAGGGAGAGGATTGAATATTACACTGCTTTGTTTCCTCTCTAACACCTCGCAGAATGCTCTATGCACAGTCAGCTGTCAAACGGTATTTGCTGAAGAATCTACCATGCGGAATTTCGTTAATGCCTCCGCATAATGGTCCCAGAGAGAATGCTGCATCAAGAGCGACTCTACTCTTCCCCGTGTTAAAATATTTGGTGAACTGCATGTTGTCTCTCAAGTCTGCAGATGAAATGTTTCCGGTATGTGGATTGGCTGTTGGTGTGTGTGTGTGTGTGTGCGCCCATGCAGGTGTATCCTATTTCTTGTACTTGTGTCAGGGAGCCTGTTCCTCCTTCTCTCCCCAATATTGGGAGCCTTAATCAATTTCTCTGATTAAGGGTGAAGGGCACTGTCTGGGTAATGGATATCTAGCTGTGTATGGCAAGACTAATGCCTCCACGGGAAAATCATTAAATCCCAGATTTCAGCCTCTCTCCCTGTCACCTATCAGCGGCAGCAAATCTGCTTTGCCAGCCCAGCGCGCTCCCTTATCTCCCCGTGACTGGGGACCACGTGCGGCTGCTTCCTGTAGATGGGAGATAGAGCTGCATCATTACCCAGAGGTGACAGCGATGTAATTTACAGGCTCAATCAGCTCTAGTTACCATGTAATTACCGAGTTATTACATGGTCATTTGTTCCTGACGGACACCCGGCGATCTCCTCGCCGGCTCTCCTGTCGTCTGTTTCCTGTGCAGCGAAGATGTTTCGTTTCCCCTGCGTGGAGTGTTAAATGGGGTGCTGGGGAGGAAGGACAGAAACAATTTGGGAGAAGCTGTTGATTATGTGGAGATGCTATTTGTTCTCCTCAATTGGCCTGGTGGTAATAACAGCATCCTGCAGCTTCCCTCCCCTAGGCTTCAAGTTCACATTGGCTGCATAAGAGAGAGGATGGAGACGCTGTTCTTGGCAGCATGGGGGAAATTGGGTGTGAGGAATATTCTGACCCATCCCACCCAGCGGAGAGACGGCAATATCAACCTCCAGATTATGCCACTGCCGCCTGGTATTTGCAGCCGGCGTGAACACGGTGCCTGTCGGAAGAAAAAAAAATCCTCTTTTTAATGAAAAGGAGAGGAAAGCATTTAAGTGTGTAATTTAGTAGGATAGAGAAATCATGGGAAGGTGCAGCCGCCTGCCCAGGGTCACTAAGTGAATGGTATGTCTGGAATCCAAACGACAGAGCGACAGAGCGTGGCTCCTGTCACTCCACCACATTTAAATGACTTCCCGACATTAGGGGGCCACATGCTTTAAAAGCACAAGGGCTAGATCCCATGCGGAGAAATTTGAATATTTACTACACATTTGGCCCAATGACCGAGGACAAGCTCCTTAACCCTGTTCCTATTAATTATTCATTGATGTGTATGATTGATTCCACTTCATTTGCTAAGAGTGTCTGATATGTGTGATTCCCAATGTTGGGTAAATGGACCGAATGCAGCATTTTTGTCACTATCAACATGTGGGACCGCCATGTTGTGACACGGTTGTGTGCTGGGGTTGGCCCTGGAATGCAGGTCAGGGGACCTGGGTCTGATCTCAGATTTCTTCATTCATCTGTATAATTCGGAGTCTCTGAGTCTGTCTGCCCAGGCCTCAGCTGCCTTCTCCAGAGAATGGGTGCCCAGGCCTCAGCTGCCTTCTCCAGAGAATGGGTGCCCAGGCCTCAGCTGTCTTCTCCAGAGAATGGGTGCCCAGGCCTCAGCCGCCTTCTCCAGAGAATGGGTGCCCAGGCCTCAGCCTCCTTCTCCAGAGAATGGGTGCCCAGGCCTCAATCTCCTCCTCCGGAGATTGGGTGCCCAGGCCTCAGCCGCCTCCTCCGGAGAATGGGTGACTGGACCAGACACTTGCTGAGGTCCTTCCCAGCCCTGACAGTTGTCCGTGACTCCAGGATTTAAGTTGGCCTGTAGACACGTCTGAAGGCAGCTTGGCATCTTTGGCCCTGAGGTCACGGGAAGAGCATATTCAATGTTGTTATGAGCAAAGCTTCACGCTCAACGTGCACCTCACATTTGAGTACATGCAATGCTACGAGTCATTGGCACCCTCTCCCACGCCGCTCTGCTCCAAACTCCTTGCTGACTTAATTAAAATACGTTCTTTGCCTTTGAATGGCTGAGAAACAGCGCTAATTGTAATGTAACTGCTATGTAACTAATATGTGCAGGTAATACTGTGATTATGCACCAACAGCCATATGCTCCTCTGCAGCCATTTCCCATGCTGTTCAGCTGCTGACGCGGATCACGCCGTGTCCGTGCACAGAGTAATTGCATCAAACTAATGTCTGTTTGCTAACGAAACCCAAATTAACTATGTAAATAGGCAGATCTGCAAACATATTATCATGTGCATGTGTGCTCACACATGGGCCGAGTGGAAGTGGTTTCCTCCTGCATGAACACTGGCAGACTGGGGCTTGCCCGTGGCACGTGTTGGCTTCTTGGCCTCCACGGTCCTCTGAGTTCTTGTCCTGCGTTAGTTATCCTGAGTCTCTTGTTCCAGTGGAGGTGACTGAAGGCAATATGGATTTGTTTTCATTAGAGGCAAAGGGTTATTTTCCTCAACCCACCTTTCCTGACCTCGCTTGCTGCCCTCAAGCGTTACTTGATGTTATGGTGATGTTACAAGACGGTCATCCCTGGCCCAGGGAAGGGGGTGAAGGTTTCTCACTGTAAAGAGAATGGAGATGGCCCCAGTCAGCATGTCTCAGTGGTTGAGCATCGACCACCTATGAACCAGGAGGTCATGGTTCGATTCCCAGTCAGGGTACAAGCCCGGGTTGTGGGCACGATCCCCAGGAGGGGCCTGCAGGAGGCAGCCAATCAATGATTCTCTCTCATCATTGATGTTTCTACCTCTCTCCCCCTTTCCCTTCCTCTCTGAAATCAATAAAAATATATTTAAAGAAGAAATTCTGTTGTATATATGTCACCTGGCCACATCGCTTTGTCCTGGAATCATTCTTCTACTTAAAGGAGGCCCCGTCTTCTTGGGCTGAGTAGTGGTGCTGCCATTGTGTTAGCCTAAAAGGCAGATACTGAGGTGTATGTGCGCGTGTGTATGTGTGTGTGCATATGCATGCATGTGCACATGTGTGTGCATGCATGCTAACATTTGAAATGGCCCTTGTGTATCTACTCTGAGGCTGTGCTATGGTTTCTGACCATTTGGTCTCTCAAAATCTCAGCCCCTACTGCTCATAAGCAGGGCTCCGGTGGCAATAACTTTGCCCATGTGACTCTTTCTTTCAAGAACATATCAGACCTTTGCAAGTTCAGATTTACATTACTGCTGCCTGGTATCGAAATCAGCGGAGATGGGACACTTAGTGTTTCAGCGATGGGAACTCTGAGGCCAAAGTGAATATGAATGATAGACATTGGTGAGTCCGTTCTAGAGAGAGGATGCCTCCCCGGAATATTGCCATTTCATATTACCTCGTGTGTGCGTCTTCCTGTGGATCAAGATACTTTCTTATTCCCGTACCCCCGAGGTGGTCCAGAGCTTTGCGAGATGATGAACAACACAGGACGAAGGAGCTGAGAAATGAGAGAGAGCCAAGCTGCCCCATTGGCTCTCATGGGTATTTCCTGGGGCACAAGGAAAAGTAGTCACCTTCACAGGGATCTAGACAGAGCAAGCTCCCAGGAGATCGCATTTCAGAGCCTTCATGGAGCTCCTCCTAGGAGCCTGCAGTGAGATGAAGGGAAAGGCTATTTTCATTGTGTAGTAACAGTCTTAGAGTTTTGTATCAGGGTGGTGGTGGCATTGGTTTATTCTTGGGAGACACCATTCCTGTGATAAGCAGTTACACATCTCTTCGTTCTCATCAAAGGGTTAAGCTCTGTGAGGCAGTTGCAGACCTACAGAAAGCAAGTAAAAGGTGATGCAGACAGTGTCGCCTGGAAGGAAGAAAAATGGGAAGGAAGTCAAAGAGAGAAAGGAGGGGACAGGGGCAGGAGAATGGAACTTGCCCTCGCAAGCGTATTAGATTACCGTCTTTAAAAATTGATAACATTTTTTTTCAGTTTATAGCTCTACACCTAGAGATATGTGAAGTTATTCTTTTGGTACGTCTCCTTATAATTAGCCTTTTTTTTTTTTTAACAAACACAGTGATATGATTTCCCATATAAGTAATTATTTTTTAGTTACATGGTTATAATGGCCATATTCTATTCTATTCTATTCTATTCTATTCTATTCTATTCTATTCCATCTATTCTATTCTATGGCAAATCCACTATTTCCTTAAATATAGTTGAACAAGAAAGGAACAGCGTGTCTTTAACCGCCAAGTTTGGGAGCAGCTAGAGGCAGGGTTTCCATGAAGCACGTTCCTCCAGGCAGAAGTGGGTCAGTGTTGGTAGAAATTTTCTCTTCTAGGCTCCTCTCTGTCCTGTGGCACAGCCCGGCCCTGTAGCCCGCACTCCAGGTCCCAGACTCCCTGGAACAGGTGGTCATCTTTATCTGAGTTCTTCCCGAACTTCCTTTATGAATCCATCAGTGGGGCCCCAGCAGTGTTTTGGACGGGAAATGAAAGGACGGGGGATACTGCCGTCTTGATTCTGTGCAGGTTCAGTATAGGAATGTGGCTGCTGCTATATAGTTAAGAAGCTAAAATGGAACTTTATCTGTTGAGCTGTCTTTCTACCAGACGCTAGATGTACTTACTATATGACCTTAGATGAGTTTCTCAACATAGTCCAGTCTCCATTTCCACAAAATGGGGATAAGAATGGTGCCTACTGCACAGGGTGGCTTAGAGGACTGGCCGGGATAAGTAAGGAAATGCACATGAAGTGCTTATCACAGAGACTGGCTCCCAGCAAATGCCCAGGAATGGTGACAGTTCTTGTCATTTTGTCATTATTGTTATCATTCTGAGATTTTCCCACAGCAGAGACAAATACCATATTTGTCTTTGTTGAAGACATCAGTAAATGCTTGTTAAATGGAACTAAGTCTCCTAAGTAAAAACAAATAAATAAGAAAAAGTAAAAAATACAGACTCCTTTATAGACCCACACAGCACTTCTACTGGCCCGTGGAGAACACACATCCTTACCACTATGCGTTACTATAGCCTCTGAATAAATGTGAGCCTTTCCTATGACCTAATGATTAATGGCTTATGCAAAGAAATTTTAATACCATTAATAAGAAAATTAAGCAGCAAGCTTTCCCCACGTTTTTGACAGTGTCAGGCTTTCACCTGTTCTCCTGGGGACAACAGGTTTCTGGGAACATGCTGAGCACAGAAAATAGATCACTCCCAGACGGTGCACCCCTGTTATCTGTGTCTTCCTGACCAACCTGTAGGCTCAATACAAGGCACTCTCTAGAGAGAAGGATCTTTGTGGCATGAAGAAAGGAGGGCAGTTGAGTGCCATATCTATCATCTATCTATCTATCTATCTATCTATCATCTACCTATCTATCTCCTACCTATCATCTGTCTATCTATCATCTATCATCTCTCTATCATTTATCTATCTATCATCTATCTATCTATCTATCTATCTATCTATCTATCATCTGTCTATCTAGTATTCTTTAGCCTTCTTTGCTAACTCCAGTCTTCTGTGCACTATGGACTGAGATCTGAAATGAATATCAGTCATTCAAGGGAGAATGAGTGAGATCCTGGCCCCGAATGCTCAGGAAGGGTGTCTTATCCAGTTAACTACATAATCTTTCAATGTTGAGGCCAAAATTTAATCAGTGCATCTAGGCAAAACAGAGGCTGATTCCTGAATATCCCTTATGAATATTTTGTCTCCAAGCCTTCGGAGAGCAGTGTTTCCACCACAGATGGCATATTCCTTTGCTTTCAAAGACTTGCTCTCAAATGCTGTTAATTCATTTTGGAGCAAAATACCCAAATGTCCAAAACCAGAATTCTTAGACTTCAAAACTAGGGAAATCTGGCAGAACCCAGTCATCAATGATCCTGAGGAAATACCAGCTACCCAGCCATAGCTCCATTCTTGAACGCAGTGGACTGGGCAGGACAATATGCTAGCTCTGCGAAATACTCACGTCTTTGGCAAACTCTTTCTCTGGGACCCCACTGTTTTCTCCTATAATTGTTTGGAGGCCAAGAAAGGAGATCTCCATCTTTCTCAATGAAATAGCCCTCAGTATGATTTTAAGGACTCCATTGCATCCTTGACCTATAGCAGAGCTTCCCTTGAGGTCAAAGTTGAGTGGACCAACTATGTGCTACCCTGAGTGTATGGTTGGGGTGCCCTGATAGCCCTAATGCCCTCCCTTGGTATGTTGACCCAGCATTTAATTTTTAATCAGTTCACATTCATTTTTTTGGCAGCTGTGTGCACCTAGGCGTATGCTTGCACACAAATTCTTCTTAGTGACATTTTAACTCTTAGGAGGAGGAAGCCCTTTATCTTTACCTGCCCTGTGGATGAGCTTGGAGCGTAGGACTGTACACGGGAGTCTCAAGGTCCACAGCTGCCTCACCAACATGGGCGTCCTCTTCTCTGCTGAGTCTGAAGGCAGAGGAGCAGTGACACACCCCATCCAGGCATGCCTGTACCACTCCCCAGCTCCCAGAAGCCTCCCTTGAATACCAGGTTATCTTTTGAGCTCTGTAAAGGCCTCTGGGTACACACATATACACATACACACACACATCCCCATTCTTTGGTGCCAAGAATAAGCCAGTATTGCATCCTGGGGGTGAATAGCAGAGCCACCAAAGCCCTTGAACCTTGGGTTGTGTTTGCTCTGAAAACAGGCAAAGTGCAGGCTCTCCTTGCTCCTCAGAGTGGAGAGCGTTCTGCCTCTCCTACAGGGTCCCAGGGCCTGCTGGAGCCACGTGTGAGAACGCAGTCTGAATGCCGTGGATGCCTATGGATGGTTGGGTCCAGATGGCAGTGACAATGGCTCAGGGACATAGAAGTCAAGAGACCCCAGAAGCAGTCTGTTGGTCTCAGCATTCGCATCCGACATCCTCAAAAGGGATAAACAGACAAACCAAAGCAAACAGCAGCAGCAGCCACAACAAACAAACTGAGAAAGCACACGGTCCCCGGAACTGAGGAGCTGTTTCTTCCTGTGCAGCTGCTGCCACGCGAGCAGAGCCGGAGTTTCGTGGCTGCAGCGGCCATCCGTGCACAGTGTGGCTGGGAGGTGGCCGGAGGGCCAGCCGGGACCCTGCAGGCGGCCCAGTCTGACTCACAGACAGAAGGACTTTTGTGGTGTGGCTCAGGGTTTTTGTTTTTATTTTATTGTCAACTTGAGCCTAAAGGGAAGGAAACTCAGTTTTTCAGACATGGCCAGGTCAGAGGAAATGCAATTGAAGGGAAATATAATTGGAGGGTGAGGCAGCCCCCTGACTTTATGGTTACACACCTCAAATACTTACAGGAAACGGAAAGAACAAGTCGGACACATCTGACAGAAAGGAGAAAAATCCGAGCATAAGCATAGCTGGGGGAAAATTCTTTAGTGACCCCTGGAGGAAGATGTCCCCCAATGGCCAGGAATGGAGCCCATGTGGGGTCACGTGGGCACAGAGCAGTTCGGAGGATAATGGGGAGTGGATGTCATTCCCTTCACCTCTTCACCTGTCTCCTCTACGGGGACTGGCCGTCTCTGATAAAGTTCACTGGGTCCTTCTTTTATCCATCTCTGTCTCCCAGAGCCCTCTGAAGCTATGCTTGAGAACACAGCCTTGCACAGCCTTGAAGCTGGAAGCGGGGCTGGATTGGGGCAGGGATAGCAATTGCAAAGGAGAAGGAGGCTGCATTTCCAGGGAGCTGGGACCAGCTGCCCCCTCAAAACACTGTTCTTGCAGCCTCTGCAATCTCTCTGGCAGAGGCAGCCAGTGGGGAGCTGCCCTTACGTGTGACCTGCCGGCCATCCGCACAGCGGGAGATGTTTATTGCTTCCATCACGCTTGTCTGGAAGCAGGTTTTACTCATGTCTGTGGTAGAGTGGCTGGTGGGGATGCGGCTTGTGTGGGGAAGCTGGGGCTGTGTTCAGTGAGAGGTGCAGTGTGGGGAAGTCAGGAGAGGAAGAGACAAACCGAGGAGGGACAGGCAGCTCTGCGTGGCTCAGTGAGGAGGGCAGCCATGAGGCTCTTGTCTGTTTGACACCCATCTCCTGCTCAGGAGGCCTGCCCTCCAGGAAAACTGACCTCCTGTGTCCCTGTTCCAGTCTCTTCCTGTACAGCCCTTCCAGCGATGCTCCCAGGATTGCCACCCACTCACCAGGTTATGTTGAGACCTGCAGTGTCTTCTTCCCAGCTTTCCCATTGACCTTTTCTGAATATCGGGGCTGGGCTATCCCAAAGGCAATCGGAAATTTGCTCAGTGACATTTTCCTAACTGAGGCCACTGGCAGGGTGACATGGTTGGGTGACTTTAGGGTTTAGAGAGAAAGTACCGATAGGAGAGTGGGGAAGGCAGCAAGACTGGAATGGAAACGTAGGTTTGCCTTTCTTGTAATTCTGTGCAAGGCTGTGCAAAGCTGAGCAAGGCTGTGCAAGGCCATGCAAGGCCGTGCAAGGCTGTGCAAGGCTGTGCAAGGCTGTGCAAGGCTGGCAGGCAGGCTGGTTGGCTAATCATTCCAGCGAGAGGCAAGCAGTGGGAGACCCATTGCCCCCCGCGGGGCTGCTTGAGAGACATGCAGACCCTGGGGCTGAAGCTGGCAGATCTCCAAGAGCTGTCTGTTCACAGCCTCTGTCCTGCTGCAGCCGCAAAGCACTCCCCAGCTGGTCCTCACAGCCAGCGTGGACAGGGCCACCTCTTGAAGACTCGTCCTGTTCCGGAAACTCCTGAATAGATTCCTAGGAGACAAAGAAGGGAGGAGAGGCACCGGGCGGTTCTGATCCTGGAGGAGATGCATTCAGGAATCATTTATTTTGTATCCCAGACACTGTACCCCCTACTGGAGCAAGGGAGCCGCTGCCCTCCTGGATGCTGTTGTCAAGTGAGGGCACAGACACAAACCCAAAGCTACACGAGGAATCGCGTGCAGTTGCGATCTGGGCTTCAAAAGAGAAGCGTGTGCTGTGGGAGGGCTCAGAGGGGACCCAGCCTGGAAGAAGTGCCATTTTGGCTGAGACCTCAGGGAAGAAGAGACGTCTAGGCCAGCGGTTCTCAACCTGTGGGTCGCGACCCCTTTGGCGGTCGAACGACCCTTTCACAGGGGTCGCCTAAGACCATCCTGCATATCAGATATTTACATGACGATTCATAACAGTAGCAACATGACAGTTATGAAGTAGCAACGAAAATAATTTTATGGTTAGGTCACAACATGAGGAACTGTATTTATAAAGGGCGAGAAGGTTGAGAACCACTGGGCTAGGCAAAGGGGGGGATATAGAACATTCCATGAGCCCAGGTCCTCAGGCCAGAGCAGCAGGACACAGGGACACCGAAAGGCCCCCGGGCAGGGGCAGCAGCAGTAGAGGGGAGCTGGGGGCAGTCGGGTGCCTCCTCTCTCGGGCTTTAATCACCTGCTTCCATTGGTTTCCTTTTTATATGAAGGATCGCTTTCCCACGGGCGCTAAGCAGCTTCCATGGTCGCATTCCTCTTTGGCATAACTGATAGCAGGAGCTCCATTAACTGGCCTTGATGAATTGAGGACCGTGCTGTGTGTCGGGGGCATGGGAGGATGTCTCAGTGCCAGCCGTCTGACTGAGCTTGAGCAAGAGAGACATCTCATGTCCTGGTGAAGGATTTGCCTCCCAGAGGCAGATAAGGGTCAGTTCCTGTCCTGCTATTTTGGCCAAGTTACCTCTTCTCCCCAAGTCTCCGTGATATTGTAGGAAAATACAGGCGATATCTGCCTTTATTCATCTGCAAATAATACTGATCCTAGCCCTGGCCAGGTGGCTCAACAGGTTGGAGAGTCATCCTGTATACCCAAAGGGTTGCAGGTTCAATTCCTGGTCAGGGCACATAATTAGGTTGCAGGTTCGATCCCCGGTAGGGGCACATATGGGAGGCAACTCATTGATGTTTCTCTCTCTCTCCTTCTCCCTCTCTCCCTCCTTCCCTCTCCCTCCCTCCCTCCCTCCCTCCCTCTCCCTTCCTCCCTCTGTAAAATCAATAAACATATCCTTGGATGAGGATTAAAAAAATAAAATGATAATCATCATAATTACACTTTTATGCCAGGCCCAGTTCTGAGTGTTTCACAGGCATTAACTCATTCAATCCTTTGAGTGACTGTGAGGCAGATAGTATTGTTATACAGATGAGGAAACAGAGGCACTGAAGTTATTTCCACAGCTAATATGGGTTAGAGCCAGGGTTCGGGATGCATCATGGATTCTGGATGTTGAGTCTGGACTCTTATCTACTGTGCTATTTTATATGTTCCGTTTCTTTGGAGTCTGGAGTTGCTGGCGATGCTGAGTTCACAGTGACCAGAAAGGAAGGAGGGGAGGTGAGCCGTTCTCTTCTCACCCCACTTTGCATCTGGGTGTTTTGTCCAAGGCTATTAGATGTTAGTCTCCTGGGCTGAGGATGGAGGAGCCTGAAGGGAAGACTTAGCTGCTTGGATAAGCAGTCCCGGTGGGGGACACGCTGCCCAGCTGCCCCAGGACTGGCACCGAGCCAGAAGCCCCCCCACTTTCCTCCAGAGGGTCTCCACAGGAAAAGTTCCAGCTAAGTACTAGCCGCTCCTCATTGCTCACCCAACTGCCTCCATCTCCAGTTTTAATCCGGAATATGAGGACCAAAGCCCTGCATGAGCTTTCTCAAGAGCTGATTCTGTTTCAGAAATGATTGTGGGCAACTCCGGGCTGCTGGCTGCTTATTGCACGGTGATCCCTGAAGATTGCATTCGGTGCGGTGGGAGCTGGCAGGGAGCTGGGGCTGACCTGACCTTGCCAGGGGGTCACCTGCTCATTGCACCAGCTGGGCCTGTGCTGGGCTCCGAGGCTGCAGGGGCTGGAGGCAGGGGGATGAAGGCCATTGGTGGGGGAAGTTTCCCCTTTACCAGTAAAATGTGAAAACAACAACAACTACAACACAATTCAGACCCTTTATATAGAAGTTCTTGTAATTATGAAAGGGAAATAAAACTATTGGCATGTTAAGAAAATATCCAACCGGTTTAGAAAAATCTTTTCTAAATCCTCAACAGACACTGATCCAGAGGAGGGACGCTTCACTAATCCAAATTTGCTCCTAATCCTTAATCCCCAAGCTATGATCCCACAATTTCACCGGGTAGGAACTGGTGTGAATGCTAACTGGAACTTTCCTCCCCGCCCCACCCCCAGCCTCCCTCCCTCCCTTTCTTTTTTTTTTGGTGGGGCGGGGGGGGGGAGGCACCTGGCATTCTCTCTGAGTTTGGGAGTCCTGTCTTGTTTTCTCCCCAGAGAGTAGTGTGTGAATCCCACACTAACCACTCTCTCTGGCATTCATAGTGTAAATGGCACTTTATCAGGCGAAAATGTGAATCTTGTCAACAGCCCCCAGCTCTGCCACCTTATCAGGGAAAGAGACAGGGAGAGCAAGATGCCAGGAGATGTCCCTGGTCCTGCTCATTCCAGGAGAGTGATAGATAATAACATTTCCAGTCGAGAAATGGCAGGGAATCTGACGGACAGGAATTAAGGCGCCAAATGGAAAAGTCAATCGCATATTCAGTCCCAGTTTCATATTTGAAGGAAATGTGATTTGATTTGGAGTCTCCCTCCCCTCTTCCTTCTAGGAGGCAGGCAGAGCAGCAGACTTAATTCTCTCTGCGCAATCAAATTTCCAGGCTCAATGAGTGTGTGTGTGTGTGTGTGTGTGTGTGTACATTCTCACTTAACCTTGCACTAGTGCTTTGCAAACATATATTTCTTAACCATGTTAGGTATTTTAGAGCTCCATGTATGTAAAAGAAAGAATCTGTTGTTTCTTATCCTGTGATGTCTCTTGTCACTTCTAAAATAGACTGAAAGACAGAGCTAACAGCATACAAACAAAATTAATACTGATATGGCCTCTGTTATGTTAGCCATCTCATTTGGGCAGTGGTTTGGTGGCTTTTTGCTGCATCTGCATTGCACTTGACCTAAATCCCCAATGGCAATGGCATACCAATCACAACAAAAATAATTGTCAACTGAACACTGGGCATGCATGATCACACGTGATCTAAGTTAATGCTTACCTTCCTTCCAGGAGGGAGCAGCTCTCATGGCCCTCTCTTACCAAAAAACACACCTAGGCTTACAGCGTCAGTGCTGCGCCCAGGGTCACCCACCCAGTAAGCGGCGGAAGTGAGAGGTGATCCCAGGCATATCTGGCTCTGGAGCCTGACCTCTTACAAATTTCACTCAGGTGATGAGAATGAGGCAAAGGATTTGTGAAGGCACAGATGAATGGAGGAGGATCCAGGCTCTGAATTCAGGCTGTGTCAACTCTCTCAGCTGCTCTTCTTACCTTGCCCAGGCAAGAAAAGAGAGAATCTGGTCACCAAACACACTAATTCCTATAGGGTAGATACCTCATTGTCCCTTTCTAAAAGCAGCAGAAAAAGGCGGTGGAATCTGGACCAAGCCTATAGGTGTTGACTTGGGATTGGGGGAGGTAGGGGGGTGGGAGGCAGACTGAAGGGTGAAATAACATGAAGCAAATGAAGAAGAAACACTGTCTCCTCTCCCACCATCCAACCTTCCCCCAAAAATTCTTGCAACAAACGCTGGCTTCTAAGGCTCAAATAGAGAATTCATCTTCTTTGAAGCATCCAGATGTTTCTACGTTCTTTTCCTCTTGGGTTGATTACCTAACTGGTGGATTCCCTTCTAGTTGCAGCTGTTATTCCACACTGCCCTGCCCCATAGTAGCTGCGCTGAATCTTGGGGTCTATGTACAATGAAGTGGTGACCCTCAAAAATCAACCAGATATAAAAGAAAAAATCAAAACAAAATAAAAGGTTGCGTGCCAGCCGCCCACTGTACAAAGGGCCTGAGGGTTGGACGTAAGCTGTGTGCACTCCAAGTCAGGACCTTCAGTCTTGACTTTTTTCCCTTCTTTAAGCAACGCTGTGGCTCTAGCCTCAGAGACACTGTCCACACCAGTGATGGCGAACCTTTTGAGCTCAGTGTGTCAGCATTTTGAAAAACCCTAACTTAACTCTGGTGCCATGTCACATATAGAAATTTTGGTATTTGCAACCATAGTAAAACAAAGACTTATATTTTTGATGTTTAAATGCCATTTAACAAAGAAAAATCAACCCAAAAAAATGAGTTTGCGTGTCACCTCTGACACGCATGTCATAGGTTCGCCATCACTGGTCTACACGTATGTGGATGAGCACAGGTAGTTCCATTTGGAGTCATTTACTGCAAAGAGCCAAATACTTTTGAATGCACGTCGATGTGAAGCCCCTTTTCTGAAGCATCAAAGCAACTGAGTTTGTTATGTTGTTTCTTCTCAAAATATTCCCTGAAAACGCTAGGGTGACGGTGTTAATTTCCACCTCGGGAGAGGGAGAGGAGGCAGTTATTCTGCCATGAGGCACAAGAGTGCAGCAGCACCTTGAACATGCTGCAGACTGGCAAGTTCATCCTAGACCCCAGGGTGCAGGGGGTCGGGGCGGGGGGGATGGAAGAGAGAGACCGAGACAAGAATAGACACACCAGCTTACAAACCTGAGACTTAGGAGCACTATCAATGCACCTTGAATGGAAGACAAAAATCTCTTTAGGCGGTACTGGTACCCTTCTAAAAGCTCAGCCAGGGCCCTAGCTGGTTTGGCTCAGCGGATAGAGTGTCGGCCTGGGGACTCAAGGGTCCCAGATTCGATTCTGGTCAAGAGCATGTACCTGGGTTACGGGCACATCCCCAGCAGGGGGCATGCAAGAGGCAGCTGAATCGATGTTTCTCTCTCATTGATGTTTCTAACTCACTATCTCTCTCCCTCTCCCTTCCTCTCTGTAAAAAAAATCAATAAAATAAAAAAATAAAATAAAAGCTCAGCCAGGTATTCTATAGTTGATAACACATTTAGCCAATAATCAAAGAAGTGGAAGAAGTGGAACATGAGCGCCCCTTCCTTAAGGGCTGCAGCTCAGAATTATCCCTGGCCTGGGAGTAGCTGAGGAGCAGAGACAGGTGGCTCTCAAAGGGCTGGGTGCAGGGATGAGGTAGAGGGGGCGGGGCGTGGGCAGCAGAGTCTGGGAAGATCTCAGAGGTGCTGCCATGTAAGTTCACGGGTGATCTGCCCACGGGGAGCGGCTGCTCCTTCAGGGAACAGAACTGCTCTGAACATTGAGCTATTCAGGGTTCTGCTGACAACGCAGATGTAAGCAGGGCTGTCAAGCGCTGGGATTCACACCAAATGAATAGGTGTGCGGATTTGGGTTTGCTTTCTCCTCCGTCCTCTAGAAAGCTGTACCCAGGTTCCTCCATAGTCAGTGATGGACACCAACAGTGATAACTGAGGGCCACCCTGGTGCACAGGTGACCGTGTCGATGGCCTTCTCTCAGTCACCTCGTCCTACCTTCACAGCCTGCTGCCAGCACCCCCATTTTGGAGGTAAGGCTTTTAGAGATTCAGAAACGAATCCAGGGTCACACAGCAGAAAGTGACTGCACGGCCTGGGGGCGCAGCCCCTACCTCAGGCCTTCTCTCATTGATTTATGTAGAAAGGAATTTTAAATCCCCCCAGATTGGCTTCTAGGTCTCAGCACACATCTCAAATGGAGTGTCCTTTACCCAGATGGCATTGTAGTTAACTCCCCGTGTTCAAATCCTGGATCTGTCACTCACTCGGTGTCACTGTGATCACCTTATCGGACCTCTCTGTGCCCCCTAGGGCTGGGGTGAAGATCAAATGAGCCAATGTTTGTAAGTGACTTAAGCAAAGTTGTTTGGCATTACAAGGGTTTGAGCCAGTCTGTCTGGATGAGTGAGTGAAGGCAGAGCTAGTCGGGGCTCCTTGCTCAGCGTTAGGCAGAGCGAGCCATAAGCAAAGGATGAGCCTGGCATTGAGGTGGGATTAACTCTGGCTGCATCTTTGTCAATTTTCATCCTCACATCTTCTCACTCGCATACCTTTCATTGGCATGAAATAGGTTTTAGGTAAAGAAAGCAGAGGCCCCATTTATGCCCTCACCCCGCTCCCCTACCTGTCTCATTGCAAAGGCGCACCCTCCCTCAGGACTGACCGGGGCTGAGGCTGGCACTCAGCGAGTTGCTTCTGGGGAGCTGGAGCCTCAGAGGGGTTAACGCATTATCTGGGCATCGGCAAATAGTGTGAGCCCATCCGATCCACACACATGATAAGTAGGAACATGTCTATTCGAGTGGAAGGAAAACAACTTCTTGGCACTGTGAGCACCAACGCATCAGGAGTGGCAGCTGCAGCCTGGGCAGTGGGCAGGGAGAGGGAGAGAGTCAGCATGCGTTTCCAAAATGCTTCACGTCTGTGCTGGATATATCCATGCCTGTGTGTGTGTGTGTGTGTGTGTGTGTGTGTGAGAGAGAGAGAGAGAGAGAGAGAGAGAGAGAGAGGAGATGGAGGGAAGAGATATGTAGAGTCACAGGGACAGAGACACAGCAGGGTGGCACAGAGGTAAAAGAGCAGTAGCAGGTGGTCCGGAGAGCCAGGTGGACATGTGACCCAGGTGGAACTGGGTTCGAATCCCATCTCCTCCACCGAGGAGTTGGGGAGCTTTGGTGCCATGACCAGATCTCTCCGGAAGTGCCCCTTAACCTGCACAACCCCAGTCCTGGTCTGTGGGTGGTCTCATGTCTCAGGATCCCATGAGGTGTTCTCAGCATCTAGCACAGACTCTGGCATACAGAAGGTGCTCCATAGATGCAATCCTCCCTGCAGGTTTGTGCTAGAATATTCTAAGAAGGCCACATCAGATCTGTGGTTCCTGAAGGAGAGGTGCGGTGTGAGGCAGCAAGAAATCACAAATGGCCTAGTTTTATTTATGACTTTATTTGTACAACAGGGAAAGAAATATGAAATGAGGAAAGTTTCTTTTAAAACTAAGAATTATAAATGTCTGTTTTGTAGTCAATAAATATAAAATATGACGAAACTATATCCTTGTTCCAAACTTGAGCAATTCAAAGTGGAGAGACAAGAGAGAGGGAGGAAGGGAGAGAGAGAGAGGGGAGTGGTTATGAGGATGAGTGCTGGACTACATCCTGGTTTTCTACATATTCTCCCATGCCAAGCCCGAAAGAGCAGCTCCGTTTTTATAACTCCATAAATTTCTAATATACAATTTCTTTGGGAGAGAGGATTCCGCTACACAAAAAACAAGTTTCATAGTCACCAATGTCTATAATCTGATATCTGTTCTTCCCTCTCAAATGCATGAGAGCAGGGATCGATAGTGCATACGGTAGGTGATGTGATACACAGGGTAATTCCTGAGTGCATGAGCAAATGGATGGAGGGACAGGAGGAGAGAGGGAAAGAGAGGAGGGCAGGAAAGGAGAATCAGAGGAGCTCTTCTCCAATTCCCTGGCCTTTATTCTATGAATCCATGAGTGCGTTCTGTCATTTCTTCATTTGATGTGCCCCTAACCTCATTGCTAGCCAGGTTCTTACTCCTGCACAGATGCTCCTCGCCTTTGTATGGTCACCTGTGGCACAATCCTGGCCACTGCACTGCAGTAAGTGGAAACCGAATATACAGGAGGCAGCCAATCAGTGATTCTCTCTCATCATTGATGTCTCTATCTCTTTCCCTCTCCTTTCCTCTCTGAAATCAATTAAAAATATTAAAAAATAAGGGGCCCTAACTGGTTTGGCTCAGTGGATAGAGCATCGGCCTGCAGACTGAAAGGTCCCAGGTTCGATTCCGGTCAAGGGCATGTACCTTGGTTGCGGGCACATCCCCAGTAGGAGGTGTGCAGGAGGCAGATAATTGATATTTCTCTCTTAACAATGTTTCTAACTCTCTATCCTTCTCCCTTCCTCTCTGTAAAAAATCAATAAAATATATTAAAAAAATATAAGTGCCTGTTATGCGAGCCACCCAGTAGATGGTGTTTTATTATGCAGACCATGCCGATGGGAGCAAGGTGTTCACCCTTCTTCAACTCAGAGAATGAGAGAACGGGGAAAGGCCCATGATTAATTTGCAGTTCTCTTAGAAATAAAGTGATTTCCAAGAGAGTTGGTGGCACTGGCCCGATTAGAATTCAGATTTTGTGATCACCAGCCAGGGTATTGATGAGCCAGTCCTTCCTTCCTAAGCCAGAACACTCTCTGCAAAGGCTATGCATCCTAATAGGCCCAGGGCATGGGCTTTGTGACTCGTTTTCATGGAGTCCACTGGTGAGCCCTTTCAATCTATTGGTGAACTTCACCTTGTGATAGAGTCTGGTTTATTTTCCAGGGTATCCATTTCAAGAACCCCCTCTTTCCCTCCCCAGTAATTCCCAGTTCCATCCCTCAGCTAGAACAAAAGCTTCACAGCATCTCGTTGGCTCCTTCCCTGGGCTCTCCAAAGCTCTTTTGCAATGTAGTGAGCTGGATGCTTACTTTCTCCAGGTCGGGGTCTCCTCCAGAAACCTGTAACCATCCAAGATCCCCAGACAGGAGCCTCGCAGCCCTTCTAGGTCTCCTCTGAAAGTCCCATGTCTCCAGCAATTGGAGGATGTTCTCTAGGTCCAGGGCTAGTTGCCCCTCGTCACGAGACATAGGCCCCTGGTTCAGTGGCGCAGCTGTCTCCACAGGCCCAGACAATCCTGTTGCTTCTCATGAAGGTCACATCCTGGCTTTAAACTTGTTCCTGCAGACACAATGCATCCAGCAGCTGCGACTCTCTGTTAGTTCTGGTGTTCGTTCTGCACATAAGTGTCTTATTACAAGTTCCCTCTATGTAGGAAACTTGCAATGAAGCTATGAGGGAGGACTCAGTTTACCTGGTGCATTCAGGGCAGACTAAGGAAGCACAGAGAAAGGAGATATTGTCCTCAGCATTCTTGTTTTCCTGAGCAAGTGTAACCTAGAAGGAGGACTTCTGAAATTTTAAATGCTAATGTGCTGTGGATAGAGTGTGCCCACATTTCCTGGGGCGCAGGCAGTAACATTAAGTGAAATGTTTGAACTGCTGTCCACCATCGATGTAAGGTGGATAGAGGTAGCTCTGTGCTACCGATAAACCAGTAAAGCAAATACAGAAATGTCGAGCAATGCAGAAAACATTGCACCCTTTCCCATGTAATTGGTAGAAACTATTCATAGACACCAAAAGGCAGACTTTGACTTCCAGTCACAGAAATAATATACTACATTGGATTTCCTTGAGAATATACAGGCTTTTGTGCAGTTGCAAGCTGCCAGCATTTTCCTTCCATGAGGGTCTAGACCTGAGGTTGCAGAATCATTTGGGAATCAGTGTACCGCCTGCTTCAGACGGTGTGATTAATCTTTTATTTTTTGATTGTACATGTCTACAAATGGTGTTAATGGTCATAGCTGCAAACTATTGCTATTTTTATTGGTCTGGAATGTGAATGTTTGTGTTGGAGCATCTGCAAAAACAAACACGCTTGCAATGTTGAAAAAATAATGAAGATCTAAGTGATTTTAAGATGGCATTTCGTGAATGAACACTAAAATGCTGCTAGATTTTTATTTGTTTTTACTGTTAATGCTGCATTGAAGCTATAGTCATGCTGCAGCACAATTTTCCCTGTTTTTTCTTTTTCTTTGTCTTTGGAGACACATCCATTCCAGTTGCAGTTTTTACGCAGGACTAAAGATAGCCAGGCGTTTAGATAAGTTCAGAATCTACAAAGCAAATATATGTAATAGCAGTCTCAGCTATTTTGTGTCATACATAAGTAATATTTTGCTTAGCCTGGTCTCATTTTCTACATACATTTGAATAGAATGGTCAGTATATCACCATCATCTAAATGTCCTAACAGCACCTTGACCGTTGCCTTCATTGATGCTTAGCATACTTCCGGTTGTAATTATAAAGGTCCCTCAGACCCTGGCTGGCACACTGTTTTGGGTTTCTTCTAGGGAGGGGTTGTGTTTAACTGATGTCAAACCAGTCTGCACCTAATAGAATATGTGGCTAATGAATGTGTTGAATTACATCGAATTAGATTGGATCAAATTGAATTGAACAGAAGTAAATTGAATTGTATTGAGTTATAAATCAGAGAGTGAAAATATATGATGATTTCATAACATCTGATAATAACAGAACACTGTCTTTATATGTCCAGCGTAGGAGACATTTGATAACTCCTAAGTGAGAAAATTGCCTTCTTCCTACGATATCGGGTATCCTTGCCAAGTAGAGCTGAATATCCCATGAGACCCACTGCAATTATACAGCTCGAGCATCTCCCATGTTTGTGAGGTGGTAGACCATGCCAGGGCAGTTACAACCTTGCTTTATTATTCTATATGTCACCAAGTAGGAGCTCCATTTTTTAAAGATATATTTTTTAAATTTTCCTTTTGTTCAGCAACAGCTGGCTCTGTGTGAGCACTTACAATAAAGTGATGTGAGTGTGTGTGTGTGTGTGTGTGTGTGTGTGTGTGTGTCAGATAGGGGGTATCATTTGCTGGTTTTAATTGGTAGATTCACCATCTTCCCCTAACAGTGTAGAAGCCACTGGCTGAGACGTTACCATGGTAAATCAAACCGCGGTGTCTGATTGGTGGACTTCTGAAGCAGGTACAATCGTTTTAATCAACTCCGGGAAAGTTGAGGCCATCTGGTTTTGCCTCACCTGGAAGTAATTTACCACCCCAGGTGCAAAAAAATTTGCTCCGAGGTCAGTCACAGCGAACCTGTCTCCTGATGCTCCAGCAAAGCATGAAAGAGGAGCAGTGTCACAGAGCAATTTCTCTCTGTTTGTTTTGATATTTCTGAGCTTGGGAAAGTGAGGGGCTAATCATGCAAACGAGCCAAGAATAGGTTTGGCAGGGGTCCACCCAGCTCGTTCCACATACCGGAGCAAAATCTCCCACACTCATTCTGGAACAACTGCTTTCACGGTCCAGCTCTGACTGGGGAACAGATTGGGGTTGTATAAATGCAACTTTTCCTGAGCTCAGGAATACGGCTGAAGAGAGCCGTGCTTTAGAGGAGTCGGGAGTGAAAGGGGACACATTCGCAGTGGGGGAAATCTTTCCAAAAAGCTCTTCTCTCCAGAAATGTATTTTGGGCGTATACGTTTTATGTAGCAGTCTTTTAGATATCCTTGTGATTACATAGGATGTAACCAGCCCTAACCCAAATATAGTTACTGAGAAGATTACAGAATCATTAGGTCTTTGCAGTAGTTAGAAGGATTTATCTGGCTCATGTGACATTGATTTGTTTTGGCTCCACTTGAAATGTGTGGTCTTTGCAAGTCAATAGAAATGAAGTCCTTTATCGAATCGGAAAGGCTCCATGGAATGAATTACAGAAGGAATCAGGGGCAAGGGCTCCCGGGCTCCCATGTGTTGGTGGGAGTAGAAGGCAGGATGTATGGGCGGGGCTTCGGGAAGGAATGTCCATGGCTTGGATTAAAGGGGACAGGCAGGGGTGGCAACATCCATGTGAGATGAAGCCATGGGAAATCTTCGTTTGGAAATTGGCAAAATGAACCAGGTGGTCATGGGAAGCCCAGGAGGCGTAGATTGGCCAAGGGCAGAGCTGATAAGGGCTGGTCAAAGCCAAGGTGGACCTCTGTTTTCTTGAACTCACCCCGGGATCTTCTGATCCACCAGAGCCTGATGATGGACTGGGGTCAAACCCGGCTCCTCCTGCTCTGTGTGCTAATTGTGTAGTTATTTCAGAGCTGGACTTCAGTCATGTGACTTGATTTTAATATTGCGAGGATTGAGATGGGATTGCTTGCTGTTCAGATTCTCTCTGATCATGGGCTCAGTGCATAGAGGCCGGGGCAGGAGGGAAATTAAAGTGCAGTTCTCTCTCTCCCCCCCCCCCCCCCCCCCCCCAGGATGCTTCTGGAGAGGAAACACAATTAGAAACCCTGACCGGTGAGTCAGTCTCCCACTTGTCTCCTCTGCAGAGAGGGGGCAGGCTTGCTACCTGCGATCAACCAGCCCCTCTCCCTGTCTTCACTCTCCCCAGGCCCTGACCCAGATAGAACTCACTTCACTTGGCCTAGAGAGACAGTGTCGGGGCAGGTTGTCCTGCCCTCACAGAGTGCTGCGGGGACAGCATGATTAACTGGAAGCTGGCTCAAGGCTGGGGGACTGAGCAGGGGTGCTGCTGGATGGCAGTGTGGGGACCAGAAGAGAAGGGGAGGGGGCACACGCAGGAGGAAATGAGAGAAAGAAAGAAAGGGTGGGAGGAAAAGAGAGAGACTTTTCTAAGGTCAGCCTTTTGCGAGTTAAACATCATATATATTATTGATTTCAGAGAGGAAGGGAGAGGGAGAGATAGAAACATCAGTGATGAGAGAGAATCATTGATCGGCTGCCTCCTGCACGCCCCCTACTGGGGATTGAGTCCACCACCTAGGCATGTGCCCTTGACTGGAATTGAACCCAGGACCCTTCAGTCCGCAGGCCAACACTCTATCCACTGAGCCAAACTGGCTTGGGCTAAACATCATTTTTAAGAACCCTGGTAAAAATGATGATCATTTTTCTCCAGGAAACAAATCTCTTCTATGGACCTTGGATAAGATATATATATATATATAAACTTGTGCCTAATTGAACCATAATTTAGAATAGTTATGTATATGATATAATAGCAGTTAATATGGATAGGTATGTGTGTAGATATGGGTGTATGTATATACATATATTTGATAATTCCAGTTGGGTTAGGCACGTGTTACCAAGTGGAAACCGGACATAGATATCCAGTCCAGTCTCTCATTATGTAAAAGGCACAAGAGTGAGTGATAGCAGGGAACTGAGCAGAGACCAATTTAAGAAGACTGTCGGGAGTCAAGCGTCAACTGTGAGGTCCCCTCTCCCCCATGATGTAGCAGCTTCTTTAAGGGAAAGGGTTTAAAGACACGGGTTTGGGTGAATTAAAATGAGCTTTGCTAGAGCCCTGGATAACACAGTGCAGGAAACAAACCCAGGAACAGCTGGAGGAGCAGGCAGAGCAGACTGACAGATCTTTATTTTTGAACTTCACGGTTCCCTTGCATTTCCTCTTTCTTCCGGCCAACAGCTTTCCTTTCCAGAGGGAAGGTAATTTCAGTGGCACCACCTCACATTGTGGGTCAGAACAGCGCACCTTGCTGTTTCACAGGGATGAACATTTTCTAAAACCGACTGCACTGCATTTGTTTTCCAGATGATTCCCCGTGCGTGTGTTTCTGCATTTCTGCTTAGTTGTGGAATGCAGGGCCATATTATGGATTCGTTGTCATACCTGTGAGGAGGTGCACGTTGGCTGCAATTCTAAGAACACATTTGTCTCTGCTCCCAAGGGAAGAGGTTGGGGAATTGCGTGTTCTCATTGGCCTAGCCATGCCCAGGAATGTAGGGTGTATGACTCCAGCCATCAGGATCGTTAGCAGTCATGAAAGCCGGTCTTTTTGAACATAGCATGCATGCCTCGCCATCGAACACTGTTCATTTCATAGCCGATCCCTCAGAAGAGATGCCAAGTTCAGATGTCCTCCCTGGAGTGGCCTGTAGAATGAGGCTGCCCTGACTCATCATGGGCACAAACACGCATGCAATGTCTTCCTGCCCTGAGTAATCATATGTGCCTGGCCACTTCTCTGGCCTCCTCAGAAACAGAAGTCAGAAAAGCAGAGTATTGGAAAGTGCGCTTCTTGTACTATCTCCATCCTTAATCGGGGCTTCATTATCGCCTTCCTGGAGCCTCTCGCTGCAGGTTTCAAACTGGCTCCCGTCTCATGATCTTTGAATGTTCCTGTCTTTCCTCTGCCAGACATCTGTCTGTCTAGATTCTGGAACGCAGAAGAAGTGCTATTCCATACTTGAAATCTTTCTGCGGATTTCAACTCATATCATCAAGTCCCAGACCCTTGGTATGACATTCTGAAACCTCACTCTCTGACTTGAATATAAGAGGCGGGAATTGTGGGACATCAGAAGATGATGTTCACAGTGGAATCAACCCCAAAACAGGGAGGTCTCCTCACCTGGAGCTCCAGGAGGTGTGAGCTTCCCAGAATCATATGTTGTAAACACAACATATGTTTACAACATATGTTTGTGTGTGTGTGGGGGGGGGGGTGAATTGAGAGAACACATACATTTTTCTGAAATGAGAGTCCAGAATTTTTATCAGATTCACAAAAAGTTCACTGTTTTAACATTTAACATGCTATAAAATACTACCTCATTTCCGTGGTGGCCCGGTCATCCATCGGTAGAAACAGTCCTGCGTTTTGAGTCCAGACTGTGTATCTAATACAACCTCGTGTTCATAAACCCACACCCACCTGGACATTCCAGAGGCAACTCTTGGAGAACTCAGAGGTAATGTCTTTAATGGTTCTTTAGGGCAGAATCGGGAAGTACCTATGACCCCAAAGCCCACTAAGGTATGTTTTCCACTAAATCCAGATGTCTGCTGGGCCCAGATCAGTGCCTGGGTAGAGCAAGGCAGAAAGAAGTAGGCAGCGTAGCTCCGGGAACGAGCCAACCCCAGCCCCTCCTCCGACTTAGAAATGCTTTGGTTCGTGCACACAGATGGCTGCAAACCCCCCAAGCAGTCAGCATACTGTAAAACAATATTAACATCCCCGCCTTTTGAATACCACGTCTTGTCAACCCCAGGATATGACAAGCCTCTTTAGAATCTTCTTTGATTGTGTTACTCAGCCTCCCGTAGGGAAGTGGGGAGGAGTAGGGGGTAGATACCAGAGGAAACATATAATTAGGAGTCTCTTAGAACAATGAGGGTTCTCAAACACATATGCACCAGGCTCGTTTGTTGCTTTTGGTGTTTCTGTTGGTGAGTAATTAACCAAGATGTGGGAGAGCGTGTGCCAGCTCGGGCAATCTGACAGTGGTGAGCCATGAGGAAAGGATAGCTCCCTCCAGCGATGTGTTCAGAGAAACACTGAGTGGAGATGTGAATGGAAGGGGAAGAGCAGCCTTTCTGGAGCAATGCCATCCCGGTAATGGCAGCCTCAGATAAATCTTCCTTGTTATCATCCTAAGCTTTAGTTTCACGGAAGACAGAAGATGCTGTCCTCTCGCAGGATGCTGTGTCTACAGAGCGCCTTGCCACCTCCCCAGGAGAGACCGCGCTGTCTCCACGGGTCCCCGGTCCTTGCCGGATGCTAGCCATTTCTCATCACTGCGGAGAATGTGTGCTGAGCTGGAGGACTGGGGGCCGTTTGTTTTACTGCTGAGAGGAATAGAGGTTCCCCCCCAGGAATGCTTCTGAGAGAAAAACAAGTTCCTCACAAACCCTTTCGTGAAAGTCACCCTGCGGCCATATCCGAAGATGGTGTCGTTTCTGAAAAAAACAAACGAAGCTGGTTTAGGAGCCTGGCCCTCGGTAGCACTGCCTGCAGACACCACGGCTCTCAGCATTGAGATGCCCTCGCTCTGCTCCTTCTAGGCCCCCTTGGTCTGAGTGTCAATGGCATCAGAGAAATGTGTTCGGCAGTCCTCTAGGCTAAGGACTGCCAATGTCAGTGGCCTTCTGAATTAAAAGCAGAGTGCCCAAATGGGAATTTTTGTCTTTATGAAGGTGATATAAGGAAAGTAAAATATTTTTGTTTATTTTGGGGACACAGGGTATGCAAATGATCTTCCCCGGGTCCCAGAAAAGTGGGAGCAGTGGTGCCTTCTTCTCCATAGGGGTGCTGTGCTATGTGACTTAAGGAAGCAATGCTTCGGTAATGATTTGCGGATATAAATGGCTCCAACAGTGCAATCCGTTTTTTAAAAAAATTATTTGTATTGGTTTCAAAGAGGAAAGGAGAGGGAGAGAGAGATAGAAACATCAATGAAGAGAGCGAATCATTGACCTGCTGCCTCCTGCTCGTCCCATGTTGGGGATCGAGCCCAAAACTCAGGCATGTGCCCTGACTGGGAATCGAGCCATGACTTCCTGGTTCATAGGTCCACACTCGACTACTGAGCCATGCTGGCCAAGCAGTACAAGCCATTTTTTTTGTAGTAAGTTTACAAGGTCCCTTGGATAAAAATGGCTTCACCTGCTTCTCAGAAAGGTGTTTGAGGAATATAGTCCACTTGGTAGCCTGGGATGATATTCACAATACCCTGACCTGGAACAACCCTTTAACACCAGCCCCCGCAATGACATTCAACAAGCTGACCATCAAGGTCAATTCTGTTTGGATGTAAAGCATAATTGATCTGTCTGTCCAGTAGCTCAGGCTGTAGTGTGGCCCAAGGTTGCATTCAGAGGCCAAAGCAAGAGCTGTGGCTGAGGAGCCACTCCTATGAAAAGCTCATCATCATTGACAGTCTCAGGATCCCTCTTCCTTTCCCTGTCGTCCCTCATCTCGGGCCACAGACCTGCTTTGGGTTTGATAGGCCATCACCCCACGCTCACTCCTGCAGGGTGTAGAGGTTTCTTGAGGGACTCTTGGGGGCTCAGCCTGATTTGAATGTGTGCTGTCAGGTCGCTGTCCCAGGGTTGGTTCTCACTGGCGGAGGTTGAGTCTTGAAATGTCCCAGAAAGACTTATCTCTCAACACAGATTCTCCCTGGACTGAATTTGCAACAGGCCACGGGGATGATGGGTTGTTTGGAAAACGAAGCACCATCTCAGTGGCTTTTGTTTTGAATGAACTTGGTTGGCTTCTTGAAGCAAAAGGGCACCCTGGGAGTGAAACCATGGCTGGCTTAGAGGCTGTTGGCAAGGGGTGGGAGAGGCAGCCTCTTTCACCAGGGTGTTGGCCGTGTCTCTGGTTCTCAGGTAGGCAGAGAAACCTGCTTTGAAAGTCAGGGCTTGTGAAGAAATATGGGGCTTGACATTTTGAACCTATTCTATCAGCACCAGGGATTCGTTCCAGGGAAGATAATTCATGAAACACAGTTTCCTCACTCTTTTTCATGTCCCAGGGAAATATATTTAGTTGATTTGAAGGTGCCATCAACTGTAAGGTGCTTGTTGATTTAATAACAGCTTTTAGGCATTGGGAGAAGGAAGATGGGTACCATGTCCCATGCACATGCAGATTGCAAGATACATTTCTAGTTCAGAAATGTGAAAACCTGAGGCGAGCAGTCTTTTTGGTGGCCCAACAGCAAAGATTCCAGGGACATTTGGACTAGAATCGCTTTCCAATGGGATTCCAGATTGGTATCTTATGACAGCCAAGGATTTTATCTTTTATATGTTGTTTTATACACGTGTACACTAAGTAAAAAGAACAATTCTAATGATCTTGAGTTCAAAGCCTCTGACATCTCCAGACAGCTCTGGATTTCTGAGCTATTATTAGCTTGGAGAAAATAGATCATGGCAAGCTACACAGACATCTAAAAATAAAGTGTTTATTCATTATCTCTAAAGAATTTTTTTTTTTAGCACATAGCCATTTTCCCAAAAGGTTTACAAGTGGGTAGATTAAAGGATGAATCTTTTCCTTCCTCCTTCCTCCCTCTAGAAGTTTGAAGAAAAAAGTGAAACATCTAAAATTAGGAGAGAAAAGAGAGTGCAGCAGAGATCTTATTAATCTGGGGGTGTTTGAGAATGGGGTGAAATCTGATTCTTCTTATGCAATAGATAACCTTTATCTTGCTGGCATTTACCCGAACCAAAGTAAACATTGATAGTGTTGGTGGGTATGTAATCAATGCATGCCTTTATCATTTATTTTTTTAAACAACAGACATAATAGTATTGATTACTCCATACATTTTACGCTAATAGCGGCATTAATCTGACTTAATGAGTACATATTGTTGAAAGGGTTGTCCTACAACTGTAACCTACTTTTAGCAGCAGTCCTGCTTGCTAAATATTTCTTTACTTCATCTATAACTTGAACTTGATTCTTATAAACCAAGTGTCCACAAATAATAAGTATTTTAGGCCTATGGGCCATACTGTCTCCTCTGCAACTACTCAACCCTGCCTTTGAACCAAGAAGTAGCCATGGATCATTCCCAATCAAAGAGGCACGGTTTGTTCCAGTAAAGCTTCATGTGCTGAAACAGTGGGTGGATGGGATTTGGAACATAGATTGTATTTGTTAACCCCTATTGTGGTCCAAGTTTTGAGAAAGAAACCTGAATCACCGCCATGATTGTTGAGGGCCAAATATGTAGAAGGCATGTCTCAACTCCCTGATGGCCAGCTGGTCAGCTGCCCTGTCCTGGAGCTCACACTCTCACGGAGGGTGGGGAACAGAGAGCTATGAAGTAAATAAGTTAAAATAATTTTAGTTGGAGATAAGCTCTATGTGGGGGAAAAAAAAGATGATTTGCTAAAGAATAACTTATACTTGGAGGGAACATAATTTGTAGTGAGGATCCATAGGGTTTGACATGTGAAACCATTCTTTTTGAGACCCACACCAGCGTTGTCTGAGGAATCTTACATTATCTCCCTCTGCATCCGTTTTCTCATTAATAAATTAATAGCAATACCTATCTCATTGGGTCACATTGAGGGTTAAATAGGATTCATGAAAGGCCTTTTGTGAACCATCTTATTATCAGTATTATTTCTATGCTGCCTTTATCACCCATATCTTCACTCTCCCTCACATTTACTTGGAATTTTGTTCCAAAACATAACAGAGATTCTTTAAAGGGACTGTGTGGACTGCAGTTCTTTGCCTTTCATTTGCACTTAAGAGAGAATTTCTCTAAGTCACTGGCAAGTTGAAGCCGCTATCTTCATATTCAGCTGACACGAGAAACCAGTGTTTAATATTCATACTTTACTCTTACTAGAATATCTGTCATTGTCAGCAGCCTAGTTGGCAACATAAAACAGCAGGTGAGCTGGGCTAGACACTCAGAAAGAGTGTGAAAAAAATACCTTAGAAAGTGTTCTTGCCTATCAGAAGCTTTATAAACATCCATTGGTAAAGGTGATGTGTGACATACTTAAATAATTAAGCCTTATCATGTTCAGTTCTCTTTCTGATTCAAAATAACCATCCGAAATGTATATTCGGTTTCGACTTACTGCAGGAAGATTTCAATAAGATCCAGAGTTCTTAGAGAATTTATGCCAACACAATGGAAACAGCAAGAAGAAAACACAATAGCGGCTAACTTTTGCTGAGTCCTGGTAAGCCAGAGACTGTGCCAGGTACATGGGATTCAGCTGTTTTGCAAACCCCATAACAAACTACCGCAGCCTTCAAAGTGTGAAACTCCCATGGTACAGAAAAGGAAATGGAGACTCAGACATTCTCAGCGTCTTCCTCAAAGCCCTCTGGTGGTAATTGGCAGAAGTAGAACTCATGCCCAGAGCTGCCTGACCCAAAGCCAAGGAGCCAACACTCTTTACCAAAGAGCGGCCTCTACATTTTTTGATTGCTTACATCCACCAACAGAAAAAGACACCACACAAAATAAAGCAAAACACAGCAATTGTAAAAAAGCATCACTCATAATATAAGCATGGATGCCTTTGTAATATGTCTGCCTATCACCCACAATATAAAAATATAGATGTACTAATGAGTTAAATTTCTGTACCCATTATACTAATATTCACTGAGCAAATTATCGAACAGTCACAAGAGAAGAAATGTAAAAAGAATGCATCAAGGAAATGAATATAAATGGAAGAACTCATATTTTCTTTCTTCATGCGAGGGGTTTACCACCTGCTTCGAAGGATGTGTATACTATGCAGACCCCTACCCCGGACCACTCTAGCAGGCCAACTCGTCACCTCAGGTCCAATAGCACATCAGGTTCCTGGTAAATCCAGCTGTGTCTGTGTGTAGCCTACACAGGCTTTATCTCCCAAGGATCCCCAATGAGGGCTGCGTGGCCCATGAACTGGCTCAGGCTACAAGAGCCAGGCAATCATGGTCTTAACCCTAAGGAAACCCAGGGCATGCCGGTTAGATGTCACCAAGAGCAGAGGGTATCCTCCTGGCAGCTGCTGCAAGGATCTTACCACCCAGGCACTTGGGTGTGTGCTGCTGGTCGACCCACACAGTAAGCTCTGGCCATTTCAAAAATGGACTGCTTCTTCCAGCGCACAGATATCCTGCTAATTAGCAATTAGTTGTCAAGGGAGAAGAAACAGAGGAGAATGGGATCTGAAATAGTCTCCTAAGAGACATAGAGGGGGGAAAAAAGCAGCACTTAAAAATAAGCCAGCAAGAAACGGGGAGCTGCCTCATTTGGGCAGGATGTCTTCAGTTGTTTTCCTAAATGTTTTAGATTCAGGGAAGGGCCCCAATGCCTTCTGCCAAGTGCTTTTCCCTTTAATTTTTAAATGCATTCAAATTTCAAGGGGCATTTAATCCGTATGTTTCTGGTTCTTTTACACTTAACTCATCAAAATGTTGTTCTTTAAGAGCTGTTTGATCTGTAAGGCTATGGGCCTTTGTAATAAGCCTCTTCAAAACCTCTTCCCCCTTTTGAATCGGCAAATGTAATTGTGCCAGTGCTGAATGGGATTGGAATACAGAGAAGTCCAGCTTTAGGATTCAATGCAGAACGTCCAGGGTATCTGAGTGGACTTTGCAGAGATGCACTCTTGACCCTGGCATGGTGGCAGGACCAGTGGCAGATGCTGGGAGTGAGCCCAGAGCAGAGCAGGGTGCCTCAGAGGGCACACCTTCTTCTAGAGAACCAGAAAACCTTATGATTAGGCCTAGATGCCCCTGGCTCATCCTTCCACGCAGTGATATCTGTGACACATAATAATGTACATCATGACATTCATAACAAAAGTCGATATTCAGGACCACCACCTACATGACCAGCTGCTCTTCTGTACCTTCTCCCTTCCTCCTCATCACAACTCCATGAGGTGGGTGGGGAGGTAGTAACATCGAGTGGACAGGAGCTTAGGATTTAGACTCAACTGACATGGGTTTGAATCCAGCATGGATATTCATAAACTCTAGGACATCAGGCAAGTCCTTCTGTCCTCCCCAAATTCTGCTTCCACCTGCTCTTTCTGTTCTTGGGATTGATGCTGCTGCTGTTGATCGTTGCTCGACTGTCTTATGGGGCAGGCATTTCTATCATTAGCTACTATTGTTAGAGAGCTCTTCCTTTTACTTATTTTCTGTTTCTGTGGCAAAATCTCCTATGTTACAAATTATGCCTCTTAGTTCGAAAATAGAGGTAAGCTAATTTCTACATGTTAGGCCTTCACACACTTGAAGACAATTATAATGTGCACCAGACTTCTCTTTTCCAGGCCTAATAGCATGTATTTGACTTGTAGTTCCTGGTGGGATTGGTTTCCTGACCTCTGTCTTCCCTGGTTGCATTGTCCTGACCACAAGGAAGAGCATCATGCCTCAGGCGAGGTCTGAGCAGTATGGAGCACAGGGGAAACCTGCTTGCTCTTGTTTATTTTTTATTTTATTTTTTTAAATAGATTTTTATTGATTTCAGAGAGAAGGGGAAAGGGTGATATAGAGATAGAAACATCAATGATGAGAGAGAATCATTGATCAGCTGCCTCCTGCTCATGCCCTATAGGGGATCGAGCCCACAACCTGGGCATGTCCCTTGACCGGAAATTGAACTGTGACCCCCTGGTTCACAGGTCAACGCTCAACCTCTGACCATGGCCAGGCTTGTTTAGTATTTTATACTCTTATTACCATTGCCTTGCAATCCTTTAGCTAGGGGAAGTCACGTTATGGCTCTTTGTTCATAGAGTTAGTGTCAATAATATAAGATGTTCTACAGGTGAATGATTTTGATGCATTGCTGTTTCCTGTGCTCCTGCAATTGATTTTGTGGGCCCTTTCTTCTGGAGCCTGTTGAGTTAATAAAAATGAATATGGAGTTAATGGGAAAATGCATGTTGTACTATTTAGATGTTAAGTGGGGATGTGGTCAAACAGGAAGAGTTTAGAAAATTCTTGTTCATATGGTAACTAAATTCATAGCCCAAGGATCCCAAGCCTTCAAAGCCTTATTCTGGAGCATCACTGTGAAGCTCAAGTGAGTTTAATCAGGAAAAAACACTGAGAAATCTATGGCATTTGGCCCTCCCATTGGGCAAGCGGCTGAGGATGAGCTTGTGTCTGTGTAGAACATCTTCTAATTTGCCAAGTGACTGAATGTGCAGTCCCTGCAGCAGGCGTCGGCCAGCTGTGCTCACACGGCCCACTCCACTGGACTGCTTCTCAGAGGACAGGGCTCATCCACCTTTTTTCAGTATTACCATCCCATGCCAAAGAGATCATGATTGGGTTTGGACATTTGCATGAAATGCCCAGCAGCCCAGGGTAGAAGGCCTTGCTTGGCAAATCAGCTCTCCTCCAGGCCAGTGGGCGGCTTCTGGGGAGTGCTTTGTCCACTGTTGGGCACTGTGCTAAAACAAGTAGGCCCAGAGGCTGACTGTGGGTCATGCTGGTGACTCCAGCCACCTGGCCGTTTATCTTTTACTGCATTTCATCTGTTTTCATGGCTGTGGCAAGCCCTTTAAGCTTCACTGACCTGTTTTGCCTGTGAGCTGAGCAGTCCCTGCAGGTCCTTACTTAACCCGAGAGCTTTTCAGATGCATCTTCATGGAAATGTCTTCTTGTGTTAACAGCCCTTGGCCTGGATTTTAATCTCAGGAAACTGTTAAATGTGCTTGTTTCATATGCTGTTTTGCTGAAAGATTGCATAGAGATCTAATAGTTGGGTAGCTTATGACAAGTGGGAATAAAGAGAATTGATTACGCAACAGCACCTGCATTGCTAATGTGTACCCAGCCCAGTGCTAGATACAGGAAAAAACATGGAATTTGGAGGTGAGGTCCCCTTTCCTCTAATCAGTCTTGATGACTATTTGATGCGGTGGAGGGATGCCATTCATGTATAGGAAGTGATATAAGCATAGGAGAGAATATGCAAGCAGGTGCTAAAGAATTTGGTACCGGCTGTGAATTCTGTGCTCATTCAAAAGAGGAATAGCTCCCTGTAGGCAAAACAACCCAGAAGACAGGACAGGACGGGCCTCTTGAACTAGATAGGGTTTAGATGGGTGCAGGAAGTGGTCAGATTTGAGAATGAGGATGGATCCTTGGGACATGATCTTGTACATGGAAAGGGGACACCCACTTACAGCACGCATGCAGACATGTTTATACACCGCGGAAACCATAAGCCAACCACATCTTCCCCTTCTTTAATTTTCTTGTAACTAAAAATAATACAAATGCTGTTGCAAATAGTGAAGTCCATTTGGCATCTTTCTAGCAAGACCTCCTTTCACTCCCTAAGAGGATGGACTCTGTCCCTTTTGAAAGGCAGAGTAGCTCTTTAAATCTACTAACACTTGTCTAAAATAATGTCCAAAATACCATCAAAACAGTATATGGAGAAGCCCAATGACTGGCACACAGAAGGAAAGCAGCCCCTACATTACTTTATTATTTGTACTTTGTAGAACCCTTACTGTGTGCTCAGCACTCTCCCATGTAATTATTTCTGTGTCTTATATAATAGACACATTATGTATATTTCATGTACACAGGCATGTAATCCTCACAACCGCCTCTGAGGGTAGGTGACATTGACAGACAAAGAGAACAGTGTACTGAGATTAGGTTGATTGAGGACAGAGTTCATAAAGGATGGAGGCAGGCTCGGAAGCAGGCATTCTGACTCCAGAATAAGGAGGGAGCATGGAGACAATGTGCTATATCTAATGCAATTATCCAACTCTGCACAGGAATCAACCGTTTGCAGATAACCTTCTTGTGCTCATGCATTGTCCCCTTGGTCCTTCCCAACTTTCCCTTGGCAAAGAGCCTCTCATTTATCAGACAGCTGAGGCACAGGGCCTCTTCCCCTAAGGGCCATGGGCACCCTGCTCAGTGTCTCACCATGCCGTGTCTGTGGATGACTCATCCAATTTCTTCTCTTTCAGTATTTTTACTTTCCCATCTCTAGTGAACTTCCTTGCATTTTAGCTCATTCTCTGAACTCTGCGATCATGCCCAGCTTCTCTGGCTCTACCATCCCTCGAGCACATGTGTCCCCAACTTCCTGTCCTGTTTCAGTTTGTCCATTCAGCCAGCCACAAGATATTGGATCAAGCATTCTTCTCCTTCCTTTCCCCAAAACACACTTCACCTGGCTGTTTCCCACTCGGTATCAAGCACTCTCCTGAGAATTGTTGTTGAACATCACACACACACACACACACACACACACACACACTCACACACACTTCTCTCTTTTCAGATGTCGCATTGTACCCTGAACTTTCCCCATCACGGCGGCTTCTTTCAGTCAGCAGTTTGATGGCCTCTCTTGTATCAGGCATTGTGCTAGCCACTGGCCACAGCATAGAGGGCCTGTCTACGTGTCTGTGTCCATAAGAGGTTATGTGCTCCCTGTGGGCTATGAGTGTGAGCGTTTCACAATGTATTGTGCCATGGTTAGCACTACTTCTGAATTTTTGGTAGACTATCAACAAGCCATTTGTTGCCTGACTGGCTGGCGAGGTAGAGAAGTAAGTGGCAAGCCTGGTCTCTGGTTCCACATTCTGTGCTCCATGAACCATGCTCTCTCTGGGCTCAGGGAGCATGTGCTGCTCTCACAGGCCCTCTGATATCCCGCAGGGGCGCCAGCTACTTCCAGTGGGAAAGGGCTCCCAATCCCTGGCCACTCTGCTCTCTCCACCTCATTTCTCCCTGTTAGAGTCTCAACCGTTAAAGATCTTAGTCCTGCTCTTTCGGGAGGTCTGGAAAGTGACTCAGAGCTCCATGCACCTGAGGCATGAGACTGTGGTAAGAAGGTTGGAACCCTCTGGTTAGAGCTTGGACATCCATGGAGGACACTGGCCTCCAGGTGTTGGCAAAGGAGGTTCCTCTCCGCAGAGGAGCAGCAGGCTTTTCCTCTTTTATTATGATGATGATGATTATTTTTGTGGTTCCCATGGAAACAACCAGAGTGAGAGAACAAAAGTCTGGGAGGTTAGAGTGATGAGACAGCCCCCATATGCTTAGGAAGACCGAGTGTGTGAGTGAGTGTGTGTGCGCGCCTGCGCGCGTGTGCCCTGCACTCACTCACTTTGTTCTCCAGCACGCTGCGGGGTCAGGAGAAAATTGTGATGTTTATTCACAGCATTTGTTACAATCGGGCTCAACAAGGAGACAACTCTCAGCTTTGAGCAATTAGGGAGCCTTTAATGACAGTTCCATCCGATTAATAGCAGGGGGAGGGCAGGCGGGGATGGAGACATTGGGAACACGAGCCAGAGGAGTGTCAGGGAAGGAGATATCACTTCAAAAATGGACTCACCGGCTGGGCCGCAGCCCCCTCTCCTTCTCCTCCGAGCGGGTCACCTCCTTTCTGGTTTCAGTGGGGCAGGGCGCAGGCAGGCGCCTGGCAGGCCCCGGAGGCCCTGGGCGCTTCATCTGCTGCTCTCACTTTTGCTCCTCCCACCTCTCTGATCCTTTACCTAATTTGGGGGTTGGAAGAAAAGCCAGCCCAGAGTCCCTTTTCAGAATGGCCAAAGCAGAGAGAGTCAACTCAACTTGAGCCACCAAGAGAGGGTCCCAAGAACCCTCCCCAGTGAACCCCCCATTCTCGACCTCCCCTGAGGCTCCACAGGTCCTGGTCAGGCGGCCTCCTCGGTATCCTCTGTGGCCCTAAGGATCAGAAGTCACCGTGATCTCCATGGTGTCTCCATCAGGAGCCACATAGAAGTAAACAGACCTGAAATCCCGCAACTCAAATGATTCGTTCTGACTGGCGTTTGAGCAGAGAACTCAAAAGCCAAGAACCAGAGAGGGCACCCGTGTCCTGTGCACTTCGGCCCATCTTCCCTCCTCCACCCTGTGCACTAGCATCTGACCAGCTGAGGACTTTTCCCCAGCAGTCCTTGCATCTGGGGATGCCAGGCATCTAGTCACCACTTCTGGGATTACCTGTGCCACTTCCACACGCCCCACCAGCTCTTCATCCGCAAGCAGGACAGTCTCAGAAGACACGCGTTAAAAACACAAAAACCTCCTAGCCTTGGCCATGGAGAGACATAGATCCCAGCAGACTGACCGCCCTCATGGCCTGAGCACCCGGGACTACACCAGAGCCAAGACTCCTTGGTGCCGTGGCGATGCGAGGTCACCAGTAACTGTATCACCACCCCTCTAACTAGTACAGCATCTCACTCTGAGGCAGGAATAAGTGAGATGCCATTTTTCTGACACGCCCCCCAATGCCTTATCAGCCCCTTCATTTGCCACAGCTCCTCTCTGACTCAGTCAGTCACGCTGAGTGACAGATCCCATCTCAGCCCAGTCCTCCTCCTCCTTCAGCACCACTGCCAGCTGCTGGGCCCCTCAAACCTTTGCAACTCGCTCTTCTTCTTCTTCTTCTTTGAATGATCTTTTTATTTTTTCATCCTGACCAGTGTCCTTTGATTGCAAGGAGCGTCTCGGTTGCACATTACCAGAGTAACAGAGTGTGTTGTAATTGGCCGGGAATCGGTCTTGAAATGTCAAGGAAAGATTTATTTCCTGGTGCAACCTCTCTGGGTGCTAATTTTGCCATGGGCTGCCGGATAATGGTTCCCGCGCACAATGGGAGAGAGGTCCTCATCAGATTCCAGGCCCGTAATTGGGTTGAAGGGATTTTAAATCATTAAAGTTGCATTTAGGAAGGGGAATGGAAATAGAACCCCAAGATCGAATGACTCACTTAGTATTTAATGAGGGAGTCATGGAGTATTACTTATAATATTCCCTTAATGACCTCACAAGCCATGTAACTGTCCCCGCCCTCCAGGGCCTGTTCACAAGGCACAAGTCTGCTGTCTCAGACCCAACACTGGAGCCATTAATTACGGACCCATAGAGGAGCAATCAGGCTCTGCTCCGGTGGCAGAAGCACGGATTTCTGTCCCCATCATCTCCTCACTCTTCTTCCCCTCCTCCCTCCCCTTCTGCCTTGTTCTAGGGCCACCAGGCGGGGCGTTGACATTTCCTAAGCCATAAATCATCCTGCAGCTGTTAGAAAGCCCAGCTTAGCATGAGGGCAAGAAGGTGTCGGGCAGAACCACGTGGAGGGTCTGAGTGAGGGCAGGGCGTCAGGAGGACCGGAGGCTCTGAGGAGGGGACAGTCTGCAGGAATCCGGGGACATTCTCTGGTGTGTCCACGTGGGCTGGGAGACAACAATGTACCGTTCTGAATCGCTAGTTTAGTTCTTTAACAGCTGGATCTCCACATTCCTGGGAAACACACTGCTCACCACCAGAACAGAGAGCCAGTGGTGTCAAGGAAAGAGAGCAGAGGTTTAGGCCCTGCAGATCAGCCCTGCCTCTTATGAGAGCATGCTACTACGTGTCTAGCACAAAGTAGGTGCTAAACAAATGGTAGCTTCCTTTGTTGTGATTGTGACCAAGGCTTGCCAGTCCCCTTCCCTCAGGAAATGTTTCAGGTGGAATGAAATCCCAGCACTTACTTTGGATTTTATCTCCAAGTCGATCTGCAAGGTCCCAATCCTTAAACGGGATCCCGAGCAGTGGTCGGCAAACTCATTAGTCAACAGAGCCAAATATCAACAGTACAACGATTGAAATTTCTTTTGAGAGCCAAATTTTTTAAACTTAAACTATATAGGTAGGTACATTGTTATTCACTTAATTAGGGTACTCCTAAGGCTTAGGAAGAGCCACACTCAAGGGGCCAAAGAGCCACATGTGGCTCGAGAGCCGCAGTTTGCCGACCATGACCCTAGAGTGTATGGGGAGGGGGACCGTGTAGGGCACATGTGGCTATTCCTGCTGCAGGTTCAGGGAGGGCCTTGCCCTCCTGAGGGAAGGGAGCATGCGTTGTGCATGTGCTGGCTGCGTCATTGCTAGCACCCCCCTCCTACGAGGGCCACACAGTTTGGAAGCATGTTCTCTGTGGAGTGACCTGGGTGGCCCTGGGGTCAGAAGACCCTGAGTCAGGCTCCCTGGGCCACCAGCTCCATGGGTCACGCTGCTGCTGAAACCCTGGTTGTCTGCATTGGCAATGGCCACGTTCCTGGGCAACATCAGTCTCGAATTCTAACTTGTCAGGAGTGTCCCCTGCTCCACCCGAGTTAGGCCCGTGAGGAGGTGGCTTCATTCCTTCTCCTGTGTGAGACTCAGGCTGTGGTTTCTTTTGTGCTTCTGTGTAGTTCCTCTGGCCTTGTGACTTGGTCACTGGTGAGTCACACTTCCATGGCCTCCCAGATCAGGCCGGCTGGGAAGACTTGCCGTTTGAGAATGCCTATGACCATGACCCTGGAAGAAGCAGGGGCTTCATTAACACCTGTAAGAAGGAATTCATGGGTGACACAGGTTTTCCTCTTTAAAATTATAGTTATGTTTCCCTTGGGCGATAGTGAAGAGAACCGAACCATCCCTCACAAAAGGGTGAAGGGAAGGGGGACTCCATCCTGGGGGAGGTGGTGGGCTGGCCCTGGACAGAAGTGGGCTTGTTTATTTATGCCTGCTGTGAGTCGAGTCAAATCTCACCCAGCTGCGTAGGTTTGGTGACAGCTTAAAATTTCATTTCCACCAGGTCTGCCTTTGTCCAGCGAATGCAGCTAACGATGTATGGCAAAGGTTTTGTTATATGTCATTATCAACACCCATTGAGCCTGCTAGAAAGTAATGTGTCAAGATTCAAAAAGTTAAAAAAATAACTGGGATTCTTTGATGATCAGGTATTGAGTGATTTAAATTTAGTAACTGTGAAAATACCATAGTTAGATGGGTTGTTTACCAAAATTTACAAAGGATAATGCCAATTTCATACAAATCAAGATCAAAACAATGTAACATTGTGTGTGGAAAAATACTCTGTACTTTATGCCATAGTCCCCCGCCCCCCCACAAATTGTGACTCATTGATTATAAATCTGAGAATGGCTTCAATGCAGAAAAGGTGGTCCATTATGTTACAGACTCCAACAGATGCTTTTTGTGCAGAGACTGGTTGACCTTACAGCGTCTCCAAGGGGTCACCCATCCGACATGTCCAGTCTGGGCTCTTCTGTGAAGAGGGCCACCTCCGTGCATTAGGAACTGGCCTGCCAGACAGTCCCTTCCTGGGCTGCAGCCCTTACTCACCCCGGTGCTGGGATGACTGGGACCTAACTCCAGGCCACACCCCCAGTTGCTCAGAGAATGTGGCCCTTCCCCAACTCTAATGCTATTGCTCTGGCTTTTAAGTCCTCAATTTCAGTTCTAGAGGGGCTGGCCGCTAGCCAACAGGGCTCCTTTAAGAAGTAGAAAACAGCCTTGCCAGCATGGCTCAGTGGTTGAGTGTCAACGTGTGAACCAGGAGGTCACGGTTCAATTCCAGGTCAGGGCACACGCCCAGGTTGCAGACTCGATCCCCAGTGTGGGGCGTGTAGGAGGCAGCTGATGGCCGATTCTCTGTCATCGTTGATGTTTCTTTCTCCCTCTCCCTTCCTCTCTGAAATCAATCAAAACTTATAAAATAAGTAGAAAACATGGTCTCGTTGGCAAACCTAACTCCACATGTGCAAAGCTTGATAAACAGACAGCATCTTTGTGCAAATTAGATTAGGGGATGCAGCCCGGACCTGGGACTCAACATGCGGATTGAGCCCCCGTGTGCCCCTGGCCAGGCGCCTTTGTACAGCATAGTCACAGCAGCCTGCTTCCCTGAGCCTGGCCTGTGTCCTCCCAGACAGTGTCCCAGGGATCTGCTTGATATTCACACGAACTTGCTGTTTAGGTTTTGTCAGGAAGGATCGTTTTGTCTTCCTTATAAAAGCAGCGGCTCCCCAAAGCTGGGCAGGAGAGCAGCTGTTTGCCGCCCCGCAGAGCTCTGTGTATCTCTTGCAACAGCCCGCCTTTCAGAGATCACATCTTAATTAGCTCAGTGTTATCGAAACTGAAATGATAGCAACGTTGTAAAATCAAATTATAAGGGAAAGATAAAGGGGGAGCTTAGCCGACCGGAGGCCGAGCATAGAACCTCTCTCCCCAGCTGGCCACGGGCTCCAGGCCGGTGGGTGGGGACCTGCTGAGGTTCAGAATGTTCAGGCCGCTTTGTGTTCCTCTGGGAGGCTCTTCGAATCCAGCTCCTGTCAAATATTGTATTGAATGGCCCACAACTTATTCTTACGGTGTTCAGTACACTCTGATATTTTCTCTTCTATCCTGTTGATTCCATTTAAAACATTGCCGGTTAGAAATCACTCAATCCATTGCATGACCCGCAACTATAGGGTCACAGCATAAAGATGGAAAAACCGTGATCTAGTCCACTTCCTAAATGTTCCCAGTTAAGGACTGAGGGCCAGAGAGGAGAAGTGACTTGTCCCAGGTGGACGTTCAGGGGCAGAGCTTGTCTGAAGCCCAGCCATGCTGGCCGACTCCTTCCCAGGAGGTCAGCACCTGCCATCTGAACAAGGGCGTGCAAGCAGCGGGACCTGGCACCTTTCAGTGTAGCATGGGCTGAGCGCAGCCAGGGTGCACCCCTGGGGGAGACAGGTCCTTTCTCCTGCACAAAGTATTTGCAAATATCGCTGGTCCCTGGTACACTGCTCTGCACCCCCACATGAAGCAGTGGGGGCACACAGGAACTTAAGAACCCACAATGTCATGAGCCCCCTCACCCCCAGCCCCGCTACCCCGCTACCCCGCCCTCTGTCTCTTACGCCCTTTGCCCATATTGCACCAACTATGTGAGTTCAGTCTGAACTCACCTTCACGCGAGCCACTCCTTCTGATTCATGGCTGAAATGGTAAATGAACTAGGCAGACCCATGGAGACAATACTTCCAAATTGTAAAAAGGAAAATGCCTGGGATGCATGACAGACAGACACTTTCTAATTTCTCTACCCATCTTTGCAGATTTTCAATGTACCGACAGAAGTCTCCAAATGAAAGCCTTCTGGTTATTAATCACACCCATTTGCCTCATCTCTATCACTCTTTAAAGCAAGGTATGGACCAAAACAAGATTTCTACAGTACCTCCCCACTATATTGATCAACATCATTGATAAAAATGCACCTGGCCCAGCCCACATGGCTCAGTGGTTGAGAATCAACCTATGAACCAGGAGGTCAAAGTTTGATTCCTAGTCAGGGCACATGCCCGGGTTGCAGGCTTGATCCCCAGTGTGGGGTGTGCAGGAGGCAGGTGATCAGTGATTCTCATCTTTCGTGTTTCCATCTTCTCTCTCTCTCCCTGCCTCTCTGAAATCAATAAAAAATATATTTTTAAAGAATGCACTTGGTCTTGTTTTCAGAGTGGGGATTGATTTAGAAGAGAGTTACCAGCTCCAGCAATGATGGGCAGGCAGGTAACCCAGCCAGGGGAATGAGTGGGCCAAACTGTAGAGCACATTGAGTGTGTATAATGCAAGTCCCCTCTGAGTTTCACCCACTAGGGCAGTGATGGCAAACCTATGACACGCGTGTCAGAGGTGACACGCAAACTCATTTTTTTTGGTTGATTTTTCTTTGTTAAATGGCATTTCAATATATAAAATAAATATCAAAAATAGAAGTCTTTGTTTTACTATGGTTGCAAAGATCAATACATTTCTATATGTGACACGGCACCAGAGTTAAGTTAGGGTTTTTCAAAATGCTGACACGCCGAGCTCAAAAGATTCGCCATCACTGCACTAGGGCACGCTTCCGTGACAATTTAACTATAGTAGATAGGATTGGCAAGTGGGGGGCAAGGGATCTCTATTGACTTCTTATCATTCCATTGCCTCATTTCCATTGCCCTGAGCATGTGGGCTGGGAAGTTCTTGAATGGCTCCATTCACAGAAGCCCAGCTTTCCAGAACAAGCTGTTGCGACCTCAGCTGCCATGAAATACTTTTATTCTCTTCTTGTTGAGGGAAATCTCCCTTTTCCCTTCTCTCTGAATGTTCCCTCCCAACCCTCCGCCCCTCACAAGCACAGACACTGAGCTGTGTTTAGATCTGTGAGGTGGGCTAGCAGCTGTGCTTTAATGACAAGTATCATGTCAGATTCACAGAAAGAGATCTCCTCAGACAGTGGAGGAAGACTTCTGCGTAGACACGACTGAGGGAAATTGAACAGCCTCTGCAATCCAGTTATCAAAGCATTTGCAGTTCAAAGCAGGTGAAACAATAATGCAATCTGAGCACCGAATGCTCGTTTGTACCTGAGTGTTTCAATAAATAAAATGGCGGGGGAAATGAAAGCAGACCTGTTGCCTCCAATCCACTAAATTTAATATCCAGAGTATTGACTGACAGCTTTTTATCACCATAATTAGTATGGATTGTTCCCGAGGCCGTTGATCAATCTTTCCTACCTCTATGGACTTCAGTCGCTGTTTTCTTCCTCTCTTGCCCTCCTGCCTTTTATTTTAATATCGATCTTGCCCGTTGCCTTCCACCATGGGGAAGCTGCTCACTTAGACAAAGGAAACCTCAGAGTGAGGAGAGCAGGCTGAGCTGCGGCCATTCCTAAGCAGGATTCCAACTTCCACATCACTAGGCCTCATGGGCAGTGAACTTGTGATCTACTCCTGGATCCCCATGACCTTCAGCTCCTCTGAGGTAGTCAGGCACTCTGTCTCTTCCACAGGGTGGGAGGGAAGCTGCATGAAGCCAAGCCACAGAGTCAGTGGTCAGTGGATACTTGCTGAATGGATATCCCTTCTTTAATGTCACCCAGCTAAATAGAGGGTTTGCGATAGACTGGTGACCTCCGCTCTGTGTGTCTCCATGCACACAATATGTTCTGTATAATTCAAACAAGAAGCCAAGGTCTTCTTTCTCTCCCAAGTGTTTGCAGTTTCATTTCCTAATGCCTTTATCCTATTCCTCTCCTCTCTCTTTCTCTCCTCTCTCAGTCACCAGTTACAGAGTTGCATTCCTCAGTCACTCTTCCCTTTGCTATTATAATCATTTACTACCAGGTCTCCTGCCTCAGCCAACCTGAACCTTCCATCCTTAAACCCTGTACACAGATAATAAGTACATTTATGTAAGATACCCAGTCGTATGTCCCTTGAGGGTTTCTTACCCAAGCTCTGGGCCACAGTGCAGAAATCTTTCTGATTGGATCCCTCCCCACCTCAAAGTCCCATTTCCCAACATCCCCTACTTGTCTTCACACACCAGGAAAAACTGTGCATACAGTTCCTCTTACTCACCTCCTGCCTCATATCTCCTAGTCTTTGCTCACATTGATAAATTTGCCTGGAATAGCCTTCCTGTCCTTTTCTCCTTGACTACTCTCTGTCATCCCTTAGGAATGAGCTCAGATGGCGTCTTTTTCAAGAAGCATCCTTTTAGCCCCCAGAGTACCCTAACTGTGCCTTTCTTCTATCCTCTGAGATTTTTTGGGGAAATGTGCATGCATCTTCTTTTTAAAAAAAATTATTTTATTTATATTTTTACAGAGAGGAAGGGAGGCGGATAGAGAGTTAGAAACATCGATGAGAGAGAAACATTGATCAGCTGCCTCCTGCACACCCCAGACTGGGGATGTGCCCGCGACCAAGGTACATGCCCTTGACTGGAATCTAACCCGGGACCCTTCAGTCCGTAGGCTGACGCTCTATCCACTGAGCCAAACCAGTCAGGGCAGAACGAATTGATTTTTATTTCTGTGCAATTACATCCCTGAGTATCCAAGATCCCGTTCCTACTTGTCCTGCCGTCATGCCTCCAGTGGGCCTAAAATCAGAGCCAGTGTCAAGAGTTTCCTTTCATGTTGGGACAGTGCAGTTCAGCCCCAGGCTGGCTCAGCTTGTGTTTTCTGCTGCGGTGCATCAGTGCATCGCGTGGGGTCTGCAGGGCCGCATGGCTATGGAGGAAACACGGGTGAATGCCAGGAAGCAGGAACCAGAGAGCCCCATGAGCCAAGATTTGAGAGCAACAAGAAAGAGAACTCTTTTGTTTGGGGGCTTAGGTATCTCCAAATTTTTGTGGGCTTACAGTGGTCCCACCCCCTCTGGCCAATGATCCCTGTGCCTAGGTTTGACTGACAGGCACGTACCTTCTCTATGTCACCCAGCTTTACTGCACATGCATCTATCTCTTCCCCCAGGGATGCTGCAGGGAATGACCTGATGGTTCCCTGGGGAGGGCAGAGTTGCAGCTTCCTGGTAAAGCTGCCCAGATGACCATGCCCCTAATGTCTGGTCATCCCTTTTACTCCTTCCTATTATTAATAGCCAGCTAATGACAATGGCAGCACTATCAGCATCACTTTTCTGAAGGACACCTCCAAAGGGCATGCGCATTTCTAAAGGTGCCCAGGTAGGCCTGCGGGACTGGCATGGCTTCCATGCTGTCTTGGAGACAGCACCCGCCCCCCTCTCCAAGTCTGTCTTCCCCGCTTCCCTGGCCCAGCAGCTCACCCCCACAGTTCCAGGTGCCTGCACACATCCTGTGCCGCATGTACAGGCATGACGCTGAGTGCAGCTCTTTCCTAGCTGAGCACAGCTGAGCTAAATTGGACTGTGAGGACACACATTCCTGAGGGCCCCAGGGAGCCTGTGGCATCTACGATGCAAATCGGCCCCACAGAGGAGCAAACAGGTGCCAGAGCCAGCCCTCGTGGTATCCCCATCACGCCTTTTGTGGAGCCGCAGCAGCAGATGTTGGTGGAGGTGACCCCCAGATGCACACAGCGTCTCCTTCCCAGGCATCTCCATCCCGGCTTCCATGAGACAGATTGGACAGACTGATACCACTTGGCACCTCTCCCCTACCAGATTGGAATCGGGCCCCTCTTCCGTCTTTGGGGTCCATTGCGGTTTCAAGGAAAATCTACAGAGGGGGTGTGATTCTTAGCTACGCGGCCAATTTTCCCTTTGCTGGCGTGCTGGCATTGCTAACCCCGGGCATTTGATTGCTGTAGAACGCGTAACGGCAAATGCAACCTCCAGCTTCGGAAGGCTGATATTTGCAGGCGTGTGGAAATGGCTCTTTCTGTTCATACAGTTGGGCTGTTCTGTTTGTTTTGAAGTAAAACTATGACATGGGCTTCAGATTCTATCGGTGCATTCTTCCTAATTGAGTTATAGATGGCTGTGGTGGAGGTGGCCAAAATGAAGAAAGACACCTACTATGTGTCTTTCCCTGAGGTTTTTGTGGCTTCTGCAGGTGTACATGTAAGCCAAGATGGATGTGAGAGCTCACAGTCTACCTCCTGGGCCCATGTTCTGACTGTACCACTGGCTGTGAATGCAGGCAAGACACTTAATGCGATTCCATTCCCTCACTTCTGACGTTCCTTGGTTGGTGTGCGGGTGAAATGAGGTGACGTGTGAAGCAGCTTTAGCACAGAGCCTGGTGTACAGCAGGAGCTCAATAACTGCGTTTCCTTTCCTTCTCCAGCTGAACAGTATTCCTTAGGATGGCCTTCCCCTGGGCAGGTCTTTACACCTTTGAACTTGAAAGAGTTGATTAAAGGAATAATCCCATTGTGTGTTATGCATGTGTTGTACATGCACACGCATATCTGTTATATATGAATGTGTGAGAGGATATATTCCCCCAAATATATCTAGTAGACGTTTCTGAGTAGGGTGATTATGGAGACATTTTCCTTCCTCTCTTCATTTTTCCTTCCCTCCTTTTCTTCTTTCCTTCCATTATCTCCCTCTTTTTCTTCTCTGCCTCTTCATCATCCCTCTTTCCCTCCCTCCCTTCGTCTTTCACCCTTTTACTTGTTTCCTGCTTTCTCTCCTCCCTCCCTCCCTCCCTCCCTCTCTCCCTCCCTCACTCCCTCACTCCCTCCTTCCTCCCTCCCTTCCTTCCCAATAACAAACATGGTATAAACTAGTAAAAGATATAAAAATACTCTAGCTCTTTAAGAATGAATTTCAGGAGAAGCCCAATGAAGAGGCCACCTCGACATCCCACAAGGGATCCTGGCTGCGCTCTTGTCTTAGCCATGCCCCCTCCTCTCGCTGCGAGGAAACCACTGTTCTGGGATGTTCAGTCAGCCCCCGGTCTGACCCAGATTCCTGCCGCCTTCCTTCCAGCCCGGGGAAGGATGTTCCCGAGGCTCCCACAGAGCACACCGGGAAGAACCTGCTTTGGAGCCCTTGGTCTGGGCAGAGTGTGAAATGGATGCGATTTCAGAAGCTGCATCCCATTTAGTGAGGAGGAATGGCTGCCCGAAGAAAACCTCCCCAGGGAGCGGGATGCTGTACGTTCCGAGTAAATAAATGTGCCTGCTTATTAATTTAATATGTGCTATTAGAGCGGGGACCCATTCGTGTTCGTGCAGAGAGAGAGAGAGAACTATTAAAAATCGCCTCTTAGGAGGGAAACATGAGAAACCAAAAGAGGGAACGGAGCAGAGTCACAGCCGGTTGTGAGGTGGAGGGGGAAGGAAGAGGGGCAGAAGGGACCAGGGGACAAGCTTATTAGGCAAGAAGAGCGGAGAGAGGAAAAACTGGGAAGAGACAAAGTAGAGTAGCTGGCAACCCAGGTTTCCGCCTCTGGTATAAAACAGGGTCTGCAGCAGCCTGTGCACATGGCTCATTGTCCTTAATGATCATGCCTTGACTCCTCCAGACCCCCAGGCCGGGGCTGCAGGCTGTTCTCTGGTTGGCTGGCTGGCATGGCAGGCTGCTGCCACCACGCAGCCTTGCTGGGCTGGCCACCCAGTGCTGAGCTGATGGCTTCATGCTGGGGGACCCTGGCCTCGGGCCCACCTCCAACCTACCCATCTTTAGCTCCTGAACCTAAGGATTTTCTTGGGACCCAGGAAGAGGGGTGTGGTGGGTGCACCTGTGCATGCTGGGAACGGAGGGAGGGGCAGCGTACCTTGTATCTGGCTCCACCATCCGGCAAAGGAACTGAGAAGCCAATGGCTCGGAGGGCCGTCGGGAGCCTGGGCTCCATGGCGAATAGCAAGGATGCTGGTCTGTAATAAGTCAGTGAAATAGCAAGTTTCAATTACTTCCATGTTCCCTGAAGCTGAAACAATCGCCATTATCCCACATCATATTGCTTGACCTACATTTTTGACTTGAAAGCCTTCAGCTCATAATTAGTTTGAATGTTGAGTTATAAATAAACACATTCATATTCCAGAAATGAGAGGGGGGAGGGCAGTGGGACCCGGCGCTCCTCCCTCTCCCCCCCACCCTTTTCCTTTTGCCTCATGTTTGATGTTTCCACGTCGCTTTTCCAAGGTGATGGTCGCCGGGGACTTCTTCTAGAGGGGCCCCTGTTCGGAAGTAATGAGGCCACTGGGCTTTCTCTGGGAAAGTGGCAGCGGCGTCGGTGCCAGGGAGATGGGCGCCATCTGGATAAAAAGGGTCAAACTATCCGTTGGCAGCAATTAAGCAGCCCCGTGTGGAGAAGCCATGTGACCGCGCCGAAGGAGCTGCCAAGAACAGGAGATTAGTAAACAAAAGTACACACCAGAAGGTGTCCGGGTTGGCCGCTGCCCTGGCCACTTATCACTCGCCCAGCTTCCTCTCTCTCTTTGCTGTCCATCTGTCTGCGCCCACGGCCCACCTCTAAACTGTCTGCAGAGTTTAAACAAACTCAGGCAGAGCTGAGGTTGTGTAAAATGTTGGGAGCCCAGAGCCAAGTCATTCGTGCCGATACATCTTAGGCACCCACAGCCTCCGTCCAAGTGCATTCCTTGTGCCCCTAACGTTGGGGGTTGCCCTTCAGTGCTTCCCAGGATAAGCCAGAAAGGTTTAGTGTTGATCAGAGGGATGCTTCATCCTCGGATGAGGATTATGACCGTTTATCCATTGCCTTCTACAGCAGGATAGGGAACATATGCCTGGATTCTCTTAGGGCAGGTCTTGGGGACGGTTGGAGAAGAAGCAGGGTGCCTTTCTGAGTTATAAACATCCCATAAAAGGCAGGCAGAACTCTCAAGTGTGTGCACTTACTCGTTCAGCACCACGTCCCTGTGGCTGTGAGAGAGCCCTGTTCTTACAAGCAAGGGTGAACCAGCATTGGCCTGTGGGGCTGTAGACTGCCCCTTCACCGAGCCCTCCTGATATCCAGATGGAGTCAATTTCCCATGACACGAAACTCCCTTTGCCCAGTGATTTGTTATACCTTGAAGCTTTCCTGTCCTCTGCAGTGGGCTGACTAAGAATGGCGCTTTAAATCAATGATCTACGCATACTTTCTCGACAGGAATTAAAGACAGCACACTATGCGGTAACCTGTGACACATTCTCATTGCTCCCAATTTTCTTAGTCTCCATGGCATTGCACACCCCTCGTTTTCTTTGTCCAACTTCACTGGACACTGCTTGACCCCCATCCCATCTTGAAGGTCGGCATGCATGCTAACGGGCTGAACCCCCTGTCCTTGTACCCCAGCTGTGCATATGTTCTCAAGATCTCTTTCGTGAATTCACATCTTTGCCCCAACCTCTCTGCCGACCCCCAGACTTACAGGAACGGTGATTTGATTATCGGTCCCATGCAAACTTACCATGAGGCTGGTGTGACTTGGTTGGAGTATCATCTAGGCACAGAAGGGTTGCTGGTTTGATTCCCAGGTCAAGGCACATACCCAGGTTGCAGGTTCGATCCCCAGTGAGGGCACATATGGGAGGCAACTGATCGATTTTTCTCACATAAATGTTTCTCTGCTTTTCTCTTTCTCTCTCAAATCAAATTTAAAAAAAAAAGAATTCAAGGGGTGAGGCCTTTATATATACATGTCTAACAGAAAATTATTGTGGTTTTTTTTTTTTTCAAATCCTGTTCTATAAGCCTACCGATTGCTCTGAACAAATATGTGGAAGTGGGACTTTATTCTTCTTTCATTGTTCCTCTAAGCCCTGCCATCTTCCCTGCTTCCAGCCCATCCACAACTTTTTGCTGAGTTGACTTCCAAAATATAACCCTCATCCCTACTTGGATCTTCATCTCCACTGCCTCTAGTTAAACCCACTATCATTAAAAATGACAATAACATGAGCCTCCCAACTGCCCCCTTGCTACCTTGATCATTCCTTCCACTCTGTTCTTCAGAAAGAAGTCAAAGACATCATTTTATAACATAAATCAGACCATGTAGCTTCTCTGCCTAGAACCTTTTAGACCAAACTCTTCGCACTTAAAGTGCTGTCTCCTTACCACAGTGTCAGGTCCTGTAGATCTGGCCCCTGTCTGTGTCTCTCCCTTGAGGCTCACAGAGCTCCACTGGCCCCACCGAGCCAGCTGCACTGGCCTCTGCTTGTGGATGAGCCCAGATTCTCTCCTCTCTCAGCACATTTGCATTTTTCTCCCCTCTGCTGTCCCCAGACCTGCCGTTGGCTAACTCCTGCCCACTATTTAGATTTCAGGACAAATGTCACCTCCTCAAAATGGACTTCCCCAAAGATAGAACACTGTCCCCCTCTGCCCCCCAGCTGTCTACTCAGTTCTCTCATGAATCTCTTTAGTCCTTTGCCCAGAGAGTGGTCTTCAGAGCACTCACTGCTCTCTGAAATAAACTTGCACCTTGATTTAGCGTCTCTCTCCTCCAGCCAGCAGGGGATGGGGACTCTTGTCTTTTGCGTGCCTTACCCCATGGGCCTAGAAGCATGCCTGGCTATAACTTGGAGCTTGACAGGTATTCACTAAGTGAATGAATGACTGAATAAATATGGAATGAACTCCTTCCCCCATAATCTTGGTTTTCCTAGCCCTGACGAACTTGGGAAATAGTATGCCCTTCAAAGTTCCTACATGCCTTCTCTCCATCAAGGGCAGCTGCCTCTCTGGAGGGCTGACTGTCAGCCTGTGGCTGACGTGTGACCATGTGGACTGCGGGCATAGGCGAGTATATTCTTTATTTCTCCTGTGCTACTCGCCTGGAGTTCAATGTGTTATCCGTTTTCGGCGAATTGACTTTACTGCCAATGTTTTTAAGCATAGTCATGTTTAGTTGAAATTAGGGGACAAGAAGAAATTGAAGAGACTTTGGACATTTTTTAACTTGGACATTTTTAAATTTTTTAATGTTCATCCAAAACTTGTGGGTGGGTTGGAAGCAGGGAAGATGGCAGGGCTGGGAGGAACAAGGAAAGAGGAATAAAGTTCCACTTCTACATATTTGTTCTATTATTTCTGGATCTATCTTGAAGATTTAAATGAGTAAATACAGAGCTGTTTCTTGAATTTCTGTGTTCATATAAATGACATTCAAAAGTCCTCTTCCTGAAGAGGAAAACTGAGGTGTTGCATTCTCACTTTATGTTACAAGAGAAGTGAAAATATGGTAGGTAGTCCTCGAAGGTTTCTGTGTGTGTGTCCCCTAAAAATATAGACACAGGGTGAAATCTATACACACTTAAACAGCTGATAGCGCAATTCTACGTCTTTATTTTCAGCTTTAACCCATTGGAATTATTATAATCATTCAAAATATGTATACGTATTTTGGTGGCACCCTATGTAATATACATATATGTAATATATGTATATGTGTGTGTGTGTGTATATATATATATATATATATATATATATATATACAAAAATATATATGCCTCTATTATCTATCTAAACTTTTTAAGACCTGTTGACTTTCTTTCTCCTTTCTATCTCTTTTTGTTGGAAAAATTGGAGGTAGAAAACTCCAATTCTATTCCTTAGAGCAGAGTAGGTGAACGGGAGGAACATATTATCCTGAACTCCTTTTTATAAGCTTGAATACAGCCTTAACACAGCCTGGAGATTTAAGCACAGGGATGAACCGGAAAATGATGTCTAGTTCTTAATGCTGTGCCTTCTGCCTTCCTGAGCGAGCCAGGCGCTCCTCAGAGCTGCGGCCTCCTACGTGTACGATGTGAATTCTTTTAGAGATATCGGTGAGAGTTGAACGCCCTGACCTTCTGAAAAGAGTTGTAGGAGCCTCAGACGTCAACGTCAACTCAAGAAAAAGAAGCACGAGGCTTCAGATTCTCCCACTCAATGACTTCCCTATCGCAATCCCTTAATAGGTAAGACAGGGAATGTTCATCCAGCCAGGCAACACCAACTGGAGTTGGAGTCTGTCTCCATAATCATGATTATTAATAAAAATTCTTAGCACACCTTTGCATCTGCTGGCAAGGTTGTCCGCGATTCGTGCTTGAAGCAGAAGGAAGCCAGTTTGATGCTAACAGAGGCATTTTGGCAAAGGAAGAGGGAAACTTCACTTGTTTCAACAGAAATGACTCAGATTGTGAGTAGCTGCTCAGCCACCCAACCGCAGGTCAATCCTCCCTGGCACTTCGCCTTCCCCGGTTGTCTGGAATGCTGCGGGTCGAGCTATTCATCACGTCTCCCCCTTTTTTTCCCTCATCTCGCAATGCGTGGCCTTCTTTCTGGGGTGCGTTCCGGTTAGCAGTGGCCCAGGCTGAGACAGCACTGCGCAGAGAGACGCATCGGAAACAGACCGCTATAGAAGCGGCCTTGCATCGTGTGTCCCATCCACGCAAAGGCACTGAGTGGTAAATGAACGAAACCGGTGTGCCTTTACCACTTCACACTGTTATCCATCTTGAAAGACAAGCTGTAGAAAGGCTGCAACTAACCTATGGGGGAGGGGACTACAAAGGGAATAAAAAGGAAAATAATAAATGTTCAGAAACCATTCACTTAGTCAATAATGGGACTGTGTAGAAAAATCCCTCGAGTGTCTCCGAATTGATAGAAAATGACATTTCAGTCCTGGGATGGGCATGGCTGGCCCAGTCCACAGCAGGAGAATCAGACTCTCGCTGGAGAGCATGTGCCGCTAAGTGCAGTGTGGGCAACGCGGACCTGGCCCGCCGAGCAGCCTTCCATTAGCGAAGGAAGGCCTTAGAGCAGTGGTTCTCAACCTTGGCTGCACATTAGAATCGCCTGGGAATCTTTTTAAAATCCTGATTTCTGGGCCTCATCCTCCGGAAATTCTGTTTCTTTGTGGCTAACGTTGTGGCCCCACCCCATAACAAAGAAACAGAATTTCCCGAGGATGAGGCCCAGAAATCAGGATTTTAAAAAGATTCCCAGGGGATTCTAATGTGCAGCCAAGGTTGAGAACCACTGCTTTAGAGAGACCTGCTCTCCATCCTAAACCGCAGACTCTCGGAGGGCAGGCTGGACCTGCATGTGTGTGTTGATCTAACAAACATTACAGGACCTGAGAAACGTGTCCTCTTACATGTTTAAGGGATAACAGTATCCCGGTTGAGGGGAAATGCCTACTAATCAACTACATCCCCCGCTTCTTTTCAGGCTAGCTTTGAATGAAACAATAGCTACTCTTTTTATATTTTAAAATATAGCCCTGGCTTGTGTTGTTCAGTGGTTAGAGTGATTGCAGGTTCAATTCCCAGTCAGGTCAAGGGCACATAACTGGGTTCAGTCCCGCTCAGGTCAGGGAGCATATGTGTGTGTGTGGGGGGGGGGGGGGGGGGGGGCAACCAATCAATGTCTCTCTCTCACATTGATATCTCTCTACCTCTCCTTCCCTCCCTCCCTTCTCCTCTCTCAAAACATCAATGGAAAAAATATCCTTGGGTGAGGATTAACACAAATCAATAATAAAATAAAATATTTAAAAATATACGTAATTTTAAAACTTTAAATAAATAATACTTTAAAATATTTAAGAATATTCAAAGATTACCAGGATAATCTCCCTTCCATCACAGTTGGTGAAGCAGCCAGGGGAGTTCCTGTCACCTCCAGAGAATCCCTGGAAGGCACTCGGATTCCGGCTGGGCCTAGTGGACCATCCTCTGTGCTTTCAGATCGAGGAAAGCTTAGCCTCGTAGGGATCTTAAAGTCCACTCCTCCCAGTCACGGCTCCTAGTGCTTGTGCCCATCCCTCAAAGTATGTCTTTTTTAAAGTATATAACATATTTTTATTGATTTCAGAGAGGAAGGAAGAGGGAGAGAGAGATAGAAATATCAATGATGAGAGGGAATCCTTGATCAGCTGCTTCCTGCACGCCCCCCACTGGGGATAGAGCCCTCAACCCAGGCATGTGCACCTGACCTGAATTAAACCCGGGACCCTTCAGTCCGCAGGCTGATGCTCTATCCACTGAGCCAAACCGGCTAGGGCTGTATGTCCTTTTTGTGCACATGATGCCAGTTGCCTGCCTGCCTGCCCCAGGTGAGGGCAAGAGCGGTTCTCTGCTTGCCGTGTTCTGTAGATGCAGGCCGTGCCCATTGCACTGAGCCACTTCACCCGGGTGGGTGGTAAGATATTCATCCAGTGACTTGCTTTGTAAATAACTTGGGAATCATAACCATGGTGGTAATAAATGCCTCTGTGATTTGCATTTAAATAGTATTTGCATCCAGAGATCACAAAGAGGAAAGCCATCTTACTTAACTCAACACCATGACCTGAATGCTCTTCAGCTCAACGCCAGCCCATTGCACCAAGTATCAGTTTCCCTCTGTGGCTCCTTCAGACCCGTGTACCCTAGCAATTGGAACAAGTGTTTGCTTGTGTGCTGTTGTCAGTGCCCGGACAGCGTGGCCGTGCACTGGGTGCCCCGCCTTGCACGCCCACACCATCAGCCCACACCCCAGGGAGCTCTGAATTCAGAACCTCTATCCCCGGCTGGGGGTGTGACAGCAGGACACAGGCCTGGCCTCCTCCACTCCCAGAGGGTGTGTTCAGCACCGGGCAGTTAAGGAAATGCCTTGCTTCATCTCCTGAGTTGTCAGTGAAGCTAGTTTTACCTGGAAGTGATTGAGAGGCAGCGAGTGTGTCCCCCGAGGTCCTGTGAGCAGTCACCTTCTGAGTGCAGCTGCACTTGGCGGGGCTCCCTGCACTCCTGGGGTTCATTGACTTGTCAGCTCCCGGGAAGGGCTGGGAGACAGGGAAGGAGTCTGAAGTCGGCATCAGGCATAGGGCTCCAGCCCCGTCCTGACAGCTGCCTCCTGTTATCCAATTTCTCCGTCGCTGCGCCCTTTCTCACCAGTCCCCGGTCTCTTTGTCCCTTTTCATGTCACTCTCCCTCATCTTGTGGCAGGATTTTTTTTTTTTTTGTATCCTGCGCAGTTGAACTTATTTCATCATCCACACATTTCCCTCTGTCCTGTGGCTTCTTTAAAAGGCGTCCTTTGAAGATGCGTTTTGATTCAGACACACGCTTTTGTTTAAAAAAAACACACACACACAAAAAAGCGGCGTAAATATGGAAAGTTATTGAAAAGGTCTTATCTTGCTTTAGACATGACATCTCAAATGCGTTTGAAATAAAGAGCAAGTGTTGTACACGGCGTGTGTCAAGGTAGCTGCTCCCTGTAGAGCGAGCTGCGCTGGTTTAAGCACATCTCCGCCCTCACAGAGCTTTGCTGTACCAGGTCCCTGCGCCCACTTCTTCCATAGTACCAGCCCCCCTTCCCGGCCCGCCACAGGGGGACACGCAGGGCCCTTGGCCTGTTGCCTTGCTCAGGTGACCATATTAGACCATCTAAATGAGGTAAAATTACTTTTCCAAAAATAATATCACCCTCTTCAAAAGCACAGCCTTCTGGAGTCCCTGCTGCCCTCCCCTTCACTGCCCCTCCCCCACTCTGCGTTGTCCACTTTCTCTGCCTTTGCATGGAACACATCCATCACACAGTAGGCAGAGAGAGTGTGGGGGATTGAAGTTTTCTCTTTAAACCACAACCAAAAGAGTAGATCATCAAAGGAGAAGGATCTTGGAGATTCTCTCATTTAGCCTCTTTAAGGAGACCTAAACCCGGAAAGGTAGTTTGTCACACAATAATTATTGAAGTTCATCAGGGGAACATTCTGAATGTCTTTCAGTCCAGAGCTCACCTCTGCAGGTGCCCAGTGGTCTTCTTCCCTAATGTCTGTCAACTCCAGTGCTGGGGACCTTGGGCTGTATTGCCCTGTAGGTAAAGGGAAGGGTAGGCTTATGTCACACTTTCCTATACAGTGTCAGGTGGGTGTGTCTGAAGGAGTAGGTGACTGTTTTTTTGCACAGAGAGGTACAGCCATGTCACCACAATGGCTGGTGGCATTCCAGTGTGGTTGGTATGGGAGCCCCGGGCAGCCTGGGATACCAGCCCTGGGCCCGGGATCTCCTGCAGATGCCATGACTTACTGTTTCCCCGACCACTTGTCCTTGCTGGTCTAATGTGTATTTAATTTATAAAACGATGATGCTGCATTCCTCCCCCTTCATTGATTAGCACTCAAACCTTCTGGGAGCCTGGGAATGCAGATCATTCCAAATGATCGCAGCAAAGGTGGTTGAATTCCGCTCCTCCATGGCCTCTAGACAGTGAAGGTCCTCCGGGCAGTGGGGCTGTGTGCGCCAAGCAAGGCGACCTCGACGTGCCTTTGCAAAGCCTCCTCCTCCTGCTGGACGCACGTTGCCCCGTCCATCCTAGGCTCACTGCTGCAGCTCCTTCCACATTCAGCTCAGGGGTGGTCTCTGAGTACCTGTGAGAACTTTTATTCCCTCCTCAATCTGCATTAGGAGCCTGAACCAGTCAGAAACCACTCTTCCGGTATCAGTACTTGGTTACACTGATGAAGGGGGTGGTGGAAGAGCCGAGAAGCTAAGTGGGGGATGACAAGGCAACCAAGAGGTTCAACGTAGCCGATTACACTTCTCTCCTCGGTGGCTACACGCATCTCCGCCGCTGGAGGGACACTGGTGAAGTGCTGGTTTGAGGCCCAGGCAGCAGACCCCACAGCGTGCAGGGATGGTTGGAGTCCCTGGGAGACACTGCCCCTGCCTTAGATGCCACTCAAACAGAAGAGGAGCGTGCCTTCTCCTACCTCCTGCCTTTCTACCAAAGCCAGAGGATGAGGATGCCTGGGAAACGCCGGAAATGTGGTGCTTTGCATACAGAGCAGAGCAGAGAAGAGGAAATAAACAAGAGAACGGATGTGGAGATGGCCACACCCTTTTGCTGGACTCTGAGCAGCCTGCACTGACTGCCCTCATCGTGGTCACCACCTCGCGCCCTCACTGGCATTAGGGTTACTTGAAGGGCCAGCTAGCTCAGTGCCTGCACGGAGAGGTGCTGAGTGCACGAGCGCCTGGGTCTGGGGAACGATCATACACCAGGGAGATGCCAGTGATCCTGCCAAAAGCACAAGCCCGCTGAGCCTGACTGAGCTATAAACCTCTCTTCACCACGGGCAACCGATGGCTCAGCCCTTTTCCCTGCTGCCACCCTCGTTTGTTGACTTGAAGATGAAAAGTCACACAGTTCATTAAAACACTAAGTGAGCGAACTACAGGTGTAGGGAGAAAGGGAAGTGTGGTGATGAGCGGGGTTACAGGAGAGGTGTCCACACAGCGCAGGGGGGAGTGTAGGCTCCTATCTTCTCAGGAGGGCAGACTGTTTCTGGTAGGGACTGAGCAAGGCAGAGACCTCTCAGCCCCCATGAGCATGGGCGCCCACAGTTTCTGAGCGACTCACATTCATTCAGATGCGGCGTTAGACGAATTTTCATTAGATTTTAAACTGTCGTTTCTTTGTATTGCAACTATTTTCTGCTAGTCTAGTAAACCCTCTAGCAATGCAAATTGTATTCACTTTTGCTACATGAAGACAAAAAGCCTATCTGCCAAGCTTTTTATACGGGAAAGAAACACCATTTTTGTTGTTTCTGTTATTGAGGTTGTAAAGATCAGGAAGGTGTGTCAGGCGTCACTCTGAGGCCCCCGAGAGTGTGGACCTTTCTCCGTGGTCTGTGGGTGCTTCCTGATCCAGCTTCCTGGCCATCCTCCTATATAATAATAGGGTAATATGCAAATCGACCTAACGGTGGAACGACCGGTCGCTATGACGTGCACTGACCTCCAGGGGGCAGACGCTCAATGCAGGAGCTGCCCCCTGGTGGTCAGTGTGCTTCCACAGGGGGAGCGCTGCTCAGCCAGAAGCCGGCCTAATGGCTGGCGAGCGCAGCAGCGGTGGTGGGAGCCTCTCCTGCCTCCGCAGCAGCACTAAGGATGTCCGACTGACATCCTCCGAGGGCTCCCGGACTGCTAAAGGGCGCAGGCTGGCTGAGGGACCCCATGTCGTGCACCAGGCCTCTAGGATCACATAAGGTCCTTTCGTGTTTTAAGCTTTACTGGTGGAAAAAGTTACAAGTCATTACTGCCAGAAGCAGGGGCTGCGATTTGGCCTGGGGCTTTGAAATTACTGTAATACATAAATCATTACCATCATTAGTGTAACTCACACGAAGAAACAGCGCTCGAGGCCTCTGGATTCCTCCCAGGAAGAAAATCCCAGGGCAATGGGCTCTACTCTGCGTGGCCAGCGTGATGCAGTCACAATACAATCGTGAAATAGTACCACCGTCCACGTTTCTTGTCCTCCTCACACTTGTTATTGTTCTCCATTGCACACTCATCACCTGATGCATTTGCTTATTGGTTTAAATTTTTGTATGTGTCGAAGCTCCACAAGAGCAGGGCCTTGTCATTGTTTAAAATGCCCGGCTGTCCAAGCCGGCACACGGTGGGGGCTCAGGGAACGTGCACCCCACAGCGTGATGGATCCTCTAGACACCTGTCCTGCTTCACGGCAAACCTAGCCAAAGGCTGGAGGCATCTGTCCAGTTCCTGACCATCCCCACACCCCCGAGTTTCTCATTCAACACAGAACAACTTGGGCAGCTTTGGAACAGCGATGCTGGGCTATCTTGAATGAGATCAATCTTGTCACTCCCATCTGCCGGCCTCCATGTCAGTGTGGATTAATTGCAACATAATATAGAACGCATTTATACAGCATCTTTACAATAGTCTCGGGTCCTTTACAGCCTTACCATCTAATTAAATGGTAGCTTCCGACATAATTTTCTTTAGTTTAAATGCATAAACTAAGCAGACAAGCCTTTTTTAAAAAACAACAACAACACCCGTTCTTATTCTAAAACTAAAAGAGCAGCTGATTTCAAAGTCCCTGAGCATTATTAATTACCAGTGGCTCAAATCAATGCACAGAGCTTGTCTAGAAAGCTATTTCCTCCTTAGGTGAATGGCTGGGAATACAATATGTGGTAATCAACAATCGGAGGTGGTTGGAGATTGCCACTGCAGATTGAGGCTGAGAAAGGGCTGGGGCTTGGCATTGACCCTCGCCCTCCCCTGGACGGATGGCGCAGAAGGAATTTGGACTCTGCAAGGCGGGCAAAGCAAGGGGGAGGCGTCCTCCGTGCAATCACACGTGGCGAAATGGCAGAGAAGAGATGGAAGCCCCAGAACCCGGGCTTCTTGTCCAAGGACAGCTTCGTGCTGTTGGCTGCAAGCGGATCCTCTTTCACCATGAGACCTGAGGAGCTGAGGAGCTGTGGGAGGGACCAGGAATCGCCCAGAGTCCACCGATGAAAAGGATGATGAAGTGGCCCTTTAAATATAAATCTCTGGAGCCCCGAACCGGTGGATGTTCCCTTAAGTATTCAAATGAGATTGCAGCATCAGATTGGTATGCATTAGGCTGGTTTCAATGAAAATTAACATGTAATTGCTTCAAATGAAGTAAGTGAGGAGGTAATCTGTTCTTAAATTGGATTCCCAGGATTTTGTGGTACCATAATGCAGCTGTGAAATGAAATATATTTTAAGGATGATGTCCTCAAGGGGGTGAGTGGGGGTAGGAGGGGAGAGGAGTGGAGATAGTATATAGTAGGAGCTCCTCTCCCCTAGCCTGCCTCATTTTTTTTTTTCAGGCTCATTCTCCAATTGCCAATGGATGAAAAGATATTCTCTCACCCATGGGTGGCTCCCATTTCCTGCTAATAAACAGACATAGCCTCCCCACTAGGCATCAGCTGGTCCTCTACCTTCTTACAGTGTCTGGGGCTGGTTCCCAGAGGCACTCGATACTCCCAGATGCCATAGCTGTGCGGTCTTCCCTTACAGCTGGCTCTGTGGGAAGAAAATGTTCCTGCTGTGTGTGGTCTCTGCTGGGACCATCCGTTCCCGAGGCTTATACTGCCAGGGCTGGTTATGTCGCCCAGGGCACGCTGTGCAGAGTTCGGGATCATTGTTTCCTGCAAGCTGTGCCCCTGGTGTTGGCATTTGGGGAAATGCATGCTTGCTTGACCTCATGAGGGACCCTTCTGATATCAAAGATTTCAGCTGGAGCAGCACCCAAATTCATGACCACTGTGGTCCTCCAAAGCCTGGGTCTAACCAGACCAGTCCCTCCATCTCCTCCCATCAGCCATGATATGGTCCGTGAAGTCCAAAGACGAGCCTTGGAGTAATGAACCTTCTTACCCTTCAACCAAGGCTTGAAGCAGCTGGGTGAGGAGTTGGTGCAGGTTAAGGCATTAAATTGGTTGCCTTTGCCATCCCAGGCAGAACCGGGGTTTCTGGTCACAAAGGAAACGATCTGGTAGTCCCCTGGTCTGGTGGCATCACTACTCTCCACCAAAGAGCCATCTCTGATGGGCAGAGAGGGATTTCTGCACTAAAGCCACTGGTGGGCAGAGCTGGGGCAGACATTCACAGGAGGCTGTGGTGGTCAGAAGACATTCTCCATTGAGGGGCCAGAGTCACACGGCAGGGCTGACTGGGCCTCAGCGCTCGAGGAGCGAAGGGTTCATCATATGCTGTATGAGGAATATATGTTTCAATAAAAGAGCCCCCGTCAGAGCTGCAGAGCAAGGAAATTAATGGGAAATCGAGAAGAATGAGCTTCTGTGAGTCCTCTCCTGCACTGTGGAATCGGCCGCGCTGGGACCCTGCCTGCCTTTCCCTACGGTCACGGCTCCGTTTGACAGCTCAGCGGGTGATTTCTAAACCCTATCTCTGTCTCCCCCTCTGTTTTCTGCTGCTGCTTTTTTTCCACGCGCGTTGAACTGTTCTGGCTTTAAAGCAGAGCGAAGCTAATGGCGTTCTCCAATGCTGGTGGTGTGCTCCTGGAGCGCTCTCAGTCCATGTGACCGAGAAGGACTGTGAAAGAACAGCAGCCTGCTTCCCTTCTTGCCACCCTTTTCTAGATTGTCCACAGATGCGGCATCTTCTTTACCATCTATTTGTTGTCTAAACCCCCAGCCACACCTTGACAGAATCTGACCGGGCTACTACAGGCTGAGCCAAGTTAGAAGAGTCTGGTTGAAAATGGATTTTCTGTGTGTGTGTGTGTGTGTGTGTGTGTGTAGGTATGTGTGTAAGCGTGTACACTATTGCTTTTGGATGTATTGATCATTTTGACACCTTTGCTGCTATCAAAATCTTTGAGTGACCCCCTTGGCATGTCCCTCTGGCTTGACACTCTTCAGATTTGCAGTGTTCCTGGGAGAAAAGTAGGGAAGACCAGTGGTTTGATGCCCGTGTTGGAGACAGGAGCATCTCACAGAACCCTGGGAAGTGCGGTTCACCTTCATCATCTCCTGTGATGGCACCATCGCCGTTCTTCCCAGGACCGAACTTGCCTTGTTTATAAAATCAGGGCCATGGTGTTATTCCCCTGCTCTTACAACACAAACCAACGTCGAGGCCCAAGTAGGGAAAGTCAGATATAAACCAAACGCGTAAATCAGTAGCAACAAACAGTTGATACTGTCATCGAACACGGAATACTGAAAAAAGATCCGAATTATGTGTAGGACTCCTCGGTCATCAGGGGCGTGATGAAATGAAGGGGAGGAGGACCTAAATGGAAAATGCCTGACTCCGTTTTTTGAAGTAAAAGGACCAGGGAGCACAGGAAATACAGGTGCAGAGCTGGTCCCTTACAGGATCCTATCCCAAGCTCCATTCTCGCCATTCCCCCTTTGACCTGTGACATCCCCTCCGGGTCCTCTCTGAAATGCTGCTTCAAAAGCTTTAGTTCCCATGCTATCTTCCTCTCCCACTTCTAACCTCCATCCTCACATCACTGCTCCCCCGTCCCTCTCTTCCAGCTGGCAGACCCACCCCTCCTGTTCATCCTCTTTCGCTTAAGAGCCTAGATTGACAATGTTGCCAATCGTTTCCATACATAATAACTTGAGTGCATCGCTTTCCCACAAACATGTTATCCTCAGGGTTCCATTCTCCGGCTCCTCGCCTTTGTGCTTGGTAAATACATTCCTTGGACGTGTGTTTTGGAAGATGGCTCTGTGTTATGCATGTGCCATTAGTGTCAATTGCACAAAGCCGGAACACAAATTACCTGCATTCTGCAGACATATTTAATAACCCAGACACCGTGGGCTGGCATTCACTGCGGCCCCCGCCTCTCTGCCGGACGCTGAAAGGGGAACATCTGAACCGCCTATTAATCTGCAATGTGGGGAAAGTGCTGCAGGCACCGAATACCGCCTTCAGGGCAGCGGCGGCCCAGCCTGGTGCTAGGAGCTGCGGGCTGAGCAGCAGGCCTGGCCCAGGACCAGTGGCCACATGCCAGTTTCTTTAGGGCAGTGGTTCTCAACCTTCTGGCCCTTTAATACAGTTCCTCATGTTGTGACCCAACCGTAAAATTATTTTCGTTGCTACTTCCTAACTGTCATGTTGCTACTGTTATGAATCGTCATGTAAATATCTGATATGCAGGATGATCCTAGGCGACCCCTGTGAAAGGGTCGTTCGACCTCCAAAGGGGTCGCGACCCACAGGTTGAGAACCGCTGCTTTAGGGAGATCCAAGACGGGGTGGGAGGGGGCGAGCTTTGCATCCTGCCAGAGCCAAGAGTTGGGATTAAAGGCGATCGCTGCCCTAGCTGGTTTGGCTCAATGGCTAGAGCGTCAGCCTACGGACTGAGGGGTCCCGGGTTCGATTCTGGCCAAGGGCACATGCCTGGGTTGCGGGCTCCATCCCCAGTGGGGGGTGTGCATGAGGCAACCAATCAATGATTCTCTCTCATCATTGATGTTTCTCTCCCACTCTCCTTTCCTCTCTAAAAATCAATAAAATATATTTAAAAAAATAAATAAAGGTGATCGCTGCTGGAGGCTGAGTGGGATGGTGGGAGGTGGGAAGGTGCCCAGAGGGATGCCTCTTGGTGTGCAGGACTCCTGGAGCGGCGTGCACGCATGGCTCTCCCTCTGGAGTGTCTGTAACATTCTCTTCCAGTGGCTTTTATTGAGGCTGCGCCATAGTCAGCGAGTCGGTCTCCCCTGGGGCTGGTAAAGTCAACGCAACGTGGTTTTCAGGGGAGCAAATATTTATAACAAAGAACCTGAACTCCAATTCCACCAGTGCCACCTATTGTCAGGCTTCGTGACTCCATTAAGGGATCCTGAGGCTGTGGCTCATCTGCCGGGAAACACTAGGGTCCCTCTGGCCCGGGCTGAGGGCCCGGCTTCTCTGGCCTGGATTTTGGCAGGATGGACCCAGCAGTCCAGCCTCAGAAAGGGACCGCTGACCTTGAGACCCCGGGGTGCCCCGGCAGACCGAAGCCTGCCCAGGCTGCTTGGTGTGGGCGCCTCCTGCAGGACAGACAGACGGCGGCCCTCTTTCCCAGGAGGCCTCTGGACCCAGTCTGGGCGGCTCCTCAGTCAGGTTCTTTATCGAGGCCGAACCTCACCCTGCTCAGAATTTCTCCCGGATTGGAGCTTGTCACGCTGCTGCTCAGCGTAGAATTCCTGGTTTCTTGTGACGCACACACACACACACACACACACACTCATCCCACAGGAATCCAAAAGAACCCAAGAGAATGAGCAACCTGCATGTGTTTCTCCTCCCTCCCATTTTTCAAATTTTTCCTGTGACTCCTCGCTGGGCTTCTCATAGGACTTTTCCCTTTCCCTCCTGTGCCTGTCCCGCCAGCCTGGCTGTGTCTTGGTCTTCACTCTCCCCTTCACCTCCTTCTGCCTCTTTTCCCTCATCAGGGCTGAGGCTGCTCAGTGCCGGAGGGAGGGTCGGTGCCGTATATCCCGGAGGGCAGCGCGAGGGCCACGTTGACAAGGAAGGCTGTCATCAAACTTTACAGCTTCCTATAAAATGCACCGCCGAGCAAGGACAGAGGGACTGCAAGGGCACAGGGCGACTCGGCGAGATGGGGGCAGACAGAAGGGAAGCTCTGCAGAGGGTGAGGGGGGAGGTAAATCTCTGTGCTTCCCACAAAAATGTATTCACGGAGACACACCTGCTGTCTCTTCTAAACCCACACGTGTCCCCGGAAGCCTCCCTGGAGACCCATCAGCTGATAAAAGCTCTGCTTACGGGGTGTCTGTGGTCCATTGCACGGAGCTGGCGTGGAGGAAGCCGGTCAGGGCCACCTGTAGGCACGGGGGCCAGGGCTGTGCTGGGACCTAAAGCCCCTCCTCCTTGAGAAGCACTAGGGAACCAGCCTGCCGCTGGTCCTCCCCAGAAACGATGCTATGTGCAGAGTGGGCTCACCAATCCAGAGGGGCCTGCATACCTGCAGCAGGGCAGCTGGTGGCCACTGAGGCCCAGCGGCAGGGCCGGTCCTCCAGGGCAGGTTCTCCAGGCACTGACACCCTGAGCGGCAAGGAAGGCCACCACATGGTCAACTAGGGAGCCAGCCCGACAGTTCACTGCAGACTGCGGTGCCTGCATGCATGAATCCCTCCTCACGTCCCAGTACTTCACCCAGGGCCCTGCGCTCCCTCCACCAGCCAAGCCAGCACCAGAGGAGCAGCAGGACCTGCTTACCGAGGCTGGGACTCCTGGAGAGGGGCTGCCAGAGGCCCAATCTCGCTCTCATGGAGCAGCTCTGGGGCCTCAGGCTGCGGACTGAGCAGGCCTCACAGTCCTGTATGGAAACTGGGGATTAACTCGCCATTATTGCTATGGTGCCACAGGCCTGCCTGCCTTCCTTACCGAATGCCTCCCACCCCCAATTTTTAATCTGCGTAAACAACTTCAATTTCCGTCCCCAGGGCACGGGCTGGGGTGGCCCTCAGGGGGTGGTCTGGCCAGCGCTCTCAGTGTCTCCTCCATCTGCCCTCCTGTGGGCAGCGGCGACCCCCCTCAGAGCCCAGCCGAGCACGAGCCTGTCCTGTTTGGAACAATGTGTACCCAGCCAGGTACTCCAGTTCCCGGGATGACCCAGATGGGAGGCCTTGCATGAAAATGCTCTGATCACCTAGCCAGGTTTTCACATCAGTTTCCGACTCAGATCCTCCCAGCCACTCCCAGTGATGATTCTCGGTTACGCAACAATAAAAGCTGTGGAACTCATTTTGAATGCTGCCGGCGTGTGTGTAGGGGATGGCTTTATAAAATGTAGTGTTTTACATTTTTAAAAATTCTTACCTGAGGACATGCTTCTCTATTGATTTTTTAGAGAGAGAGGAAGGAAGAGAGAGAGAGAAAGAGAGAGATACATGGATGGGAGAGCGAAACCTCCATTGGTTGCCTCTGGTATTTGCCCAGACCGGGATCGAACATTCTGGTGCATGGGATGATGTGCCAACCAACTGAGCGACCCACAAGTGTGTCTGATGTGCATTTCAACCTGGAAAGCTTCAGCATGTCCCACACACACCCTGTCTTTGGCCACACAACAGTCAGGCATCCTGGCATGTTCTTATTTGTGTACTCGGCCCCTAGCACACAGTAGGGATGCCATGCCACAAATATATTTGCTGACTGACTGACCAAGTGAATCAAGGATGTTTCCTCTGATATCCAAGGCAGTTAGACTAAATCACATGCACCCACAGGGCTCAGGGAAGTAGAAGAGTGTTGTGTGCTGGGGTGTGTGTGTGTGTCTGTGTAGTGTGTAGGTTAGATTGCGGTCCAGGCTGGGAGGGATATGTAGGCTTCGGCAGGGGGAAGGGAGAGCCCCATGTTGTAAGCACTTGTGCAACGGGGCAGTGGAGACTTTGTGAGAGCCAAGGTCTGGCATCTGTGTCTGAGTGACTGTACGCGGAGGGGAACAGAACTAACTGTAAATAAAGAGGATCCCGATTCCATCGGTCCTTCCCAGAAGAAAGCCTGATGGATGGAAATTGTAGGTACAGGAGCACTGGGGACAGTAGTGGGGGGACAGGGTCCCTGCAGCCCAGCGGGGTTCCTCATGGCAGGTAGAGGTGCAGGGACAGTGCTGAGGCGGACCAGAGACGCCCACACCCACCTTTCCTTATGGAAGACCAAGGTGGAGAGTTCTTTTTTTTCCTTCCCTCCCCCTTCTTTCCTGTGATAGATGGGGCCATGCTGTTTGCGGTGTGGTTTGCAGAGGCTGACAAAACGAGGCGCTCAGATTGGAAATCAAAGCTCCCCCCATTGCTGGCAGCGAGCCTGAACTTCCCAGCCACCTCCCAAGGAGAGGACAGAAGAGGGGGAAACAGCTGCTGTCATTTCCCCCATAGGAGTTGTTTTGGGTTTTGCTTTTATTTCTCCCAGGAGGCGAGGAGCTGGAGAGGGTAGCTAAGGGAGCCAAAGAAAGACAGGAGGAAAAGGGTGAGGGCTGGCGTGCACACAGAGAGGGAGCCAGGGAAGGGGCAGCCGCAGGCAGAGCAAGGAGGCTGGGAGCATGCCTCGCTTCTGCTCCTGGCTGGGCTGGCCTAGGTCTCTGTGGCTGCCCCTCCAGTGCTGTGCTGTCCAAGGCGCTCTCTGTGGCCTGTAAAATGGTTTCACTCACAGGTGCCTGGGAAAGAATTCATTCCTTGGCTCATCTGCCAGCCTGGGAAACTGAGGCACTGTGCACCAGCACCCTTGAACTCACTCCTTTTGGTCCTGCTCCCAGTCTTTTGTCCTGGGAGTTCCGGGCAGTATCCCCACATTCACCTTAGCAGTGGTTCTCAACCTTCCTAATGCCGTGACCCTTTAATACAGTTCCTCTTGTTGTGGTGACCCCCAACCATAAAATTATTTTCGTTGCTACACCATAACTGTAATTTTGCTACTGGTATGAATCATAATGTAAATATCTGATATGCAGGATGTATTTGAAGGGGGTCGCGGCCCACAGGTTGAGAACCGCTGCTTACAGCAAGCATGTCAAACTCGTAGCCTGCCGGGCGCATGCGGCCCACAACGAATATTTTTGCGGCCCAGACAATACAATGGTGTTAGCAGTTATTTACAATTATGAAAGGAAATAAGTCTCCTGTCAGATCCAGAATTCCTGACATTCACCTTGGGTCAGTTTTAAAAGTAATCACTGCGAACAAGGTTTCCCCCGAAGTAGGAAAGACAGTAGCAGAGAAGAGATGCCAAGTGTCAGGAAGAAAACATTAATTTTATCATTGCTCTTGGTGTTTTGGTTTTTTTTTTTTTATACTATACTTTTCAAAATAAACCTACATTTCTGTGAAAATTGAAGCTTTTTTTTGGCAACTCACAGAAACTTAAACCTTGCTTATTTGGCGCGTATTAGCCTTTGAGTTTAACATGCTCGCCTTACAGGATGAACATCCATTCATGTCTGTGCTTTTCTGGTCCTTCTCCCTGGACTCCTGTGCAAACTGCCCCCCCTCCCACCCCCCAGGGCCGGGCTGGCGTCTGACAGGGCGACTCTGCCCTCTGCTGGAGCAGAAGGTGGAGAATGAGACAGAAGAGTGGACTTGTTCCAGGAAACCTACCCTGGCATGCCTCCCAGAAAAGTCTTTGGTTAAAGCAACCCGAACCCCAAATGAATACAGCTCAATATGCGTGTGATGTACGAGTACCCTGATAAGCCGGTCGGAACGTGTTTCTAAGTAGGCCTATTGCCTAAGTGGCAATAAATCCTCCGTGGCTCCCCGTCTGTGGTCTGTGCGTAGGGGAGGATCTCAATGCAGGAGCCCAGGGCTGCGTGGACAGAACCTTGGGGCGTCCCGAGCCCCTTCTAGCACAGGTCCCCGTGGCACCCACGGCGCATGGCCGTGCCCTTTGCCCACCCCTTTAATGACTTTCTTTTTGGTTTTACAACCTGCAATCTACCGCATGTCCTGGTCAACGGATCTGTTTTTTTCTGTGTTGCTCGCTGCCTCGGATGCGTTTATGGGCATTGATCCCCTCCACTGGCTCCCCAAAGAGGTGCTTTTCCTTGAGCCAGAGAGTCATTGCGGCGGATTACAGCGCCTGCCACTCGGCACTCCGATTTATTGCCATCCTGGGCTTTATTCTGTCCTACGCTTGCAGCCAAGCCTCATTCATTTCGTTTTTCTGGGGCAAGCAGGATGGGAGACGCTGCTATTAATAGGAGAAAGGATGGCTTGCCGGCAAGCTGAGCGATGTCTAGGTTTATGGTCTGTGTGTTCCAGAGCCCAGCTCTGGCCTCCCGTCCGCCCTTCTTCCTCCAGTGCCAGCGCCAGGCAGCCCTGTCACTCGGGCGTTGACCCTCTGCAAGTTTTACACTCTTTCAGGCTTTTGTGGACAAATGATATTCTTCCATTTGGGCCAGCTCCCCCGCGTGTCCTCCACATTCCCCTGGAAGAAGGCGGGCGGGACAGGGCTTAGATGAAATCTTGGTGCAGAGGGAGTGGCGAGAGGGAGACAGAGAGGAAGACAGGGCACAGGGCACAGGGCACAGGGCAGGCGATGCCGCAGGTCCTCTCAGAAGGGGTCTGCTTTTCAGGTTGCCCAGATACAAATGTATGTGAATCCAATTAAAGCCACTCTACAGGTTTTATTTACTTTGATAAACATGTTTACTAATCATTTATCACAAATCAAATAGCAGAGCAATTTCCAAACAATGTTCTACAGATAATACATGTCTTGTGAATATGCATACGAAATATTACATCTCTGCTGCTGCCAGGCCCCCTTACTCTCTCAGCGCCAGGATATAGAAGCCACTCAGGGACGGCAGAGAGGGAAGTGGCACAGGTGGTCTCTATATAGACCTCCCTGTGGGCTGGCCCGGGCTGTTAAGATTCACATCTCCTTCCTTCAGGAATGGAAGCCACAGGGAATTTTCCAGAGGGTTGTAGTTGGGGTGTAGGAGTTCATCTGGCCGAGCTGACTGTCCAGGAGACCACACACATACAGACAGCTGGTAAGGTCAGAAATCGTGATGGGCAGCGCTGGCAACTTTGCCTGGGAATGGAATGGCGTTTGGGTGGGGGGGGGGGGGGTAGGCTTTTATATAAAGACTTCACTTTATCCTATGCTCCTGGGAAGGTACAGTTTGCAAAAGCAGTGCATGTGTGGGGTGGTGGTGGTGGTGGGGGATAGAGTCAGATGAGATAGAATCTATTAGGCCATATACTCTTGCAGTTTGGAGATGGTCATGTAAGAACTTTGTATCTAAAACTACCTGCATTTCTAGAGAGAGCAATGTTGTATCATGCGTACAACTGCGTAGGAAGTATTGCTACTATTGGGTCTCTAATGATGATTTTAGTGCCAACGTGGAGGGTCGTTTTCAGCCTCTTGCATACACATGGATCCAGAAGGTTTGACTTTATCTGTAGTAAGTAACATAGCAAAGGGGTACAGACAGATCCCCCAACCTGAGCCCTAAGGAGCCTGTATACCAGGACTCAGAGAAACTGACCAATCACGTAGACCCTCTGGGCTCCTGTCCTGACTTTTGGGACAGGAGCACCTGAAGGTGGGATTCATCAATTTAAACCTTAGGTGGGTTTTCCACACCCACCAAGAAGTGAGGTCAGCTTCGGGTCAACCTGTCGCTCCGATTTAAAGTCTCCGAATGAAGACTTGTTAGGCAATAAAAACTGGATTTCTGCTGTTAATACCCTCATTTTTCTTCAACACACACACAAAATAGTTGCCTCCCTCCACCAATCCTTTCAAGTCCGGGTTTGTAGCACTCGATTAGAAAGACGGGAAGAAGGATATATGGGGTATTGGAGGGACCAGCAGTGTAGGCCTGGCCACTGGGAGACAGTGGAGCTCTGGTCACCCCCTCCCCCACCTCGGCTCTGCTCCCCCGCTTGTTTCCCTTTTATGGATTTTCTGGTGCAATTTGGCTTCCGCATTTTAAGAATCATCTCAGCTATTGCAGACAAGCTATCGCCACCCCCTTTCTCCTTCGGTTCTGCTGACCATTGAACATTTCAAACAGGTTCTGACAAAGCTAAAACTACCCAAGTGCATCCTGTTCTTAATTAGAAGAGCCCATTGCCAGAGACCTTCGGGACTTGGGGCCGTAGGAGATTCATTTTCACATGAATATTCGCAGAAGGAGAATGGAGGCCAGAGGTGACTGATATTAGATCATCTTGGCAGGCAGGCCACGTGCATCTAGAGATCAACTGATTAACCGGGGGGGGGGGGGGGGGGTAGAGGAGTGGGGGGGGGCGAAGCCTCACACAGGAGACCAGGTTGACTTTGTCAGGAGGCTGCTGGGAAACACCACCTCGGCCACAGGAAGCACAAGATGAAGGAGAGGGATGTGTCTGGCAAGCGGGAGGAAGGGGAAGATGCTACCTGTTTACCCCTCTGACTTTTTTGTTGGGTTCTGGTGTGATTCTCCTGAAAATGACAATGAAAGCAGCAATGATGGTTCTAATTTCACTCCCCTGCATTTAAACTCTAATTAATATCATTTGATCCTTTGTGTCCTGCTGAGGTGAAATAGAACATGCTTTTTGGCACTCATAGCTCTCTTCCTCTTAAGAATTTGCATAATATGCGGAGGCCTGTTTGCATATATTGCATTTTAGTAACAGGCATCCTTGCCTTCATAATTCCACCCCACTTTGCATTCTAACCTGCTAACCTTGGCAAACAGTGGAACAGTCAAGGTTGCATGACAGCATGGCGCAGCAGGAACAGGGCAAATGTGGGGGTGCTGGCAGCAGACCCGGGCACCCCTGCAGCGCCAGGGCCCGGCGGGGACATTGCTCTATCTTGTGCAGTTGAGGGAACAGGGTCACGGAGGCGAAGTCACTCGCCCAGGATCAGACATTTCACAGGCCTGGGTCTGGGGTTAGAAATCTGTCTCTCCCCCAGCTCTGTTTGGATGCTTCCCCGAGATGCAATAATCAGCTAAAGGATTGTACGTGCCGTCACACACCAAAAGAGTGTGAGCTCTGACTGCTCTGGGTAACTAACAGAAACGGTCCCAGGAAATGGATGCTGCCTGCTCGCTCCCTTTTCGCTTTGCAACCTTTGTGGAGCGTGACCTGTGGCTCGGCGACTTCTGGTAGCGAGGCTCAGCCGTGCTACACGGGCAGCACGTCAGGCTCCTGCATCCGGGCATGAGCCCCCCTGGAGAACAGTGGGGCGATTCCCGTGCTCGGGTTGTGCCTGAGGCTCCCCATTGTCCAGAGACACCTGGGGCAGGAGGGATGCCTGCTGCCTGTGCCTTCACGGCAGGCAATGGAAATGTTTACTTGCTGACAGTGACAAGGGACTGGGTACCATGGTGAGCACAACAAACCTAGGGGATCAAAATCAAAGGAAATACCCTGCCTTCGCCACCGCCCTGTGTCCTGGAGGCCTTGTGTGAGGTGCTGCAGAAGTCAGGGCCGATGTGCTGGGGCAGAGTCAACCTTGTGAAGGGAGGTGCATGTGGGGGAGAAGTGGGGAGAGGTGCCCCAGACTGAGGGGTGGTGTGGGAACTGGGCTGGCGGCGGGGGAGCCCATGCCATCTGAGAACACCGCAGACAGGGCTGTGATCGGCTCCCTTGCGGGGCGACGAGGCTGAATGAGGCTGGCGGCATCCTGTGGGTTATCCTGAAAGGTTGGAGCTTCATCCCGAGGACCGTGAGAGCCACTGAAGGCTTTTGAACAAACACATCTCACTGGTGGTCCGTGAGGTCCAAAAGCTTGGCGACCGCAGGACTGTAGGGTTGACTACAGAGATAAGAGGCCAGTGGGAGAGGCTGGTGCTGCAGCCAACCTGCCAGCTGAGGGGAGATTGGATCCTCCCACCCAACCCCAGTGCCTGGCGTTTAGAAGGTGGTCCATTGGGATGAGATTAGGGAACACTTTGAGCTTGTTGTTGAATGAACGAGATCAGGGAGCGATTCATGCAAAGAAAGAACTATCTGCGTCGGCCCAACTAGCATCGCGTCCTAGGGAGACCAGTTAATTGAGAATTTCACCAAAGGCGCCGAGAGTTTCAGTGAAGGACTCAGACAATTACTTGCCCATCACTGGTTGGAGGAAATTACTTCGGGAGGCGCGCTGAGAGGACCGATTCCCCTGGCTGAAGTTTGCATCTTCAGACCCTCCACCTACCCCTCCATCTCGGCCTGCACCCACCTCCCTCAGCGGGGCCACCATTGCTCTGTCTGCTGGCTCCGCCATGGGGGTCAGAGAAAAGACCTACAGCGCCCCCCATGGGCATCCTGCTTTAGGTACCGGGCCGAGTATTGTGTTTTCAGGGTTAAGCCAGAGCCGCTTCCTCTCTGTATCTGTACCGTGTTTACTATGAAATTGCCTGTGCAGGTCCCCTGCTTTCTTTCATTTAAGTAGCTGCTATCTTCTTGGTATCATCAGCTCCTTAAACTACACTGAATAAGGAATGTGTTTTGTTCTGAAGAGTGAGCACTGCTCTCCACAGGCGGAGTCGCACAATAAATAAATGTTTAATGCTGAGATGGCGATGGCGGCATGTATATAGCTACTTGAAAATAATATCGAGGATTTGTAAACTCCAACACCTGCCTATTCTTCTAGTGTCCTTCATACTCTTCCCTTAAATACTGACTCTGAACCTCTTGAAAACCACGAGAACGGAGGGAGCAGAGATTTTCCCCATGTGTGACACAGGTGACAACAGCGCCAGAGGAAGCCTAGGCACCCAGGCTTGTCGCAGCAGATTCGATGGTGCAACAAGCACCCAGACAGCTGGACTCCATGGAAATCCAGCCCAAACCGCTGGGCATGGTTACCGCTTCCCTTACATATGAGCACACAGGCTGAGGCTAGGTCAGATGAAATGTACAGATGCAGAGCCGCTTCCGGATGGCGGAGAAACTGTTAAAATCTGAGGAACACCCACCGCGTTGTCAAGGCTTTGGGGTGTTCATGACAGAATCTCTCCTAGAAGAAAACACTTATTTTTCTCAGGTGAAGGAATCCGGAAATGCAGACTCTCATCCTGGGCCTTCCTCGAAGTAATTAGCTACATAGCCATAGGCCATAGGCTTCTTAATGAAGTAGTAGCATCATCTTCACGTCTCTAGCTCCTTATCTGTAGGTCAGTAGATGGTCTCTGAGGCTCTCCCAAGCACCAAATATAGACCCGATTTTAAAGTTCTCAGCACAAACATCACTTCTACAAGACCCTCCCGCCCCCTGAGACTAGGGTCCCCAGCACCCCGTGTCCCCTCCTGAGACCCTACACTTCATTACAATCTGCCTTTCCTCGCCTCTCCTCTGCAAGAGCCATACGTCTGTCTGTGTCTGTTTTGTCTATCTCTGTAGTGCATTGCATTGCTGAAGCACTAATACATACATGGCACACAGTAGGTGCTCAAATGAATAATTCAGTCAACCTGTTCTTGCACCCCTCGGTCTACTCATATCTTTTGAGATAACAACTAGAAATGAAGTGCAAATAAGGAGAAGGTGAAGGGTAGGCCTGGTGGAGCATCCTTGTCAGTGGAAAGGTTATTACATGGGCCTCGGGGATGTGTAGGAAGCCTGGGAGCCACAGCGGTCCCTCGGCCACAGCATGGTTTAGGTCAGTGATGGCGGACCTTTTGAGCTCGGCATGTCAGCATTTTGAAAAACCCTAACTTAACTCTGGTTCCGTGTCACATACCTAAATTTTTTGATATTTGCAACCATAGTAAAACAAAGACATATTTTTGATATTTATTTTATATATTTAAATGCCATTTAACAAAGAAAAATCAACCCAAAAAATGAGTTCGCGTGTCACCTCTGACACGTGTGTCATAGGTTCGCCATCACTGGTTTAGATTGATCTTGTCTCCATACGAGAATATCTGTTTAGCTATTTGATGGTGTGAATAAGAACCACCATATCTGGAAGGGAAACCCATGTGGACAGGGGACCGTCAGCATTGACATGGTTCCTGGCAGTGTCTGGCTCCCACCCCATTGTTGTCACTCTCCTACATGGCTCTCAAAGGGGAGGTCCTCATGCCATTCAGCCACCCACCCCCCTTCAGCAGCTGTCCACTGCTGCTGGTGAGAGCAAACCCCTCAGCGTGGCTTTTGGGGGCCTTTTAGCAAGCTGACCCTAGTCTTCCTTATTATGCTGGCCCCTCTGCATCCCCACAGAGTCCCTAAATCTGTCACAACAGACACTTAAAGTCTCCCCTTGTCCATAGACACGTTTGGACTGCATTTTCCTCCTGTGGAGCACATCTCTCACCTGTTCTCTGTTTATGCTGGTGTTTTTCATTCGTCCTGAGTTCAGGGCTCGCTCCCTCAATGGGACTTCCAATCCCTATGCTCTCCCCTCACCACACACTGTGGAAATGTGCCCGATGTCTCCTGGAGGACCCACGCCTCTCTGGATTGTATTCCCCTGGGTGTCTGTCTCCCTGATGTCCCCAGCTCTCTCTGCTCTTCTCGGCTTCAGGCTCTCCTCAGCCCCATCTCATCTCCTCTCTCTGAGCCCAGACCACCCACTCTGCCCTCTGCCCAAAGCCTGGCGGCAGAGCCCTGGGCATCTTTCTGGCACCTGCTCTTTGCAGCCTCCCAAGCTTCTCAGGATCCTCTCCTTAAAGGTTTCCCCTTCTGATCACAAAACGTGTGTGGGATCTACAGTGGGCTGCCTTAGTTCAGAGCCCAGAGGCAGGCCCTGGGATTGGAATTTGTGAGAAAGTGACTTGTTAAGGAAGTGATCCCTAGAGAGACTCAGAAGGAGGGAAGCAGGGCAGGGAGGGACAGAAGCCAAGTGGAGGCTTCATTCCAGGCAAATAGCCAGGAGGGGGAGGGGGAGACCCAGCAGGTACGGTAGGGAGAGCGGTTTCCAGGCCCCCCTATGGTCAGCCCCTGCTGCCCAGGCCCCAAGGGACACACCCAGCTCTCTGCGAGTGGATGGGGCTCCCACAGCCTAGGGCAGAGGACCTGGGCAGTGGCACAGAGATAATCAAGGTCCTGGGGGACTGGACCGCCACTGACAACTGCAGTGTCCGGCACAGGTGGGGACATTACTAGGGACCAAAAACCTGGGCCCTGGGCCTAGCCTCTGGCCCCTTTCGGAGTGGTTTCCCCAGCTCCCGCTTCTGTGCCCCACCCGTGCACCCCCGTCTGCAGCCTGGTCTGCATGAGCCCGGACCCTGTCCTCCAGGGCTTTCTCAGCAAGATAGGTGGGTCCCTCTCTTCGGTGAACACACCTGGGAGACCCTCTTCTCCATGTCTCCTTTGGGCCTAGCAAAGTCCTATCAGGGCTTTTCAGAGTCCTCAGTCCAAAAGACAGAGGCAATTGGCGAGGTGGCCAGCTGCCCAGCTCCCTGTGTCCTGGCCCCGCCCAGCGGCTGCTCCTTTTGATGATGGAGAGAGAAGGCAAGGAAACTGCAAGGGCTGGTCAGTAGCCGCCTTTCACAGCGAATTGATTTGAGACGTTTGCACTCCCCTGAGAAGGTGCTCTTCAGACAGCCAGAGGTTAAAGGGCACAGATGGGGACATCTGATAGGAATCAGGCAAGGATGGAGGAAGGAGGAAGGCCTGGGAGCTGCAGCAGGCCCCGAGGGAGGCAGGTCCTCCCACTGGGAGCGTTCCTCTTTCTGGGGATACATCCTGCCCCCTGAGGTATCCCACCACGTAAATGAACTATCAGGAGAGCTCCAATTATCTCCTCTGCTCATAATTATTCTTGCATTACCTTGTTTTAGGGAGTGCTGTGTTCCCAGGCCCTGGGGACCCCTTCTCCCCACAGGCCAGCAAAGCAGGATGTGCAAAAGGCGGGGGCCTGGCAGCTGCGCCAGCCCGTGTCCCTGTTGCTTCTGTTCTGTCGCTGTTTCAACCACTCGGAAGGTGGAAGTGGCATTTTGTAACTGGGCAGCCCCTCTCTTGGGAGGGAGCCCGCTTACTGGTCATTGTCCCTAACTCCCTTAACTCCCTTGCGGGCCCTGGGCAATCATTTCAGACACAGAGCCACCGCCAAGAGGTGCTACTTCGTGGCTAAGGTCATTCAGCGAGAAGCTGGGAGGCCCTGGGACCCGGGAGCCTCCTTGTCCCTTTGGATGGAGTTCAGGCTCTATGGGCCCTTCCTCCTTCAGGTACCGCAGGAGGTCTCTTCCCACTGGATGGTCTCTTCCCAGGAAAGAGAATGAGCTGCTGTGGTCTTACCCTGGAACATCCATGTGACCCTCCCTCTCCCAATAGGGTTCACAGTTTTCTGGGTGAGAACCGGGGGGAGTAAGGCCCCACCTGCTGAGCGATCAGACCCGCCCGGGTGCCGGCTGCACACTCCCTGGAAGTAACACGTCAGCTGCTCTTGACCTTGGTTGCAGTTTTGGTCTCCTAAACGATGAGGTTCTTTCCAAGGGGTGGTGTGCAAGTCCTAAACAGAGGCGGTCCTTTAGAGATGACAGGAGGGGCCCAGGCCTGGGGGAGGTGCTTTTCAACAAGAAATTGGAGTTGGGGCCAGCCCCAGAGATGGGCCAGGAGTGACACGCATGCCTATTTCACAGGAGGCTGACTCCTGTCACAGGTCTGCCAGCCTGACACATTTTTTTTTCCACCACTCAAGGCCCTGGCTTGGGAGGAGCTTTGAGATCCCTTGCAGCATGGATGTCACAGCATGCTTAAAGTGGCCTCCATCCCGGGTTACCTGAGAGGGTCCTGGTTTTCCGAGTGTAATTGTAAAATGTGTCCGGATCAGACAGCAGTTAGCAGCGCCCGCCCCACCTGTGCTGGGTCCGATTCTCCAAGACACTGGCCCTGTCTCAGGTGCAGGCTGCACAGGGCCCAGCAGGGAGCGTGGGGTGGGAGACGAAGCAAAGAAGGAAAGGGGATTGCAGACAGATTCATTGCCGGATCCCATTTCTTTTTCCCAGCCCCATCCCGCTGGGAGGACCCGCTCCCCCAGGAAGAAACACACAAGCTTGTGTGCCTTTTATAACCACCCGTACTTTTCTGATGTCGCCATTGCAAAGCTCTTCATTTTGGTTCTCTGGTCTCTCTCGTCTTCGGGATGAAGTTAAAAAAAAATCTACGTGACGTGGCGCACCACTGAAATCGTCAGGGTTCCCGAAGGAAAAAGATGGCACCCTCCATTGGGAAATTTGAGGAGTTTAATAAAGTGGGTGTTTACAAAGGTGTCGCCACAGTGCAGGAAAACGGCAGGACCTGGGCTAGAACGGGGGGCATTATTCACCTCTAGGCCTGAACGGATAGAAGGCGGGGGTCACAGCTCCCGCCAGAGGGACAGGGCTGTGTGGAGAGGGCCCGGGCCAGGAGCGGTGATCTTTGATGGGACCACATAGATAGCCTGTGGCTGCCCATCCCCTGCTCCCTTCACCCTGCCTCCACCACTGCTTCCCACGCTGTCTGCTGTACCAGCCAGAAGATGGAGGACTGGGGAGCCTGCTTATGGTACCGGCCATTCTGCAGTGGGCCGAGGAAACACAGAGATAGTGGTGCGCTCACTCACTGGCTTCCTCTCTTCTCCCAAAGCCTCATACTCTTCACAGATCGAATTTCCATCCTTCCGCAATCACACCAGGATTTTCACAGCTGCGTCATGCTTGCTCCTGTCCTTCCCTCTGCCCTGCCCTCTTCTATTTCGCAAGCTCTTTCCAACCTAAACGGCCACCTTAACTCTCACAAGACCCAGATTCCCCCAAAAGTGACCAGGAGTCCCTGGAATGGAGAAGCACATCACATCATCTTCTCCCTGTCCTGCCTGAGCTCCCCCTGTCCCAGGAGACATGGCATGAACCGCTGCTCTCTGTACATACCAGAATGGTGTGTGCCTTGGGACCATTTGTGGAGGATTAAAAATGTTTGCGGAGCAAAGGTAGTTGAGATAGAAAATGATATTTAACATTGGCCTTGGCAGGGAAATAGGTATTAGGGTAACAAACGGTAAGGAAGGCATTGCAAGTAAAGCGAGCCAGCGAATCCAAACACTGAGCAGCATGCACAGGTCCTGGTGCGAAGCCGTTCAGTGTAACAGGTACAGGCCTGCAGCTATGCGGTGGGAGGTGAGATGGGGCTCTATGGAGGTCATTCACTGGAGCCCAAGGTCATTGGCAGATGATGTCCAAGATGGATCTCTACTGAACTCTCCCTCAGTGCTCTGGGCTCTCCCCGCTTGGAAATGTTGGTCTCCACAAAGGATTTAAGAAACCCTCTGTGGCCCTAACCAGTTTGGCTCAGTGGATAGAGCGTCAGCCTGCGGAATCAAGGGTCCCAGGTTCAATTCCAGTCAAGGGCATGTACCTTGGTTGCGGTCATCCCCAGTGGGGAGTGTGCAGGAGACAGCTGATTGGTGTTTCTCTCTCATTGATGTTTCTAACTCTCTATCCCTCTCCCTTCCTCTCTGTAAAAAATCAATAAAATATATTTTTTAAAAAATAAACAATAAACTAGTCTTTAAAAAAAGAAAAGAAAAAGAAACCCTCTGTGTTTGGATAGTTTCAAATATGTTAGGGGGAAAAAGAGAGAGAAGAGCCTCCAGGCAGCCTGGTGTTGGTCACCACAGGATTGTGTCCATGGTCCTGTGACACAGTCAAGGGTCTCTTTGCCCAGATCATTCTATTTTGAGTCCTCCCTCCACATGGCGAAGCATGCGGTCCTTGAATACAGAAGTGGCTTGTGGGAGCCGTGACTGAGGGGCGTGATGTGACCTATGGAGCAGTCCCAAGCCTCCCGCAGCCTGTGAATTAGTATCGGGTTTTTGCCACTGGGACAAATCAGAATACTGCGCCATTCATTTTAGCAAAGTCACAGGCCACCTAACTCAGCAGAGTTTGTCTCCCACTGTGCCGCCGTGGCTCAGACAGGAAGGCGGATGGATAGGTGGGCTTAGCGAGAGCCCTTCTCAGAGGTGTTCAGCCACGCCTTCTTGTTCCCCAACACAGGGAGACGTGAAGGTGAGGCCTCCACTGGTCTGACCCCCACAGAGGGCAGGGGGAGGTGTGTGCACGTGTTTGTGATTTCAGGTTGGTGGGACACACGGAGTAGGTAGGTATTCTCACAGCCGGGCCCTTCACCAGACACAGGCCCATGGTCTTTTACTTATCAGCAATTTGTGGAAGTGGGAGGTTTTAATCAAGAATTAATCAGTTCTCAGATATTTATTGAGTGCTTACTTCATGTTCAATCCAATGTTGCATAGGGGCACATAAGGACAATAAGGCATGGCCTTATTCAGGACTTAGCATCTACTTAGTGATGTAATGTGCCTGAACACCAAGATAAGAAAGCGGCATGCATGATAGATTGCATGATCATAGTATTTGCTGGGTTTCTGTTACAGACAAAGCAATGCATTTACCTGCATGGTTCCATTTAATCTTCTCATGAACGCCATGCAGGGGGAAGCGTTATTTCCATCACAGGTGAGTTAAATGAAACTCAGTGAGGCGAGAGGACTTGTCGAGGCACAAGGAGAGAACTGGGACATGGATTCCAGGAGTCGGATGTCAGAGCCTGCTCTCTCCTCTCCCCTGGCCTCCTCTAAGCTGCCCTCTGCCAGCTCTGGATCCCAGTGAGCATGCGCACAGCTGCAAATTTGCCGAGTCCTTTCACCTCTATTATGAGTCCCTTCTGCTTCTACCCAGGCATGATCAGCCTGTCACTGTTTTCTTAACTAAGAAAGATCTTGTACCGCACAGCCATATTTTTTTTTTTTTTTTTACTTACAGTGAAATAGTAGTGTTTGAAAGCTGCAAGGCCTGTGTGAGCTGTGTGCAAGTTTATTGTTTTTCTCTCTACATGACCCAAAGCAATGTTGTAAATACTGAGATGAGGGCGGATTCCGGTAGGGTCAAAATTAGCATCCCCAGTAGGGGAGGTGCTTCTGCAATAAAGAGCTAAGGTGCGGTGACATCTGAATGGTCTGCAGGTCGGTGGTGAAGCCACCTGGCTGCCCATTGGTTGGTTTCCCCCAGAAGCACATCTGGAAGATGCACCTGCCAACCCCAAGCAGCCGGGTGTTGGTACTTCTGAGCCATCCAGTCTGTAATGTTTCTCTGTGAAGCTCGAGGGGCGGGCTGGGCACAAGCCAAATGCTCAGAGAAAGCGAACTTAGGGGCCGCTGGAGCGTTTCTGTGCGATAAGAGGAGATTGTGACCAGGTGCTGTGAAGGGTGGACACGCTTATTTCACCGTAGCCCCCAGCCTGGCTGGAGATGTGTTGCTTTTCAAAAGCAGTTAAAGGGCCATTTGATGGAAGGACTGGCTGGATTACCCACTGCCTGAATCCATTATAGTCCTCAGATCCCCAGGCAGGTGGGATTAAGAAAGACCAAGCCTGGATTTTTTCCTCTTTCTTTAATAATCCTTCTCTTTATTTCAGCACACTCTTTGTCTTTAGAAGAGTCCAAACATTCATATACGTTGGGTCTGTTTTTCTAGCAATTTCAAGCTCTCTCTCTCTCTCTCTCGCTCTCTCTCCTTCTCACTCTCATCGCCTCCCAAACCCCAAAGTAGCTGGAGGCCTGAGTCCACGCTTCTATGGCTTCATCTCTGTAGCACTCATCCTGGGCTTGCTGAAACATCTTTTGCTATCCCTCTGTGTAGAAACGCAGCAAGTGTAATGAAGCCATATTCATCCGCAAGAGAGTAAGGCCACAAAGGGCTGCATCGTAGCGTGTTGGCACCGTCAGCGCAGCCGCAGACAATTGCAGGTGTGCTGCTTTCTCCACCAGGGGCTGCACTCAGGTGCAAGGTCCAGCACGGGCACCTGTGTCAGGTCCTCTGGTCAACTGCACATGACATTTTCACCATCAAAGAAAATGCTTTGATGGTCCATGCAGGCTGGTCATCCTTGAGAACCTGTTCAAATCTAGCAGGCCTGTTCCCTCTAAGAAGAAACTTCTCCAAGAAAAGGAACAGAGTGCAGACAGACACACAGACAGAGCAGGGCACTGAGGCTCAGCAGTGAAATGGTAGCAAGAGTCCCTCCCAGGCTCTGTCTATCTGTCTGTCTGAATTCTGCCAGGATGTGGCCTCGGGCAGGCCATGGGCTGTCGGTGGGGCACACTCAGGAGGGGAGAGCAGCAGGCTTAGTGAGAGGGGAAGGCCACTCCCACCAACCCCCGAGGCCCGAGGCCAGTGCCTGGAAGGCCGGGGTCTGAGTCACTGAGGGCAGCACTGAGACTGGAGGATGGAGGCTTTCGGGGTTGAGAGATGGTTGGCCTTTGGGGAGTTGGGAGTTCCAGGTCTGAATCCAAATGCCCTATGTGTGCAATGGCTGTCCTTCTGTTTCCTGTGTGTGGCAGGGTGGGCGGAGAGCAGGAGCCTGTGGGAGCCCAGATTATATCCAGATTGTCGGGGGAGGGTGAGAGACTTTCAAGGCTTGGGGAGGTCATTTCAAACCTTCCTATATTTCCAGTTCTTCTCCCAGCTGACTCCCCCCAGCCTGTGACTAGTTCCCTGAGGACAAGGCTGCCTTCCTGGGTTAGCCGGGGAGAGTTGAGTCTGACACCTTCCTACTCCCAGCCAATCACCTTCATGGGGAAGTGACACACCATGGTGTGTTTTGGGAGTCTGTGTTGAGGGCAAGTGTCTGCATGAAAGGGAACCTGTTGATTGAGCCTCCGCCTTCCCGCCCCCCATCTTCTCCTGACTCCCACGAACCACAGCACTGGCTCTGGCTGGGAGAGCATTTTGCTCAGTTTGCTTTTTTTAAAAAAACTTGAGAGAACTGTCTCCTCCACAATGTTGTGGAGACTCGATAAATGAGACAGGAAGATGGGGGCAGGATGAGGAGGTGACGGGAGCTGGCGGCCAGGTTCCCTCTGCGATCCATCTCTGCAGAAGCCGGCGTTAATGCCAGGAGCCTCAGCAAGACCGATCTCCTGCTGTGACGGTTTGGACATCTAAACATGACCTTGGATGTGCCCAAACCGCAGCTGGAGCTACGCCAACGCCTCAGCGCAGTATATCACAGGGGCCGCACTGCCACACTGGAAATGGGCTGCGTTTGGAGCGCAAGTCCACCTGCAGATGAGCGTCTTTGGCCCTGTGAGCGCGGGGCCGTGTGGTGAGACTGCTCGGTGCCAGTCAATCCCAGGGATTATACACTCACAGGGAAGCCAGGACAGCCCTCCCGAATTGGCAAGAGGCAGCGAGGTGTCCCACTGTGGCATCAAAACAGGGATTCAGGCGGTTTCGAGGCTGGTGGTCAGCGTTTCCTGCACCAGGGCTGTTCACCTGTGTCTGGTCAGATCCTCGGCTGCTGGAGGATGGCAGAACTAGCGCTCTGCCTGCCGGAGCATATTGGTCATTAGAAAGTTCCCCCTGTGAAGTAATGGAAGACGGCTTCCAGCAAGACTCATTTCCTGGGGCCCACGCGCTCGGCTGCTCTCAGCTCACCGGGGACCAGGTGTCTAAATGAATGGGTGTTCAAGTGCAGTCGCCAGACCAGGTTGGAGCCAGCAGTCTGTATGCATCAGGGCTTCCTGGCGAGTCAGATGAACATTGAATTTAAATGTGATGGAGTCTGATAAGGACATTCAAGAACACTGAACTTGAGAAAAAAGAAGGAAAAAAAAACCCGACAAAGAACAGCCACAACAAAAACCCTGGTTCTGAATGTTGGTTCTGCAGCTTCCTGTTGGAAGCAAGGCCCCGCCCTCAGTTCAATGCTCTGACGTCACCTCCTTGAAGTCGTTCATAATCCTCGACCCAAGGGCTCTACGTTTTCCTTTTGCACCAAACCCCACAAATCACGTAGCTGGTCGTGGCGATGCACCGCTCTCCCCCAGTGTTTTTCACGAGTTGGTGTGGATATGACCAAACTGGGCTATTGTTAGAAATTCACATTTTGGGAGTTCCCAAAGATAGTCAGTAGGAAAGAGAATCTGTAATAGACTCCTCCTAGGATTCTGATGCAGGTGCTCTGTGCCCATTGTCAGAAAGACCCCCCAGGTCGTTTCCTAGTTAGGTCTCTATCATTCCTACCCTGTGCTGCCCGGGAAACAGTACGCAGCACAGAGCCCACTGGACAGCGAGCAAGGTGCTCTAGTTGAGCGGTTTTGCCTGCGGGAGCTCTCAGCAAGGCTTCCCACCTGCGCCTGAGTGGCCCTGCATGATCGGGTGACATTTGCACAAGTACAAGCGGAAAGGATGTACAGCGCAGGTATTGCCTCTCGAGAGGGACCGCCTAGGAGGCTGGTGCACTCGACAGCGATTCTCAGGCTGTGTATGGTCACGGACTATTTTGAGGATTCGGTGGAAGCAATCGTGTCCCCCGCTGGCACTCACCTTTGCATCCCGAAGAGCACACAGGACCAGGAATTAGACAACCTGAGTGCCAGGGCTGACGTCACCTCCTGGCTCTTTAACCTGGAGCAAGCCACCAGGCCATTCCAAACCCCGGAGTCTCATCTTTAAAGGAGAGAGTGGGTAAGGTCACCTGTGTCACAGATTTATTGCAGGAATCAGATGAGTTAGTGTGGATGTAAGAGTACTTTGACACCACAAAAGCATATATAAAATCCAGGCACCATTATAGCCATTGGGCTACTTTGCTATTTCCAGCATTATAGTCGGGATGAGGACACCGTTGTGAATTTAGCCTAAGGCCATAGGCCACAGTGGGTATAGCGAGAGAAGGAAACGGATGCAGACAGAGAGAGACAGAGAGATTGACGAGGAGTTGGCGAGAGTAGCTGGGAAATTTGAAAGTGTAGGGAAAGGGAAGGGAGCTCCCACATTTTGGGGACTCCAGATGCAAAAATAAAAAAGAAAGAACATCTGTTTTTACATGTGCAGCCAGTGTTGAGATCTTGGAAAAAGCCTTTCATGTAGCAATAATTGAACATTTCTGCCCCCGAATATAATGAAGACGAGTTGCAGAGGGGGTGGTCCCTAGTTAGCTTTGACTTCAGAAGCCTCCTGTCAGAACTCACTAATCTCAGATGAGAAGAATGTTTAGGAGTTACCATCTGGGTCTCTGATCTGTTGCATATTATCTGTGTGATTTGGGGCAGCATTTAGCTTCTTTGTTCTTCAATGTCTTTGCCTGTAGAACCGTCCTCATAGGGTTGTCCTAAGTATTGAATGACTTCATGTGCTTGGATCACCTGGGAAGGAATATGAGGGATAATGCATCATGGAAATCCTGGAGCAGGAGGAGGGCTGGCCGTGCTGGAAGGGCCCAGCCATCTGCTGGGGAAGATGCCTCGGGCTCTAACTGTGAATAGTTTGGACCATTGCACTGGCCCTGTGCTCAGTGGTAACAGAAGCACTGACCTGCTCAGGACCCAGAAGTCTGACATATCTAATGTTCTAAGGCTCTAATCCAGTGGTTCTCAACCTTCCTAATGCCGCCACCCTGTAATATAGTTCCTCATGTTGTGGTGACCCCCGATTTCATTGTGACAAATTGAACATAATTAAAGCATAGTGATTAATCACAAAAACAATATATAATTATATATGTGTTTTCTGATGGTCTTAGGCGACCCCTGTGAAAGGGTTGTTTGACCCCCAAAGGGGTCTCGACCCACAGGTTGAGAACCGATGCTCTAATCCCCTGAGACCTCTGCCGCCAATCCCAGAAAGTGCCATCCGTGACTCGTCACACCCAGGCCATGCATGCATGTAGACTGGGGCAGGGAGCGGAGACAGGCACAAAAACTCACCCCACCCTTGCCAAGGACCCCACCCTGACGGCTCCCGTTTTTTCTGACGTGTCCATCTGGTCTTCCCTCCAGGTGCACCATTGACAACCGGGTCACCCGGGTGGCCTGGCTGAACCGCAGCACCATCCTCTACGCCGGGAATGACAAGTGGTGCCTGGACCCCCGAGTGGTTCTCCTGAGCAACACCCAAACCCAGTACAGCATCGAGATCCAGAACGTGGACGTGTATGACGAAGGCCCGTACACCTGCTCTGTGCAGACGGACAACCACCCCAAGACCTCGCGGGTCCACCTCATCGTGCAAGGTAGGCGGGGTCTGGCTGGGCGGTCTGAGCGGGCAGCTGGAGAGCCTGTCAAACACTTTGCGATCCTCAACAGAAATGGGTTCTGTCTGTCTGTCCGATCCAGCCAGGACACCTTCTTGTCATCTTGCCATCTGATGGGAAGTTTTCAAATCATTTTCCCAATGAATAGGACTAGGATTTTTTTTTTTTTTTTGGCATTTGTTCCAATAATATATTTTCTCAGAAAATCCTCTTCTAATTATTGCTTTCCTTGGCCTTTTCTCCTCCTCGTAAGATTTTTAGGTTCCTTCTAATTCTAAGCCCTATACCCCTGCCACACCCTCACGCGGCTTCCAGAGAAAGCAGAGCCCAATACAGGGGCGCTGGCAGCTACCTAGAAGCATCCTGCACCCCACCTCCATCCTTTCCCGCTCACTTCATCTTCCCTCACCTCCCAGCCCCAGGGTTGTTCTCCCCCGCTCCGATTCACTGAGTTTTGGTTGTGCCCCTCAGCCTCAGCTTTGGGAAGCTGTACATTCGTTTCCTCTTTGGGTCTCTCTTGGTTGTACTCTCTCCTTGATGCTCAGGCCCTGGGAATGGTGTCCGCCTCTTCCCCACGAAGCAGAACCGGTCCTGGGGCCTTCAGACAATACTTAGCCACGGTGGATGCATCCCTAACTAGCGTGGTGGACCTCGGAATCAGACTCAGCCGCTTTCTGGCTGTGAGACTTGGACCCGGTTTCTAACTGAGCCTCAGGACTTCCCTCTGTGCAATGGGTCCGTGACCAGAGGAGCTGGGGGGCAGGGGACCACATTTTGCATGCGTTAATGTGGGGAATGCTCAGAAGAGGGGCTGGAACATAAGATGCTGCTTAAGTGATAGCTATTCATTAACCTACTGTTGTTTTTTTTAAATTTTTTAAGACAACTTTTACAGTGGACCAATTCCTTGCTTTATGCTTCAGCCCTTGAGCACAGAGCCTGGCTCTTCTGTGGCCCCGTCTTTCCCAGTTCCCCTCACCTGCCCAAATGGCAGGTTTGGGCAGTAAACTTCCCTTTCAGAGGCTCCGTCCCTTGCCCCTCCTTGTCAGTTTGCCCTGTGAATGGTAAGGAGACCTTGGGTGGAGAACGGTGGCTCAAGAAGGAAAAAAAGCAAAGGAGCTGGAAGAATGAAGGGACAGCTGGCTGTGGGAAGGCAGGGTGCATGTGGATTGTGGGCAGGAACCGTGAAGAGCAGGATAGTGTGACCAGGGATGCGGAGAACACACAACGGGAGTGAGAACAGCGTGGGCCCTGGATGGGACAGGGAATCACACCACTGGAACATCTGAGCCCTCCAGGTGTGCCCGAGCTGGGTCAAGACAGGTTGTTTTTATTTGTTTTTTTTTCTTACTCTTTATTTCCAAAAGGAAATTTTTCTTTTATCAGTTGTATAAATGAATATTTTTCCAACTGCTGGGTGCAAACAGCAGTTTTTAAAGGAAGTAGAATTGCATAGAAGCTATCAGAGTGTATTCCAAACAACCAAATAGGTATTATTACATAAAATTCTGTGTCATTGAAAGTTTTTAATGTAAAAATACATGTTTATTGTGGATAGTTGGCCAGAAAGCTTGAGATTCCCTATTGTCTGAGGAGTTTCCCAGAATGCCCCAGTGGCATCATTTACATCTATACCAGGTGGTGCATTTGAAACCGTTCCCCAAGCCCCAGCCTGCCCCCCATGCATGTACTCTTGAGAGCGGACTATCTAGCAATGACCATGACACCAGGGCAGGACTGTCACAGACATTTGCTGTAGAAAGCAGGGCTGTTATGAACTGGAGAATGGAAGGATAGTGATGAATTTTGAAGCCCCCTTGAAAATAGGCACCACATTTTTGTAATTTTTTTTTCTTACGCTTATATGCTCCTGCCCTAAAGTAAGTATCCAAAGGGAACATTTAGCAAATGCTTATCGAATCAAATGGCAGGAAATATAGCTCTGAGGTCTTACATAGACTCCCAGAGAGAAGGTTGGATATGTGGAGGATAGGGAGATGGGAGGAGGGGAGAGGGGAGGGGAGGGGGCCTACATCAATTTTCGCTCATGTCCAAGCTAATGGAAAACGTCTAATCCCCAGCGAGGTGTTCCCATCCGTGAGTTGGCGAGGTGCCCTCTTAGCCTGACACACCACCTCAAGTATCGGAATCTCATCTCGGGCTAATTTTCGAATGCTGATGGGTGTATTGATCTGGAGACAAGCTGGGATAAAAAAGGCACTGGTCTTGTACACAGACTCAGCCCAAGCTAATCCGCTGTCGATATGCCTGGCCTGGGCATTATTGACACTCTAATGAATAGAGGACCATCGTGTTCCAGGGCCAACCTGTTCCCCCTCTTTAAAGCAATCAGACAAACTAAATAGAGGCCGGCTCCCCTGTTTCTGTATTGGGAAGAGGATGCATCGCCATCGGGATTAAATATAATATATATTTATCTTGGGAGCTTTTATTGTACCGAGCAGGAAGCCTGGTTCCCCTGCTGAAGCTGACTGTCTGGATTCTGTCGAAGTTGCTCCTCAAGCCAGAGTGGGAGGCAGCTGGAGTGAAAGTTAGGCATGTTACGTCTTCAAAACGGTATGATGATCATTAAACACACACACACACACACACACACACACACACACGCAGCAGGAAAAGGAGTAAGCTGAAATTCTGCCCATGAGTCTGTGCATTTATGTATACGTAGCCAGCTTTATATGTAAATAAACCCACACAGAAGGAAGGTAATGCGTTTCTGTCGTATCCTGGGAGCTGCTGAGGGCTGGGATTGTGTCTTTCCCTTTCCTCTCAAGCACGCCTCCGTCCCACTCGTTCTTCGTGCTCCATCTTCTCTGTGGCTGTGATTGGACATGCATGGCTCTTGCCAAGGGCCCGGACCCATCCTTGCATCTGCCTAAGAAGCAGACCCTTTGCCCAGTGCATGCTCCCATCATGCCTCACGCATCCATGCAGCTGTGACCACTGAGAAACAACCCCGGTGCTGCTCAGCTGGCCACGCACTTAGCCTGTGAGGATGAATAACAAACTGTCCCGGACGAGCTGGTTCCCATTCATGGACAGCGTTTGCCCCGATCGTTCCCAGAATTCACCTGTCCAGAGTACGGCTGCTGCTGGCTGCATCCTGATGGGCACTGTTGCTGTGGGTCCGGACATACCTGCACGGTGGGTCCTCCATCCCTGTGTTGGCTGATTAGATATTTTTTAAAAATATGTTTTTATTGATTTCAGAGAAGGAGAAAGAGATAGAAACATCAGTGATGAGAGAATCATTGATCGGCTGCATCCTGCATGCCCCCTAACTGGGGATTGAGTCTGCAAACCGGGCATATGCCCTGACCAGGAATTGAACTGTGATTTCCTGGTTTGCACAGGTCAACGCTCAACCACTGAGCCACACTGGCTGGGCCTGATTTGACATTTAGATAGGATTACAGAAAGGACCTGCGCAGGAGTCAGGTGGTCTGCTTCCCCGGTGGCCGGCTTCCCCAGTGCAGCTGAGCCCCGGGCTGTTGGCCCATGCAAGTGCAGCAGCGATGGGCCAGCAGCCTTTCCTGGGCTCCTTGCTCCAGATCTTCAGCTGTGAGTGGCACCTGCAGTCCCAGCCTCAGGATAGCCTTTCACTGGTGGTGAGATCTGGGTTTGTACTTAGAATATTTTAAGATCTGCTGATAACACTTCATACCCTTGTAGTAAGGGATAGGGGAAATGCTTACTGCTTTTTTTTCAGTGGGTTGGCTCTTTTTTTCTCACTGCCTGTGGCTGTTGGACTGTATCCTCCCTTTGGTTTTTAGGAAAATAGCTCAAAGGCCACCTAGTGGGCCACATGGTTTCCCAAGGTCTCAGCAGGGCTGGAGCATGGACTGGGGTCCGTCCGGCCTGGGCTACAGAGGATAGCCCCTGCAGAAGGCAGCATAGGAGGATGGAGGGACAGTGATTAAGTAGAGCAGGTAGAGTGTGGGTGCGTCTCACAGCACAGAGGACTCAGCGTGCCTGGCCAGGGGTGTGGGGCGAGCCTGCAGGAAGAAGGTGATGTGCTTGTGACTTGCACGGGTTGGCATGACAGGAGCGGGCTCAGGGCTGCAGACAGAGCCCAGAGGTGCATGTGGGGCAAGCCTCCTGGGAAGGCCAGGAACAGGGACAGCCTTGGGGAGGAGAGTGGCCCTGGGCCTGTGTGGAGGGAGGTGGAGGGGAAGGCAGAAGGGGCTGGTGGCAGGAAGGGGGAGGTGACTTGAAGACTGAACTGAGTAGCTACTCATCATAGTGTCCATTTAAAATTCAATGTAAATGAGCTAAAACCATACTTGCCTCATTTCAAATGCATCAGTAGCTGCATGTGACCAGTGGTACAGCGTTAGACAGTACAGACATGTAATATTCCCATCACAGTAAAAAGCTCAACTGGGCAGTGCTGTAAGTGACTGTATCCTGGCCCAGTGGCTCATTTGAAACATCGTTCCTTACACCCAAAGTTGTGAGTTCAATTCCTAGTCTGGGCACATCCAGGTTCAATCCTGGTTGGGGCACATACAGGAGGCAACCAATTGATGTTTCTCTCTCACATCTCTCTCTCTCTCTCTCTCTCTCTCTCTAATCTCTCTCTCTCTCCTCTAAACATATCCCAGGTGAGAATTAATAATAATAATAATAAGAGATTGCCATTCTAGTCCAACAGGAGTTAAAGGAAGAATGGGATTCACTGACCCGAAGGGCCAGGTCTGGTGTAGAAAGGAATGGAGTTTTGTGGAGAAGATGGAGATTTTTTAAAGACAGGAGGGAATTGTTTAAAATGATGGAGGGCTGGGTTCCTTTGTTAGCAAGGACAGAGAAGAAGGGCCAGAGTCTGAAGATGTAACTAGGGAAGAAAACACAGAATTAGGGGACTGGTTGAATGTCCAGGGAGGGGTGGGGGGAGGGTGGGAGTCCATCGGGACATTAAGATTTCCAGTCGGAGCCCTGGGAGAGGTGGGCACTGAGGCATCCAGATTGTCAGTGGGGAACGCATCCTGTGGCAGAGGTGCAGGGGTCAGGGACGTAGACTGTTGATTTTACCTTGAAAACTTCATTCAGGATAAGTTTGTGAGAGTAAGAAATACCACCCATGGATGTCCATGCCCACTTAGGCAGCTGGATATAATCTTTCAGGCCATGGCGAGGGAGCTCTCTCTAAGGTTCATTAAAACTTGGGCTGAGTGATTCCCCTGGCTTTGACCTCGGGGTGTTCCGCTTTATGAGCGTAATTAATAAGGAGCTGCTTCGGAGTCCAGCTGCGGGTTTCAACCCTTCACCCCTCCCCGTCCTGCTGCCGAGCCGGGCTTCTGGGACTATCTACAATGGCCACACTCCTGTCTCCATTTTCCCTTGAAAGAGGACATAACTTGGAAAACCCAGAGTGAATGGAAAGCTCCATGGGCTTGAATCCTCTGACAAATTAAGGACAGTGCGGAAGGCATCTCAGAACCCTGACTATATTTCTTTTTTTTTCCTAAATATATTTTATTGACTTTTTACAGAGAGGAAGGGAGAGGGATAGAGAGTTAGAAACATCGATGAGAGAGAAACATCGATCAGCTGCCTCCTGCACACTCCCTACTGGGTATGTGCCCGCAACCAAGGTACATGCCCTTGACCGGAATCGAACCTGGGACCTTTGAGTCCACAGGCTGACGCTCTATCCACTGAGCCAAACCGGTTAGGGCCCTGACTGTATTTCTAAGAGCCCTGAGTGTGGAGGTGCTGGAGCTGCAGAAGTGCCCTGAGGTCTGCAGGGATGGGGAAGGTATGCCTTGTCCAAACAGAGGCCTGCTGGGACACCCGTGGCCTTCACCTCACTCACAGACATGTTTGCAGGACAGACAAGGCAGAATGCGGTTATGCGGTTCTTTAACACATGGGGATGTTGGGTGACAGTAGTAGTAGTAAAAGCTTTTGTTCTCTTTATTAGTTTTCCAGGCCCCAGCTAGGTCCCCCCTTTGTTACTGAGCATCTAACCACCCCTTCCCTTTTGTTTGGCATAAATGAGTTTTCCTATTTCTCCCTGGGCAGAATTAATCCGAAAATCCCTGCTATTGTTTGATAGTTAATCACCTGCCTTTTGGATCCAGCAGCTCTGAGTCTCCTGCAAAAGGGGGAGGCAGGCTGGTGTCTACAGGATGAGACAGAGAAGAGAAAGAAGCCGGACTGCCCTGCATTCCCTCTGGTAGTGGAATTCCAGGGAGGGAGGGCCAGGCCTGGGAGACACCAGGCAGGCGGGTGCCACCTTTCACTGACCTTTGACTGTCTTCCTGTTCTGAACCCTCTCCTCTTACCCACCTGCTATGTGCAATCCTGTTGCTTTCCAATCATGAGTAATTAATTGACCTTGTCAAGCCAAACTCATTATTATGATGAAAGAACGGGAACAAAAAGTTTTAATTCCTAGACACCTACACTCCATAGCCTCCCCTCAACCCTGAACCTGAAAGAAAGGGAATTGGAAACAACATATCAGAGAGAATTATGGGCTCTAACCCTTACATTGAAGGCAAGGATTTCCGTCTCAGCCAGGTCACCCTGAGCGCAAGGTGTCCCCTTGCCTGCAGGCTCCCCAAGAGCCCAGGAGACCTTCACCAACTCATTTCCATTCTGGCTACATCTCTGCTGGGTCCATGGAGGAAAACATTGCCGTCCAGCTCTGAACCAAAAGAAGTCGCCTCCTGAGTACATCTGTGTTCTTCAGGTGTCAGTAGCCACGGTGACAGCAGGTCCCTTTTGCCATCTCAAACTCCTTTCTCCATTCTCTCTCCTCTCCCCGCCCGGTTCAGGAAATAGATGAAAATGCACATTCGACCTGGTCATAAGACCGTGCATCAGAATTCAACAGAACTTACTAAAAGTCAGGAAATTAAATTCCACAAAAAAATTAGAGTGTTCCCCAGCGCACCCTGGAGAATGACAAAGAAGTAGGTAGGGCATTTGATCTGAAATGGATTTACAGAATTTAGGCAGCATGCAAATGAGGCAACTCAGTTTTACCTGGTGAATTTTAAAATTTTGCCATGCAGTTAACTGACAGTGGAGGGGCAGAATGTGTTGGTAGGTTCAGTAACATTTCAGTAAATCCACGAAAACAACATCTGTCTACAAAGCCAAGTAAAGTAGTCATAGACTAGAGTAATCTGAGCAAATTGCTGCGGTCCAAGTCCTATTGGGTTTAATCATGGCATTTTATGTGTTTTCTGCTAAGGCTGGGGAAGGTCCTTATATTTTCTCAGTGGTTTCAAAAACTTGGCACTGGCCTCCTGGTGCTGGCTGGCATAGGGTCCCTCTGTCCAAGCCATGCACGCTCCTCCCGGCTTCAGGGAGGCAGACAGCTCAGCTGACTCTATTGCTTCACCATGAACACTTATAGGAGTCAGGCAGCCTTGCTCCAGGTAAGCAGTTAGAGGTCCCAAGGGACCGTCTGTAAGCAACCACCCAATTCCTATCCGGTAGGTGGTTTCCCCAGGGAGGCTGTGCTGCCTCGGATTTTAATGTCATAAGATTGAGAAAAGTGGTTCTGATTCCTCCTGGATCATATATTTCCCAGCCTCCCGGTGAGGCACGATGCCATTTTATTTGGGAGGAAAGGCAAACTTTACCTAGATGCATTTATTTTATTTTATTATTTTATTTATATTTTTATTTCAGAGAGGAAGAGAGAGATAGAAACATCAATGATGAGAGAGAATCATTGATTGGCTGCCTCCTGCATGCCCTCTACTGGGGATGGAGCCCACAACCCAGGCATATGCCCTGACAGTGAATGGAACCGTGACCTCCTGGTTTATAAGTTGATGCTCAACCACTGAGCCATGCCGGCCGGGCCTAGACTGCCCTCCCCATATCAGAAGCCCCCTGCAGTTTGTTTAGCTGAACTTTAAAGATCGCATGAGGTCTCTTTATGATCTCATGACCCACTCGTGCAGATCTGACTAACCCTAGAATATGTCCAAAACAACCCTCATCACTACATTCCTAAAGCTTTCATTGCCCGCCCCTTTAGCGTGTGTATCAAGTGTTATCAAAGGCAGCATTATTGATCTGAGTGGCATGGCTGTTGCAGATTGTTAGGTCCTCAAAAGCCAGCAAAAGCCCAGGGCAATCCTCTTCTTGCTGAAATGGAAATGCCTAGCTTCTCAGGGCAGGGGGAGAAGTTGGTGACCAAGTCTCTCCATCTGCCTATGGTCACGATGAGAACCGTCACTGACATGTGTCAGTTGCAGGTAATCCTGTTTTGAAGCCAGGTCCTGGGAACACAAAGATTCAGCTAGTTCCTGCTCTGTCCAGCCTAAGAAACAACTGTGTTCCCATATCAGACTCCCGCACCATAGCTGGGTCAGGTGCTTACACATGGAAAGGTTAGGAACTCACCCAAGGGGACTGGTTGAATGTATCTGCAAGATTAGGCAAAACTAGAGGCTTGCATTTCACCGGGGTCTCAGTGGTGAGTAGGACTTCTCAGGGGATGCGGAGAAGAGAAGGCATCTGGACTGGAGCGTGTTCAAAGCTTGAAAGTCTGAACATGTATGACACATTGGAGGAAGAATGAGGACCTGAAGTGTTCTTGGTGAGAAATCACTGCACATACAATCAGAAAGACAGTCTGTGTCTAAGTTGTGGGTGGCCCGTGTGGCACTGTTAGGAGCACAATGGGAAGCAGGAGGCCGTGGGTAAGGTATGTCTTGGTTTGGTTTTCTTCTCCTCCTCAAGGAAAGCTGCATTAGATTGTCTTGGCAAAGGACCAGTATGCAGAAGGCTATCTGTGGAGTAGAAAAGAACAGGTTCCGCATGAGGGAGGGAGAAGTATTGGAAGAGTAGAGTGGGGCCTTGACTTATGAGTTTAATTCGTTCTGAGACGGAGCTCGTTAAGGAGCTGGTTAACTCAAATTACTCTATCAACTCAATGCAAAAAATCGGCCGAGAGACAGCTGGTATCTCAAAAAACTCGTTAGTCGGGACACTCGTAAGTCAAGGCCCCACTGTATATCTAAACCCAGCTGTGGCTAGGTCCCGTGCACGGTAAAGACACAAGGCGGAGGGACTGCCAAAGACTCCTTGTGTCGAATGAGCTAAATTATATATTTAATAATTGCAGTTACATTTTTCCCCCACAGTCCAGTTAAGGTGCATTTCTTTGTACACTAGCAAATATAGTACACGTTACCAGAATTTTGTTTTGTTTGTTTTTAATCCTTACCTAAGGATATTTTTCCATTGACACATGGATTGGTTGCTTCCTACACATGCCCCGATTAGGGCCCGGGCTAGGGAGTTGTCTGCAACCAAGGTACACGCCCTTGACCTGAATCGAACTTGGGACCCTTAGGTCCACAGGCCATTGCTCTATCCACTGAGCCAAACTGGCTAGGGCCATAACCTGGGCTTTTGGCTCTGTCTTCATCATGATGATTGTACCGGAGACGGTGAGGATAAGACAGAGGATGACAGGGCTGCAGGAGGGGCCCACTGTTCACAGCAGCCACCTCTCGCTGTACCTGCGCGCCCACCTGCAGATGCCGAGACGCAGTGTTCAGATGTCTTCAGGCTGATTTATGTAGGCTCTCAGGTGTCACCGCTTGGAGTATATCTTCAGATTTATATTCCTGTTGAGCATCACCCGTGGTAAATTAGTGTCTAGCGTCGGTACACCATCTAATTGGCTACCGCTGGAGTTGGTGGAGCACAGTACTCTTCTTCTCTGCAAAGATCTTCATTTCATGTTCTTTGAGAAAGGATTTATTGATTTAAAATTAGGACAGTTTAATTTGGTGGCATGTTTGCTTTATGTCTCAATTATATATTCATGTCTTTGTGGTAAACTCAGCTGGTAGGGAGATTAAGAATTCAAAACAGAGGATCCCGCGTGGCAAATGGTGCTTTCTGCTGTGATTAATTGGGAATCTGCACCGTGAACCCGGCGCGGGCTCCCTCGGGGACTGAAGGGCTGAGTACAGAGCAGGACATTTCGGGATTTAGGAGACCTGGATTCCAGGCTGATCTTGACAATAAGTACCTGGGAAATGACCGACTTCTTTAATCTATGTTAGATTAGGTGCGCTTTATAGAAAGGTTTTGATCTATCACATAATCTAATTTGAAGGAAAGTATCAGATAGACGCCGGGAAGCCGGGCACTGCTGCATATTAACATCCTTCATCTTTGCAACCGCTTATTAGCAATAAAGGCTGTCAGGCGCTGCTGTTTATCTTATTGTGACTCCTTTACACAGGCTTCATCCTCTGCACCAAGAATTCCTGCAGAGTCTGCGGCTGACATGGGTCCTCACTCCCAAGAATTTCCCCGGATCATGTCCGCTTTTTCCCAGCTCGATTCCCTCCTTCAGCTCCAGGGTTCCTGTTTTTTTTGTCCTGTGGACCAGTTGATGTTCTTCCACTCCCCAGCTGTCGGCCCCTTTGCTCTCAGAATTCCATTTGTACAGGTGTTATGGTGGTTTCAATGCATGGAACCTGGACCTCAGAGAGGCATTTATGCTAATGTTGCCCTCACTCTCAATCCCCAAACTGCCACGCCCTTTCTTCCTACCCCCAGGAAGGGAGATGAGAAATTTTGATTTTTTTCCCCCTTTAGCTCCTGCATAGACTCCCATGTGTCAATTACTGACGGTAAAAGATGGATGAGACTGGGCCCTTTGCTCTGGACACATAATGTGGGTGGGGCAGCAGTTAACTGTGAAAGGGAAGCTGCTGTCATAGAGCCATGGGAGAGAGGGGGGACTCAGACACTGGAGCCCCAGCCTGAGGGCGGGCTTGGGGTCTGGGAAGGTCTTTTGAGATGGATGGTGGGACACTTTAGTTCTAAGGCATTAAAATGAAAATAAAATAGGTAGTCTGCCCACACCCACTCTGCTCTCCATAACCCACCCTTTCTCCACTCCCAGCTGAATGATCTTTTCAAACCCGAATCTGATGGTACTTCTAGGACTTCTGCTTAACCTAAGAGAGCCAATCCCTTGTGAAGGCCTGGGAGGAGCTTCATCTTCACTCCTGGTTCACACCAGCTCCTGCCTGGCCAATCTCCTTTTATTTTATTTTACCTCCATTGTTCTTTCTGGTCCTGAGCTCAGTCTGCATCTCCCCCCCCCCCCCCACCCCCGCCCCTGGCCTTCCTTTCATCCCCTCCTCTTTTCACTCAGTTAATCCTATGTATCCTTCAAATATTCATTGAAATATGCTTCCTTAGGGATGCTTCCTCACACTTGCTTTACCCCCTTCCATCCTCCCTTGTCGTCCCCCCCCCCCCCCCCTCCGATTTAGAGCCATGATCTTGCATTTCTTGTTTCTTGCCACCTTTGGCATTTGTTTCTGTGATTAGCTGGTGATGGCTGTGAGCCTGAGGGCAAGAGCCTGTCTGCTTTCACTTGAGTGCCTGGGGCTCACAGCTACTTGTTGGGTAAGCTTTTTTTTTCTTCTTTTTTTTTTTTAAATCATTAAGCCAAGTAATTCAGTGTGTGTTGGGACTGGCTATGGTAGGCGGAATAAGAATAAGGGTCAATCAAAGTTATCAGGTTCTAATCCTTGGAGTTGTGAACATTACTCATATGGTATCAGCTCTGCAGATTAAGTTCAGGATTTGAGATGGGACATTACGTGGGGTTAACCAGGGGGGTCCTCCATGGGATCACGGGTAATTCATAAGGAGGAAGCAGAGGAAGACCTGATGCAGCACACACAGAGAGAGGAGGGGGTGCCAAGAGAGACATCCAAAGCCCCTGGAGTGGTGTGGCCATAAGACAGGGAGCGTCACAAGCCACTGGGAGCCAGGGGTCCCAGGAATTGGTTCCCCCCTAAAGCATCCAAAGGGAGTTTGACCCTCCTAGCACCTTGGCGCCAGCCTAGTGGAACTGATTTGGGACTTTCCTGTCCCTAGAACCACAAGGGAATGCATGTCTGTTGATTTAAAGACACAGGAGTTTGTGGTAATGTTACATACAGCATTCACAGGAAACTTCTAATCCCTGATGGCTGAAAATCAGAAAAAGCTGGTATTCTAAAATGGCTAGAAATGTAGGTTTGATCATTGTGAGATGAAGTAAGACTCACCTTTGTGGAAGACTATTTTTATTATTTCTTTTGAAAGGAATCTCTTTGGGGATCCTACACTAAGACTATACTTTTCTGATGTTGAAATAACTGTCCCTAGGTCCCCAGGGGAGGGGAGAAGCCACATATGATTTTAATGGAAGCAGACTCATGTTGCCTCACACTGAGCTGTGAGATGTGGCTGGGGAAATGCGGAAAAGAATTGAAGATAAAATTGCTAAGTGTTCTCTTGTTAACCGGGAGTGGGGGCTACTGCCTGGACTTGACCTCTACTGTTTGTCTCAGAGGCATCTCAAATGCCAAAGGTACAAAATAGATCTCTTGAGTTCTAGCCATCTTCCCCACTGTACCCTCAACCTGGCTCCAAACTTACTCCCCCTGTGGTCTTCCCATCAGTCACTGGCAACTTGTCTTCCAGCAGCGCATGTCAAAGACCTCAGCATTGATCTTGACTTCCTTCTTCCTCCCATACTCTTCCTCAGACTTGAGTATACCCTGTTAGATTGACTGAATTTTGGAAATTTATCCAGAATCCTACCACTTCTGTCCACATTCATCTCCATGGCCCTGTCCCAAGATGCCATGAGGTTTAAACGATTCTACACTTACCTACCTATGTGGCCCCCATTTTTCACCCTTGTTCCTTATTGTCTGCTCTTCACACTCAGCAGGAGTAATTTTTTACAAACTGACATTCCTCAGATCCATCCTCATAGTCACTGTCTCACTCAGGGGAGGACCTAAAATACTTACCATGCCTGAATCCTTACACCATCTGGCTCCAGCATCTCTCTGGCCTCCCTTTCTAATACACTCCCTCTTTCTAAACCCTTGCTACTCCTTGATGTTCTCACTATATGCCTAGGGAGCTCCTACCTCAGGGCCTTGCAGCCTCCTCTCCTGGTACCCATTCCAGGCTCCCTTGGGCTCCCCTCTTTTCTTTAGGTCTTTGCTCATAGGTCACCATAAGGAGAGGCCTCCCTGAGCACCTATATGAAATAGATCTCCCCACCCCACCTCATCACCCCCTAGTACTTTTCTTACTTGTTTTTCTTCCTAACATAGGTCGCCTAAGGGCATGACATATGTTTCTGTCCTCATAGTTGTAGTCTGTTTCACTCCAATAGAACACATGTCCCATGAGGTTAGGGATTTGGCTTTGTTCACTGTTGAATCCAAGTGACTAGAACAGGGTCTGGCACACAGTAGGCACTCAATAAATATTGATTGAACAAATAAATGAATCAAACCTAGGGCCTGTCATGAAGTAAACTTATTCTTCTTATTATTATTTACATCCACTGTTTCTTAGCTTGAGTGTGAGAGTGTGAATGTTTGGTTATTTCTTTCAAGATCATTGGGTCACCTTGTTCTCTGACCAGATGGCGGTAAGTTGGATTTCACACAGTGGGTTTTCCTTGCAAGGTAAAGGAAGGGGATAGTGCTTCAGACATAAGGATCAACCTGCAGCAGGAAGGGCTTGTGCGCCTCAAGTATGGGTCACTCCATGTGGTGGATTAGATAAACAGCATGAGCTTGTCGAAATGCCCAAGCCTGTGGAGTGGACAAGGACCAGACCTCTGACTACCCAGGAAGCTCGGGTCTCATCATGGAGGGTATTGGGAATCATAGGAGGCTTTAAGCAAGGGAATTGCATAAATTATTTTAGGAAGACCTTTGGCATCAGAATGGAGGATGGATCAGAGGGTGGGTGTTGAGACAGGGGCACTGAGAGAGAATGAGAACATGGCGTATACCATGTTCCTCTCTTCCTGACCTGGAGAGATGCCCTCTCCTGAGGGGCTGGACAAACAGTGCCTCAGAGGAGCTGACTGAGGCCAGAGGTCTTCACATGCAGTTAGAGGGGGTTATTCCAGTTTCCCCTGATGGTCCAATTTCAGAGGGACCTGCATTCTTCTCAATGTGTGACTTGTTATAAAATTCAGTGTTTATACCTTTGCAAACATTTCATGTTTATACACTTACAAAGGAGGAGGAGGAGGGGGAGGAGGAGGAGGAGGAGGGAAAGGAGGAGGACCAAGAGGAGGAGGGGGAAGGAGGAGGAGGGAGAGGTTGACCACTTCCTAGACCAACTGGACCTGTATCGCCCAGGTGGGGGTGTGGGTGTGTGTAGGTGGGTTTGGAAATCACAGGTCTGGGGCCTAGCAGAGCTAAGGAATAGAGGCAAGTGAAAGTCAGATTGAGAACATTTCATATACAAAAGCCTCAATTGTGTTCATGCTCCTTAGTAGGAATTGTGTCAAGTCAGGCAAGCAGGCTTGTTCCATGTTTCTGCGTGAGCGTGGCTTTCATCTCTCTGAGCTTATTGCTGTATTGTTGTTCAAATGAGATGTAGGAAACAAAGACACAGACACAAGCTGTTCACAGAGGTGGGTCAGTACAGTCTTCAGCTCATCTTCCCAATTTGTTTTAAGGTCGTTTCTAAAGCGCCACTAGGCTTTGATCCTTCTATGTGCGAAGACATGTCCAGCCCTCCCTTTCCTCTCCTTGGGCAGGCAGCATTCAGCCCACTCAGTTCTCAGTCAAGGCACATGTAGCCCTCTTCCGGGGCTCCGATGGCTCTGTCTCCCAGAGCCAGGATTAATGGGCTCAGGAATCACGGGGTGGAAATGGGAGTAAGGACCCCTCACCATTACACCTACTGACCCAGGAGTAAAACGTTCGGTTCCTGTTTCCCCAACTTTATACTATGTTGGCCTGTAGACCTTAATTTTAAGGGGAGGTATGTATCTCTCACCAGGGGACACAATAGTAATTCCACTGGGCTGGAAGTTAAGACTGTAGCCCAGGCACTTTGGGCTCCTCATGCCTCTGAATCAATGGGCAAAAAAGGGAGCTATGGTGCTGGCTGGTGTGATGGACCTGTTTACCATGGGGAAATTGGACTGCTACTCCACAGTGGGGGTAAAAACACTATGTTGGAGTACAGGAGATCCCTTAGGACATCTCGCAGTATTACCATGCCATGTGATAAAACAAACAAACAAAAAAATTACCTAGACCAACCATGTCAAACTCAAAGGCTAACATGGGCCAAATAAATGAGGCATATGGCCCTCGGGCCACGAGTTTGACATGCTTGAAAAGTTTCTATGCCAGGTGCTTGCTGAAGACAAAGAGAATACTGAGTGGTCAGTGGAATAAGGTAGTTATGGATACTAATGACAACCATGTGACCAGATAAAAAAATGAGGACTGTCTGATTGTTATGACTATTTTAGTAGTTCCCCCTGATTCTGAATATGTTTGTGTGTATATGTGTACATAGGAAGCAAATACCTTTTTTCTTTGATCTTTTATTTTTTTGTCATGTAGCATAAGATGTATTGACTTTATATCAGTATTTAAGTGTCATAACTCTGTATCATACTATTTAAGATACAGGATATCAGAAGAGTAAGTATCACTCAAGGACTTTGCCTCCTTTTCTGGGAGAGATTTTCAGTTGTACCCAGGATACTTGTAGGTGGAGTTACGACCTTGTTATTGTCTGTATTTGGAGATTAAGTCTGATTTAAGAAGATACGTGTGAGTGCTACGTTCACAAGAAGTAGACTTGTGATTGTTGATTTTACTTTCCAGCTTGCCGGGGCTCAGGGATGTGCAGATAGCTCAGGTAATATGATTTCTGGGTGTGTCTGTGAAGGTTTTTCCAGAAGAGATTAGCATTCGAGTCAGGTGACTGAGTAATGACCGCCCTCACCAGTGCAGGCATGGGCCATCCAATCTGTTGAAGGCAGAATACAATAGAAAGACAGAGGAAGGGCGGATTTGGTCTCTCTGCTTGAGCTGGGACATTCATCTTCTCCCACCTTCAGACATTGGAGCTCCTGCTTCTCAGGCCTTCAGGCTCAGACTGGGACTTACACCATCACCTCTCTGGGTGCTCAGGCCTTCGGATTGGGGCTGGATTTCACCCCTGGATTTTCTGGGTTTCTAGCTTGCAGACGGCAGATTATAGGGTGTCTCAGCCTCCACAATTGCATGAGACAATATCCTGTTATTTCTCCTTCTCAGGGAGCCCTGACCAATACAGATGACAAGTGAGTCTTCCACACTCAAAAGCTATCTTAGAATTAGAATAAGTGTGGCTCTGTAGGTAATAGCTGATGATGCTGGGCAGTGCAGGCACAGGCAGTCCATAGCACTCAGAAGAACAGGGAGCCCATTTGCCTGGCAACAGAAGTGAAAGAGAAGCAAGGTCATGACCATATCTCCTGCCAAACACGTAGACACTCCTGGCTCACCTTTCAACCCAGCGCCTGGTTGAAGAAAGAAGCTTTTGTCACATAAACTCCTTCCTCCTTCCTTCAAATATCCATGTAGTTTTTGCGATGAACCAGGAATCATGCTAAGACTCTAGGTGTAGAAGACAAAGACAGATACCTGTCACCCACAAAATAATATTCCAGTGAGAGGCAAGAGAAGTAAATAGTTCATTGTAGCACAGGGAAAGAGCTGGGGGTAGTGCTGGTCTTGCCTCTGAGAACCCAGGAGCACCCAAAAGGAAACTTTTCCTCAGTTGTGAATGGAATAGGTTAGGTAAAGTAGGGAAGGTGAGCTATTCTAGACAGGGAACAGCATCATCAAAGACTAGGGGATGAACATGAACACGGTCCATCCAGAGAACAGAAGGACCTAGGAAGAGGAAACAGGGGGTGGGAGGTGGGGCCAGAGAGGGGAGCAGGAGCTGGATCTGAAGAGGCCTGGTGAGCCATGCCCTGGAGTTTGGATTTTTTCTTAAGGGCAAAAGATGCTCAAATTAGGGAAGTGCAGATCCTATTTAGGAGGATTTCCCATAGGGTTTCAGGTTTGATAAGAGGGTGTGTGGGAGCAAAGCAAAGACAAAGAGGCCCTCCATTGCTCCTCATTTTTATCTGGTTCATCCCTCACCCATGCCTACCCAGAGCTGCCCTGGGTTAAGAAGAGGCAATTTCAATGCCTAGCTCATGATCTGTAATTTAACCCCAAGCTGGGAATAAATCATAGACTGATTTTCTGACATGGCTGCAGGGAGCATTCAGAAGACCAGGAGAGGCGTGTGGAGGTAGAGGCACGGGCTGCCCTTCCTGCCCTTCCCTGCCTCTGTCCCTCACCATCTGTCTCTCCCAGGCCACTTTTCATCTGGTCTCACCAGCCACTTCGTTTTATTTCACCTTTACTTTTTGTTGTCTTCTGCCTGGGGCAGGTTTTCAGCTCTCCTCCTTTCTGTTTAATCTTGTCCTGTTTTACTCCTCTCACACTCCGAGGGACCCACTGTTCCCTGGCTTGTCGCCTGGCCCATCTTCATTTGGACCTGCTCTCCTCAGGACTCTATTCTAATACTTGCCGTATCTTCTCCCCCGCCCCTGACATTTTCATTCTTTGCCTTTCCTCTTCCTCTTTTTCCCTGGTCCCCTTATCCTCTGGCATCTCTCACTGTCCCCATCTCTGTCTTCTCTCCCAGTTCACGCTCCATGCTGCGGTCCCCTTTGACCTTCAGTCTCCTGTCCATTAGAGCTGTTCCCCTCCGAATGGCACCCAGAGGTTTGCCTTCCACACTAGGACTGACATCGCAGCTGTGGGGAAGAACACATACTCCGATGCGCCTGGTTATTTATTTATGTCTCTTTCACCTAATAAGCATGCTGTGGAATTGAGCTGTGGTTCCCCTGAGGAGTCTGCGGTCAGCCTCCATTGAAATGCTCTCCCTGCGCAGCACAGAGAGGGAAGGTGGAATGTTTAAGATGTCTTTGCTGAGATTCAGACGTGGAGTCTGTGTCCTTTGTCCCTATTGCCATGTGTATGTGCATGCCATGGTGTGTGGGGGGAAGGGGAGGGGAAGGGTGTTCTTTCTGTTTATGAGTGAGCTTCTTTCTATTTATGAGCCAGAAGGAATGTGAAGTGGATCAAGGATGTCATGGACACGTGGTGTGTATGCACAGCAAACGTGAAGAACGTAGAGGGAAAGAGGGTTCTGCCCTGGGGCTGGGACTGCCAGGGAAACTTGGGAAGAGGGGCCCTTCCCAAAGGCCTGGTGCATCAGGGAACTCTCCACTGATCCTCTCCAGAGAGTGGCCAGGTGTGGAGATACTGATCATCTGAAATGTCTACTGAAAGAATGCCCTTGGTTGGCACGGCCCCGTCCTCATGAGGCTGAGCTCTGGCTTGGCTTTCTCGAACCTTCTTCTTGCTAAGTTCTGCTTTTTTTCAGAGAGCCTTGTCCTTTTATTGTTGGGGGTCTTCCCTGTTCCCTCAGCAATGTTGATTTCATTGCATGTTCATAATACGTCATGCTTTAATTTAGTGTCTTTAGTGATATTTTACAAAGGACTGACAGTGAGACTTTTATAAATAAAATAATTATTACAGCTGCTCTGATGGCAGCCCCTGAGCTGTTTAATAGAGATATCAGTTTCTCAGTGTTGAAAATTTTCACCCAGAGCTCTCTATGGCCCACACTTTTCTTGTCTGTTGCTACTCTGTTTTGCTTGTTGTAGTCTTGACACAGCCATGTAGCACTTCTTACTATCCCCATCAGAACTGAGCAAAGAGCAGCTTCTTTAACCTTTTTGACTCACCAAAGTCCCAAACCCCATTTGGACCTACAGTGTCAGTTTCGCAGTGAGTCAGTCCTCCTTGCCCACCTCATGCTAAATGAGATCTCATTATGTTATCAGTCTGCAGCAGCAACTTCTTCCGTGACATATGGATGTGAACTGATCACAACACTGGGGTTTCAGGATTGCAAACTTGGAGACCTGTGTGGACAAAACTTGGGTCGGTATTTAAGGGAATTGCAGCCCAAACAAGGGGAATGGGTAAAGGTCACTGTATAATTGACCATCATTTCTAGCATCAAGGGTACTTTCTGGAACCTGCCTGCTCCCTCACAATCTGTGGCACTTTACCAGCAAGAGATGTGAGAGGACCATTGTCCTCAGCTATAGAGTGTCAGTGACACGCTGAGCCATTCACAGGATAGACCAGTGGCCAAGCTGGGGTTTCTCCCTAGACATCCCTCAGGCCATGCTTGACCTTCACTCTCTCAACTCCCCACATAGCATGCTCCCTTCCCATTCTTTTCTTTTTTTTTAATGTTTTTATTGGTTTCAGAGAGAAGAAGGGAGAGCGAGAGAGAGTTAGAAACATCAATGATGAGAGAGAATCATCGATTGTCTGCTTCCTGCACGCCCCCTACCGGCGATTGAGCTGGCAACCCCAGACTGGGAATCAAACAGTGACCTCCTGGTTCATAGGTTGACACGCAACCACCGAGCTACACCTGCTGGGACTTTTCCATTCTTTTTGACACACTTTACTCAGGCACTCATTCAATGCAAATTAGCTAAGCACTGGCTGTGTACCAGTTATATGGCTGGCGTGCACAATGACAAGCAAGGCTGACATAGCTCCTTATTCCTTTTGTAGCCTGGGTTCTTCACTTTTCATTTCATCTTGCCTTGCCTCTCTCTCAAGCATATATTCTCTTCATAATTTACAGTTGTATTAAGGGTTTCTGAAGAAGTTTCCTAATTAACCAGGAGCAGTACACTGTTCTGTCTCGATTCAGTGTTTTTTTTAGAAAGCAAATGCAAGTAGCCAATCTGTCCATTACAAATGAGTTCATTCCTATTCAGGCAGCAGCTGTCACGTACCTTGCCTGAGGCTTCTTATGTTATGTGCAACATATTGGCTTTAGTTGTCTGTACTTCTTCCCAGCAACACTGTGAGCCCTAAATGAATGGAAGACACAAGAACTCAAAATAATCTATTGTATCAAAATGGTGGCCATGCATATTTTGAGTAACAGGCAGCACAATCAACTTGTTCAAGGTAGATGCGTGACCCAAGTATCTAGGTCAGCAAGAAATAAAGAATGAAGGCTTTTTGTTCCCTTCATTGGAAGAATAACTTCTAATGGCAAAGGACTAACCAGAAACATTTACATTGCTATAAAAGATGCAGCATAGTGAACTGTCTAAATCGTTTCTGTTTTCCTACAGCTCATAAGTACTTGGCAATCCACATAGTAATCAGAGAGGACTGTGCATTCCGGGGCCAGTCTTCTCAAGATGCATTAAGCACTCAGTGACAATTTGCATCCCTACTAAGAACAAACCTCTGTTCTTGGTGTTGCTTGGCTCAGTAGGTGCATTCCACCGGAGTTCCTCCTTGTATGATGAGTTAGGCCAGAAACACTCGTCATTTGTCACCTCTCTGGAATGTTCCTAATGAGTTACAATTCTAGGGCTATCCTCCCCATCCCATTCTCCAAATAGATTGTGAACTTTGGAGGCCCTCTTGCATGGCTCAAGACGATCCTGGATTGCTAATTGTAGGCTGGCTTGGCCCATTGGTCCCCACTCTATTGGGTATCTCACATCACTCTCATTGGAATTCTGTGTTAGTTCTTTAATAAAAATGGCCAGCAAGCCCAGAGATAACAGAACAAGAATCAATGGGACCTGCGATTGTCTGCATGCCAGATGCTCTTGTCAGCCTGGCCGCCAATCCATCCTGCCAACCCAACCTCCTCCGGGACCGAGACGTTTGAAAACAGTGCAGCAGCCTCATCTCCCGGGCAGTGTTTTTCTCCATCATTTGCTTTATTAAATATTGATTTTCTGTTGCATTATTAAACCTTAAGTCCAGAGCATAAATTCTGGCCTGATACTTTAATCTGGCTCTCCTCATTTTTTTGGCCTTCTAGAACTGATTTTCAGGCCAGCTCTCCTGGGGAATCTTTAAGTCAACTCAAGGCCTGAGAGAAACAAACCTGCCTGCAGGAAAGGGTGGAGCCCAGACTTGAGAACTAGCTTGTCTCACCGGGGACCACAAAAAAGCCTGCGCCTGTGTGCAGCAGATTTTCACTGTACCCTTGTTCCAGACACAGGAGCCTGTCCCCACTGGGATTCATGTGCTTGGAACAAGGGAGGTCTTTGGATCCACATGATGGAAACTGTGGTGCAGGCAAATGATATGCTGTGCTGGACACCACACAGCTCTGCAGACATCACCTAAACCAGTGGTCGGCAAACTGCCACTCTGCAAACCGCGGCTCGTGAGCCACATGCGGCTCTTTGGCCCCTTGAATGTGTCTCTTCCACAAAATACCAGCTCTTCCACAAAATACTGACTTCTGCTCATGAGCCACATGGTATTTTGTGGAAGAGCCACACTCAAGGGGCCAAAGAGCCGCATGTGGCTCAAGAGCCTTGGTTTGCTGACCACGGACCTAAACCATTATTTGTCCATTCCCTTTTCTTTTGGTCTCTGTTATCCTAGGGCTTGAATTCTTAGTCCTAAATAGATGGCCCTTTGGCTTTTCACTTATTGTGCACCTCTGGTTCATTCTCATTTCCTCTTCTTCTCCCTTTTCTCTCAGAGCCAGTGGTTGAATGGTCAGCTACCTCAATCTGTTATAGGATGGAGCCATCACACACTTTGTGAAACTCTTTTGGAGAGATGTGGACTTCTCTAGCCAGCCATGTTAGCTAGGATGGTCTCCAAGTTTAATTCCCCATCCCTTGAATAGCTTCCTAGCCTGGCACTGTCATTGGCCTAAGCCTAGGGGCTTGAGCCTGAGGATAAGAAGCTGAAGGATCATGATGTTCTCTTTGTCTTCAACAATGACAGATAAACAGAAGGGGAAAATGGAAATACATATTCATGGGGTTTCTCTGGCAGGACTGAACATGTAGCTGTCTACATGAATGTGTTCAGAGAGCTCTGGCCTCCTCCCTGTCTGGTCTCCGTTTATCCCAGCTTTCTCTCTGTGCCTTATTAGGTCCTTCATCTCCAGGAGTCTAGTGTTAAGAGATTATTCCAGGAACTGGCAGAGGCACTGGTACAAGGCCAGGGATCAGGAGGAGTGTGAGCAGTGGCTCACTTGGGGATACAGAAGCACAACGAAGCTCAATCTGACCTCTGATACTTGCCAAATGTGAACCTTCCGCATGCCGTGGAGAGCTCCCTAAGCCCTGTGTGGCCACATGAGATACAATTTAAAAAATATTCTTGAGGAATATTTCACAGAAAATATGTGAAGGTCAAGGTGTCAGAGACTGTCTACTCTATTCTCTCCATCCTGCCTCCTGTCACCAGCATCCTTAGGCCTCCAAAGAATGAGAGATGTATTCTTGAAGATCATGGGAGTTAGAGGTCACATATAGTATATAGTCCTACAATTTTCCCCAAATCTGAATCTCTTCATAATAGCTAGGTAGGTAGGTAGATAATACTGGTCACTCATTTAAACACTGTCAGTGATGGAGAACTACCTACTCAAGTAGGTCCTGTTTCCATTAGAAAAGCTCTAGTAATTTTTTTTTAACATTAAGACAAAATTTGCCTGCCTCTAATGTCTGCCTCTTGGTTATTTCTACTAGAAACACATGGAATAGTTAAGTCCTATGTAGTAATAAAAAGTGCTTGGTTTTTAATTAAGATATATGAATTTTGAATCTTACTATGCATGGAAATTTCCACAAATTATAGCTCAAAATGGCTGAATATTAGCACTTGCATATATTTCAATTTGGTATTTAATCTCTCTGAGTCCTAGCTCTTTTCATTTATAACAGCATGAATATAAGAACACTTTAGGTTATTGTGAGGGGGATTGTAATTAGATGAAAGAATTAATGTTAAAAAACATTCAGTATATTTTAAAATTCAAGTTGACATGTATTTGTAAAACTCTTACTGTGTGTCAGACACCTTGGCAAGTGCTGGGAATAAGAAAACAAATCATAAATGGTCCCTGACCTCACAGTGGGAATTATAATATAGGAAGATGCCCATGACACCCCTGAAGTCTCCTCTCCCACATAGTTCAGGCACGTTGCCCGTTTCTATCACGCACACACCTCATTATATTGCAATCACCGCTTTACCCAAAAGATGGAACTCTTTTGAGGCCAAGTGGCATTCCCTGAATGTCAAGTATTTTTCTCAGTAAATGTGGGTTATTGAACGTGTTTCTAATTCTTCATCATTTCTTTCATGAAGGGCTCCAATGTATTCATTTCTCTCTTCAGAGGTTGGCTAACTTTCCCCGGTCGTCACACCACTCTGTCTGGAGGCCAAGCAAGCACCCTGGCTTGCACCCAGTCACTGTGGCTGACGCCTTTGGTGGCCCTCCATGCACTCGGATGACTTCTATTTTCCCTTTGATTTTTTCAAATACAATATCTACCCAACCAATCTGTGTCGTGGTTAAAAACCCATTTGTGTTAAAGAATTCTCTCAAATAGGAAAAGAAGGTTTATGAGAAAGATGGGAAAGACTTGTGGGAATAAGTGCAAGAGGAACCGGCTGATCCTGTAAGAAGCAACTACCCTTGGCATTTTCCCACAGGGGTTTCTCTTGTTGGGTCTCCCTGGTCTCTTTGTTTGTGCTTCTTTCTATACGTCTTATTGTCTCTTGAGTCTCTAACTCAGGGGGTCTCAGATCACCACTAACTTCATCTCAGGTGTGGCCTTGGTCTGCTTGGTACACACCCTAAAGAGCTTGATAAAACACAGTGAACTGGCTGGGTTTGGTGCGATAAGTCCAAATTATCAGGAATGTTTGCAAGACTGTATTCATTTGAGTCAGGTGGCCAGCCTTGTTCCCATCATCTATGGTGAGGTCAGAGTGGAGATTGTATCATATGTGATGCCATCTATGTCTATTCTTCAGGGTTTGCCTGTTTCAGAAAGTTAATATGGGGAAAGGTTTAGCAATCGACAGCTCTGTTACAGAGATGTTTTGTGTTGTAATGTCTGCAAAGTTAAACAAGGATGGTCTTCTCAGACTGTCTCTGCCTCCCTCAGTTCTTTCATCTACCACAATCCCTTTCTGAACACTGTCCAGGATATGTCCCTACCTAAGACACAGTCAGAAAATGTGTCCATGGCATATGAAGATTTTCTTTGAAAGACCAGAGTTGGTGAAAATGTGTCCAGTGGCTAGAAATCACCATAGCTTGAAATGCTGTGGCCTCAGAGATGAATGAGACTATTACAATCTACTGAAATGTCAATAATTGAATTCAGGAACAGTGTGGGAAAGGCCAGCCATGTTCTGTGCGAACTCCCAGTTCTCCCCTGCATGCAACCTCACAAGATGTATAATTTCCCATTTATACGTAGTGGAGGGCTTCAGGTCACATGGGAATGTAGCCAATGAGTTGAGGACCCAGGATGTCTGGGCTATTTCTGTCTCAAGCTATTTTGATTTTTCCGTTTGATGCTGTCAGAAACTTAAGAACTGATCATTTGTGCTGGAAATAGCACAACTTCTGCCCTTTGTTTTGATCGCTTTTGCCATGTTTGATTGGCGAATTTGATTCCTGGCCACAGAAAATTGCATTTGCGTCAAGAGCATTCTGAGCAGATCAATGTAAGAGGAAAACAGGCAAGATCAATTGTAATACCAAAGGACTGGCATAAAAAGTCATGTAACTCACATACCATCCTGTAACTCTCAGTGGCTCAATGTCCCCCAGGTTCTTCATCACAATTCATTAAACCTCACAATACCCCATGTAGCCAGTTAGTGTCTGATGGTAGACATCTAGAAGAGAGGGCGATAGCACTGTCCATCTAATCGCCCTTACACAGGAAATTTGCAAAACATGAGCTAAGATATAGTAACACAGATAATTATTATCATCGCTTTGCATTGTTTCCAGGCACTGTTGTGTCTTCTGTGCACATTTCTAGTCTAAACTTTGAAAGAAGATTATGAGTTAAGCTTCTATATCATTACCATTTTATGACAAGGGGACCGGACTGAGAACAATGAAGATGTTTGTGATTGACCATGAGTGTACAGACAGTGAGTATGGGGACTTCTGTTCTGGCTTCCAAATCCCATGTTTTGAACTATCACCATGTCTTTTCTTTGTAGTTTTGAACCATGGTGCTGAGGACCAACATGAGTGAGCATGATGCTTTCTGCCCTTGTTCTTGTTATTTTGCTAATTTCAACAGATATGCAGTGGGCTAGGCATTTCCTCTTCTCCATGGAGGGACACTGGGCTCCTTGGAGGACAGTTACTCAGACGTTTGTTACATAGGTAACAGTTGTATGCATTTCACTTCATAAAGTGCTTTCCTATCCCTTATATAACCAGCTTATGAAGTATGTAGGGCAAGTATTATCAATGGCGTTTTCTAGGTGAATAAAATGAGGCTCACAGAATGTGACTAGTTTCCATCGTAGTAAGGATTGAAGGCCCCTGGGTATAGAGCTGCTGCCCTTCTATAAGATAAAACATTTATTTATTTATTTAAATATACTTTTAATGATTTCAGAGAGGAAGGGAGAGGGAGAGAGATATATAAACATTAATGATGATAGAGAATCCTTGACTGGCTGCCTCCTGTCCCCTACTGGGAATCAAGCCTGCAACCCAGGCATGTGCCCTTCACCGGAATCGAACCCAGGACCCTTCAGTCTGCAAGCCGATGCTCTATCCACTGAACCAAAACAGCTAGGGCATAAACATTTATTTTTAAATGTAACAGCCTGAATGGTATGAACCTTTAAAAAAAAAACAACACATTGGCCTGCCTCTGTCCCTACTCCCTTAGAAAATGAAACAACAACCAAAAAAACAGTTGAGAATGCGTTAGCCGAAAGTGTGTCTTGTGCTCTTTGTGGCTAGAACTTTCTTATGAGCCTGTACTGCCTTACCCTGCTATTACTAGACTGCCTTCAACAGAGGGATGCATTGGCAAAAAGCCTTACTGGCTACCAGACTTTAAAATACTTGATGATGTAATCGCATCACTCTTTATTACCAGAAAGTGTATCTTGATGGGCTCCTGCCTTCTAGGCCCTCAGCTGGGCACTTCATACATGGTTGACCTTGGACAAGACACAGAACTTCTCCAAGCCTGGATTCTGCCATCTGCAAAACAGACATCATAATGCTCATTCCCCACTTCAAACAGTTATTGTAAGAATAAAATTAAATCATGAATGCAAACTGGCTTTATAAACTACCGCGTCCCTGTACTTATATGATGCATTGTTTTAAACTTAAAAAAAAATGTTTGTGAATGGATTATCAAATTAAGAATGTACTTCTCTACATGCCCCAGGGGTAACAGAAAACAGTGCTGAAGAAAATGACATCAGGGGCTCAGGTGAGTTGGGTGAGGGAAGTCACTGTGTCCTGTGTTTTGCCCTCTGGATGGAGGGGGTTCCCTTTGGCAGGCTGTAGCCCCCCATCTTCGCTCTTGAAACTGCTTGCTCGGAATGGGGTGATTTTTGTGACATGTTCTTTTTCTTTCTCTTTCTGGCAATGACTCTTTGAAATATTATTTCTGCTTCCTTGACGGCAGGGCTGTATAATTGATAGCCTCTCCGGGTTGCCGGAGCCCTGCATTTAAACTACGCTTGCCTTGGCTCCAACGCTTCGGAGTTCATTACTTTTTGAAAAGCGTCACGTCTGTTTGTGTGCAGATTATTGTTGCTCTGGAGAGGGAAGGTTATTGTCAGGCAGGAAGAGGAGCGTGGCACAGAATTCATGATAATCAAGTCCGCTCTCCTCCTCAGATGAGTATTTCTGGGTAACAGGACTTCACATTTATCTGCTGTGGCTGTTGGGAACCAGGGGACCAAGGGCCTTCGCTTTCCCCTGCAGCTTGCTGGAGGGAGTGCAGCAATGTTCAGGCCGGGGACCTGGGAGGCTGCCGCTATGCAAATAAAGTGGGTAATAAAAGTGCCCGGCTCTGGTACTAGAGAATGATTCAGTGCAGAATATATACATGTAGGATTTTAATTAAAGGTGTGGGTGTGCTTGGTTCTCAGGGCAGTGTGGGTGGAGGGCAAAAGTGCACTCCCCCTGGACCTGTGATCTCTCATCTCTGCAGTGACCACCGCGGCATTCTCGGCCCCACCCCTCCCAGCAAGCCGGTCCTCTCACAGGTATCACGCACGGATGTTCACACCCCGTTTTCTGCTCTCCATGTGTTACCACTTCCGTAGACAGTAGAACCTCAAAATTGGTAAAGTCAACCAAGTTTGTCTAACGGTAGAATATACCAGAACATAGTCTTTATGGCAGATGAAGAATGATTCTTCCGCTCTTGAGAGATGGAGTCGCAGAGATTGTCTCTGAAGTGGTTATGGGAGATATAACCGGAAATTATTCATCGGGATTCTGCCATTCTCTGCATCTTCCTTCTCAGCCTGAAAAAAAAAATCTTACCCCGTGTTTTTATGACTTGAAATGGCCTGCCTTTTTGAGAAGTAAACCTTAGATACCCCCATATTCCACCCCACTCATCTCCATGAAGTTGCTGGGTTCAGAGATTTTTATTTGTATCATTACTGTCGGTTTCCTCACACCTCTTATGATTGTCCATCTCATGGGGGTTCCCTTGCTTTCATTGAATCCTGGGAGGATAGGAGCCAGGTTTGTAAAATGTATTTCTATATTATCGTCATCTCGTGGGGTCCTGACCTATGCTTGACACTAAAGAGAGGTTCACTGAATGAATCCATGAAAGGATTCAGCTTGATCAAAACATGTTCGGATTTTCCCTCCAGTTAAGTGTTCCTGTGAGCAGAGGAGAATCTGTGTTGTGTGCAGAAGGCTTGTTCATTTATCTGCTTTAGGGAAACTCATACAGCTTCTCATTCCAGAGGGAGAGGTAGTCAGGCACAGTAGCTGCAGATGATGCTATTTGCACAAGGCTAGGTGATATAAAGCAGGCATTTAAAAATAAGATGGGTTTTTGACATTGTGGTCAGTTAGAGAGATAGATTCAGCCTTCAAATAATAAAACACATAGAAAAAATCTGTTTCAGAAAGAGTTTTCATCTCTATAGGAGATGAAACACTTTTAAGTTGAAGGCAGTTTCTTTCCTCGTTGCAATATAATGAGTCGAAGATAGTCACATCTTATCATTTGAAGAGTGTAAAACTGGGTTATATGAGTGACAAAAGACATCATGCATATGTTTGTGCTTAACAAATAATAAATGTTTGAAGGATTATTCTCTATACATAACAAAGGATTTTCCAAATAAGAGACCAAGGGATAGATTTGCTCCCAGGTCATGCTTCAGATGGGGTATTATATCTATGTATTCATTAGTTTACTGGGGATGGGGATGGATAAGGATTTTAGCCTCTTTAAATCCTAGTCAAGTATACCAGCCTAAAGTGTTTTTTTTTTATTGTTTCTTTGTTACTCAACTTTCTCCTTGATTCATTCCATGCTAGATTGTGTGAATTATAACAGTCTAAAGCACAGTAAAGTGGAGGTGATTATCAGAATTTGAAATGCTGTGACATTTTGCTGCCCAAAAGTAATTGATTTATTAGAGACATTACAATACATGCATGATTCAACATAAGAGGTTTCTTTAAACTTGTTCAGCATCAAATCCTGTGGGAGACGATTTGCTTTCAGCACCACGGACAGAAACTCGCTTTCATTCCTATTCAGTTGGCCTTATACAAGTAAATATTACAGCTCAACAGTAGCACTCAATCCAGTGGCCACTGTATGATTCAATTTAACAGCTTTAACAATTCCAACTGGCAAGTACCAGAATAGTAATACATTGTTTTGCACTTATGTTGCCACAAAGTGGAACCAGGGAGGGGATAGGATGCATTTATGTTATTATTATTACTATCCCTGTGTTACAGCTAAAAATAGTGATAATATTTCACAACAAATCAGATAAAATACAGAATATTTTGGAAAACATTTGACTTTTTTCTAACAAGCTGCTTCTTAGTAACGTTGTACTTCAAAACTCTATGCGAGGAGCCGTAATTGAGTTCAGTGGCCCCACACCTGAGCAATGAACCGAGCAGACTAACAAAATGCCGAATGCTAATGAAAGTCTTGTTGTGAAAGCCCCAGTGGGGCGTGGGGTAAAATGCTGGGAAGATTAGGATCTATGCCTTAATGGCTGTGAACTCATTCATACACTGATCATGACGAGGTAAACCTCTAGCTACTTTCAAAAGGCTTCAGGCAAAACTGTGCAAAAACTTTTTAAAAAAAGAGACAGTCTTAATTCAGGATACTGTTTGCTTCCATATACAAAGCTTATTGATTATAAAAGTTTCAAAGCCACTTTATTCTTCCTCACACACATGTCATAAGAAATGAAAACTAATAATGGAGTAATCTAAAGGGCTTTTCCTGAATAACTCCCATTAAACTGAATTATAGGATACCTATCTATGTTGGTGCCTGAATTAGAAACATTTATGGAACATAAGGTGATGTAGGTTTTAGAGATCATTCAGTCCATGTGGTAGTTAGGGGAACTGTCTTCTCACAGATGGGAGACTGTGAGTCATCAGGATCAAGTCACATGTCTGGGGTATGACGGATATGCACATGGTATATGCTTATTACTTGTTTGGGAAAAAAAAGGTGGGGATAAACTTTAATAGTATGTAAGTCATTTTTCCTTTGCTATCTAGAAAAGCTTCAATTATCCTTCTTACTTAGCAAAACGTCTATATAACTGAACATCATTCCCATTTTACCATTTTTGTAAGAAAGCTCAACGTGAAGTTTAAAGCTTAGCATCAACATGTATGCTGACGTTTGTGGTTGCCACTTGAGGAATTCTCCTTTCTTCTTGGACCTTACTTTATGTGTTTATTTTATTCTTTTATTTTGTGTTTCATTATAAGATGCCTCAAATCTATAGTGAAAAGAACGGAATAACTGTGAATAACTCGATAAAGATCATTTTTATGGATAATTTAATATTGTTTTAAATATGCCCTGGGTAATTGGCCACCGTGCTTTCTGTGGATGCAGGTCATTTGTCCATTTTAAAACTTGGGGGTGGTGGATGAGTGCTCATTTGTTCATCAGTAAAGCATAAGGGGGGGGAAGAAAATTAAAAACTAGATGCAAATAACAACAATTTCATTAGTGTAGACATAGGCCACCTAAGGGAGGAAAGATTTTTATTCAGAACATTTTTTTTAAAATATGGAGAGATATAAGTTATAAGAATTCAGCATTTAACTTGTCAATGGATTAATAGTCAAAACAAAGAAAAATGGGCAATTCGGTTTTTCAGTCAAATAATTGCATGAATTAAGTGAGATGTGTCCACTTTTTGTACCTGACTTTATTTTGTCATTCATTTGTTGGGTACCTGCTGTGTTTGAGGCGATCTGTAGTACCTGAGCCTTCAGAGATGGAAGAGAATTGCTGTTCTCAGGAATCTCTACTCTCTATTAACATGTGATGCACTGAAATGCTGTAAGACGCTAGAGAAACAAAAAAGAGGGTCACATTAAACTGCTTCAAGGTGGAAGGGATCCGGGGAGGCTTCCAGATCTGAGTCTAGATTTAAAGGACTCAGAGGAGTTAGCTGTGTGAACACTGAGTGTCTACCAATTCAAGGAACCAGACTGGGCACACAGGAGGGAATTTTGGGGAGAGGAGGATAGGTGTGGTTAGGCAGAAGCTGAGGGAGAGGGAGAGGGAGAGGGAGAGGGAGAGGGAGAGGGAGAGAGAGAGAGAGAGAGAGAGAATATGAGAATGAGAATCTGGGGCATTGCAGCAAAGGATAAGATTGCAGAGATATAAATGTGCCAATCCTGAAGATTCTTGTTTTATACATTCAGCAGCTAAGGATGTTACACATGATTAACCTGTAAGAAAAGTGAATATTTTAAAATATTGTAAGTAGATGACATTTACACTTCTGAGAAGATAATGAAAAGTCATTTTGGAAGATGGTTTGTAGAGGGGACAACACGGCACACTCTACTATAGCAATTTCAGGGGAGCAGTGAGAATAGCCAAGGTTATTAGCTATGATGATGGAGAAAATAGGGAGTCAGATGATTCTTCCTCAACAAGGATCCATGGGACTCGGTGACTGATTGGAATGGGGAGTAAGGAAACTAAAGCAGGGTTGGGAAAACCCTTGATTGAGGTGTATTGTGGCAGAGTGGTTTTGCATATGACCACTGGGAGCAGGCTGGCTGTTTTGAAACCTGTCTATAGTACTATGGCATGTTCCTTAACCTCTCTTTGCTTCTGTTTCCTCACCTAAAAATGGGAATGATAATAATGGTAATGTTATTTTACATACACTTTGAGAAAGTTATTATAAAATCTTAAACCTCTTCATTGTTTTATTTTATTCCTCACCTGAGGATATTTTTCTATTGATTTTTAGAGAGAGTAGAAAGACAGAGAGAAATATCGATGTGAGAGAAACACATCCATTGGTTGCCTCCTGCATGAGCCCCGACCAGGGCCTGGGCTGGGGAGGAGCCTGCAACCAAGGTACGTGCCCTTGACTGGAATTGAACACGGGACCCTTCAGTCCGCAGGCCAACCCTCTGTCCACTGAGCCAAACCAGCTAGGGCTTGAACCTCTTTAGACGATACTGGGTGTCAGTTTAAGAGCTCTTGGTATATATAGAAGAGGCACTGAGAAAGGTGACTGGGTTTGGATTTAAAAAAAAAAGGTGATTCCTTCAGTACAGGGCTTCTCATTCACTTTGTAGTGTGTACTCACAGTTTAATAAATTATTACAGTTTAATAAATTATTACACTTCAATCTGTGAAGATGAACGAGTATAAGAGTGTCCTTAAAGTGGGTGGAAGAATCTAATAGAGAGATGTTGGAGATGATTATCAAGGGTATTGGGACAACAGAAAGAAGTTGACAGTCACACTAAGTCAAGCACGACTTTTAAGGAAGCTACTGAACAGTGATGGATTATTATTAAAGGCAGAAGTTAGCTAAAAAGTAAAGCAAACAACTTCAAAGGAACAAGGAGAACGGAGGAAAAAATGGTTAAGTCTTTAAAGTAACAGGACAAGTGATAGAAATTGCATACAACTGGACAGCTTTACTAAATAAATAGTTCTGGTCTGTTCCTGATTGGAGATCTACAAGCTCCTAGGTTCCTAAGCCCAGAGAAGAAAAACAAAACCAAATTCCCTCAGCGTTTTCTGTCATTTGTGTCCTGCAGCTGGCCATAAACACAAAGACCCAAGTCCCTAGTCTCTGTAAGTCGGATCCATTTGTAGTCACCGTGGTAGGTAGTTCAGGTCCCACCTTCACGCCACCTCTTCTCAGAAGGTGAGCAATTAAAAGCCATGGAGGATCTGCCATGAAGTTACCCTCCCGTTGTTTTCTACTTTCACCAGCCCCAGGCAAACATTAGACCTTGCCTGGAAAGAGTTCCACAAGAAGAAGAAAAAGAAATGAGCAGAGAGAAGAGGAAAGAATGATCAGTTGGGTTCACCACTATTTGGATAGGGTCAGACACCTGAACTATAAGTTAAAGCCACTTCATTTACTTCAGATTCGCAGAATAAGTTGGAATGCATGAGGTGAGCTGTTCTCCTAAGGACACCAGTGATTGTTGTCCAACCCTATGACATCTTTTTGGTATGCTTTCTGCCAAGATGGATGTAGTTGCTACCGCTCTTCTTCTTGATATTTTCACTTTTTCATGAAACCACTCTCTCCTGACTTGCACCCAGCTATGATCCACTCCATGTCAGCCCCCCCCCCCCCCCTGCTTTTGTTCACTTTGGTTCTTTTCATAAATCAGAAATGTCTGCATTCCTCTGGATTCCATCTTTGTTTAAAAAATATATTTCTTTATTGATTTCAGAGAGGAGGGAGAAGGAGAGAGAGATGGAAACATCAATGACGAGAGAGAATCATTGATTGGCTGCCTCCTGCGTGCTCCCTACTAGGGATCAAGCCCGCAACCCAGGCATGTGCCCTTGGCCGGAACCGAACCTGGAACCCTTCAGTCCTCAGGCTGATGCTTTATCCACTGAGCCAAGTCAGCTAGGGCTGGGTTCCATCTTTGAGTTTCCTTCCTTTATATCTTTTCCAGGTAATGCTACCCAGACATGGAATGAGCCTAGAAATATTGCTTTGGGCCATCATCAGGGTGTGCTCTGCCTTAGCTCTTTCCTAAATTCCCACCTGATTACACACTTCCTACCGGGCATCTGACTCTGTATGTCCTGCAGAAAACTTGAACTAAACATAGTTCAAGCTGTTCTTATTATTTTCTGCACCTAACTGGGTGCTTGGTGTCAATCAACAGAGATTGATTCAGGCTGACTTAACAGAAAAAGGAATTGATTGCGAGTTATTTTAGAATTCAAGTAATTGACAGAAGGTTGATTCAAAAATGGGAAGGAGGTCAACACACAGAAAAATATCACTATGCAGAGAGTCTCCAGGGCACTGCGGCCACCACAGCTAACACAGGCATTTTCTTGGTACCACTGTGGCCCTCTGACACCTCTGAGCACTAGACATCTCAACAAGAATAGAATCCAAACTGTCTCTGACTCTTTTCATCACTTGCTATAGAGGCAAAGTCCTTGGCAAGGGCATTGGTTGACAGTGAGCAGTAGATATGCCCATTTTACAGTGACTAGAGTACAATAATGCAACTCTTTGTACCGGATTTCAGATGGGACTCAAGCCATCTAGGATTTATTAAATAGAGGAAGAGGATTCACATTCTGGGTAGTAGCTTAAAATAATGGCACATGCACTCTGCATACTCCATGAGGTTAGTTTCTCATTCAATTGGGGAAGGGAATACTTACCTCATGGAATATGCAGCGTGCATTTGCCGTTCTTTTCTTAACAAATGACACCAACATGCATTCAGTCAACTAAGCTAGAAGCCTCAAATTCATCTGGGATTTTTTTCTTTTTCTTCATTATACACATCTATTTTGCTGGTGTTTATTTAAGTCGCCAAGCCTTGCAATCCATCTATCAGATCTTCCTTCACTCCTTTTCACTCTATTCTTTCTATTCTTAGATCAACGCTATGCCATTTCAAAAGAGGACTTTAGATACTTTGAAGCAATGATGAGTTTAAGGGTGTTAAAGGTGTGGGCTCTCATATCAGACCATATTTCTATCACTCTCTAGCGGGGTGACGTCAGCCATTTTACCTAATCTTGCTCTATGTCACATGTAAAATAGTTACTACAAGGATTGATTGAGGCAGTATGTTTAAAACATCTTGAGTGCTCACAAACAACAGGTATTCAATGAAGGTAAGGTCATGCGAAAAGTGAAAAGTGGTGGTGGGTGGAGCCATGAAAATGGGAATAGTGGTGGTAGAAATAGTCTTAACTACCTCTAATCGGTGCTCTCTGAGATATGCAGTGTCTATTGCTGTCAGCATTATCTTCCCAAAACATAAATTTGATTTTGTTACTCTCTTGTTTGGATTCCGTTGTTTCCTCTGAGATAAAACCCAAATGCTTTAGTAAGTCATATAAATTCATGCAAAACAGACCCAAGTTATCTTTCTACCACTGTCTTCTGCCACTCATGCTATTTCGGCTTCCTACAGCATGCTTCTTTGCAGCCTTGCAACTGCTGCATTTCCTATATGGCCCAAACACATGGCAGCTGTCTTTGCATTCCCCCTTCTGACTCCCTCCCTCCAGACCCACTCCCTGTGTTCCCATCACACTAGGTTCATGCCTTTCACATAGCGGCACTGCAGTAATTATTGCAGATGTCATCAATTTCTGCAGCTGCTCTTGTGCCCTTGAATTGAATGCTCCTGTCTTATTTGCATCTCTGTTATGTGGGACTGGCACATAGTAGGTGCTCAGCAAATGCTTATTCAGCTGCTGAACTCGTGACAACACTTGTGGGGAGTCTGTAAAGATGCAGAGGAGTCCTGGGAGAGGTGTGCCAGCTTCTTTCAGATGAGTGCACCTTGTCCCCCTGGCCACCTTGGCAGTGACAGGAACCGGCCAAGCATTTGAGAACCTTGACTCCTGCCACTCTGCTTTAATCATTTCCAGTTTGTGCTTGGCACCAGCCACCATCCTAGAAACTTTGACAGAATACCGGGAAGACCTTTTTTTCTGAAGAAATATTAATTCCAGTAGAAAGTTTAGATTAGAGGACATCATACTTAAGGGACTCTGGAGCCAAATTTGCAATCACCATTAAGGGAAAGAGCCAAAGGGCTGTGTGTGTCCTAACAGGATATTCTGAAATAGAAATGACCACCTTTGGAAACACAGGTGCCATTTGCATAAGCTCCATGTCCCTGGCAAGACCCAAGGCAAGTATATCTTCTCTAGATCTAAGAAGTTGTAGAAACTTTACATCCCCTGTACGAAAAATAAAATAAAGTCACAGATTCTTGCTCAGGTGATCTGCCACATTCTACATGACATTTGAATTTGAAAACAAATACTGGTACTGGATGAAACAGAATTATCTAATTGGAAGCAAGACGAAGAGACCAACTGAATTCAGAACATAATTCTCAAAAAATTTAATTATTGAGAAATACTTTTATAAAAATGCATGAATACCTTCAAGACTGTCACATTGTCCAGAAAGAATCCCCATGACATTTTAAGTTCTGGCAAGTAGGGGTGGGGAAATACTGGTGTGAAATGCTTTCATCCTAGTCACCACGCTCTGATGCAGAAATAAAGGGTTTCGGTGGGTACGTGGACATTATGAATAGACACGTGTGACAGCACAGGCACAAGCACCTTCCTCTCGCCGATGTAAAGAATTGTACTGATTTCCTGTGGTCAAAGCCTTCATCACCAAGTCCTCTATGGCCAGACAACCACCATTATTACTTTAGAATCTGATGCCTTCACCCCTTTAACCTTCTGCAATGCCAGCAGCACGTCCTCAGGAGTTACTTGGAGAATGTTACCTATGTTGTTACTGTGGGAAATTACTCCATCTCAGCATCTTCTATACCTACAATTGAACTAAAATAGAAAAGAGAGGCGGGATTGTGTGTTTCAAATAGTCGGTTTTGCTGTTGGAGACCCTTGAACGGACTGCGTGTGGCGGTATCCCTGGTTCTTCCCGCCCCATATCCTCTCTCAAACTTCAGAAGAGGGAAATTCCACCAAAACTTCTGCCTTCTTACTAGGTCTGAAGGAAAGGTTACCTTCCCTCTCTCCCCTTTGCTGTCTTGGAGAAGTGGGGGTGAGGCTGGGCTGACCCAGTGACCTGCAGATCACTGCCTCCTTGCAAAGCAGGCTCCTGTTCCGGCCCATTCTCTTTGGATCCTTCTTGGCCTGGGGGCGGAGGGCACTTGCCCTTCCCCTGTTCCTGTGGCCCACAGATAGGGGGAGCTCTGTTCTGTCTAGTAACACTTTTCTACCTACTATTGGGTAAATGGAGCAGGTTGGCTCCAGGCAGAGCTGCTTCCTTCTATGTCAGGCCCTGCCACACTCCCAGTCCTCTGCCCGGCAGCGAGGCAGGTGGAGCCCCACCCTTGATCCCACCTGAAGCTTTGCTCCATCCCTCAATGTTAGTTCCTGGAAGGAAGGACCAGGGTAGGACCAGCACCCTAAAACTTCACTGGTGCATTTCTCGCTTTTATGTTATTTGTCATTCCAGCACAGGATAGCGTGTGGTATCAAAATTAGCTGCCCAGTGTTCTGGTGAAAAGACTATTCAGCTACAGGTAGTTGACCTTCAGATGCTACAGGTCATCCGGTCAGATTCTGCAATTCAGGGGCAACACTCCTGAAACTGTATGGCTGGGCCTTCTGTTCCCGGCTCTTTGTTTTAATTTCTGTTGACTTGGATTATGATATTGTTCTGCCTCAGCACATCAGACTCCTTTGCTGAGACTGTTTACTGTGTATGCAGTATAACAACTTGATGATGGTATCTGATTTGCTACCCTTCTCGTTCCTTTTAAAAAGCCTCTGGTCTGTTCAGTGCTATAGAAATAGGAGAACTCCTTGACAATGGAAAACAGAATGAGAAGTTCTATGTATTTGATGTAGAAGACAGTACATCCTTAAACACCAAATTCTCTCTCTCTCTATTGCCTACACTCTACCTCCCTCCCTAATATGTATGTATGTATGTCAATCTGTGTGTTTATATGGGTATTTATAGGTCTGCATACTTATAGTCAAGGAGATATACAAACATATTTGCATATATTTTTTGCAAGAGATAGCAAACCTTTTCCAGTTTCGTTTGAGGGTTTCATCTCACTTTTCTTTCTCAAGAGGGGAATTTCCCTCCATGGGAGCATGGCTCTGAAATAAGTCCTCATTTGCAGTTCATTTGGAGTTTCTCCTGTGCTTGTCTAATGAGAAACAACATCCCAAATGGGAGTGTGATCCCTTCCGGTTATTCCATTGCATGTGATTTCGTTATACCACAAATAGTTACCTCCTTCCTCCCCAATAGTTCATAAATAGGCCATGGTAATTTACTCCAAGACAAATGGACATGCATGCTAATTTTGCTGTATATAGAAAAAATGCTTTTAAAAAGAATATCTGGTTAGTGTCTGCTGGAAAAGTCACCAAAGAAGTCACCTCCAGATCTCAGCATGGAAGGCAGGGGAAGTCAGTTCGCCGAGAGCACAGCTTTGCTGAGAGCTGGGAAGGGAGTGGAGATAGGCAGCAGGACGTGGGAGCATCCATTAATTTCCCTTTGTCTTTGGCCTTGGATTCTCTGATGTTGACCCTGCTTTGTGCTCAGGCAAATAAAGGGTCAAGTCCTTCAGAAGCAGATAGCTGTGCTGGACCGGATTCATCCTAATCAAAAATAATGGCCTGCTTACCTGCTAATCCTTTTTCCACCCTAGAAAGGAGAGATTAGGAGAAGAATGAAGGCAAATCTAACCTGTTCTGCCTTGAACGGTTAAGAAGATGATGGAAATCAATAAACTCCCAGGTTTTGGGGAAGGCCCCTGGATTCCACATTTACTAAGGACAGAAAGGAACCCCAGCGGGAGCCTTTGGTGACCAGAACCCGAGCACTGAGCCATTGCACACAGCTCTCCCTTCACTGGGACCTCCCTGGGGGAGCCCAAGGCTTCCTCGACTCCACCTCATGATGATGTTCTGCCCTTGAGGAATGTAGATCATAGGGAGAGCATGATGCAGTCAGTGGGGAAACAGATCTGCAAAGTTAAAGGAATCGGTCCATGGCCAGCGGACCCAGGAATAGATTAGTTTGTCTAGTTCTCACAGCCCCAAATCTCCTCAGTGGAAATCTGACAAGTCTCAGGTCTCCCAGGTAGCCTCCTCTTTCCAGCTGGGCTCTGGCATCAGCTCCCCGGGGAGCCTGCAGGACACTGGCCTTCACAATGATAGCAGCAGATGGAGACACCATGGTGTCACCCACAGGACCCTGCATCAGACAGCTTTCCTCCCCTCCCCCACCCCCCGTAATGTTCTAGCTCCCAGAACAAGGCATCCCAGCCAGACCTCCTTATTTTTCTTTATCTATACAAACACACTATCTGTTAAGTGGCCTAATTTGGTTCTCCCCAAAACTCTAGAAGGCAAGGCAACGGTAATAATTTCCATTTGATGAATGGATCCTGAGATATCAACCCTTTGGCCTTAAAGTGTACTGTCCCAGCGCCCATGGCATGGCCCCTTAGGTACCCATAGCTGTGGTCTCTCTGACCTTACACAGGAGGGCTGAGTGCCTGGATAACTGGGCATGGAATACCCTTGAGGTCATACTCTCAGAGAGGGGTGAGGAACGCTGACAGGTGTGTGCGCACGACTGCTGTTTGACCGCACGTCAGAGAGAACATGACTTGTCCCTGAATGACACTATCCACTCATGTGCCCTCCAACAGTCTCCGCTCTGTGGGCACAGAGCTGGCCTGTGGCCTGTGTAACGTCACCATGAAGCCCCTCGGGAAAGGCGCTCATCTGTGGACCTTTTGGTCTGCCTTCTGCTTGGCTTCCTTTTCTTCATCTTCGCTGGGAAGGAAGTTGCTCAGATGGCATGATCTGTAGGTTTCCCTTTGTTTTTATTGTGTGCCTTTTAGACTTGTGTATCCTGTAAAACCACAATGCTCAGCAACACCATAGCTGGCTGCTGGCACCCCCACTTCATCTTTCCTTTGGCTGTTCTGTTCCGTTAGTCCCAATATAGCGCTCCGCTCCCACACATCCCTTTGGGGTGAAATGCCTGCTCAGTCTGCTTGGAAAGGCAGTCTATTTTAGGCAGCGCGATCAAAGGCTCTAATAGCCCCAGATTAATGCATTCATTCCTGGCCAATTGAAGGAGCCACTGCATTGCTCAGCCTCAGCTCCTCACTGGAGGATGTGGCCTGGGTAATGAGCCATTCAGCAGCGACCACCCTGCACTGCTGGGGACCAGCAGAAGGGGGCAGAGATGGCACCCAGCAGAGGCAGGGAAGGTGCAGAGAGTAGAGAACCTCTGGGCACCCCCCCCCCCCCCCGGCCCTGGGGAGCAGTTGTAAGAGCTGGAAGGTTGTGGACACACACCTGCCTCCTTGTGCTGAGGATGCCAAAGTGCTCATAGTACCGAGTACTTGTGGAGGCTGAGAAGTGAGGTGCCTGGCCCAGAGAGTATGTCTCTGCTTTGAGCATTTAATTTCCTTAAAGAGTTTTCACTGCTCATTTGCTTAGTAAACCCTTTTTATTTTTAAAAAATGTATTTTTATTGATTTCAGAGAGGAAGGAAGAGGGAGAGAGAGATAGAAATATCAATGATGGGAGAGAATCATAGATCAGCTGCCTCCTGCACACCCCCTACTGGGGATCTAGCCTGCAACCAGGACATGTGCCCTGACCAGGAATCGAACTGTGACCTCCTGGTTCATAGGTGGATGGAAGCTTAACCACTGAGCACACCTGCCAGGCAGTCTTTCTCTACTTTGAAAGCAATCCCTGATTGTGCAACTAGGAGAGTGACACGGGAGAAATTACTGAACAACTGCAGCCTGTGCCTCTGAGTAACTTTTCCATGTGGAGATTTTCAAAGAGGGGAAAAGAGGCAGAGTCAGAGAGGGTTAGGAGACATCCCAGGAATGTGTGAGCCCAGGGGTTCTGTGGGATGGCGAGGGGTGTGCTGGTCACTTACCAGGGGGCGTTCCTCTGGAGACATTTTTGTTTGACCAAGTTTTTGGGGTGAGGGCAGTGTGATGCTGCTGGCATCTAGTCAGTAAAGACCAGGGATGCTACTGGACATCCTACAATCCACAGGGCAGCCCCCATGGCAAGGACACCTCCAGGCCCGAATGACTAAAGTGCCAAGGTTGACGCCCGACCAGCATGGCTCAGTAGTTGGACGTTGACCTATGAATCAGGAGGCCACGGATTGATTCCTGGTCAGGTCCCATGCCACGTTTGCAGGCTCAGTCCCCAGTGGAGGGCCAGCAGGAGGCAGCCGATCAATGATTCTCTCTCATCATTGATGTTTCTATCTCTCTCTCTCTCTCTCTCTTCCTCTCTGAAATAAATTATATATATATATATTAAAGTGCCAAGGTTGAGAACCTCTAGTTAGCCCAAGCCCGTCCTATCATAAGTGAGAAAGCTGGAGTACAACAGAAAATGCCTGGCGCAGGCCACCCTGAGGGAGAATGCAACTGGGAGGGCAGAGCCTGTCTTTTCTCTCCATGCCACCCGCTGAGATCTGGAGGCCTGCTTTCAAATTCCACACTGATGAGGACGTACAGGAATGAACTTATGTCCAGTCTCCAGAGCACCCTGCCCAGCCCACAGCTCCAGCAAAAATTCCATGTCCTGCCTGTATGAACTCATGAGGCTCCCTAACCACATGGTCTGGGCAGATGTCTTCTGGGGGTTAACTTATTATATTTGTTACCCATTTTAGAAGTAGATGGTTCCGCTGATAAAAATAGGAATCGCCGGAGGAGCTAGTACCAGGCATTAGGAGGCGCTGTGTATGCAATGCTGTTGTGAACAGCTCCCCAGGAGGGGGGAGAGCAGACCCCTTCCATGAGCATGACTGCATCTCACAATTATTAAATATCGATCCATCTCAGCAGGGCCTGGGCCTGGTTTCAGAGGAAGGCGGTGCATTAACTTGTGCTAATCTCGTCTAGACCCAGAGTGTTGCACTCCTGGTGGTCTCTGCTGACCCTGGTTCTCTGATTGACAGTGTGGATGGGAGCTGACTCCCTTGCCAACCAGTTTGATTCTGGGAATAAGCATATATGAGTTTTTGTCTGGAGTTAGAGGAGATGTGGGGTGTGAGCACCAGAGCTTAATAAAAAGCAAAGAAGCCCAGCTGAGGATGCATAGCAATTACAGGGAATTCGATTAGTCTCCGGGCATGATAATCCTGTGCATTTTCTGGTGCTGATGTTGGATGACATTGGGAAGGTTCAGGGTGTGGGGGGCAATAGAACAGAAGAGAGGCCAAAGATAAGAGCAAATATGAAGGTCCATAGTGTGTGCTTCATGGAACTGAAATTTATTTTTCTTTGTGTTTTTTCTAAGCGTCTAGGCCAGTGGTTGGCAAACTGCGGCTCGGCAAAATGCAGCTCTCGAGCCACATGCGGCTCTTTGGCCCCTTGAGTGTGGCTCTTCCACAAAATACCGACTTCTGCGCATGGGTCACGAAGTTTCAATCGCACTGTACGTGCGCGCCCCCACGTGGTATTTTGTGGAAGAGCCACACTCAAGGGGCCAAAGAGCCGCATGTGGCTCATGAGCCACGGTTTGCCGACCACGGGTCTAGGCAGATCACCAAAATATACAGCCAGCCAGAAAAAAAATAGCTCACGTATATTTAAAGGACAGTGTTTTAACCAATATTTCAGCTTGGAGACACCAGTCCTATGTCCCCTGAAGATGCCCGGCTCTGGGGAGGAGAATTGAGGTTACTGATTTACCTTCAGTAGCACAGACCTGTTTTTAATGTATTGCCCAATGACAGGTTTTCTGCTTAGCTTTTCTGGGTTACTCAACACAGACATCTCAGTAAAAGAAGAGCAGCTCCTAGGCCCTTGTTTCCTTTGAAGACCTAGTGCCTTCAAGGAAGAAACTGAACTTGGACTTCAAAGCATGTTGACACTCTCTCTGGCTTCATGGCAAGCAGCAAGTTCTGTAATAGGAAACATGGCTGTCCTGCTCTCTGATTCACACTAGGGGTGTGTGTGTGTGTGTGTGTGTGTGTGTGCACAAACACACAGAACGCCTGTGTGGCTTTGAGGTGTGCATGGCAGTAGCAGTTTAATCATTCCAGTGTCAATCATTAGGCTGTGAAACGTTTTACCAGAAATGCGTCACTTAATGATATAGAGCCACAGGAAAAATAAAGTGCACAATTCAGTTCAAGCGTACACATGAACAGTCATTTGTTGTACCCCTACTATGTGCAAGGAACACTGCTCCATGCTGCAGATGTGAAGGTGAAGCCAGAAAAGAGTTAAATGTATTAGAGATCTTTCCTTTATGTGTCTAATCATCTAGTGAAGGTGCTAGGTGTATGTACCAACAGTTACTAGGACAGAATGTGACATGCTGTATACGAGTAGATTGAACAAAAGTCTACAAAAGGACAAAGAAAGGAGAAATTGATTCTGACCAGGGAGATTATACATTCCAAATCTATTTATTGTGTCCTCACTATGTGCTGGGCACTGTTGCAGGTGGCAGGGAAGAGTGGGGAGTCATGGATCTTGTTCTGTCCTCCTGCGGTTTACAGTCCAATGAGGATAGACAGACGACAAACAGCAAACACATCCAGGAGAACTGGAGGGATGGGTAGGTGCCATACAAAATGCTAAAGCAGAGCGATAGGGCGGGGCAGGGAGCTGGTTCAGATAGCACGGTCAGGAAGGATGCAAAGTGTGACCATGGAAATGAGACATAACTGATACCTCACCATCTGAATACCCGGGAAAGAGCATTGCAGGAGAGGGAACAGAGGCTGCAAAGGCCTGAGGGAGGAACCAGCTTGGCACCTTGCAGGCACAGAATGTGGGCCATGGGACTGGGACTGAGTGAATTCTGGGCAAAGTAGTCCACGGTAAAGCCAATGCTCCTCTGGAGCCAGCTGTGCCAGCTCTCAGGGACCCAGGTGCGCATTTCCAATTCCTTTCTAAGTGCAAGTAGGTGCCAATGGAGGTTTTCAGGCAGAGAATGATAGTATCTGATTTATATTGTTTTTAATCATTTCCGCTATAACACAGAGAATAATACCCTGTGTAAATAGTAGAAGCAGGAAAACCAGAAGAGAGATGTCAGACATGGGTAGGAAGAGGGAAGAAAATGATATCAAGTCAGTGTGAACATTTTTTTTCCTTCTTTCAAATATATTTTTATTGGTTTCAGAGAGGAAGGAAGAGGGAGAGAGAGATAGAACCATCAATGATGAGAGAGAATCATTGATTGGCTGCCCCTTGAACTCCCTACATTGAGGATTAAGCCTGCAACCCAGGCATGTGCCCTGACCAGGAATTGAATCATAGCCTCCTGGTTCATAGGTCAATGCTCAACCACTGAGCCAGGCCAGCCAGGCAAGAATGTTGTTTTTGAGATAAAGGGAACAGAACTTAGGAAATGGGGGGAAAAAAAAACCACAGATGATTTGTGTGCTATTATTTCCAGCAGTTGGGTAGATGATAACATCATGAACTAGGATGAGATAATTAGGATGGGAGGTAGGGTATTCATAGTAAGGAATTACTATGTTTGGGACATAGTAAGTGAATCTGTCTATTGAACCATTAAATAAAGATGACAAATAGGCTAAATCACTGTCCTTTATTGAGCGCACAGTATATGCTCAATATCATGCATATGGATTCATTGAATCCCCAGAGTAGCCCTATAGGTAGAGTACTCATTAGATCATATTTTTTTACAAAGAGAGAAAATCAGGTCTATGTCCACACAGCTAAACAGTGTGTTGTACATGAATATGATATATGAGAATGAAGAAGAGAGATGAGGGCTGGGCATGGACTTGGACACCATGAGCATCTGATGGTAGATAAAGCCATGGCTGACATGAGAGAGCATTGTAGTTTGAGAAGAGACCAGTGATCCAGCAGTAGGACAGGCCAACACTTAGAGTTTGAGATTGAGAAGGTGTGGCCAATAAGGTAGGAGGAAAGCAAGGAGAGTGTGACCTTGCCAAGTCAAAGAAGGAAGTAGAGATCTGGGTCAAATGCTGCTGACAGGTTAATGTAACAAGGACAGAAATTGGCCATTAGAGATAGTAAGATGTAGCACCTTGGATTTGTTCACAGAGAGATTGGGCAAAACCATTCTGGTTGGAGTGGTGAACATGCATGGTTGTTTGCTTGTTTCTATTTTTGTCCATTTAGCATGTGCTAAGTAATTTATATCAATTATCTTAGTCACTCATCATAACCACCCTATTAGGTGTTATTATTATATGCACCCTGAGGCTGAGGACACGGAGAAGGTAACTGTTTCAAAAACACATGATGAATAGAGAGTAGGCCAGGATTGAAGACTGAGTCTGATTGGCTCTGGAGCATGAGCTCTTGGTCTCAATATAGCTGGGAGCTTTCTAGATGGCTTTGGAGCCTGAGCTCTTGGCTGCAGTGATAGTCGGGAGCTTTCTAGATGGCCTTCAGTGCCTACTAATGCAAGCAGACAGAGGAATGCATACTTGTTGGTCAAGAATAATTAGGGAGAAGGGGAGAAAGGTAAGTGGGAGAGAAGGGGCACCCGGATATGTCAAACCAAGGACTTGAAACTTTATTCCCTGCATGGTGGGAGCCAGAAAACATTTGAGTTGTAAATTAATTCACTCATTCACAATTGGTCCTTCAGCCAACGTGCAATTGAGAGTCTGCCCCATGGAAGGCACAGGCTGGGTACAGTGGGAGACACAAAGGTGAGAGCATGCTGGCAGACCTTAAGGCCCTGACCAAGTAGAGCAGAGAAAAGGACAGCCCTAACGGAGGTGAAACCTGTGCTGAGATATCAGCAGAGTACAAGGGAGGAAGTACAGCTCCAACTGACGAGGCGGTGGCTGTAACCAGCCCAGTGGGGACAGAGGTGTCCCTCTAAGATCAAAATGTTGAGCAGTTTCATACGAGTGACACTGAGAAGCGAGTCCGGTGAGAGGCAGAAGCATCATAAACAAAGACATGAGTAACAGAGACGGTCATGCTGGGCAGTCATAGTCTGGGTGGCTACAGAGTTGGTTCCCGATGACAGAGGACCTTAAAAATCCAAAGTATGGATTTTTAAATTCTATTCTGACAACACCTGTGAGTAATACAACATAAAAAAAATCAGAAAGCATCACCAGTTGGAATCCAGGAATGGAAAAGTATCCCGTGTGGAGAATTTGGGAGACTGCGCAGCCTGGAGGAATAGAGCTGTCTGCCTAATTTGTAGGGAGGAGGTTCATTCCAGGTGGAAGATGTCAAGGGACTTAGGTTCTGAACTTTTGTCTGGCAGGAAGCACAATATCTCTGTCTGTGTGGCTTTCGGTGACTGGACATACTTGGGAGAGAGTCACCAGGCTTTCTAACATGCACAGATACATGAATGTTGTTCAAAGAGAGACAGAGGCGGGCATGAGGACCATGCGATTGCATTTCCCACAATAAATGATCAGAGACTCTCCACTCCTCTGTACCGGGAGAGGAGGCCCTCCCCAGAGATGCTGGGAGCAGCCGGCCTCCTGTCAGGATCCACCCACATCCTGATGGGCCACTTCCGCCCACGGAGCTGATGAGGGATAGAGAGTTCTTGTCAAATCCCCAACTTGCCCTTTTGGATATAAAGTTCACGTGTAAATATATATATATATATAATATTTTACTTCTGTTGCCGACGCGTTTTGTTCCTCCGGAGTACGAGAGGCCCAGCTCCTTTAATTAGTTTCCGGATGATGGCATCTCCACCGAGAAGCGAGTGGTTCCATCCCTCCAATCTCAGGGGGAGATAAAGGAATGTAATAAAGACATTCGGTGCTTCTAGGTGATGCGTTTGACAAGCTTTGTATTAACAAGAAGTCATGTTGAAACTTCTCTCTCTCTCCCCACCGCACTCTCTCCGCTCCGCACTGCACTGTGACATTTCGCGGGGGATTAGCACAGCTCTGCTGTGGCTGAGAACTTGTAGCTGGAAACCGCCCGCCTGCCTCCCGCCCTTGAGCTGGAAAGGAAGGGCCTGCGCCTTGATCTGCTGCAAGACCTTAACCTTTAGGAGGGATTTAGTGGCAATAAGGCCTCGGAACAAAAACTCACTTGAAAACCAACTGACAAGTTACTCTGGACAGCGGTGGGACCACGTCCGGGGCTGAAGGATTCAAGGCCAGATAATGAGATGTTTCTTCCACTTGCTTGAGTTATTCCCAGAGACAACGGTACAGGGAGTGTGAGCGTAACTCTGGTTTTCAAGTTTCCAGCTGAAGCCACATGGGTCTCTGATGGAGAGAGGCGGGAATTCCCTCCGGGGCCACCTGCCTTCCGCTGAACTCAGCCCTGCAGGTACCTGGGGAGAAAGGAGAGACTGTGGGAGGATCGGTACCATTCCCCAGCCGGGGGTGGGGTGTGGGGGACTTCACCACAGCCCTCCTTCTGCGCTCAGCACAATTCCCCGCTGCCTATGGTTTTATAGCTTGTGTTGAGTGCATAACTATCAGTGCTTTCAGGCAGTTAGGAATTAAAGTGCTGATGACGCCATGGAGGCAGCGGAAAATGTAAGCGAGCCTGGCACTGTGTGCAGCCAGCAGATCGACAGCCCGGAGATGCAGGCTTTTGCAGAGAAGGTCGCAGGAGCACCGGGAGGCAGGTGCCCTGTCCCTGCCCTGCTGCCTCCATCCAACCCAGATGGGCAGCCTGGGAGATGGACATGGTGGTGCCCTCCCATCTGGCAGTCTTAAGGAGACTATGAGCACAGAGCAGCGTTCCCAGGAGCCCGAGAGGCTATGATGGCATGTACATACATGCACATGCTGGTTTACTTGTGCTGTCGCAAGATGGGGAAGCATGGGCTTCCCCTGGGGGTGGTGAGGGCATTCACTGTTGTAGGAAGGCCGTGCCTCTCTCCACAAGGTGGCTTGCTGAGCAGACGCAAGAGCATCTATCTATGGGGAAGAGTTAGCTAACCTCTTTCTGAATTTGGAGAAAAGGGAGCCCTGTTGAAAAGGAGGTGGGTCCTAGTTGGTTTGGCTCAGTGGATAGAGTGTCAGCCTGGGGACCAAAGGGTCCCGAGTTCGATTCTGGTCAAGGGCAAGTACCTCGGTTGCAGGCCCTAGCCCTGGTCAGGGCTCCTGCAGGAGGTAACCAATCGATGCGTTTCTCTCACATCAATATTTCTCTTTCCCTCTCCCCCACTCTCCCTACAAATCAATTTTTAAAAATCCTCTATTAACAAAACAAAAAAAAGAAAGAAAATGAGGTGTTACCACGGGAACTGCAGACCCTAAAACTGAAATGTATGGAAAGGGTCCCCTGGCTGAGGCCAGGGCTGCCGGGGGAGACTGACACTGTGCCCTGAGCCAGATGGGGTCTTGTCTCCTTTCTCTGAAGATCTTTTGGAATTTGTGCAAAAAATCTTTCTGGGGGAGAGACAGCTGAGGGACATGGGATGTGACAGCAGTCACAGATGCAGGTGTAGAGCTTTTCCGAACTGGTCACTCGAGTGTCATGGACAGCAGCTGCATTTTGCTTTGGGAAGAGAGACCTAGTGAGACACCAGATGCCTAGGGAGCAAAGGAAACTGCTTAAAGAGGCCTCGAGGCCAAGCCTCAAAGTATAAGGCAAAGCTCAGGCTGGCGGGAACCAGAGGAATAAACAATTGCCAGTGAGGAGAAATTAGAAACAGGAGGGATCAAAATTCCTTTTGAGCCCCTACCTGTGACATGCAGGTGAAGACATTGTACACGTCAAAAGATGCTATAAAGAAATCCAGCCAGCAATTCCAGGTTGCTTTTTACAGCAGATAATTATGCTGTTTACCACTAATTGATGGAAGTCTGCATTACCTCAATCACAATAGCATTTATGTGTAGAGCGATGAGCAGCTCGCTGAGTGCTTTTAATTATATCTACACATGTCATTTGATCCCAAACCCAATAGAAAAAGGTTGGGTTTGACCTGGAGAGTATTATGCTGAGTGAAATAAGGAAGGCAGAAACTGACAAATACCATTAGATTTCACTTATTTGTGGAATCTAATGAACAAAATAAACTAACAAACAAAACAGATTCATAAGAAACAGAACAAACTTGACGCCGTCAAAGGGGAGGGGGGCTGGGTGAAAAAGGTGAAGGGATTAAGAAAAAAGCGAATTAAAAAACTCATAGACAGACAATAGTGTGGTGATTAACAGAGGGAAAGGGGGGTGTGGAGGTAGGAGAAGGTAAAGGGGGGATCAATGGTGATGGAGGGAGACTTGATTTGGGGTGGCGAACACACCATACAACATGCAAATGATGTATTATAGAATTGTATCCCTGAAACCGATATAATTGTATTCACCAACGTCACCCCAATAAATTCAATAAAAGGTAAAATAAAATAATAACAAAAGAGAAAAGAAAAGCTTGGATCTGAGTTCTGCCATTTTCCAGCTTAGTGTCTCTGAGCACGTTATTAGCTATTTAAAGCCTAGTGTTCTGGATTAAATGGAAAATAAACGGGAAGTAGCTAATTTTTTTTTTAGATACACCTTACTAGAGATATTGCAATGGTCTGACTTCCTGTATGATGAGGCTTGTTGCTTAACCTCCCTGAGTTTGTCTTTGCCGAACAGTGGAGATAATGCCTGAGTTATTGTGAGGATTTAAGACGAAGCAGCCAATGCTAAGCCCCCAGCAAAGTGCTGGGCATTGATGGTGTCCAGCGGTCCTTCCTTCCCATCCTGCCTGAGCTGAATTTCACGTGCTTTGGGTTGAATGCCCATGATTGGTTTCATGTCCACCCCCCCCATGGGCATTCAACCCAAAACACGTGCTCTTATTCTAGAAGCTGCCAAACAACCAGGCCTGTCTGATGTCAGATCCATGTCACGATTAGCAATAATTCCCCTCTGTTTCCACAGTCAATCCTTGATGAAGAGATAGGTCTTGGCAGTATCTTGGACATTGTCAAGTATGATGGAGCACTGAGGTTGCAGGCTGGTTGCTGTGAATTCAACGGGTACTAATCTGCCCCAGAGCAGGAAAGCCTGGAGTGAGGCGTGCGTGCGTGGTGCTGACTTCGGCCTCCTGCGTCTCCATCAGGAATGACTGCGCTGGGTTGGGAGCAGAGCCCATCAGCACTTCCTTCCACATTTCAGCTCCTCCTGCGAGGAGCACATTCCAAACCTCGGAACCAGTGGTTTATGACTAATCCCGAATAAAGCGCCTGCTTTCCTCCCCGGGCTTCCTGACTTTCCAGCAAACATGAATGCTTTTAATGTGGAGGCAGAGGAAGAAAGAGATGTAAGCAATGACAGGAGGGTCCTGGTAAAGGGAATAACAGTCTGCCCCGGGGCTGTGTCGCCAAGGAGCCCTCTGTTCAGCATCTAATTTGGGATTCTGAATGGAATCTGACCTGTGCCTCCTGGGAAGGGGAAGCAGCCAGCGCATTGCTGGCCAGGAGAAGGGCCCCCCTCGGAGCTGCACCCTGTGCCCTCACATGGGGCAGCCACCAGCGCCTCTGAAGAAGAGGTTGGCATCTGCCCGGGAGGCGGGGAGGCGGCGTGCTCCTCGTAGCCTCTAAACCAGTGATGGCGAACCTTTTGAGCTCGGCGTGTCAGCATTTTGAAAAACCCTAACTTAACTCTGGTGCCGTGTCACATATAGACATTTTTTGATCTTTGCAACCATAGTAAAACAAAGACTTATATTTTTGTTATTTATTTTATATATTTAAATGCCATTTAACAAAGAAAAATCAGCCAAAAAAATGAGTTTGCGTGTCACCTCTGACACGCGTGTCATAGGTTCGCCATCACTGCTCTAAACCAAAGCACCCCCACTGCACCTAATGTCCGTGTTTCCCCTAATGTCCAGAGTTATGCATGTTTAGTAACACTGACAAGTCACATTTGAATAGTACTTCATGTTTAACATATAAAGCCTTGTGAGAGGATGGTGGGGGAGAAGCAGATCTGCACGTGGCTAGATGAATTGGCAAGACCCCAAGAACACTGTGCGGAGAATCCACATTCTATGGGGCTTAATTTGATGTGAAGAGAATAGATTTGGGAACATACATAATCAAAATTCAGGTCCCACCTTTGCCACTTAGTATCTGGGTAACCTGGAGCAAACCACTAAAATCCGAGAAAGCCTTAGTTTCTTTATCTGTAAATAGAAATAATAATGGAACTGCCTCAGTGGGTACCTGTGAGATTTAACCCATCTGTGGAGTCAAGTGCCTTGTCAACTGTCCAATGCACAACAGAGATTTATGGTGTGTGTGTGTGTGTGTGTGTGTGTGTGTGTGTATGTGTGTACGTGTATATGATTTTTGTTTATCTTTTTATGTATGCATCCATGATTCTGTGTGTATTTATTTTCTAACCCACATAATCCCTCATTAAAACACAACACTCTGTAACTCTACAATTTTTAATTAAATGTTTCTGAACACGTTTCTTGACCACTCTAAATATAAGTACCCTCTTTGTAAAATGTGGGAAGGGAAATAATTAGGGTGACCAACACTTGCCCGTTTGCCTGAGACTTTTCCAGTTTCAGCGCTAAAAGTCCCATATTCTGGGAAACCGTTCAGTTCCAAGTAAACCAGGACAATTAGGAGTAATATCGCTTTAGAAATAATATCTACTTGTGGGGTGAATGCAGGGGTAAAATAAATAAAGGTAATATATGCTAAACACCAGTTATACAGCAGGTATTTAACAAGCAGTAACTGCCAGTATTATTATAGATGCTGAGAGTCTTTGGAGGCTATTGAAAGATCTTGAGCAAGTTTATTCATGTCAATTTATTTGCATTTCCATTCAGCCTCGTGAAAACACCCTCATTCATTCAAAAAATATCTGTTGAACACAACCTATGCCAGATATTATGGTATGTACTGAATACATCAATGAACAAGACACATTTTATTTGAGAGAACTGACAGTTATGCAACAATCTAGTATGGAGAGTTCTACTTTTGAAAAGGTGATCAAGGAAGGCTGCCTACAGGAGCAAAGATTTAAAGCATGAGACAGAACCAGCCAGGCGAAAGGCAGGAAGAAAGGCAGGCAGAGAGGACCCGAGTCAATGGATGGCTTGGTGTTTTGGGAGGAAAGGAAGCCAGTGGAATGACTAAAAGAGAATGACATGGGATGTGTGTGGAGAGGGAGGCAGGACCTGGTTCATTGAGGGTTATTGAAGCCAAGGCAGGAGCTTGGCCTCATGCTCCATGATGGCCTCATCTCTTTGTTCACTTTGGGTGAGAGAAGGAATGTTCTAGATCAAGCATACTTTTCATAGCCTGAATTCATACCTTCACAAGTCAGCTTTGCCCTAGAGTTTACCTTGGTCCACAGTGGCCAGCGTGAAAAGACAGATTAGTCCGCGAACCAGCATCAGCTCAGTTGTATCTGTAAGTGTTTTCTGATCCAGATAGAACATTCAGGCACTAGGCTATTGACAAAGGCCCTAGTGTCTGCAAAGCAGGCTAGTTGAGGGCCCTCCAGCTATTCTATAAAGACAAAGGTCCCAAGCCGTATGCTGCCTTTGCTGTGGAAACTATGAGTTGCCATGGGCATCTCAGATCTTCACTCTGTGGAGGAGGGGGGAGGCAGGGGGAGAAATGCCACGGGCAGCAAAGGAAGCCATCTGGGATGCATAGATCTGCGTGTGCCGTGCAGAGTAACCCGGTCCAGGCAGCTCAGCCCCACAGGACTGTGCAGTGCTTAATAAAGCATCTTAATTTGGATTTAATAGGATATCTACCGGGTGCTAAAAACAGCAAATTGCTATTTATTAATGACATAATTATTAAAACCTAACACCTGGGCAGTGGAAGCTAAACCAAGACGGGGGAAGTTCCCTATAATACTGTTTTAATAATTATGTTATTTAACTATTCACACATTTAAATTAAAATTCAATACCAGGCAGGCTGAACCTTAACATAATGTAATGATGTGGAACTGTATCCAGAGTGGGGCTCATCAGACTCTGCTTTTCCTCCCAAGCATCACCTACCCACTTCCCGGTCTCCCTGTGTCCACATGTGTGTGTTTTCTAGATTTGTGGCATGCACGTCTGGAGAAACAAGTTGATTGCCTGTTTTAGGAAGCCATGAACTCTTAGCAGATCTCAGACCTCACCCCAGACCTTTGATTGTATCATTCCAATCATGCTGTCATCTCACTACAGGACATCTAAAAGAGAAAGTAGTCAAATTGCTGTTCTCCCCAAGAATAGTTCTCCCTATACCACCCAGGGACCTGCTAGCTCAGCCATCAGCTGCTCTTGAACACAGCAGTGTTTATATTGGACTCTGTATTCCCATTCTCCCATCCAGGGTACCACCAGCTCTGGCTCATCTCCCATGGCAATGCTTTCAAATCCACCCTTTCCCTCCATCCTTACAGAGGCAACTGTTTAACCCGGGCCTTGGATATCTTATATGGATTGATTTTCTCTGAGTCCAATTTCTGTCTGTTTTCATTATGATACATCGTTACCTGGTTACTTTGCTAACCAGGTAAATTTAAAATATACAGAATTCCATTAAAATTTTTTTGAAGCTTGCAATTACCTGTAGGATAGAGTTAAAATCCAGAACCTAGCCATTTAGGCTGTTTCATAATCTGGCTCTAGTTTAGTCATTGATCTTGTATTCCATTCCTCCCTGAGTCGGTTACAATGCATTGATCCTCCATCTGTGTTGAAGCTACATACATGTGTTTTCCAAGCACACACAATATAAAACTCACTTATTGAGCACTTGGTATTCTAGGAGCTTCTCTAAGTATATTTTATAAACTTACCCCTTAAATTCTCAAATAAATTCTCTGAGGGACATGCAATTATCAGCTCCATGACAGGGATGAAGAAGAAAGGCACAGCGAGGTCAACTAGCTTGGCCAAGGTTACCCAGTTTGAACAAAAAAGAGCCAGGGTCCCAACCAGTACTCTCTATTGCCTCCTGTAGTACAGACTCCGTATTTTCAGACATGACATGGGCTTCTGCCTAACCTTCTGTGCCCAGGTCATTCTGCCTTGCTTGAAACAGCTTCACATTTTCAGCCTGTACAGCTGTCTCTCATTTGCAGATGTTCGCTCTAGACCCTCCATCTAAGGTCCAAACTAGACCCTCTACTTGAGGCCCAAGCTAGACCCTCTATCTGAGAAGCCACTCGATGCTCCTACTCACTATGACCCTCCCTCCACTCACAGAACTTAATGTTTGTACCCTTCCTTTCACATTCAATCACATGCCATTTGTGAAACCTTTTGCTTTGTTATTCAAGTTCCTGGGATATTTATATGCAGTTTCCTCAAACCGATTGTAAGTTCACAGAGGCCAAAGAATTGTGTATTTCTGCATACCATTCATATACTTCACACACAGTTGTGTCTATAGTAGGTGTTCACTAAATGTTTCCTGAACGACTTCTGGCCCAGCCTACAGTAGAGGGTATTGTTACATTAATGATTATGCCGGTGATTTTTGGTGATATCTTCTTTGCCTAGCATGTCTCGCCTCCTCTTCTTCCCAGAATGACTTCTGCTTATCTTCTAGGGCTTAGCTGAGGTGTTGCATACCCCAGAAGCCTTCCCTGGCATCTGTCTCCAGGCTGATTTAGGTGTCTCTCTGTATTGCCTTGACACTCTTATTCACCTCTCTATGTTGGCATGCATTAAAGGGGTTTGCTCTGTACCTGTTTTTACATTGCTAGACTGGGAACCCCTTGGTGACAAGGACTGTGTCCTTTTCAGGGTTATGTTCTCGGTGCTATGAACAATGTTATGGATACTGAGGAAGGAAGGAAGGAAGGAAGGAAGGAAGGAAGGAAGGAAGGAAGGAAGGAAGGAAGGGAGGGAGGGAGGGAGGGAGGGAGGGAGGGAGGGAGGGAGGGAGGGAGGAGTAAGTTAACAAATACAAACAAAGCAATCCTAGGATGTTTCTAAGAGCCTGCATGATTTAAAAAGTATAAGAAAACCATTCTCAGTTAGTCAAAACTTCTTTATGAATATGGATTAGCTAAAACCACGGTACATCCTATTAACTCCATGTAATTTTAAATAGTGACAACGTGTTAGAAGTTGCCATCTAGAAAGCGATACTGCCAATCCCCTGGCATCTCAGGCACTTTGCTGCTTTAGTTCTGAGAGTGGGGAGTGTACCTCTGGTCAACCACCTCAGCCCATTGCCATGATTGGGCGGCCTCTGAAACTTGCCCAGGGGAAATTTTCCACCTTCAGGTTACACTCCCAGGCAGGATTAAAAGGACAGCAAGCATTTCACCAACTTCTAGTGCATGAGTTGGATGCTTTCCAGGTGCTAGTGGGGAGGGAGACAATTCTAGATGATTCTTCCAAGGATGGGATGTGATTGTCTCATTTAATATACTGACTTTGCTGACAGCTCTGGCCCAAACCACCTTCTGATCCACTTGGGGACTGTCCATTGTTCTCCAGTGTATGATTAGCAGATTAGCTATCATGTAAGAAGCCAGGAAAATGAACTTCCAGGAAGCCCTTCCAAAGCAAGAGTAATTCATTACTCGACCTGATTTCCACTTAAAATGTACTTTAAGCACACTTCCAACTACAAACCCTAAATCAGCCCGTGTCCACAAAGTCCATCATTTTTTATTTTATCGCATGGCGTTGGCGTGACTTAATCTCTTGCAGAGCATCTCGGAGTGCTTTCCAGATCCATAAATTACTCACCTGCACAGTGGAAGCACTGCCTGCAAGGCCACCACCGTCACTCTGCAGGCAGCCTGTCCTCTGAGAAGCGAGCAAGACAGTGGGTGCCAAGGATGGGCAGGAGCAGGGGTCAGGAGGATGTATGGATCGGTGGAGTGGTGCTTGGAGAACTGAATACTCTAGTTAAAACACTGAATAAATTCCATCAAGTTTAAATGTTGTTAGAACTAAGAGAATTTAGAAATGTGGGTCTTTCAGATAGTCAGCAAATCGGGTGTTCTGTCCTTAACTTATCAATTATTATTCTGTCTTGGGAGATTCAATCTAGCTTTTAAAGTGACGTAGCCATTAGTTGCAACATGATGTCTTAGAAGCCCTGGTTTGTAAGAGCCAATGCTCACTCCTTAACCCTCACCATATTGATTCTCCATTGTTTTTGTCCCACCAAATACCTGTGAGAGTACAGGTAAATGTGTGTGCAATCACACACACACACACACACACTGCCTTTCTATCTGAAGATGATGTGAATTTAAACATAAAAATGATGAACGGTGCCCTAGCTCGGTGGCTCAGTTGGTTGGAGCATCGTCCCACACACCAAAATGTTATGGGTTCAATTCCCGGTCAGGTCAGGGCACATACCTAGGTTGCAGGTGTGATCCCGGGTCAGGGCACTGATGGGAGGCAACCAATCATTGTTTCTCTGTCACATTGACATTTCTTTCTCTCTCTCCTCCCTCTCTCCCTCACTCCTTCCCTCTCTTTTTCTCTCTTCCTTCCTCTCTCCAAAATCACTATTGGAAAACATATCCTCAGGTGAGGATTAAAAATGTAATAAAAATCATTAAGGTCCTTACTTTATGGAAGACACCCTATTCAGAACAGCAGATTTTTTTTAAATGAGAAAGGCTCTTGCTCAGTATCTCATCTTCTGATAATTCATAGCATATTGAAGAAAGATGAGAAAACGTATCATAAGAGAGTAAATTTAAATGCTTTGAAGAAGCTATGGAATCCGTAGTAAGAGAAAGGCCACACCCTTTTGGAGATCATGCAGAAGACCTTATAGAAGGTGTGGTAACACAACCAGGCCTTGAACAATTCCAATAGGTATAGGTAGTTGGCGAGAAGGAGAGAAGAGTCTAAGAGATCAAAATCAGCATAAGGGCATGAGGACAAGGAAACAATGTGGAATTTGTGCTTATTAATGAGTTGTCCTGTGTGTGCAGTGTGGAAAAGAGTGGGGAATATTTTAAGAAGGAGGAACAAAGGCTAAGGGAAGACATCTGCTTGATAACCCCCTTTTGTGTGAAGGAGGAAGTCCAATGCAATAAAAAGTGCTAGATTAATGCTTCAGACAGAGGAAAGATGAGCCCTGAAATTCCCAACCGCCTCATCTCCATGTGAAGGTTGCACTCTGGCCTTGGAACAGGGCATGGGGGTGATGGTCAAGTTCCCTGGGATCTCCAGGAGGCCAGATGGCATTGTATACTGGTGGATGATGTGCCCTGGAAGTGCCCGCTGTGGTGGCTTTGACAGGTGTTTATTCAAGGAAAGAAACTAACATGAAGAAACTTAAGAGAGCTGGATGGAGGGGCCAGGTAATTTGTGAAGAATTAATGAGTCAGATCTACTGTCAGTAGAACTGAAATGGTGTGTGTTAACGATCCGGTTCTGAGGTTGTTACAAACATGTAGCAGGTTGGGAAGGTGCTGGAATAACCATTATAATCCCCATGCTATAAATATCTGTTGAGCTTTGACTACGGATATAAATATAAGTCATGGCTCAGGCCATCAAAAAGCTCATGGTCTAGTGCAGTGGTCGGTAAACTCATTAGTCAACAGAGCCAAATATCAACAGTACAATGATTGAAATTTCTTTTGAGAACCAGATTTTTAAAATTTAAACTATATAGGTAGGTACATTGTTATTAACTTAATTAGGGTACTCCTAAGGCTTAGGAAGAGCCACACACAAGGGGCCAAAGAGCCACATGTGGCTCACGAGCCGCAGTTTGCCGACCACGGTTCTAGTGGATGAGAAATGCTAAGACAATAACCATTGCATAGTGGGATAGGCGCCAAGTGACATTCTTACTTTATAAACCAATTGGCAGGCAAATGAAGAGTCATACACGGACCAAAAATCACATTCACTAGTTTTGATGATACTGGAGCATTAAGCTCAGATGTGTAGCAACAATTAGCTCCTAATTCTGAACCCCAGATGAGACGGATGGACACAGGCAACTGCTGGCTGTGCGGTGGGCCCTCCCACACCTGTAGGACATTGGCCTGTGACACATGCACTAGGACAGTGGTCGGCAAACTGCAGCTGGCGCACCACATGCCTGTGGCCCCTTGAGTGTGGCACTTCCACAAAAATACCACGTGCGGGCGCACATGTACAGTGCGATTGAAACTTTGTGGCCCATGCACAGAAGTCGGTATTTTGTGGAAGAGCCACACTCAAGGGGCCAAAGAGCTGCATGTGACTCTCGAGCAGCAGTTTGCCGACCACTGCACTAGGAGGACCACAACAGAACTCAGCTTCTTATGGGGAGCTTGACCCCAAAACTAAAGACCAAACAGAGTGGGGTTCCTGTTCCCAAATTTACCAATTAAAACGAATCCCTCCCTTCCTTTGAGGAATTGTTTTAGGGGTCCGAGAGAGAAAGGGACCAAGTGAGTCTAGTTAATTGACATTTTTTGATTCACCATCAGGCTGTGAGTAGGCAGATGAGGAGCAGCTGGCATGTAGAGTCATGCAGGAGGGCAGAGAGGTGTAAGGGTCAGAAACGGTGCAACATTGCCCAGCCGGTGTTGTTCAGTGGTTGAGCGTTGACCTATGAACCAGGAGGTCACACTTCAATTCCCAGTCAGGGCAAATGCCTAGGTTGTGGGTTTGATCCCCAGTGTGGGGTGTGCAGGAGGCAGCCGATCAATGTTTCTCTCATCCTTGATGTTTCTATCTCTCTCTTCCTCTTCCTTCCTCTCTGAAATCAATACAAATATATTTTAAAAAAGAGGAAAGCTGCAACAAAGTAGCTTTTGATTTAGGCTTTAAAGGATGACTGGGAGTTTTCTACTAAGGACATAAGGAACAAGATAGACCCCCAAATGCTTAATGATCAGAAAGGGCATGATGTGTTGGGGGTGACAAGGGTATAAGTTGAGATAGAATCAGCGGGAATACCAATGGAAACAGGTTGATGCTTGATTCTGAACAGCCTGCTATCCCAGGACGAAGTGGGTGGATATGATCAGCTGGGAAATAAGGAACAATTGGAGTTGTTTAGGCAGAGATGTGATATGCTCAGAATTGTATTCCATCAACTCTGAATGCACTGTGGAGAATGACTTGTGGATGCGTGTCAGAGGGGACTTGGGTGAGAGTGCAGACAGGAAGAGGGTGGAGGCGAGGACAATAGTGTTGCATTGAAATCCATCCCCATCAGTACTTCCCGACTTCGGGTTTAGACAGGAGGAAATAGACAATAAATTCAAGGTAAGATGTTCCTTTTATGTTTAAGATAATTCCTCTAATTTCTCTCCATTTGTTCCCATCACCCTTATACTTCAGTCCCTGAGCTATTCTGCCAGCTATTATTGTGAGACAACAAAGAGATGTTTCAACAGGGTATTTATTTTCCTTCCACTGGCTTTTGTCTCCACAGTATCTCCCAAAATTGTAGAGATTTCTTCAGATATCTCCATTAATGAAGGAAACAATATCAGCCTCACCTGCATAGCAACGGGCAGACCAGAGCCCACGGTTACCTGGAGACACATCTCCCCCAAAGGTAAGAGAGCAGTTTGGTGCTTTGTGTCGTGAAAGCAACTGAGGACTTGCTGGCCACAGCTAGTAGGGTGACTTCATCCAAAGGGTCCTTCGTTGTTGGTAGCCCGATAACAATGCTCGAGGCTCTGCGAGGGTTTGGTGTTCTCCAAAAGACAGGCCTATCCTCTTAAGGCAGGGGTCCTCAAACTTTTTAAACAGGGGGCCAGTTCACTGTCCCTCAGACCGTTGGAGGGCCGGACTATAGTTTTTAAAAAAACTATGAACAAATTCCTATGCACACTGCACATATCTTATTTTGAAGTAAAAAAACAAAACGGGAACAAATACAATATTTGTATTTGCATGTGGCCCGAGGGCTGTAGTTTGAGGACCCCTGCTCTAAGGTTTCAGCGGCCATATTTGAGCTCCTCTCCAATCCCTGGGAACTGCGTCCCAGCTGGTGGTGGATGAAGTGGGAGTAAGATGTTCTGGGAGAACGTCATTGGCCATATTTGATGGTGGACAATTCGCTTTCATGGCATTGTTCAGCTGGTTGTTTTAAGAGAACACAAAATAAATGAGAGCTCCGAATGGCCACATTCCTAAATGCACAATTTCCAAATCGAGGCTTGTTTGGCATTGCCAGATATCTGGTCTCTATTCCGTTGTTTTGTAGCTTTGTTGTTGTTTTACTGTGATTAATCCAAGATGACCAAATTGCAAAATGTACTTTGTCTTAATGCTTAGATGTTGTATAGACAAGACCAGACTAAGTGGTGTTTTCTGCTTTCATGGCTTGAACATTAAACATTTAGAATCTAAGTAGATGCCATTTATCATTAAGCTGGCTTTTATTCACGGTACATTAAATTATTTTATTTGTTCTTCAATATCTCTTGAATGCTGGCAATAATCTAGGCACACGTCTCAGCGTGGGGGATATAGCAATTAACCCAAACAAGATCACATTCTCATGAGGAAAATGGCCATAAAAGGAATATACAAGACACCAGGTGGTGATAAGGATGAGAAAATAGAACCGTATATATTGACTAAAAGAAAAGAGGTTTGGTCAGGGAAGGCCTTTGAGAAGGTGACTTTGAGCAGAGACATGAATAAAAAGCCTTAATTTCATTGGTTATTGTGAATATACACATATGGATGTATGCATGAAGGTATGTGCATTGCTGAGTAGTAAGGATGTAAAAGGAACTATAGTGGTAGTTGTTTGCTCGATGTTGCAGGCCAGGTCCCCCAAAAGTGTGTAAGAATTTTATTCAAGATGCTCTTGGAACCAACCTCTGTAGAAGGGAAAAAAAAGGAAGAGGGTTGGGCAGTTGGAGAAGTTGAGTTGCACTGTAGTCACTTGGAATATCTCAGCTGACAGGATGTGGGGCGTTCTGAAGCTGGGGTAACCCTTCAGACAGGTTCTTTATTTGAGGTGAGGGGGTTGGCACAGCAGTCCGTCGCTGAAGCTGGGCTGTCCACAGAAAGGCTGTGTACCAGAACCAGGCATCTCTTCACATGACACAATCCCTGTAGAGCTTCAACTGAACGAGTGCTGTCTACCACCAGCACACGACCCCTGGGGCAGACATCCTCTCTTCCCAAAGGTGGCAGCGCCTCAGCATCCACTACACTTGGGGACATTTTAAAATACCTGTCAGAGCTGTGAAGGGGCCTCAAATACCAAATCCCCTTTCTTACTAGCAGACATTGACACTTTGCCCTGCTAGAGGTCTTTGGAGAAACCATGAGATTTTCAGTGTTGGGCCTGAGTTCCCAGGAGCTGCCCCAGGCCAGCATTCCTGACTCTACCCCATGAGCAAAGGCATCAAAGAGCTTCCCGTGTCTGTCAGTCTCTTGATGGATGTGAAATGACATTAAATGAGGACAGGCCCACGATCCGGGAGGAGGCCTCAGGTGTGTGTGAAATCGTCACTGATGGAAGGTGGCCCTGGCACCTCTGAAGCAGGGGCCCTCCCAATGGACAGGCTTCCGAAGACTGTGGAGTCCACCAGTCAGCGCTGCCTAATGCTGAGTCCCCAGAGCTCCTGAATGCCAGGGCCGCTGGGCCTGCGACTCTGCAGGGCCTTTATCATCCCAGGTAGACGTGCTTCGCCCTCTGTCAGGCAGAGGCCCTGTGGCCTCCCTCTCGCAGGTCTCCCTCTGTCTCCTGTGTGAGGCCTTTTCTCATGTCCTCCTTCCTCCCTTCTCCGCTGGGCCTCTTCTCCTTTTGTCTTGCCCTTTGCTGCTTTTTCCTTTTGTCCTTTGCTTTCCTTTCTCTCTCAGCCTCCCACATGTTTCCGCTTTCATTTCATTTTTTCCCCACATGTGTTTCTTCCCCCCCCTCTTTCTCTTCTCCACACAATTACCTGCGTCTTCCTTCTGACAGTGGAGCCCTCTTCCGTTCATCTCCCTGAAGTTCGCACCGCTGTGCCCTAGACTCCTCTTCCCTTTGGGGGTCCATCAAGTAGATTCATTTCCCCGGGGGACGCTCCCTGCGCCTGGCTCACAGGCGTCCTTTTTACCAGGGTTTTTAGCTGCTATGGAAACAGAAGCTGGATCAAGGGGAGTGGAGCAGGATACTCAGAATCTACCTGTGGCTCAGTGTAAAGGAGATGAAGTCTTTCCAGATCCCTGGTCCAGATGAGCTATCCCAGATTCAAACTGATGAGACACCCGGAGCAGAAACGAATCCCCAGGGACTCGCCAGGCAGCCGCGCTCCCGGTGACGGATGGTTTGGGGATCAGAGCTGCCATTGGGCTGCTGCCAAATCAGAACCGAAGCTGCAGACACTTAGCAGCTAGACCTTCATCTTTCCCCACTAAATGGCTCCAAAGGATGCTTATCTTAAACAAGTTAGGGCAGGCGTGAGGTTCCTCAGAGAACAAGGTACGCTGCACCTTAGGGAGGGCTCCGAAGGGAAGGGAGAGAGCGGCTGCCAGCTTTGTCCCATCCTCTGTGCGAGGACCATGTCTCATCCAGGATCATTCTTACACACACACCCCCATTAGAAACGCTTTTGGCGACCCTGATGGCTTCATTGGATCTTCTCTCTCCAGACTGCTCTGTCTGTTCTGTACATTTCTGAATAATCCAAGCGCCCTCCATCATAATACATGTCACTATGTGCAATAAGCTAAGCTGCCTTCGAATATGCATTTCCAGTGGTGACCACCTTATATGTGGAAAGGGGAGGCAGAAATGTCAACACCGTTTTACCAGGAATGGCTCATTAAATTCGATGCACAGAAACTAGAAGGATGGAGGTGGCAGGGACTTGCCCCTAAGGTTGTCTGCCTAGCACTTCATGTCAGAGGGAGAAAATGTCAGCTGTCCATATCCAAGAGGAAGAGGGGGGTGAGGCCCTCCAAGCTACCTCTCTGCATCACCACTGAGCCTGAGAAGTAGTTCCCCACCTATTATGATAGCACTAGAGGCCTGGTGCACAAATTTGTGCACGGGTGGGGTCCCTCGGCCTGGCCAGCAATTGGGCCAATCAGGGCCATCTCATGGGAAGTCGGCCGGCTTGGGGAGGGACCACGGGAGATTGGCTATGGGAGCACACTGACCACCAGGGGGCAGCTCCTACGTTGATTGTCTGCCCCCCTGGTGGTCAGTGTTCATCATAGCTACCGGCCAGTCATCCAGTCATAACAGTCGCTTAGGCTTTTATATATATAGATACTTTTTAGTTCCTCATATGAAGTTGCTACTCCCAAGGGTTCAAGGACAAAGGGCATTAGCTGTGAAAGATACCTGCCCTCATCTGCACTCCTGCTGGGAACGTACAGGTACTGTGCGCACCTGCACGGTGTTTGCCCCCATCTCACAGTCTCACACCAAAAAGCCAAATCCATCTTGATGAATGTTTTACTGGCCCTTCTTCAAATCCCGTGTAAATGCTAGGAGCCTACTCAAGGGGCCAAAGTACCACCAGTGTTCCCACAGCCCCCTTCAGACACATGCCCCATTCATGACTCTGCACCTTGTATTTCTCCTGGTCTAGGGATATAAGAATTTATGTTAGCACAGCCCTTAAGCGCTAGTGTTTCTATCTTCAAAAGAGTGCCTTTGGTGTTCTTGATTCCTCAAGGTCTTCCCTAAATACCCAGAGACACCATCTCTGTAATTGTATCCTAAAGGATGCTTTTAGGACCTCACTCTTCAGAGAAGAATGTTCTCAAAGCCCAGTTTTTATCTTACCATCCAGTTTCTGATGGATGGTAAGATCTTTAAAGAGAAGGCCACGATTCTAGCGTCTTCACATTCCTGGGAGGAGAACATAGAGCTGAGGTGAAGGCATGACTCCAGTCACTGCTGAGTGGATTCCGTACATTGGGGCAGGGATCACTGGGGTTCCTAATGGACCTCCCGCATGGCTGTCCCTCCCTCCCTTTCTCTCCCACCAAATGAAGCACAGAAAATGAAACCCTCACTGAAGCTACTGAAAGAACACCTTGTGCCCAGATACTGGTTGGGGCTCAGTAAGGCCCCGGAGGCTGTTTACAGAGATGCCCCGATCTCTAATTCATGAGTTTTCTGAGATCAGGGCCTGCCTCTCATTCATCTTTGATTCTTTGCCTCCTAGCACAATGCTCAGCACCTGGGAAGCATTTGAGGAATATTTGTTGATTCCGAGAGCAAGCACTTACTTGTGCCAGTGCCCGAAGGGGCTCGCCTCTTCCTGCATCTGAGGGCCTCATCCGGATTCATGAGGAATGCTCCTGCCCTTGGATGTTGCAGTCGCCACTGCATGTTTCCTCTTGATCTCCGCTGGCGAGTCTTCAGGACATTTCTCTGGTCTTCACAGGCTCTTCAGGGCTTTGCTGGGGTTCCCTAGGGGGAACCCCGCTGTGGCAGGCCTTGACTCCTCCTTGAAGGAGACACTCCTTTTCACGTTCTCTTTGCAGAAATGGAGGAGGCTCACCAGTGACTCTGAGGAGGGTCTTCTGAGAGCTCCCTTCGCCCTCCTCTTGCTGTGTGTGTTGTGTGTGTTTCTCTGGCATGTTCTGTGTCCGGTCTTTCTGGGACCCTTGATCCTTTTGGGGTCTTAGTGTTTGGAACCCTTCCTGTGCCTAAACCCTCAGTATCTCTCATGAGATTTTGTACAACAACCCTGGATGTCGCCAGGGACAGTTAGTTCAACTGTATGTGAAAATGGTCTGCTGCTCCTGGGTTACCAAATGAAAATGCAAAGAAAGAAATCAGTACAAAAAATAGAGAAACATCACTTTAAAAATTCTTCCCACTCCCCACCGTGTGTGAGTTGAGACGGAACAGAGATTGATGGGTTGGTTTCCCCAGGCCATGCAAAGGCCCTGGGGGCATGGTTAGAGCAAAACCATATGCCCATTGGGTCCCCAACCAAGCCCTCGGTACGGAAGCCTTCTCTCTCCATAGGGAGGAGTGGGCACTTCTGCAGGCCCCCCGCACCCATACCTGCAGGACCAAGCAACCTTCCCCTGCAGCCAGATCTCTTTCCTCTACACCTTGCTTCTCCTGTTGGACTTGGAGAGGCCCAGTGGGCAGTTGGTTGTCCCAGCCCTTGTGTCTCTGAGTTTCAAAGGGCACTGAGTTGATGAAGACAAAGTGACCCTTCATGGAAGCTCTTCTCCTTGCCCATGCCCTACGCTGTCCCCTGTACCTGCCACCCACCCACCTATTTCCCCATTTGTTAGCACTGACAGGCCTTCCTCCCCAGCCAAGCAGGACACCGAGCACTAATTGGCACTGGAGGTATCGCAGCTTGAGTTCGACCAGAGCTGGCAGGCTCCATGACTCCGGTGACAGCTCTGCGAAAAAGTGTCAGGAGCACCGCTCTGGCATGCCATCGGCTGACGGCAGCACCCTGGCACTAATGAGCAGCCTGTCAGCACCAGCATCAGGGGCCCCGTGTGGCACAGGGATCATTAGGATGGCAGATGAGAAAGTTTTCTCCAGCAAAAGAGCCGGAAAGGGAGGGCAGGAGCACAAAGTGGAACTCACGGCATCGCCTTGCCCATGGAGGGTAACCACCCAGCAGGAAGGAACCAGTATTAAAATTTAAAAAAAAAGGAAGAAAAAGATTTAGTGAAGATCTCTATCTATGCCAGCCCTGGACAACTGTTGGACTCTCTCTCATTTTGGTTGGGTTGCCCAGTGACTAAACGATGCACGCTACAGATCTTTCTGCAGTAAGGCAAGAGGGAACCCCGAGAGAAAATTAACTCCCCAGTGAAGGCCATGGCGCTATGAGACCAGGAAGCGGCCCAGGTTCTCAAGCAGGAGGGTCTGAGGGAGAGAGAGAGCCTTGAGATCGGTGTCTTTGCTGTTTGTGGGGAAGGCTCCCTGTCCCCAGGGCCTGCTCAGCTAGCAACCTCCTGTCCGTCTTCTGCTGGAGCGTGAGAATCCAGGAGAGGCAATTACGTATGATAAGGAGCGTTTCCTGTCATTTCATCCCACATCTGGGCGTGGGGACAGCAGTGCCGAGCACAGCAGCTCTACTTCTCTGCTCCCTGAGGGCAGGTGGAAATTTCCCAGCTTGTTCATCCCTGTGCATCAGGCTGAGGACGGGGCGGGACTGGCCCTTCTTTGAGGCCTTGGCTCCCCGCAATGGCTCCGTCTCCATCAGTGGAGGCCGCCTGAGAGAAGACGGCGATCTGCCTGTAAGAGGTGGGCTTTGAAGGCAGGTCCAACTGGAGTTTAATTCCCCTCCACTGCTCACTGGCTGGGTCATTCCGCGGTAGCAATACACCTCTCTGCAATGCGCTTCTTCATTCATGTTCTTGCTTCTCCGTGTGGCAGGCAGTGTTAAGGATCTGGTCTGGGGCCTTGATGGCCACACACATTGTGGTCACTCTAACCACTTCATGTTCCCTGCACACTTGGCACCCTCACCTCACACACAGCTGTTCCCCGGAGCCCTGTCCTGCAGGCTCCTTTGGGATAAAGCTCTGGTTTTGTGCTAAGGCCGTGCTCAAACGCCCACTTTGAAAGCCTCTGACGACCTTCGTCAGGCAGAGTGAGTTGCGCTTTGCATGTGCCCCTAGCGATGGCCGTTCTCACAGGTGCCCACGGGACCTCCTGTTGTCTTAGGGGTCAGGGCGGCCAGGAATCGGCCTCACACTGTGTGATTGTACCCCAGTGCCGAGCACAGCAGCAGACATTTGCAGGCCCGGCTAGTGATTGTCCAGCAAAGACATATCCAATCGGTAGACACAGCGTCTTTCTTTTCCTTTTTAAAATTAAATCTCGCTGGTACATAATTTAAAACAAAATCAATTTTAATGAATAAAGGCTAAGCTACGGGAGCCTCATCCCTTCGCAGCATTCTCCACTGTGGCTCTTTTGTTCCCCAAATCATCAAAGGGATCCGTAAGCAGAAGCTCTCCCTCACCCATCTCTGGGCTACCCTGGCACCAAGGCTTGGCCTCTTCTACAGAACAAAAACAATAATGCCTTTGTGGCATGAACAAGGATCAAACATTGTCACCAATGCGGGGCGCCCAGCCCCTGCGGACACATAGTAGGTGCATGTGTACTGGAGACACATAGTAGGTGCATGTGTACTGGAGACACATAGTAGGTGCATGTGTACTGTGCCCAACAATGTTAGCTTCCGCTTCCGTAGCCTTGGCCAGCCCCTTCCTCCTCACTCCCACCCATGGCACAAGCACCGAAGGGGAGGGAATTAAAATTCTTTTGTCTGAAAAGGTTGAAGTCCTACAAAAACCCAAGCTCAGTCAATTGCCAGGATGGATAGCTATCCAACGGTGCTTAATCAGCACCTCCTTAACCCTTACCATTTTCTAATTAACAAAGGTGCTTGATTAAAATTCCCAGAGTACCCCCAAGTAGCTATCCCAGGAGGGCCCAAGTGATTGCTCTTGCCAAAGGTATTACGGTGGTCATCGATGGTGGGAGAAGAAAATAATTGCATCCTAATGGGAAGTGGCAGGTCCCCGTCCACCATAGCAGCCAGCACCTCACGTCGGTGTGACGCCCACCCTATACAGAGAAAGCGTTTATCAGGATGACGGGAAGCCGGTGGCACAACGAGGAGAACCGAGGCAAAGTGATCCAGCCACTATCTGAGCAAATGATTTAAGCACAGACACGCAGAGGAAGGCGGGAGAGAAGAAAGCGGGGGAAGACATCCATAGATCCCTCTTTACCTTTGTAATTCTCTTTAACTATAAAATTACAGCGAGACGGATACGGCGAGGGGGAAATTTGCCAATGTCAATAAGGGTTTTTGTAAGTTTAATATTTATGATCCGCTTTAAAGCAATATTATAGCGGTGCAACTTCCTACTTCAAAGAAGAGAAAAATCATAAAAAGGCTAGTGGGGGAATTAATGAGTTCAACGTGCTGGAATGGAGAACATATGAAAGGAAGCCTCAGTCGAGAAGCCAAGGGCAGGGGTGCACACCACAGACACTGTTTGTGGTTTTACCCAATTATTTTAAAGCCCTTGAAAGATGTTGTAGCATCAGACGGCTGCTGAAATCAGACATTGCTAGCAGCGTCCTCCCCCACACTCCCCCTGAGTCTTGGGCTATTTATGCTGGCACTTGACGACCGTTACCATGCAGAACTGTTTTGATAGACCAAAAACAAGGAACGAAAAAAAAAACACAAAAAGGCGATTGTATCATCTTCCCCTCGGATGCTAACCAGCCCTGACTCAGGAAGATGCAAAGGCTCATTGAAATGGCAGCCCCCTTACTCCGCAGCCCAGAGACCTCCCTCTCTGAGGCTCACCCAGGACAGGTGCTGGAGGACCAGAAGGGCCTCAACAGGGGGTCACCACCCACCACAAGCACAGTGACCTCCACTCCATAGCACCCTGTGCCCAGTGAAAGGCTAGAGGAGTTCCACATCTAGGATCTACCATGACTTCCATGTGATCTTGGAGAAAGTTTTCATCCAAAATATCCTTGTCACAGGGACGTCCATGTGTGGTTCTGGCTTTGCATCTACTTTCGGATCCTGAATCTTGTCGTGACCTGCGAGGGACGGCCTTTTCTCTAGAGTCTAAATTGCAACCAGAGTCTTTAGGATTCAAAAATAGCAATAACTAATCATCTCTCATGCTTAAACTGTGCTGGGCGTCCTTCTGAACATTTGCATGTAGGGATATATATATGTTTTTGGCAATCACAGTCAGGTCCTATGATTAACCTGCTCTACCACGTGAGAGGGAGGCGTAGAGAGGTCAGGCTCATGGGCCAAGGTCACAGAGCTCCAGTTGGCAGCAATGAAGTCCCACCCCAAGCAATGTCTCCGGTACACATGCGCCTACACTGTGCTTTACACCCCAGACCTGGTGTGGGGCCTAGAAACCTGCACTTTAACAAATTTCACAGGTTAGTGTGATGTACACTCACATTTAAGAATTATTGGCGTATTAATATTGGCTATGTGCTGGGCACCCTGCTTTATTTACATTATATCACAGAGTTCTCACAAATGCCCTAATAAGTAGGCATTTTAAAGAAATTAAATATATTTTATAGATTTCAGAGAGGAAGGGAGAGGGAGAGAGATAGAAACATCAAAGGTGAGAGAGAATCATTGATTGGCTGCCTCCTGCACGCTCCCCATTGGGGATCAAGGATGCAATCCCGGGCATGTGCCCTGACCTGGAATCAAACCATGACCTCCTAGTCCATGGGTTGATGCTCATACACTGAGTCACATGCTGTAGGCATGATTTTCATTTTAGCAATCAAGAAGTGGTGTGCGGGGACAATTGACTCACAAATGTGAAATAGCCAAGCACAATTCAACTCTGAGTCATTTCTCTTCAAGACCCATATTATTAATGTGTGCTGATTTCCTGCCTGATTTCTAACCCCTGCTTCTTCTAGATCAGCTATCTTCAAACAGTGTGCCCTGGGAATGTTTAAAACATGCAGTACCTGACTATTTAGTCATGGGCACTGACCTCTTTTTTCTTAGGTTGTCAAATTAAAAAAAAAAAATGACAACAGCCAACACAATAGTAGTCCAGTGTGAATGAATCAAAATTATACCTATTTTTTGTCATATCAGCAAAAAATATAATATAGGGTCCCTTCACTTAATTCTGAAGATGAATTGTATGGTAATAAACACCGACTTTATAGTCATTTAAAGTGTGTATACCGGCTGATAACTCACTTAATTTTAAAAATGAACTGAATTTTAATAAACTCTGACAATATAATCATTTAAAGTCTGTATAATTTTGGGGGACACCCTGTATCTATTTTTTGGTGTGCCGCAGAATTTTGGTACTTGGTTTTATGTGTGCCGTGAGATGCACATGGTGGAAAACCACTGTTGAAGGTCTAGGGCAGGGGTCGGCAAATTCATTAGTCAACAGAGCCAAATCAACAGTACAACGATTGAAATTTCTTTTGAGAGCCAAATCTTTTAAACTTAAACTATATAGGTAGGTACATTGTTATTAACTTAATTAGGGTATTCCTAAGGCTTAGGAAGAGCCACACTCAAGGGGCCAAAGAGCCGCATGTGGCTCGTGAGCCGCAGTTTGCCGTCCACGGATCTAGGGGATGCGGCTATTCTCAAGCTCAGACCTCCTGACAGCCTCGGGCCTTGGGATGTGCTCTTCTTCACAGCGTTCTGGCAAATTCATGCGCACTCTGTCCAATAGTGGAGTCCAGGTTGAGCACTCTAGCCTCCCCGATACCCTTAGGCCCCTTTCAGTGGATCTTTGCATGAATATATCTGCACCAAGGGCATAACCCCAGCATGGAGGGCTGACCTCTCTGGGTTCTCTGCCTCTTTAGTTTTGCACTCTCTCCCCCTCCCTGTGCCCCTGACCATGGCTCACAGCAGTGAGAAGGATGCTCTCTGACTTGATTTATTTTTCCCTGTGTGAAATGCTATCATTCACTCACACAGTGGCGGGTCGTCTGCTTGATTGGCATTAGTGGGGTGTTTTACACATTAGCAGCTTTAGATATGGAAGGGAACTGCTGGATTTCCGAGTATGGTTTTCCTTATCTGACTCCACTCAGTTTCCCTAATGTCCCTGTGGTAAGTGGAGTACTTCATCTTTCTAGTGCTCTGCAATGCTTTTCCCACTGGAGCTCGGGCAGCTGGGAAGGAGTGAGCAGAATACCAAGTCAGCGCTCCTGGAATCTGGCTCCTCCAGATCCTGCTGCCCAGCCGGCCTGCTCATGGCCTTGGTGTTGGGGTCAGGAAGAGGTAGCCCTTCCTTCCTTTGGAAGGTCACATTAACCCCTTACTTCTCTCCAAAAGAGGCTGGTTCCGCTCTGCTCGCCCCTCCCTCAGTCCCGGCAAACAAATTCATTCCTCTTCCCTCTTCTAACAGGGAGTTGAAATGAATGACTTTGGACTTTATCGTTCCTCTATAATAGATTCAGGACTCGTCCTGCTTAACTGATCCGCAGCCCAGCAGGCCTTGTGGTCCTCCTCTCACGCCTTGCATCACTGCTTTGCCCTTTCCGGAATGGTTCACTGGGGTCACTGCGGTTGAAGCTATTTGGCCAGTCATCTGCATGACAGAGCAAGACAAATGGCTGTCTCCCTCTATTGATTGATTTATTCCATCACATGCCATCCTAGAAAAGGACGTAAGCAGAGAAAGTGGCATGCATTTTGCCCCCAGGAACACTCCTTTGAAAAACAAGTTTTAGTCCTCAAACACTGATTCATTCATTCACTCAGTAATCATTGAGCACTCATGGAGCACCGACTGCTATGCACTGTCCTAGGCATTGGAGATACATGAATGTACAAAGCAGACCATGCCCCTGGCGTCATAGGGCTTATATTCTAGGGGAGAGACAGAAAATGAGCCCGTAGTAAGTCAACCCTATAATGCTACGTGGTATATGGTTCGGAAAAGTTCATCCGGATAAGAGGCAGAGGTTATCAGGAACTGTTTGGGGGTAATGATCTCAACAGGAGTAGATATGGATGGTTTCATTAAGAAGATGCCCCGTAAAAGTTTGCAGAAGAAATGATGCCGCAGCAGGAGTATTCTTGGTGGGGCTGGCGGTGGGTACCAAGGCACTCAGTCAGGACACTTTGGGTATGTTAGAGGGTCACAAGGAGGCCATATGGCTCCAGATTTATTGAATGCTTGCCCTTATCTCCACAGACAGTAAGCTTTGTGAGGGCAAGGAGCATGCTGTTCCCTGCTCACCACCATCTGCACCTATACTTAACAGGGTGCCTGTCAATTTAGAGATATCCTGTAAATGTTTGTTTACTGAATGAGTGAATAAAGTAAGTGTGGTGTTATAGCGTGATAGTTGAATACGCATGCTGGTAGGTTACAAGGCTCAACTCGGAAATTGCGGTCCCTTAATTAGTGGTGTCAGGTTCCAGAGAATGACATGTCAGGCCACTGGCAGAGGTTGCATGTATCTGAGGCAGAGAAGAAGGTCCCTGGAGAAGAGGGATCCATCTAGTTGACAGTGAAGGTGCCTGATAAATCATCAATGGGAACACGGAAGCCACCCTGATCATGGCTGAGGTTATAATGGCTGAGGTCAGTGGCCTGGAGGGCTGTGAGCCAAGTGTGAAAGCCTCCAACCAGTCACAGGGAGTCAGCACCCCAGTCACTGGGAGCAAGGAAGACGGGTAGATGCAGCATTGCAAGAGGGCAACGGTTTTTTTAAAAAAATATTTTTATTGATTTTTTTACAGAGAGGAAGGGAGAGGGATAGAAAGTTAGAAACATCAATGAGAGAGAAACATTGACCAGCTGCCTCCTGCACACCTCCTACTGGGGATGTGGAGGGCAACGGTTTTGAAGGGTTTCAATGGAAATGTGGAAGAGGAAGGGTTCCCAAGTGATTTTGAGGAGTGTGGGAGACCGTCACCCCAACCTCCATGCCAAGGCAAACAACCCAGCAGTTCCTTGGGAGAGCTACAGAGGAAGCACTGCCCTCGGGAGCGGGGCGTGATGAACACGGGCAGTTCAGGGAAGCTCAGCTTGGAGGCTTCGGGCCTCGGGGAGCATTGTGTTAGGTAGTGAGCATTTCAGGGAGCACAGAGGTCAAACTTGGAAGGTGAGAAGTGAGGAATGAAAGCTCCACATAGCATGATGATGGGGAAGAAAGGGTCCCACTTTGCATGGTCACCTGGCAGTGAGACGTGGAACATGTTGGATATAGTCCCATGTCCCAGTGGAAGACAGTGAACACACGCCTCACACATGTCAGCTGCAGCCTGTATCTGTGTTAACCAATAGAAACCCTTTTCTTCCTGAACCTGAAGGTGGGGCAGTGACAGGAGGTATCTGTTAGCAAGGTCAAGCCTTCTTGTGATCCAAAGCAAGGAGACCTACCTGTAGGAAGCCATTAAAGGGCAATGTGAAGATCATGAGAATAGACATGGAATGTAGAGATACATACAGGGTGTCCCAAAATTCACGCAAGAAGTAATTTTGATAGAAAACACAGGTTTATAATTAAAAATTGTAATTTTTTATTGATTCACAAAGTATATAGTATAGGGTTATGTATGGAATAGGACATCGAATAAATGGCCTCCACAGCTTTGCTGGCACATACGCAAAGCCGTGGTCTTCATTGGTTTTCATTGTCCCTGCTCCTGGGCCATAATTGGTACTTGGTAATGCTTATCAAATTGAAGGCATTGAAATCAAAGGGCAACAGATATTAGAATCTGATTCAATAAACCAAGTAAAATTAGGCTTTTATTTTTTGTTGTTGTTGCTGTTAATGCTCATGCAAAATTCAAATCTTGCGTGAATTTTGGGACACCCTAGAGAAGGCTAAATTTCCAAAACCTGGGACTGAGTTTAATGTGGCTTAGAAGTGAGGCTGTGGAGTAAGCTGAGAAGCAGTCCCACATTTCTGGTTTGGCTTCCGTTATTGCCTGTTTTGGGGGGACTAAGGCTTATTTGTCTGACTTCTTGCCCATTTGGCAATAGGTAGGATATTAGAAACTAGCAGATGTCTAATTTATTTCTTTCTATTGGACTATGTAGGTTAACTCCCTTTTCTCCAAATATGATCATAACAAGCCAGACTTATTTATTTATTTATTTTGAGAAGCAGGATTTATTAGATTGAACAGAAATGATTGAGTACTACAGCGATATGATAAATAGGCAGAATGAATCATCTTTTATTCAGTGGATATTTGTTGAGTACCTAACACACGACAGTGCATATTTTGATGCTTCAGATTGTGCTGTGAACACAGCATATAAGTCTCTGTCCCAGAGGACCACAGAAGGGGAGTATTGGCAATATAAGACAGATTAATATGCAACCTGATATCAGGGAGAGATAATACTAAGGAGAAAAATAAAACAGAAATGGGGTAAGGACGATAGATGGTGCTATTCTTGGGTGTTGAGAGAAAGCCTGAGCAGACACCTGAGTGAAGAGGGACAGTGAATGGGACACATCACGAGAGGGTGTTCCAAGCAGAGGTATCTGCTGGTACCTAGGCCATGGATTGGGAATATGTTTGGTGTGTATGAGGAACAGCAAGAATGATAATACACGGAAAAGTGACATAGGATGTGGTAAAGAGAGCCAAGAGTAAAATCCTGTAATGCCTTGACAACCATGTTAAACACTTTGGAAAGTGTTCCAATAAAAAAATACTGGCAGGTTTTAAAGAGGAGAGTGAAATAACATAATAAATATTTTCAAAGGATCCTTTTAACTGCTTAAAGGGAAAGACAGGGGTCAAGGGTAGCGTGAGGGCAGCGACTGGAACACCAGTTAGGATACTGTAGCTCTAGTCCATCGAGAAGAGATGCTACATGGAGTAGAGTGAGTGGGTGGATGCTAAATCTGGAATATATTCTGAAATTAAAGCTGAGGAGATTTGCTGATTGATTACATAGAAGCTGTGAGAAAGAATTAGGAATCACAAGTGGCTCACAGATGTGTGGCTTGTGCCACTGGTGATTAGTGTTATTATTTCCTGCTATGAAGAACTCCAGAGGGACAGGCTAGTGGGTGAAATAAGGAGCTTGGGACTTTAGATACACAAGTGGAAATGATCAGTAGATAGTTGGCTATGCAAGGATACAGGGCCTAGAAGACTAAAGCTAGGGGTCGTCAGCATTCACATGGTATTTATGACCCTGACACTAGTCGTTGCCACCTACAGACCGAAGATAGATGAGAGTTCTATGGATCAGTCCTTGGGGCATTCCAACATTTAGGTATCAAAAGAAAAGGATGATAAGTTTCAAAGTTCATCGAAAATATTTCTCATCAGAGCCCTAGCAAATTCATTCTTGTGGTCACCATGTCCCTAGAGGCAGGTGTGTTGTTTTTTTTTAAATCCTCACCCGAGAATATTTTTTCATTGATTTTTAGAGATATTGGAAGAAAGAGAGGAAGACAGAGTGGGGAGGGGCCTGTAACGGAGCTACCTGCCCCTGACCAGAATCAAACCTGGGACCCTTCAGTCCACAAACTGACACCCTATCCACTGAGCCAAACAGACTGGGGCTGGAAGCACTTCTTTTCTTGGAGACAGAAAAAAAAACAAACCAAAAATCCCTTGATTGATAGGGCACACTGTGAAGTCTGGAAGCATTGGAGAGAATTGGTTTCATTCTCTCTGCATCTCTGTTGCTAACCCAAACCCACAGCTGTTAAGAATTCAGTGCAGCTTAGCATGACCACAGTGTTTTCTTCGACATCCGGTTGCTTCCCTGGACTTTGCAGCCAAGTGTCCACACTGACCAGTCCCTGTTGTGCTCTTGAATGGCCACACTTCTCTGTGTGTTGATATGTTTTCTCTCTTTAGCACAGCACTTTCCTAGACCTCTTGATTTTGGTCACTCGGGTGTTGTCATGGCAATGACATCCTCAGTGGAGTGGTGCTGTTCATGTTGTCATGGTTATAAGGACCTCTTGATGAGAGCCCTACTTCATTGTCATCATGCCGGCAGCACTAGGAAACTTTTAGATCTCTTGGCAAGCCTCAAGGCTTAGACTAGGAGCTAGTGATTCTGCCCCTGAAAATGCAAGTGGCCGTAATTAGGAAACTAGCACAGTCTGAAATGGTTAGATTTTATTCATTAAAAAAAGATGACTGAAAGAGGAATCACCATCACCATCATCCTCATTATCATCATCATCATCATAGCTAATATTTTTGTTATAGTTTGGCTATGCTCCAGGCACTGTTCTAAATGTTTTACATTAATGAACTCTTTAATTTTCTTGACAACCTCATCATGTAGGTATTATGGCTGATGTTTTATAGATGAAGAGCTTGAGACACAGAGAGCTCACTTAAGTAACTTGCTAATGTGTAAGATGGTCGAGACTTCAGTAGGAAGTATGGTTGTAGAGGACTCACTCTGAACCCATTACCTTACTGTTTACTATCATCCTGTTTTATTACAGACTAGAGGCCCAGTGCATGGAATTCATGCATAGGTAGGGTCCCTAGGCCTGACCAGCAATGAGGGCCAATCAGGTTCCCCACCTCCCCACATCCCTGCCTCCACCTTCCCTTGCTCCCTCAGTACCCCGCTGCTGCTGCTGGTCGCCCACCATGTTCCACACTGCCCCCCTGGTGGTCAGTGCACATCATAGTGAGTGATCAAACTCCCATTCTCCCAGTCAAACTCCCAATGGGACACTTTGCATATTAGATAGATAGATAGATAGATAGATAGCAGAAATCAAGATGTAATCAGCTGGAAATTCAGATCTTCTTTTTCCCCCTAGAAACCATTTTTAAGTTTTGAATTTTTTATTTATTTATTTATTTATTTATTTAATTGCTTAAAAGTATTACAAAGGGTATTACATATGTGTCCTTTTTCCCCCCCACCCTTGACAGTCCCCTGGCCTTCCCTACCCCCCAGTGTCTTATGTCCATTGGTTATGCTTATATGCATGTATACAAGTCCTTCGGTTGATCTTAATATTTTAATCGGATTCTCTAACAACCATAGGAGGTTAGAATTGTTCTGAAGCTTATTTGACAGATAAAAAACCTCAAGTTTGGAGAGTCTGTGACTTCCCCGGGAAACTTCACTGCTACACTGCTGGTCAGGCTAGGCCTGAACACATGAGGGTCTATTGATTCAGGATGTAGTGTTTGTTATACTCTACTGCATATCATAGCACATTCCAGAGCCCCAAATTCAGCTCTTGGGAGGAGAGTGGCCAGAACTTCTAAGGCGACTTGTTGCCAGCAGTCAGTGCTATAGGTGACAGAAGGTATAAGGGTCAGGACTAGGACTTGGCATGTCCTTCAAGTAGCCATGTGTCCTCTTTGGCCCTCCTTATTCAATCCTAATTACTCCAATGCTCACTCCACTAATGATAATAACAACTGATCTCTCCACTGTTACAGTAGCTTCTTTGATCTATCACAATATAGGCAGGAGAATGGCAGCTGTCACTCCATTGCAACTACTGTCGTTGACTCTGCTACTTTGAGCGAGTCCTTTAACCTGTGCGGGAGAATCCCAGGAAATGGTTAATTACAGCTCTGTGTTTATGCTTACTTTCAGAAAATGACAAACACAGATAAGTCCCTTAGAAGGTGGCCTCTAAGAAAGTACAGCTTTTATAGCAGAAGAAGCTCAGGTATAACAGGTGATAGGTCTTCTCCTTTGAGTAGCAGGGGCTTGGAGTGAGGTGTGCTGAATAGGGGACAGTAAAGTTAATAGAGATGATAAAACAGTAGTAGCAAAGGCTCATCTTTTTCTTATGTGTCAGCACTTTCCTATGAATCCATTCAGTCTTTGGAAATGCCCTATGAGTTTAAACACTATTATTGTCCATAGTTGTTAAATGAGGAAACTGAGGCACAGAAATGTTAAGGAATTAGCTGAAAAAACAAGAAGCTAGTGAGGAGAGGCCCTGGAAATAGAACCCAACTCTCTGGATCTGTGGGCGGGTATCAGCAAGCTGTCCTTCCTGGGTGAGGACTGAGCTGCTAGAACTGGGTCTGAGCTTCATCAGAGGCCTAGAACGTCTAACACCCAAGACTTGAGTTCTGATCATTTCACTGTCTGAGCAGGGTCCCCTTGGCCACATCCCCCACTCTCTTTGAGCTCGAGCAGAGCAGATAGGATGCACACACACACACCCTGGGTTTGCTGGAAGGGTTATATGAAATAAATACCTGGAATATAATAAATGCTTAATAAATGTTTGTCAGAGAAGTGATGGTATGAAAGGTGGTACAAACAGCTAGTAATATAGAGGGTGTAATTAATCCTGTGCTTGGCAATAGCACCTTACCTCATTTTAAAGATGAACAGGCTGCTCTTAACACTTCAGTCAGGTGCCATAGGTCATATGTGGCAAGTGAGCTATGGATGCCCACCTCAACTGCCTTCCCACCACACCCCATCTATCTCATGCAGAGCTTGGCCTGTACAATGTCTCAGTGACCTCTTGACAGCCTTTTCCTGAGCCTCAGTTTCTCCTTGAGCCAAACCTGCAGCCTCTTCTAAGATTCCCAGTGGTCACGGGGGAAGGGCTTCTATGAATGTCTGTTAAGTGGAGATGGTGAATGCCTCGCTGCTGACTTTCTCCTCACCATGTTTTCTTTCACCTGAAAAAAAAAAAAGAGAAGAAAAGCAAGTTCACAATTAACTGCATCTGACTTGGATAAACACAGATGCTGAATTAAAACAGCAGAAAGTGACTGCAATGTAACCAAAGCAGTACTGGGTTTTGAGGTTTTACTGAACAAAAACGAAAATAGAAAATTCTGTTTTTCTACTTTAAAAAGACACCCGATGTGTGCCAGCCCGGCCTGCACCAGGATGGGTTCTGTTCCTTTGTGTGTAAGCGACATGCTTTGCAGAGTAAACTCAGTGCAGGTAGCCGTAGGCCACAGTGAGGCCTGGCAAAGAGCCCTCCCACCCCCACTTCCAAAAAACATAGCTTGGAAATATGGTCCACCATCCTTGACAATATCCACATGCTCTGCTGCTGTCCTCACACGCGTGACATTGCACATGGCTGTGTGCGTGTCTCCCCGTGCCCTTTACACTGACACTCTCCTCTACCTCACTCACCACTGGGGCAGCCTAAGTGGGTGCAGCCGTCTGTGCCCTCCCCGAGCACCAAGGCTGCCAAGTGGGTGGGAGGCAGAGAGCCAGGAGGGTCACAGCGGTGTCTGTTTCAAGACACAAGTCAGATCCAAAAGGGAATGAAACACTTCCTGCTGAGTTGTCGTCACTCCACCCCTGTCTCGCCTCAGAGGTTTCTACAGCTGGAGAGTGCTGCGAATTCAGCCCTTTAGAGCGATTACATTCCTGTTGACTATAAACTTCCCACTGTGCGGATAAAGGAAGGGAGGCACGCGTGCCAAGTGCTCCAAGGGGTGAATGCACGTTATCCCACCAACTGAGAATATACACCATGTTGGGAAACATTAGGGGGAACGGGAAAAGGAGGAAAGAAAGTAATGAGTGTGTTGAGAACCTGACATCCAATCATTGGGCTTTCAGTGAGGAAACTCTGGCTGAGACACGGAACAGGCTTCCAGGGCCTTCTCTCAGGCCCCTCTCATCACGAATGACGTGTGTTTGTCTCCAGTCCACACATTACAAAGGAAAACCTTCACCACACAGATGCCCACCTAGCACCCAGGGTCACACGTGGTGAAGGAGGGGGCAGGGGACACCGGGGCAGTGAACAGCGCCGGCCTGGCTCCTTGCTCTGCCAATTAGTGAGTGAGTGACCCTCAACCAACCCATTACCCTCTCCGCACCTCTGTTACCGCATCTATAAAATCGGATCAGAGCAAGCAAATCAGCAACCCTCGGCCACCTGAGCTCAGTGAACAGGAACAGCTCATGGGCATTGCCCTTTGGTGAAGTTAACAATCAGGCGGGTTCTCCAGGGCAAGGCCAAGGGCGTGAGGCCTGGACGAGAGAGGTGAGCACAGGACAGAGACATCTTCTAAGACACAGATGTTTCAACGTGGTGTTTTTTTTTGCAACACAAACTCAAAAAGCAAATGATGTGACTGTTGTTTGTGACCGTTGCTATAACAACAGCAATGGCGCCCCAGTGACCCTGGGTAAGTCCTACATTTCTTTCTGCCGCATAATTAATTTGAAAGTTCACCTAAGCATTTGACAAGGACCACAGAGAATGTAGCCCAGGTGAGGTTAGGGAGTTGAATGTGGAGCTTGTTTTAAAAGGACACACTGTGCAGAACAGAAATCAAAAGGGAAACCACGGGCAGATGGAAGGTCTGGTTTGTGCTGGTTTTGCATGGGGCCAGGATGTTGGACTCCCAAAGGGATCAGGATCTCAAAGCCAGCACTGGGTCCCATTGTCCGATTTCATGATGCCGGGGACTGGCAGCTTATGCCGATGGGCCGAATCCCACTTGCTGGCTGCTTTTGAGCAGACCATGAGCGCAGAAAGAATTTTACATTTTGAAATGTTTGGGGGGGGAAATAAAGAAGAAAAATACTCCATGAGATATGCAAATGATTTGAAATTTAAATGTTAGTGTCTATAAAAAAGCTTTATGAGAACACAGCCACACCCATTCCTCTACGGCTGCTTTTGTCTTAGTGTCACAGCTGAGTTATTGCAATTAGACCATATGGCTTGCAAAGCCTGAAGTAGTTGTTACCTGGTCCTGTAGACAAGTTTGCCAATATCTGAGCTACACGAAGACTGACTCTATATTTCTGATTCCTGCTATTACAGTTCTTGTCTTTATCCACACTCACTTCCTTCGTTCCCCTTCTCCTCACTCTGTTAACTTGCAGTTATGGTAGCTCTCAAATACATGCAATCTCCACGTACCCATCTTTTCAAAAATGGCCCATGCCATTCCTCTCTGGTCCATAGATTTCAGCTCTGGACAGCTATGTCTTAACCTTGGTTTTGACCTCTGCTGCCACAAGGCACTGATATGCTGGCCTCAGAAGAGTGCTTTACTGATTTCCAAAACGATTCTGTACTCTATCCTCTTTGACTTTCGGGAGTCTTTTTTTTTTGTCTGGAGGTTCCAAAAATCCAGCCCTACCCCTGGGTTGATCTAGTCCAGTGATGGCGAACCTTTTGAGCTCGGCGTGTCAGCATTTTGAAAAAACCCTAACTTAACTCTGGTGCCGTGTCACATATAGAAATTTTTTGATCTTTGCAACCATAGTAAAACAAAGACTTATATTTTTGATATTTATTTTATATATTTAAATGCCATTTAACAAAGAAAAATCAACCAAAAAAATGAGTTCTGGTGTCACCTCTGACACGCGTGTCATAGGTTCGCCATCACTGATTCTAATCTTACCCTTGGGAAGCTTGTTCTGATGCTGTGGCTGTTTCCATGGAGCATTTTGGGGGAGCATCTGAACCTGCCTGAATGGTAGTCTTAAGGGTGGGCGCCACCTTCTGGGAGGAGCGCATTTGCATTAAATCGCTGCCTTCCAACCATCCATGTCATTGCAGACTCCTTAGCACTTCTGCTTCTGCGCCCACCTTTGTCCATCAGCAGCACCACCCTGTCCTCCTTGTTCTGTCTGAAATGTACCTGCAGCCTGAAGGTGCCATGACTGAGGTGTCCTGGGTCACCACAGTCTTAGGAGCTCTACTCACTTTATTGCATTCCTTTTGCATCTGTAGGCACGTAGCCCCGGGCTGAGGAACATCTGGTGGGGGGGGCCCTAGAAAGCCCCTGAAATCATTTGGTCTGGCCCTGCCAAGGCAACCGCAGGCAGGACTCGAAATGCAATAAATCTAGTAGCTTTTCTCATAGCAACATAAATTCATCTTAAGTGAATTGTATTAAGCAAATGACGTTATAAATATCCAAATGGCCCTTGGCAGAAACAAAGCTTCCCCACCCCCGTCCTAGATGAATAGCCTTTCAGGATCCCATCATTATGATTTCATAGTTTCCAAAATACTTTCCACATTTATAATGATAATTTGACCAACGCCAGAAAAGGATCATTCTGTTAGAGAGATGTCTTTTCTGTTGAGATGGACTTTGAAACCCTGTCACTCACTTTCAAACATGAATCCAAGTGTTGACATCGGGAAGTTAATTAGTGGTTACTGCTAACTGTTGGAAGTACAGGTGTTATTTACGTTCTTCATAACTTTTCTACTTTTAAACATGCGTTCTATGTGCTTGCAACAATTTTGTCATCATCGACTTAGCCTCTAGGAAGAGATGGTTAATTTAAATTCTAGAAGGTTGCTCTTGGAAGAGACAAGACCGGGAACAGAAGGCCAGGCCTGTGGTGAACTCCCAGCAGGCATGCCATGTCTTAGATTAATTCTCACCTTAGGACGAAGCTGGGGTTCATTACTTCATCTCCTCCTTTCCTGCCCCATGTGATCTTAAAGCTCAGTTTTAGCAGAAATCAGAATCATGGCATTTCGTAGTTGCTGTCAATGGGATCAATTCTGGAATAAGCTCCCATCTTAAAGTCAGCCCACAAGGATTTCAAGATGCCAAGACAGGCAACTCCGCTTCCGCATCCAGTCAAAACCATCTGAATGATTGTCAAGCCCTTTGTGGAGATGAAAAATGATGGAGTCCTCCTATGATGCAGCCATGGCAAGCTGAGTGTGTTATCAAACACCTATCACGCTATCATTGCTCTGTGCTTGTGTGTGCGTGTGTGTGCAAGTATGTGTGTGTGTAGCTCTTCTGCATCTGTCACCTTCAGACTCTGCTTCCTCTTGTGTGTAGCTAAACTGAATTGAAAAGTGATGATGTTTTAGAATTAACAGATGCCTAGCATTCAGTACTCTGCAAAGCACTGAAATGGGAGGGCAAACGATCAAAATGAAATTCTTTCTCTTTTCTGTATTTTTCCCTCTTTTTAAAATATTTGTATTGCTTTTAAATATGTTCTATTGATTTTAGAGAGAGGAAGGGAGAGAGAGAGAGAGAAACATTGATGAGTTACCTCCGGTACAGACCCTGACCAGGGATAGAACCCAAGACCTGGGTATGTGCCCTGATGGGGAATCAAACAGTCCACCTTTCTGTGCACAGGGCAATGCTCCAACTTACTGAGCCACATCAGCCAGGGCCCTCTTTCCGCCCTCCCCCACCCCACCCCCCGCCACTAAAAGCTCTATGCCTTTATGAGAGTCCCTTGGGCTTTTTATCATTTAGCTGAAGGAAATTTTTCCTGAGACATGTGGGACTCTGAGCCTGTCCCACCAGAAGATCTGATGGATAAAGAGCTGACACGGTGGAGTGTTGGATGGATTTTTCACGCTAGCTCCTCAGAATACTCACATGACTGCTTATTATCTCATTATTATGGATTTTAAAAAGCGACGCTCTGGGAAAGCTTGCAACTAATTACTATTCACCTTTGCCTACACCGTCTGTTTGAAGAATATAGTGCTGTTGACAAACATCAGAAACTAGTGCTTAATGATACCCTCAGCCATCAGCAGAGCTGCCATTGCTGAGATCATCTTAAAATACCTCTCACGGAGGTGCCAGTTTTTTTAATTGATTTTTTTGACTGTAGACAGAAAACTATGAATGTAAAACCATCCAGATTTTATATATACGTATACAGTTTATCACTCATCTAAGTCATGATACTCTTGACCCAAATGGCTGTTTATAAAATAAAATCTGTGCTGGAAGCATGATTTTGCTCTCACTGAAATTAGTTAAAAGCATCATTATGTAGGTTTCTTGAGCATGAATCCTTGGCCAAGCCCTGTGAACACGCTCTATGTCCCCAACACATTGAACCTTCATTAGAGCCCAGTGAGGTGGGTGTCTTTATAGCCATTTTCCAGGTAAGAATATTGAAGCTCATAGAGGTTAGGTTACTTTTTCAAAGTCTCGCAGAAATAATGGCTGTAGCTATTTTTTTATTAGCATCTTTGGTATCTATAGAAACTGATTTTACATAGAAGGAAAACAGCACAGTGGAGAGAACTTAGACTTGGGATCAAACAGAGTTGTGTTTTGATTTCTGGATTGCTGTTTAACCTTTTTCAGCCTGTTTATTTATAAATTGGGAATAATATATACAGTGGGGCCTTGACTTACGAGTTTAATTCGTTCCGAGACCGAGCTCGTTAAGGAGCTCCGTTAACTCAAGTTTCTCTATCAACTCAATGCAAAAAATCGGCCGAGAGACAGCTGGTATCTCAAAAAACTCGTTAGTCGGGACACTCGTAAGTCAAGGCCCCACTGTATTTCTAAAAGCAGGACAGAATAACTATATATATATTTATATAGATATTAGTTATGGGCCTAAAGGAGCATTTCATCAACAGCAGCAATGATTACTAGTGTTATCATGAAGAGATGAGGAGGAGAGATTTATCTATATCTGAGTCCATTTAGGGATGGGCAGAGCAATGAAAATGCCTTGAATCAGAGTTGGAGGCAGAGCCGTGGCACTGCTGTGGAAAGGCAAGGAGCAAGAGGACCTGGCCCAGTGGGCTGAGCTGGTGGGAAAGCATGTCCGGGGATTCCCTGAGGCCATCCCATCAGATTCTCAGCCCTTTCCCTGGACGTGGGTGGGTTTCCATGACATCCTCCTAGTGAATGGAAGGAGGTGACCTTCAAGGCCGGGTGACCAAAGGCCATGGCGTTTCTGCTGGTTTCTCCTGGAACACACTCTGGGGAGCCTTAGGCCACCGAATAAGACATTCAGTTACCCTAACATTGCCATATGGAGACTCCGTGTGGAGAGATCCCAGGAGAGCGAAGCTGCCAAGCTCCGGCCCCGGCCCAACTGTTGGGGTTGGGTGAAGACACCTTCCAGAAGGTACGAGCCCCCCACTATCTGACTCACAGCCTCAAGCTAGACCATTCCAGCCAGTCAACCCCAGCTTCCTGGACAAATCCTGGGACAGTTTTTCAGTTTGGGGGTGGTTTGTTACAGTAAATTGCTGGAACGTGGGCACATCATAGGAGACCATTGTAAAACTGTTCACGCCGGCCTGATGCTTCTCACCTCGGTCTCCCCTTTCCTGCTGCACTTTGCCCTTTGGCCAGACACTGTGTAGACATAAGAATCCGGTCACGTGGGGGCTTTCCAGCACCCAGAGTTTCCGAAATCAGAGTTTGCCTGTTGGATTTCAGTAACTCCATCAACCCAGTGTTTCTAGCAGATGCCAGGGAGCTTCCGGAACTGCAGAAGGCTAAGGCGGGTGCTGGGCTCAGATTCTTGCTCCCTTTCTCTGCCTTTGGGCCACAGTGGCCATAAAATTGGGGGGTGCCCTAACCAGTTTGGCTCAGTGGATAGAGCGTCGGCCTGCGTACTGAGGGGTCCCGGGTTCAATTCCGGTCAAGGGCATGTACCTGGGTTGCAGGCACATCCCCGGTGGGGAGTGTGCAGGAGGCGGCTGATTGATGTTTCTCTCTCATCTATGTTTCTAGCTCTCTATTCCTCTCCCTTCCTCTCTGTAAAAGATCAATAAAATATATTTTTAAAAAAATTGGGGGGCGTTTGCAGAAGTCTGTCATGCGAAGACCCTAGTTTCCACCCCATATGCTGGGGTTGCACTCCCTCATGAAGCCCTGCTCCCCAGTGTCTGAGGCCGTGCAGGTGGGTGTAATGCCCTGCCCACCTTCTGGAATCCATGGGCACTGAGACCTGGAGCCATCTTCCCTGCCCTTCCCTGTCAATCAGGAGCAGGCAAGCAGATAGCGGATACAGAGAGCAGAGAGGGGCGGGGGACCCTGAGCAGGGGCTACAACTTCAGCCTGTGCGCTCAGCCAGTCCCAGGCCCAGGCTCCCAGGAAACGAACTGAACCGTTTCAACAGGGCTGGGTTCTGTCGGCAGCTCAACCATGCCCTTGTTTACTGTGGAAATAATTACTACTTTGCCATAATATTAGCTCTGAACCATGACGCCATTACCATTATCACCGGAATATTACCCATTTATTATCTCCCAGCAACCCTGGAAGATGAATACTGGGCTTCAGAGACCGATCGCTCCGCAGCGGCAGGACCTCGGCTCTCATTGTCTAATGAGGTAAACCGCATTACAGCCGGCATTCGTTTGGCTGCAGCGCAGTCCACTAAATCACTCTTAACCGGTAAATCGGTCTCTGGTTTTGATGTGCACTTAATCAGTGAGGAGGGGAGACCTCACTGGAAAAGAGGACGGAGCCCCGGGCAGAGGAGCGGAAAGGGTGAAGGTGAGCAGGCCCGTGTTCCAGGTGTGTGTGCAGATGCAGGAGACCACAGAGGTGTGGCTGGGCCACCGGGAGCAGGAGGTGGAGGCAGGCAGACACTCAGCCTCAGATCCTCTGGACAAAACTTCTGAGATGATGGGAAGGTGATGAGATGGTTGGGACATAATCCATACGCCTTCGATGTCACTGCCCAAGAGCTAGAGATCCACCGAAACCCTTTTCTGATCACTTTCAGCTTTTCTACTTGGCATCCGTAGTGTGACCACAGCAAGGTGCAATGGACAGATTAGGAGCAGCAGAGACAGAGTAGACAATGCGATTGTCCTTTGGAATGAGGGGTGGGGGAGACTCCAGACACGCAGCCCTCCCCACCTGCCGGGCTCCCAGGAGCCTGCCTGAGGCCCACAGAGCTCAGCGCATGGAGGAAACGCAAAGGCAGCTGGAAGCCATCCAGGGAAAGGAGCAGCCGATGAAAGGAGTCCCTCCGTCAGGCCTCCCTTATCGCCTACATTCCTACTTGTCAAGCTTGAAGAAGCATAGACATCGCCTGGGGATTTGTGAACATGCATATTCCTGTCTGGATTCCGTGGGGCTGGGGTGGGGCTGGAGAGTCAGCATTTCGTATCAGCTCCCAGGAGACTCGGGCTGCAGGTCCTCTGAGCAGAGAGGGCCTACTGAAAAGCGGGGAGCCTCTGCTATCAGAACAGCATTGCCTCTGGAAGCACCATCAGTGGCTCGGGCCAGCGCATGCTCACAGCCCTGGGACCCAGCAGCAGCACTGTCCCCATTGCAGAGGTGGCCAAATGGAGAGGTGTGGCTTTTGCTCCGTCAAATGCTGGCGACTTCCGCACAGGCCCTGGGGTGAGCAGGGCATGACATCTTCTCAGAAATCATGTGCGAAGAACAACGGAAAGCAGGAAGCCTGCCAGGCATTGGTGCCTTTCGTGTTTAGGGTGGGATGCATTGCATTCCTGAAGTGTCTCCAAGACATTATATTGCAAATCGAGGAAGAACCAAAAGGGCATCAATAGAACTGGATGCTTGAACCCACAATCTAATCCACTTGCTTAAAGAGAAATATATCCTCTGCTGTGCCACTTCGGAGTGTCCCAAGTAACCTGCGTTCTTGCTTTTGAAAACCTTCTCTCCTCACAGTCTTAATAAACTTGAAACTTAAGCAATCATCCCATATAGCCACCCCAGGTCGTCAGGGGTGAAATTAATAAAACTGTTCCCTAGAAAGTTCTAGAGATTTTTTTTTCTTTTAAGTGATGTTGACATGCATCTCAAAAATTGTACCCTCCAGTTTGTTTTGCCATGTACCACTGAATTGGAGGGAGGGAGGGAGGGAGGGAGAGAGAGAGAGAGAGGGAGAGAGAGAGATTTAATAGGTAATCTTGGGAACAACACTAAACATTAACTAACAGACAATATAAATTAAGAATTTTGTACTGCATATCTTCCCTAACAAAGCTCTTTGTTGTATCCATCTTGAAAATGTATTATTACTACTTATGACCCAGTGCAGGGATTTGTGCACATTGAAAGGAAATTAATTAGAAGGTGGCTGGTGGGGCGGGACTGGGCGAGATGGACTGGACATGCCCTGGAGCCAACCTCCTGTGGTCCCTCCCCACAGGCCACATCTGGGGTGGTGCTGTGGCTCAAAGGGTGTCTGTGGAGTGAGCAGGGTCCCTCCAGCAAGTGGGGTACTTCAGCCTGGCCTGTGGGGATCAGGCCGAAACTGGCTCTCCAATATCCCCCGAGGGGTCCCGGAGTGCGAGAGGGCACTCTGCAAAGTTGCTGAGGTACAGGGTGTGGAATGCAAATGCAAGTGTGTAATAAATCAGATTCAGGACCGACAGTGTCCCAGCAACAATATATATAAAAGCCTAAGTGACAAAACAACTGAATGACCAAACAACTGGTTGACTAGTTGCTGTGATGAGTACTGACCACCAGGGGGAAGACATTTAACACAGGAGCTGCCCCCTGGTGATCAGTGCATTCCCACAGTCAACCTTCTGCAGCTGGCCAACCTCCCACAGTCCCTCCCCCCGGCCAGCTGGCCTCGATGGGACCCCATTGGGACTGAGAGAGATGGTCCCAATCGCCCTGATTGCCAGCCAGGCCGAAGGACGAGGGAACCCACCCATGCACAAATTCGTGCACTGGGACTCTAGTATAAAAATAAATATATGTTATATTACTAAGGTGTGTGTGTGTGTGTGTGTGTGTGTGTGTGTGTTTGTACATGTATATTATATATCATACAATATATAATTGTTTTTTTCTTCTGGAACATGGACACATTTTATTTGGTTGATAATCATTCATGTGGCTAGTGTTCCTGATGCAGATTTCACCATATTTATTGGATGTTTACCATGTGTTGGATACAGTAGTGTGTAATTATGTTTAATATTATTCAGTCTTCATTCCCTTCTAGCAATACAATTCAGTGATGTCTAGTTACATGATCCAAATGAACCAAGGGATGTTTTGACAACTGAGCAGGGACGGACAGAGTAATTCAAGTTGTGGATATAGTGTCCTTTGTAATTGGCTCTGCCCAGGGACCTCTGCCTCTTACCATGACCTATCACATTGTTGTCTAGAAATGAAGGTAATAATGAGTTGCTCCCTACTCTTAATACTCAACATATCTATGATATTGATATAAACCTCTTGGAGCCTGCCTTAAAAGCGATCATGAAAATGCAAATTCTTTGGCATGTGTTTATTTATAAGCTTTTTTATCCATCAGCCTGCCCTCCTGCCCTGCTCTCTCGCTTCTGGTACATCTATCAAGCCCAATTGCGCATAAACAGCAGAAATGCTCTGTTAAGAAGCAGCATTTTGGAGGAAGCATGCAAACTAGCCTTTGTTGGGATGGTCTCAGAATGTGTGTGCTGAGTTCTGGCTCCCTCAGGGGGAAATTGCTGTGGATAAAACATGTATTATACTCTCAGATGCCATCCCAGCCTTTGTTTAAGTGCACTTTTCAGAGGCTCATAGATTGTGGCCGTTTGATACCATCTCCTTGGTTCCTGTCATCATGTGTGTTTGTCTCTCAGCTAAATGGCAACACATTGCAATGTCCCGAAGCCCTCCGCTGGGCTTTCTGTCCTTGGCCCCAAGTCAACCAGTCGGGTCTCCAAGTCCCTGGCGAACCTCTGGGAGTCCAGCTTTCTTTATTTACATTATTATTTTATCCACTTTTGAGGGATACAGCATCCCAACAATTAAAATACATGCAAAAACTGACTGATGTCCTAGCCCCGTGGTTGGCAAACTGTGGCTCCATAGCCACATGCAGCTCTTTGGCCCCTTGAGTGTGGCTCTTCCTAAGCCTTAGGAACACCCTAATTAAGTTAATAACAATGTACCTATCTATATAGTTTAAGTTTAAAAAAATTTGGCTCTCAAAAGAAATTTCAATCGTTGTACTGTTGATATTTGGCTCTGTTGACTAATGAGTTTGCCGACCACTGCCCTAGCCTGTTTGGCTCAGTGGATAGAGTGTTGGCCTGCAGACTGAAGGGTCCTGGATTCGATTCGGGTTAAGGCAGTGGTTCTCAACCTTCTGGCCCTTTAAATACAGTTCCTCATGTTGTGACTCAACCATAAAATTATTTTCGTTGCTACTTCATCACTGTAATGTTGCTACTGTTATTAATCGTCATGTAAATATCTGATATGCAGGATGGTCTTAGGCGACCCCTGTGAAAGGGTCGTTCGACTGCCAAAGGGGTCGCGACCAATAGGTTGAGAACGGCTGGGTTAAGGGCACATACCTAGGTTGCAGGTCCCAAGCTCTGGTTGGGTGCATGTGGGAGGTAACCAATTAATGTGTCCCTCTCACATTGGTGGTGCTCTCTGTGTCTCCCTCTCCCTTCTACTATCTCTAAAAATTCAGAGAAACAATATCCTCGGATGAGGATACAAACGAACAACAAAAAAGTGACTGATGTCTCCTTTTGGCTTCCTTGGAAATGGGGGAGGGAGGCTGTCATCCTGAATGAGATCTTTAAACTTCTCAATTTGTAAAGACAAATGGTACATTTTTAAGCGTTTCTCCATCGTTTAAAAGCGGGGGAGGGCAGGAGCAAGTGGGAGAAGAAAAAATAGCAAAGATAGAAGAGGAAGTCATGTGGGCATTTCACTTGTCTTTCCTCTTTCTTAGTCCCCAAAAGAGCAAAGAAACCCACTCTACTTGCTCCGCCCAGGTGCCTGCCAGGGCTCAGGCTGTGTCGAGTGGAGGTGGCTTTCCTGTGGCCCAAGTAACCACCCTTTGAAAGGAAAGCCAGAGCAGCTACCGAGTATCTGAGATTCCTGAGATCAGTCCACAAATTAAACCCTTTTATCAGCCTCTAATAGCTGTGCAAAGGAATTATATTTTGGCCAACATTGCCAATGTCTCCCCCGAGGTATTATTATAGAATTTTGAGCTTGGAAATGTGTCCCCATTCTGTCACCATCAGGACGGTTCGCTGCAGGAGCCGGGCTCCTTTTAGCTTCCATGATGTGCTGTGCATACCCTGGGCAGTGCTCACTGGGGTCCCGGGAGGGGGGCCGAGGGGGCGCAGCTGTATTTGAAGACACACCAGCGTGTGTTTCCAGCAATCAGACTTCAGACACTGGCTGAGTTTCCAGAAGAATCCATTTTTGCCCCTCACCTTTAAGGACAGGCTACGGAGTTCTTGGCTCTAGGTCAGTGGTTCTCAACCTTGGCTGCACATTAGAATCACCTGGGAATCTTTTTAAAATCCTGATTTCCGGGCCTCATCCTCTGGAAATTCTGTTTCTTTGTTATGGGGTGGGGCCACAACATGAGTAACAAAGAAACAGAATTTCCGGAGGATGAGGCCCAGAAATCAGGATTTTTAAAAGGATTCCCAGGTGAATCTAATGTGCAGCCAAGGTTGAGAATCACTGCTCTAGGTATAAATTCCCGGCTCACAGTCTCTTTTGCCACAGTTTCTACCTTAAGGGGTCTGGCACCTCCCTTCTCGGTGATTCCATTTCCCTGTGTGCAGGAGCAGCCCTACCCAATATGTCAGCCCTGGGAGCCTTGGGCAGGTCTCAGAGCACATCTGGAGGAGAAAAACTTTCTAAGAGAACTCAATAAGAAATGGTAGGCCCTGATTGTCTCAGAGAACTTAGGTGTAAAAAGAATATGAGCCCTCACTGGTTTGGCTCAGTGGATAGAGCGTTGGCCTGCGGACTGAAAGGTCTCAGGTTCGATTCTGGTCAAGGGCATGTACCTTGGTTGCAGGCACATCCCCAGTAGGGGGCGTGCAGGAGGCAGCTGATCAAAGTTTCTCTCCCATCGATGTTTCTAACTCTCTATCCCACTCCCATCCTCTTTGTAAAAAAAATCAATAAAATATATATAAAAAGAATATGAGTTCAACCCTATGTGGTTCAAGTAGAGGTGAATCCGCCAGTCAACAAGTGTTTATCGAATGCACTGGGGCAATGTGGTATTATTAGAGGGAGGTGACAGCGTTCACTGTGTCTGTGCGGGCCAGCGGGTCCCTTCCTCGCCTTGCACTTGCTAACAGTCCTCTGCAAGGCTGGCCTCCATGACAGTATTGCTGCGGGAAACATGGCCTTCCTCATGCACAGTTTCCCGAAACCATCCCGGGGAGACTCCCAGCCTTCTCCCTCCCCCTGGGCTGCCTATGGGAGCCCAGGAGCTGCCCCTCATTTTCTTTGCTGGCTCAGTTTGGTCCAGCTGAAAGCAGGACACAGAGCGAGGTGACCTTCCAGTGTACCCAAGCCCCCTAGGACAGTGTGTGTTGACCACCGCCAGAGCGGACCATCTGCCTAACTTTTTGATCATCCACGGGCCACTGGCGAATCCAAGGAGCCTGAAGGGTCAAGGAAGTGGGAGGCTCTTGCCCAATAGTGGGGAGAGGGGACAGGCAGTGATGTGAGGTTGGCCTATCAGGATGCAAACCTCCAGCCTCGCAGCGTGTCCCGGAGCCCTCCCAGGCCCAGAGCAGAGGCAGGAGATGTGGAGCAAGGAGGCTGCCAGGGGCCAGCCCCTCCCTCACCACAGGGTCCCCGGTTCATTTTTGTCTCTGCCATCTGCCATCCTTTCTCCAGGGCTCCCACGATGGGCTCATCACAGTCCTGAATTCCTTCCAGTTGTCACTAATTACACTGCAGATGAGTAAATCATCCCCGGCTGGGGCTGACAGGGAGCGAAACGGGCCCGGGCCACGCAGGGCTGGGGCTCCCGCCACACCTGCAGCAGGTGCGCTGAGGCGGCCGCCCGGCCATCGGTGCCCCGTGCAGACCAGAGGGACGCCCAGTCGCCCACGCCCCGCACCTCTCTCCCCCTGCGTGCCCCTGCGTAGCACCTGCTCAGCCCGGTACCTGTCTCAGGCAGCACCAGCAAGACTGGAAGGCCTGAGGGGTGATGTCTCTGACCACAGGTTTTGATTGATGGCTGGATATTGAAGGCAGCTGAGGGGTAAGGCGATGTTATTATTTCATCTGGAGTTTTATGAAGTCGGACGGCTTGTTAATAATGCTATGGATCGACTGCTTGATTCGGGGGTGGGATGCAGAGATCTGCATTTGAAATGTCTGCCCCAGGTGCTGTGGGTGGGGAGGCTGTGCCCCCTGTAAGACCCTCGCTGCGGCCGGGGGCTCTAGTTGACCTGCTGTTTCTGGGTGGAGTGGTGATGGTCTCTTTACAACCTTGCTGTTTTGATAAGGTCACGTTTCCTTCTGACTTAAACCACACTCGGCTTCTCTATACCTTGGGAGTACATCCACAGCCCAGGCGCACAGGCTAAGGGCTGCAGCTCTGAGGACACCTGTGACTCTTGGAGTCCTGCGGCCACAGCCTGGGGGGGCAGGGGGAGCAGCACCCCCAGCGCCCCCCACTCCCCACCCCTGCTTCCCAGCCCGGCCCTCTGCTGCACAGATTGCTGGCTAATGGGGCGGAGCTAGCTGAAGTGCCTTCTATTAATGGAGCAGAATATAAACAGAATAAAGCCTTCATTTCCCAGGCTGTGGTTTCATTATTAATATACTTTACAGTTCACAGGTTGTACGTCTGCGCCGTGTTTTCTCAGCTGGTGTAATCTGCAGCTCCGAGTGAGAACAGTCATAAAATTTTCATTTCCAGTTGAATGTGCGTCCAATTCGCCGTGAAATGTTCTATCTGTCGTGAATATTAAGTGCACTGGAGCCCTGGCTGCGGGCGGGATTAGGGCGAGGTGGGGCCCCTCCCGGGCCTGGCCCAGGACGAGAGGCTTGCTGGCTTGCTGGGCTTTGGGGGACCCTAGCTGGGAAGCAGAGTGGCCTGGAGCCCGGGGTTCGACGGCTGCCTCCTGGAGCTGTGGTGGAGGAGAGAGGAAACACGTTCTAGAGGCGGCTGATGGGTGAGAAATAATGGAGAGCGTGCACCTCGGGGCCCATGAAAAGCCATCAGACAGGAGATGGAAGGGCACGGGAGGTTCAAGTGCAGAGAAGAGGAGAAGGGGCAGAGGAAGTGCTGGGCAGGGGTGAGGAGGCAGCGTGGCAGGAAGGAGGGGGCCGCAGAGGGGAGAGCCGCCTGCGTGGAGAGGGCACCGAGGCGGCTGGTTGACAGGCATAATATTAGAAAGAGCAAGCAAGCGTTCCGTGCGCAGCGCCTTTTTAGACACATCAGTAAAGTGGTGAGGAGAGAGCATGGGGGAGGCGCGTGGACGGCAGCGGCGACAGCAATCAGGAAAGCGTTTCTGTCTGATGGCCTGCGGGCTTGGCGTGGGCAGGAGTGGCACGGGGCTGGGCCCGAAGAGCACAGGGTATCTGCTGCCCACAGGGAGTGGTTCGCCCCCCAGCACTCGCGTCTCCTCTCTCTCTGGCCACTACCTGTGCTCTTCCAGCTGCTCCTACTTCCCAATCTGTCTCCTAGTGGTTACAGGATTGTGTGTTTCAGGGCCCGACCCCTGCCCCTTGCAAAGCAGGGGTGCAGGGGCGGGACGAGGAGCACTTGGAGGACTCCTGGAAGCTGGCGGCTCTTAGTCATCCCACCTGTTGCGCCAGGTCCTTTCCTCCCCGTGGGCCAGGTGCCCGTCCTGTAAGAGTTTGATGTGATAGCTGCCCCGGGCTGGGGGGAATGAGAGGCGAAGAGGAAGACTGAGGCGGCCAGTGGAGTCTCATAGCCTCAGGCCCGCAGCCTCCTTAGCAAGTGGGAGCACAAAGCTGGTTGTGCCCTGCGGGGGAATCCCAGGAAGGCACCAGCTTGGAAGCCAGGGGCCCAGCCTGCACCTCCTACCCAGGCAGGCACTCCTCCAAGCCCAGCTGGCATAGAGAGAGGGAGGGGAGGAGAGAGAGAGAGAGAGAGAGAGAGAATGAGAATGAATGTGCACATTGGTGCCTACATATACGTAATCATACATATAAAGTAGAGCGTTCGCTCCATTCTTGCTGTTTAGAGTTACAGCTCATAACAGCCCAGGGAGGGCGGCTTCCCTCACTGTGGCCAAGGCTGCAGCACAGTCACAAGGTCACATGATGTCTCTGAGATCCCAGAGTGGAACTCCTGGTGGGACAAGAAGAAAACAGCCATATTCTGATTTGGACTTGGGCCCCGCCTCCTCCCCCAGTCTTCTGACTCCCTCTCGTATGTGTCTAGTTGTTTTTCTTTGGAGAATGATCTTTTTATTTATTTTTTAACACAAACCCACTGGGAGTAGTGCATTAAGAGAAGAAGCAGAAAATGTGATGGGCAAAGATGGTACAGTGATCAAAGGTGAATAATATCCCAAGGAAAACCTAAAGGTGTCCACGTGGAATCTGTGTAGCTGGCGGTAGCCCATTCCTCCTCACACCAATCGTACCCCTGCTCACCTTACTGCTCAGCAGACCTGGAGCTCAGTCCAGCTTGGCGCATACCTCACCCAGGAGCCGTCCCAGCCTGGCTCCATCCAGCCCTTGCTCACTCCGTCCGGCCCCTGCTCTGCAGACATGCTGTTCATGTCTCTGCAGATGCTGCTCCCTCTGCCCGAACACCATTCCATCCTGCCTGCCCTCCCCCAACCTCATGCTCACCCTGCAGTCCTCCTAGAGTCCCATGAAAGGTCCCTTTTAAACTGAATGCAATTTTATTTTACATGGCCAACAGAAAACACTGTAATAATCAAAATCAAATACATTAATCAAAAGATCAAATATTAGATTGAATATAGTTGGGGATGCAGTCATTTTACTTATTTTTAAATGTTATTGTTGAGAGTATTACCGATGTCTCCCATTTTCTCCCTTTTTGCTTCCCTCTCCCCCGGAACCCTCTTTGGGAAGGCTTCTTTGGCCCCTATTTCACCCCAGAATCACCGCCCCTCCTGCTGGACTCTCCATGAGCTTCAGCTGGAGGCACACCCCTCAGCTTCAGCATCGGACACAGGGCGGTTGGCCATCTATCCGCACCCCCGGCTCCCTCAAGAGCCTGTGGGCTTTCTCAGGACAGGGTCTATGGGATGCTCCTCTCTCAACAAACTCCAGCCCAGAGCCCGGGAGCACAGGCGCTGCACTTAGACCGATTCGGGTTTCAATCTCTCTGACGTATGGGCTAGGAGGCTGGCTGAATCACATAACTATTTGTGCATCCATCTTCTCATCTCTAAAATGGGGATCATCAGCTTCCTTAGAGGGCAGCTGGTAAAAAATCAGGGAGGAAATATATGCGATAAAAATCTTAGAAAGATACTGAGCATAAACACAGACAATAGTGTGGTGAAGGCCTGAGGGGGCCAGGGGCCGGGTGGAGGGGGGAAGTAGAGGACATCTTAAAAAAGTTCTCAATCCTGTCCGTTCCCTTTTATTTAATAAATAGCTCTTCTTTTCAATACATGTTTATGGGAGCGAATGAGTAAGAAAAATGTACATAATAAAGTGCAAAATTAATGGTTCAGATTGAAATGGTTCTCAGATTCAGAAGGAAAAGATCACCAAGAGCAGGTGTGGCACGGTCTTCTGGGAGGAGCTGGGCCTCCAGGTGATCTTCAATGTAGAGGTTAGAGCCTACTTCTGAACCACAGAGGAACCTCTGCACAGGTGTGGTTGGTCTCTCTCTCTCTCTCTTTCTCTAACTCTATCTCTAATTATCTCTATCTCTCTATCTCTATCTCTATCTCTATCTCTATCTCTATCTCCCTCCTATTCTGTTATCTGCTGCCTTTCCTTTATTGGAGCTGGTAACTTAGCTGTCACTTCCTACCCCAGAGCTTTAACCTTACATCTGAAACTCTTTTTTAAAAAATATATTTTATTGATTTTTTACAGAGAGGAAGGGAGAGAGATAGAGAGTTAGAAACATCGATGAGAGAGAAACATCGATCAGCCACCTCCTGCACATCTCCTACTGGGGATGTGCCCGAAACCAAGGTACATGCCCTTGACCAGAATCGAACCTGGGACCTTTCAGTCTGCAGGCCGACACTCTATCCACTGAGCCAAACCGGTCTCGGCCTTACATCTGAAACTCTTAATCTCTCACAAAGGTCCTTTGGCTCTTAATTCCTGGGATCATCCAGGAACTTCATCTTCTCTCCATAGGCCCCAGGGAGACAGGCCTGAAATGGCACTCAGGGGTCACAGCCCGGAGCATCTACACGTGGGAGAAAACGGGGAAATTAGGAGAAAGTGTTCTGAAAATGTGCGTGCCTGCCGGGTCTTTAATTCTGCCCTGTTTGTCAGAGCCCCCGTCCTTGGGCTGCATTCAGAATGAATTCCTGAATTCCACCGGTGGCCCGTTCTCAGGGAGAGACGGGGGAAAACTCTCCATCCTTCTCCTGGCTTGTCACTGGAGAGTTTAGATAATAATAGTCTTTTTCTGATCCCCTGAACTTTCCCATCTGCTTCATAAAACAATGGCAATTTTTCCCCCTTGCTCGGTCTTCCTCTCTCTCTCTCTTTTATTTTTATCCTCCTGCACTATAATTTAAAACCGTGGCAGTGCTAGAGCCCTTGAGTTGTTTTTTTTTTTTTTCTTTCTTCTCCCCTTGCTCTAAGACATGACTGTTATTTAAAATGGCCTTTCATCTGAGCACCAGGAAGCTGCCTGAACTAGGAAACTGCCCGTGCTGTTCCCGAGGGAGAGGAGGCCCTGTGGCCCTGGCCTTGCCCAGCACCTGGTCCCCCGAAGCACTGCCGTGATCCTGGGAAGTGTCCTTTGTGTGTTTGTCTGGCTTCCTGCCCAGGTCCTAGATATGCCCTGGCTTCTGCAATGCCCATTCTCTCAAGCTGGTGAACCTCAGTGGTCCACCAGGCATCAGGGCCAAACAGAGCATTTTCTCCTGAATTGGGGACATTCCTTGGGCCTGTAGATACCAGGAGGGCACATTTGCCCAGCGCCAAGCACAGAAACTTTCAGCTGCTGCTATGCAAGCTTTTCCTCCGCTCCTTTGCCAGTCACACCCATCCTATGTGTCTTTGCCTCAGCTGGGTGGGGGTGCCCATGAGGGGGGCTGCACTCCCAGGAGTCACACCATCTACTTTAGGTACCTGGAAGGAGGGGGCCTGACCCCATTGGTTCCATACACACATGCTGCAGCATCCGGGCTTCTGGTTTGGATCCCTGGCTAGTTATCACTGTGCTGGAAAGTTCTTCACACACCGCCTGTCTCTGTGTCCGTTCACTTCCGTGTACACGCCTGTGCCTCCCTGGCCTTGACTTTTCTCCTTGGAGCTCCCTGAGAACTGGCTTCAGCGAAGCAATCATGTTGTAAATGATCATCTTGGAGGAAGATGCCACTGCAATAAAACACAGGAGACAGAACAAGGCTGAGGGCTAGGGGATGTGTGTATGTGTGTGTGGGGGGCGAGTGTGTGTGTGTGTGTGTGTGTGTGCATGTGTGCTCACCTGTGTTGGGAAGGTGCCCCAGCCCTCATGGAGGCGATTACTCTATTCTTTGGAGTATGCAGCCATTCTGCCACCTGGAGAAGGAACTCTGTGGGGAAGACGGGGTCCACCTGTCCCCAGCTGCTCTGTGGGGAAGCCCACACCTGCTGGAAGCAGGTGAGGCTTTATCCTGGCTACAGAGGGCTGCTCCCTCGGCCCTGACCCCCATAGGGGACTGGTGGCCGGAGGAAGTTCTCAGAGATCTGGCGTCTGGTTTCAGGTAGTTGGATTCGGTCCTCGGTGTCATTGCTTTAATCTCTCCTTCTCTTCTGAAAATCTCCCTTCTCTAAAACACTGGAAATGACCTTTGAAACTATATAGAAATGTTAAGGCAGAGGCTAAGAAGCCAGGAGCCCAAAGGACTCATGCATGTAAATACCCTACCCTGAAGTGGTGACACAGGTTAAGGCCTATACACCTGTGCCCTCCATTTACGATTTCTTTAACCTTTCAAAGGGTGATTTCCATCCATATCTCCTCCTCAATCCCTGACAGTCCAGGGATCTCAGAATATTTTACATGATCTGTCCTCATTCCCACTTCCTTTCCATCGCTGGCCTACAATTTAATTAAAGATATATTTTTAAGATATTGTTTTGTGCAATGTTCATCTAGCACATATTTATCATACGCTTTGCTCATGCCTCCCCGCACCTCTGTAAGGGATTTATTTATTTTTTTCTTCTCCTGCTTGAAGTTTCCTCTGTAGGGTTTTTTTCTAGTATAGGTCTGCTGGTGGCATACTCTTTTGTTTGTTTGTTTAGCGAAAATGACTTATTTTGCCCTGATTTCTGAAATGTGTTATTTTTGAGTAGAGAATTTTGAATGGAAAGTTATTTTCTTTCAGCATGATGACGGTTTTTTGACTTCAGTTGTTCGTCCTACTCTTGGCTCCATGGAAGATGCATCCTTCTTTCTCCCCCCCTCCAACAATCCTTGATTCCTTAAGACTTCTTCTCTGTTTGTTTTTAGATTTGTTTGCAATTTCACTATGCCTTGTCCAGGTCTAGTGTTCTTTTTAAAAAACGTTTGCTTGGGGTTTGTTATTCTTAATTCATGGGTTGATGTTTTTATTAATTCTGGAAAATTCTCAGAAATTATGGCTTCAGATATTGTCTCCTATCCCATCCCTTTTTCTCTTCTCCATTATGGGATTCCTCATTAAATGTTTGTTAGACTTCCTCTTTCTATGTCTTTTATTCATTCTTTTATTTTTTGTCTCATTACTCTACTTATTGAATATTTTTCTTACTTATCTTACAGTTAATTGATTCTCTTTAGCTGTATCTCAACTTTTAAACCTTTTCATTGGTATTTTTAATGTTACTATATATTTTTTTTTTCATTTTAAGAAGTCTTAGTTTGATTGTTTTCCTCAAATGTGCAATTTAATCTTGATAATTTTATTCCTATGAAATTTTTTTAAAGTTTGTTCTTTATTTCTATATATAGTAAGCCTGGCTATTTTATAGTCTGTGATTCATAGCTCCATTATCTAACTTTTTTGTCTATTTGAATCTGGTAGCACTCTTGGTATTCTGTTTTCTTGTATGCCTTAATTATGTTTGCTGTATGATGTTTATTTTGTTAAAATAATTGAGCCTATCTGGTTTTGCTCAGTGGATGAGCATTGACCTCTGAATCATGAGGTTTGATTCCCCTTCAGGGGGATGCCAAGGCCATGGGCTCGATCCCAAGTTGGGGGCATGTAGGAGGCGGCCAATCGATGATTCTCTCTCATCATTAATGTTTTTATCTCTCTCCCCCTTCCTCTCTGAAATAAATAAATTTTTAAAAATTAAATTAATTTGAGACCAAGGATTACAATACCTTTATTCAGAGATGAGTCAGGATTGTGTCTATAAGATGGTTGGGGTTCAGAACCACTTTAAAGTCTTCTGGCTCCCTAAAGAGCCCTTGTCATTCAAGCCATAATGCAATTTCTTGGATGGGATGTTCAGCTTACAGTTCACCCTCGTCTTGGGAGTGCAGCCTTCTGAGGCCTCAACTTCTTATTGACAGGATTCCTATTGGACACTCCACTTTATTATTTTTGGACACCCCTCTTTAAAAGGGGCTTGGACTTTGCTGTCTGTTCCCCTGGCCTTTTGAGGCTGTTAAACTAAGGTTGAATTTTGCTTAACTCAGCAAATGCACTCAGCACAGGGGCCAGTTGTGTGTTGATCTCTGTTTTTTCTTTCATTTTGAGTCTGGTCATTCCATACAAGAAGGGAAACTTCTTGGTGTTTTGATGACATATAAATGCTGTATTACCCAGCTCTTCCAGTTGTTTTCAGGAAAGCTACCTGAATAGCCTAATCTGTGCTTTCCAGAAATGAGAAGATGGGTATGTTCTTAACCCATGTCACTTTTCTGTCCTCATGTTGTGATGAGTGTGCTCACGGGGAAAGAGCAAGGCATGCGATTCCACGCCACTGCTCATTGGCCATTGGACTTGATATGAAGTTTTATTTTTCTGGGTCTCAGTGTTCTCGGATGTGGGAAGGGGAGACCAGTGACCTGCACTCCTACCTCTCAGGACTGTTTCAAAGCTTCAGTAAGATGGGAAATGTTTGGTTTTGATTGATTTGATGGTGTCTGAGAAAGTGCTTTGTGCTGGGCCAAGTCTACTACCCTTTTACCGGGCTTGGAATTGCCTGCTTCTCCAAGAGGGAGAGTCTAATGACAGAAGTAGACTAGGATGAGAGGCAGGGCCTCAGGCTGCCACTGGCCCTGCCCAAGAGAAGAAAGACCTCAGAGAGTAGGAGCTGATGTAGTTATTGTCCAGGACTCTCCTCAAGTGCGGAATCTGTTCCCCTTGACAAGGCACAGTGTCATGAAAGCCCCTAAGCCCAAGGGTTCGCCTTACCTGCCTTCTTGTCAGTGCAGAGAGACTACAAGGAATTGTGGGGGCAGTGACCTTCTGATTGAAATAAATGCCTTTCAAGGTGAGTTCTTCTTGGTGCCTCACCTCCCACATTGCCCCGTTTCCCTCCTCTCACCTGCCCTGCCCTCCCTATTACCCAGGCTGGTCACCCAATGGCAGTTCTGCTTGGCAGACCTTCTTTTCCTCATCTCTGTTGTAACATTGGTTCCCTGTCTTGAATGAAACATTGGAAATTTATCTACCATCAGTGCTGAGGCTCATTTCCCTATCAGCTGCTCATCTCCCTATCAGCTGCTCCTGCTCCCGATTCTCATTTATTTCTGACAGGCATCACGCAATAAATTCCTACTTTGATGAGCTAGATACCGCCCCACCCCACCCCCAGGCAAACCATTGAGCTGAGCTCGGGGCTGGCTGCAGGGTCCAGCGATCCTGGATGTCGCAGACCATCCACCTGGGAGTTCCTGGGAGGGGTGGGAACAGAAGCTGAGTGGTGGTTAGCAAACATGAAAGGAAAGCCCACAAAGATCAAGGCTTTCTGTGAGGAAACTGGGAGGAGGGTGCTGGATGGGAGCACAGGAGGCTCCAGATGTGGGTGGGTAGGTGACTGTGAACAAGAAGTTTATCACTGGTTGAAAAAAGAGAGAAAGAGTATTTGTAGCTTTGGGATACTCTGATAAGTGTGGGTGAGAACCCTGAGCTCTTGGGTCTTTTCATGGCTGTCAAACAAGGGATGTGTCTGCATGGACCCCTTTTTCTGAGATTGTGTTCAGAGTAGCGCTGATATATCTGAGAGGTGAGTAGGTGTTTCTGGGGGAGGAAAATGCACGTTGGTCAAATAAGTTTAAATAGCAGTGTGAGCTCTTCTCTTGTGGAGATGCATTTTATGGAAAAACCTATCAAAGATTCTGAAGAGCTCTACACTTCATCTCTGTTTTCCCAAGGTTTCCCCAAACTTGTTCAATAAAGAAGTATTTTTTTTTTTCTGAATACTTGCAGTATCTTGCAGGACAGTTAGATTTAGGGGCAATATTAATTCTATAGCAGTAGCTGTAGGTCTCCTTTACCTCTGCTATTCAGAGATTAGCTGTCAAACATGTTTTCAGCCTGGGACCTGTGAGCCTCACTCTCTTCCTGGAACACATCCGTGTCCTGGGAGCTTACTGCCTGTGGCTGAAGATACTCCCATTGACTGAGGGTCGGCTCTGTGTCCCGCGTGCCCTGCCCATGCCTTGCCTCTAATCCCCACAATGGTTTTACAGGGCAGACAACATTATCCTCATTTCCTGGTTGAGAAAACTGAGTCGGGCTTGTTAAGGAATTTGTCCAAGACCAGAGGGGATTTGACCTGAGGTCTATGAATCTGCTGCAAGTTTTTCCTACTACACTACATCGATTATGAAAATGGGCATGTTTATCAAGCAAAACAATTGAGAAAGTGAGAACATTTACCAACCTTATACATAGGTGCCATTTAATATTAGTTCCAGAAAAAAAGCAAACCACCCTGAAATTGACCTGGTCCCGTTTTTCTTGTCCATTTGCAAACCAGGAAGCTGAGATGTGGAGGAGGTGAAGTGACCGGCCTGAGGTCACGTGGCCGGCTGGCTTCAGAGTCCATATGATCCCCACCCACCACCCTGGCCCTGGTCCAGAGCTCTTACCAAGGGCAACTCTCTTCCCTCCTCCTACTGGGATGTGCAGACCCTTTTTGTCACACTTACTAACCAACATGTTCAACTTGCATCATCTGTGCCTGCTGAGGGCCTAGCCTGGCGCCTGGCACAGAGAGTAGGAGCCGATGTAGTGACTGTCCAGGACTCTCCTCAAGTGCGGAATCTGGAGAAAATAGTCTTTGCAGGTTTGGCTTTGAACTCAAGCCAAGGAGGGGCTGGAACACAGCTCTGGTGCTCTCTGCCTGAAGCCTCGCTCTACATGTATCCCTGGCTTCACCGTCTCTCTGCCTCCAGTCCACCCACGATGACTTCTAGATGTGAGCTGCTGAATAGAGCTGACAGGGCCATTGTTAGCTCTCAGACAGTGTCCAGCTCAGTTCCTGAGTGCAGATTGATGTTATCATCTGTGTGCCTTCCCACGGAAGCTCCTGGCCCCCTTGATTTCTCAATTCTCCAGTCCCTTCTCATCCCAAACTTGCCTTATGCATTATTTCTATGATTTTTGTCCTCCTCTTACTTTTGCCTAGAACTGTTCTGTTTTCTCCTTACTTTATTCATGTTTCACAGAATGCCAATCTCATTGCCTCACCTCTCTGACGCATGCCCTGTAGGTACACCTGTGTTCTCCCTCCTAAGCACATGGTGTGCCCAATAGGGCTTCTTCATCCTCCTGCCCATCACCTCTCCCTCCTAAACTTATGTCTACCATCTCCATTCCTTTGGCCATGCTTTCATCATTTCTCTTCACGTTCTTTTATCTCTACACTAGAGACCTGATGCACGAAGATTCGTGCAAGAATAGGCCTTCCTTCCCCTGGCTGCCCGAGCCACCTTTCCACCTCTCACCTTGCAGCATCAATTTGCATATTACCTCCTTATTGGCTGTGGACGCCGCCATCTTTGTTGCGAAGTTACAGCCAATTTGCATATTCTGGCTTTATTAGATAGGATATTGCTCCTCTGCCACCTTGATTTTTTTTTAAAGAACACCATTTCTTGTTCCAACATGCTGCCCCTCCCTTTGACATTCCTTAGGCAGCCCTTCTATATCTCCTAACTGTGGTCACTATGGTCATTGCTTTCCTTGGTGCTGGAAGACAGAGTGGCATATTCCATGGAGAGGCAGTGTCGATGGGTCAGAGGAAGCCAGGAATGCTGTGTCCACCGAATTTGGAGAGGGCCCAGTTGGCTCAGCATCTCTGGCTCCTGCCTGCCGTCTGTAGCCTGGGTGCAGTTGACATTGGGGGCTGGGTAATCCTGTTTAGGGGGCTGTCTGGTATATGGTATTTACAGTGTCTCTGACTTCTGTTCACCAGATGCCAGTAGCACCCACCTCTCAGCTGTGGCAACCAAAAATGTCTCCATACATTGACAAGCGTCCCCTGGGGGCAGGATTGCGAACCGCTGCCCAGCCCAGTCTGCAGCCTCACTTATGAAACCTCATGCTGAGGCGAGGACACAAAAGAAACAGATGTTGTCAGGATGCATTGAGCTTTGCCTTTTTTCAGTGTTGTTTTTCTGGTCCCTTTGGCTCTGCTCTGACCTTTTCTCCTCCCTTCTTTTATCTTTTTATCCTTGTTCTCTTTAGCCTCCTTTCCCTATAATCCACAGCTCTTTCTCACAGGACGACATGACATTCCTGAGTCCCAGGCTGCTAAAAACGGCCGCAGTTAAACCCTGTCAATGACTCTTCACCAGGGGCTCTGCTGTGCTCCATTTGTAGCCTCAGAAGGTCAAGGTGTCACCCGGTTGCTCCAGGGAACTCAGCTTCTTGGCTCCCCGGTGGTCAATGCCTGTTTGATTAGCTGTAAAACAAAATCCAGAACAATGCCAGGAGGCAGGTCTCAATTCTCCTTTTAGAGTGAAGCTCCCTGCCCAGTCAGGGAGGGGTGAGAAGGGGGTGGTCAGTTACACAGCTGTGGAGTCTGCAGCAGGTAAGCAAGCCCGTGGGCTCAGTTCCAACACGGCTGCTCACCTGCTGTCCCCTGACAACCAGGTGGGGCTTCCGCTGGGAGACAGCTCAGTGCTATTTGCCGCCCTCTCTGTCTGTTGAGTCTTCTCAGTTGGGTGCTCACCTCGATTCCAAGGAGCCTCCCACTTAACTATCCCAATGACTTTTTGTTCCTTTAGTTTGAAGCTCACATTCTCAACCAACAGGCTGGCCTCTGGTTCTATAGCTTTACCCTGCTTCTCTAGGAAGTGTATCTGACTTGCAAATCTGCTTAACAGTTAAAACCAAAGAATAAGAGGAACCAGACATGCACAACGATACATAAACTGCTCCCCTCCGTCTCCTCTCTCTCCGTGTACTGTGTGTGCACACTCATAGTCCCTCCTGAAAGGCACACTTGGACCACAAAGTCAAGGCCCTGTCCACAACAGGTCCTGGGGATCATCTCTCATGTCCTCCTGCACACACACTGGCCTTCCAACACAATCGTCACCTTGCTTCCCAAACATCCTTTTCCAAATCACAATGTGGTCCTCCCATGCATGTCCATTTATTTGGGGAGATAGCAGGATGGACCCCGCAGTAGTTCTTACCGCAGCAGCAGGAATAGGTAAGGGTGATCATCAGCGTTTCCTCTCTTCTGCTGGTGATCACTGAGGCGGCGTGCAGAGAGAGCAGGCCAGGATCACTCACATCATCAGTGGCCTCTGTAACACGTGTATTTCCATATCTGCCTGAGCCACTACACTGCCTTCTACTTTTGAGTCACAAAACCCTGCCAACTTTCTGACTCTCTTTGCCTTTCTGCCCATTCATGGCTCACCAGGTCATATTTATACCAGGTCATTCTTAAATAGGGGTGGCTCTCATGAGGTTGGTTTTCCTCCTGGGCCTGTGTGTACAGGCATAGCTGTCTTCAGGTGTGTGTGTGTGTGTGTGTGTGTGTATGCTGTAATTGGGTCACTGTCTACAGTGACTACAGCAGAGGCCAGATGGGCCCATCCACCATAGACTCCAAGCCCCACAGCTCACCTGTGACACCTGCTGGCTCCAGCCAGTGGCAGTGGGCATGCCTCCCCTGGACCCACGCTGTCGCCCGGGGTCCCCAGCTTCCATCAACAGGATGCGTGTGTTTGGCTGACTTTCTGCAGGAGCATCTGTCACTTTCCACTATTTCCTTGATCATTGCAGCAAAGTATTTAAACACTACCCACCGAACCCCATCTGTCACCGCGCCGTCGTTGTCAGGGCCCGGCCTCCCCAGGTCTGTGAAGAAACTCGCCCGCCAAGGCTCGGTGCCAAACAACAGGGCAAATTAAATCAAAGCGCGCTCCGGCACCCAGGGGGAAAATGCACATCAGCTTTGACTTATTGCACGGAGCACGCTTACAAGAGAGAAAGCAGCGCTTTTGTCACTGCGAGGGGCCATGAAAAATGAATTAGGGCCTCTGCTGAGAGAGGGCACGGAGGAGAATCTTTCATTCCGAGACGCTGTCCTCTCTCACCTTGCGAGAAGGAAATAATAAAAGAAGAACTTGTGGTGGCTCTCAGTCTCTCCAGGCTTTGCATCCTCAAGCACTCCCGGGTGTCGACAGGAAGTGAGGAGGTGGGGGAGAAGGACTTGGCAAGGACTGATCAGAACCTGAGATCCAGCCACTCCCAGGGGCAGGAAGTGGAGCCTTGACAGCCGAGAGCACACAGAGCCCTGCGGATGGGAGGGCACCTGGGGCCACAAGGTGGGCTGAGGAGGACACCGAGTCTGGTCCCCATCCTGCCCATCATTTCACGCCAGGAACCCCAGAGAAACTGGCCCCGATGCCTCCCACTCTCCCTCCAGGCCCCCTGCTGGGATGACTCTTCTTCATACTTGATTTCTTGTCATCCTCCCATTCCATGAGATAGGGATTATTTTTGCCCATTTAGCAGATGAGGAATTTCAAAAGTATAAAGCCACCGCTTACCACTGCTTGACAGCCATGCATGTGTGTGTGGCAGGGCCAGGGTTCAGGTCAGCATCGGTCTGATGTCAAAGCCCACTGCCACCCTTTAGGAAGGAATCTCCCCTCCATCTCCAGCCCCCCACACGACACAGCTCATTTATTCTCTATGACGAGGGCGGGGCCTTTGATTTTCTAATAGGCTGCTCACCTGCCTCTCAAACGGAGCTGGCTCTCACTGTGGGTTTAGCCGCAGAGTCTTCCCACCAGACACATCTGTACATCATGACAGCATGGGCCACGTGGACAGCTGCTCGGGAATGTCTAACACAGCCCTTCCCAGGCAGGATCTCGACTGCAGACAGCATGGCTGCATCCTCCAGGGGAGGCCGAGCCCACGGACCATCCCTAATTAGATCCCAGGCTGGAAGGCTCCGCCTCATGCGCTGGGAGTTGGAAATGAGCAGTGGGTGTGAGTCAGGCTGGCAGAAAGGACTCGGGGCTGGGGTCAGATGTTCTCTATTCTGGCCTCATCTCAGCCATTAGGCCCCTTCTCTCCCTGAGTGGCCACCTATGAGTCATCACACTTTGTGATTGGGCGCTTTCCTCAAATTCCGAATTGGGCATGGATCAAATATATTAGGCGTTGGTTAAATGCCTGGAAAGTGTTTGGATTTTCTTCTGGGGGATTGCTGAATGTTGCCACGTGTCTGGGCCATTTGGGACTGCTGACACATTTCAAATAGCATGTGTACCCTAAGCAGTCGCTTTGCCTTTTGGACTCTCTCTAATCTGGTCAAGTTTTGTTCTATGCCTGTGCACTTTGAATATATATCTATACACACACACATATATTGCTTACCTTTGGCCATTGTTCAAAGATCATTGACCACAATGAGAAAGCAAGCAACTCCAGACCAAGGGCCAAAGTGTAAACAGACGATGTTCTGAAATGAGCCTCTTGCTAGACCCTCCATTTCTACTCGGCACCAGCAAACAGGGCCCCGCATGGGTGAGAGTAGTACTTGGCTTTGTCAATAATCCATGAGCACTTTATTATAGCGAACAAGTGTTCGTGTATGACAGTGACAGACACCCTTCATGCATGTGACAGTCACACTGAATGTTTGGGTGAATTTTCAGTCAAAACAGTCCAACACGGTAAAACTTCAGCTGTTCTGTGCGGAGACATCGTCTGTGCTTACTCACATATGTTTCCTATTTGTAGACTCCCCAGGATTTAACTGCTAGAATATTAACCATCTACTTGCTGATTTAATGTAAGCAATGACCACCTCCTACTCTGCTCCCTGCCCAGCCTGCTATCCCTTTGAGAATTACTGTTATGTAGGGTGGATATGTAAGAATATGCTTAACTTCTCTCCTCCCAAATATAAGATTTTCTAGGACAGTAATGCCTTTAGAGTAGATAACACCTGAAGTGTGAACATGTTTTAATGAAAATAATATTGTAAATGATTAAATTCCGGCACATACTTACAAGGAAAGGAGAAGAACAGGTACTGGGTGAGGATTCCATGAGGGGCTCCGATAAAAATAAAAGAACCATAGAGACTAGAGATTGGACTGTGCTGCCCCTCCTGAGTCAGCCCAGCAACGGCCCCTTAGTGGGTCAACAATGAGTTAACTAGGGCACTATCAAAAGTGTTAAGTAGGATCAGTCAGTGAAGAGATTTGTCAAGGAAGGGGAGAGGGGCACAGGAGATGTATCCCCAGAAGACCTATGGGGTATTGTGTAGGTGGGACCCTGGGGAGGGAGAGGACCACCATTGAGATTATTTGGTAACTCTTTGCATAGAACTCATCCTGCCACTCAACTCAAACTGACAGCTTGGGTTAAACAGCAGTCTTCCTTGGTAATCAGAGTGTCATCGGTGAAAAAAATGTCACCTGAAAGGAATTTTTAAAATCACGCAGCCTAGCCTTTTTTTTTTTTTTTAAAGACAAGAAAACACAAGTTTAGAGTAGTTAAGTCAATTTCTCAGTCACACAGCTCATCAGTAGCAGAAGCATGACCAGAATCTGGGAAGTTGGACTTTTATGTGAATGTTCTTTCTGGAGCAGCATGCTGTCTCTTTGTATTGGATTTGGAAGTGCCCAGATGAGGCCCAGCTGTGAAGCAAGGCAGACTGGTGTTGGTGCCGGGTCTTGGGCCTTTTATTGACAGGCTTGGGGCTCCCTGACCCAGCTGCAGCTTGTTTGAGAGATTTTACCTTGAGCAAAGACAGGCCCTTCATATGCAACAGCTGCTGCACACAGCGTGGGTGGAGTTATAAATTGGCTGAGGCGGGGTTTTAGGGAATCGCCAGTGCAGAGCAAACAAATGGTGCCAGTCAGCCCTGTGACCAGGGAGGTCCCAGCATAGGAACAATGATCCCTGCGAGCAACTCCATCTGGGAGAAAGCCACCCTCAAGTTCCTGCTCCGATGCCGGACAATCCAGTTCCTCCTCGTATGTGTCTGTGTTCCCCAGAGCCTCATCCTGGTGCTAGAGTTCAGAGGAAGCAGGACCTTGTAAGTTCAGTTCCTGGTGCCCCAATGTGCACTGTTTTTTACAGCCTGTAGTTCTTACTGCCCCTAGGGGCTTCTCTTTCCAGTTCTGGGACCCTGGGCTGAGGGGCTGGTGGGGGGCTGGGACCCCTTGCTCCTCTGGGTGGCCTCCACAGAGATGATCTCCCTCCTAGTTAAAACAGTGGCCCAGGTGAGTGCTGGCCTAACCTGTTTGGCATCTCCCCATCTCCTACCAGTCTCGGTGAGCTTTCTTCTTCTCTGCTTGTAGGACTTCCACTCAGCCAGCTTTCCAGTGGTTCTGGATGATGGTTGTTCTGTATTTAAGTTGTAATTTTGATGTGGCTGTGGGAGGCAGCGAGTATAGGTGTTTACGTACGCGACTATCTTCAAATCTCTTCTAATAGTAATTTGTAATGTTTTGCTCTATCAAAGGCTACTTCCCCGAATAGTCTGGTGCATTCAAAGCTTGTACATATCTGAGTATTTCCATGCGTCTGAGTCGTACAATGGAATGACTTGGTGATGGGATGTGTTTATTTCAGTATTTTATATTCCCAGCTAGATTGGCCTGCCTCCCCCACCTCCTCCCCGTTGAAGGCTATAGCAATTAACAATCTCACCTACACCTGGAAGGGCCCACACTCCTCAACCCTGAGTTCTAACAGGCCTGGAAGGAGTTGCATTTCTGCCAATGCGGTGGGCAGGAATCTGCGCCTCACATTAATGTACATATGGCTGTTAAAATAGGGGAGTTACTATACATATCTTTATCTCTTTTATGTTTATTGGGTATTTATATTTCTTCTGTGAATTGCTTGTCAGTGTTCTTCATCCATTTTGCTCTTGTGTATCATGTTTAAAATTGATTTGCGGAGTACCATGTACATAATAGATGTTAACCCTTTGCTCTAAATGCTGCAGATAGCCCGCCCGGTCTGTCTCTGTCGCCTTTTCCTTTATTTTATGGACCCACTTATCATACCACAGCTTTAGGTGTGTATGTAATGAAATCGTCCGTCTTTTCCTTTGCGGCTTCCTTCATCCTGTGTTTGCTTGGGCAGGTTTTCACACACAGAGACACTGCATTGTGCATTTCTGTGAGCTATCTTAAATCCCTTAAAGAAAAACAAAGGCATGACATTAAAAAATAAATGAATTAAAAGAAGAAGAGTTCTTCCCAGGCACGATGCATGGAGGCAGAGGTATCTTATATTTACCCAGCACGTTTACTTCCCACGTGTTTTCAACTTGATTGTCTCATTACTCTGGTTGGCAATGTATCCAGGAGACAAATCTACCATGGGCTCCCTGGGGCAGCTGCTGGCTGTATTTACCTCCCTTCCTTCTGCCGCCACCTCTGGAGGGATGTGCAGGCCCCTCTGGGTTTGTAACTGGGGGCATAGCCTTGCCCCACAGTCCTAGATTACCCCCCAGCCCTCCTGTTGGTTTTAAGTAAGCAGATGTGGTTTAGGGGGCCTGAGCCACCTGTGAGGTGTTTCAGGGGGCCCCATTAATGGATGAGTGGTTGTGGACCCTTCCTGGCCTCATTTGCCCTGGTGTATACAATTTCCAATTATTTCCTCCCTAAATTCCAGACAGCGTGAGATGCCAGGAGGTTTCCCAATGCTACCCTGAGCGGGCATTTAAGAAATAGAGAGTGGCCTGGCCGGTGTGGCTCAGGGGTTGAGCGTAGACCTATGAACTAGGAGGTCATGGTTCGATTCCAGGTCAGGGCACATGCCTGGGTTGCAGGCTCGATCCCCAGTGGGGTCCCATCCTCCATTTCAGTATCATTTCCCATGAAGGTCACTCTGTCCGGGCCAGCAGAAGCCACCGGTAATGTGGAGAGAGGCCTTTAATCTCTGCCTCCGAGACAGCAGCATGACCTGAGCTTTAAAGAGAGCAGCCCCGAAGATGAGAGTGATTATGTGATTTGAGCGAGATTTTTCTAGCTATTTGGACATGGTGGTGGAGAGAGAATCCAGGTGCCTTAGCCTGCCTGAGTGAAGGCTTTGGAATTTCTGATTTTCGTTGGTAATGGAGATCTGATATGCTCAGGACAGTTTGGGGTTAGAGTTACAGAGAGGAGGGGTGTGGATTATGACCCCCTGTCTTGGAATGTCATGGTTGAATGACTTAGGTCACATCTGAACCAAAGGAATCTATGAATGGATTTTGTATGTGCATGTTTTTTTGTTTGTTTGTTTTTTGCAACAAGTGAGCATGTCAGGACAAACATCGGGGGCTGTCTCTTCTCCTTAAAGGAAGGTTGGCATGTCAAACTGTGATGACAACACCCCCCGCCCCCCATGCTCAGGTAACTATGGGGCACTAGCCATCGGTTAGACCTTGTATGTGCTCGCACTCTGTAATAAGGGCAAGCAGGTAGGTAGACAATGTGTTTCTTTTCCTTGGAGTAGCTGGATCAAAATAGTTCTCCTTGCAAAACCTCCTTTGGTCTCATAGCAAAGATTCAGCAGATGAAAGACTAGGACAGTCCGGAAGTGCAAACCAGCTAATTTAAAAAACAGAGTGTGATATGTTATAGATCGTTACTTAGATGCTGCTGCGGAAATATTGTACAGATCATAGGAAGACACATTATCATCTAGATACATACATTTCTCACCCTTTGGTGACACTGCTCTCCTTAAAATCACTGGAATTTACATAATCTCCCTCTCTCAAACTTTCTTTACTCATCTCTAATGGGTTTCAAATACACACCTAAGCCCTCATCTTCAGCATTTTTCTTGAAGCAATCTTTCATCTGAACTTTGCCCAGATGCCTGTTTTTATGTTTTTTTTTTTCTTTACTTAAAAACTCCTGGACTATTTTCTTCATGATTTTGCCATGTTGGATCAAGTGGCATTCCAGTGAGTCCTAGAGGATGTGCTATTCCAGGAAGCTGCTAAAGACTCAACTTATTAAATAATTCATGATCAAAACTAGATTCCAGCCCAGTCGGGTGTGGCTCAGCGGTTGAGGGTTGGTCGACCCAGGAAACAAGAGGTCACTGGTTCAATTCCCAGTCAGGGCACAAGCCCAGGTTTCTGGGTTGCTGGCTCAATCCCCAGTAGGGGGCATGCAGGAGGATGCTCCTCTTTCCTCATTAATACTTCTCTCTCTCTCCCTCTCCCTTCTTCTCTGAAATCAATAAAAAATATTTTTAAAAGCAAAGCAGCAAACAGGAGTGCATGTGGTGGAAGGTAGAGGGAACAGGCTAGAGGGGGGCCATAGGCATTTCTATTCTCCCTCCTCACCCAAATGCAGTCCTTCTTAGCCAGTATATTCAGTGCAGACATATGCAAGCATGTACATACTTCAAACTAAACTGCAGTTTCTAACCAGTGTTCTGCATTTTCGGTTAGTTTATGATTTTCCAACAAAAAAAAAAGAAAAAAGAAAAAAAATCATGGTTAATTATTTCCTAAAAAATTCTCATGGAAAACCATACCAATCATATCACACTCATGAAGTCCGTGTGTGTGTTCCCTTCACTGTTCAGAAAAGAAACTAATATGCAGACAAGCTAGTCACATGCATGGCCAAGAATACTCTTGTCTCCATTGGACACTAGGTTCTTAAAAGTCAGAAACTGGGACTTTGAGTCTTAGCACGTGTGCTCACTCCTGCGCTAACACCCAATCATGAATCTAATACATATTTATTGAGTGCTTGGTTGTGCAAATATCAGTGCCAGTGTGGAGAGGGACACACAGACAGGAAAGATCTAGACCAGGCCTTTCAGCGAGGTCTGCAGGGCAGTTGAAACTAGTTCCAATAAGGTGTCTTCTAAGGTAAACTTTGAGAATCCTTTATTTTTCTTAATAATCCCAAACCTAAACCAGTGCTGTGTGACAAAAAGAAAAGGGACACTTGTATTGAGTATCCCTCTGTGTCAGGCACTGTGCTAGATAAATGTGTATTATGATTTTGTTTGAGTCTCTGTCACACACATGCAAAGTAGACAATATTGCTATTTTTCAAATGAGGAATTCAGACTCCATGAGTAGTTTCATGAACATTCAGTAGCATCCATAGCATAACAATGAACACCTCCTGCGTTGTGTTTTATTTTTGTGTTATAAGATTGCCAGAGGGTCTTGTTTGGTGAGAGAAGAGGCTGCCCTGTTTAGGGTTGGCTAATGGTTGTGATTGCTGATTCAAGTGTGCGTGTGCTTGTGTTGGAGAGGTGAATTTAGACTAAACAAGCATTGTTTTTAAAGGTATATTGAGCTAGTGCTAGTTTGGTAATTCACACGCACACACAAAAGTCCAGTTTGCTGAGTTTGCTGGGAGGATAATGATATTTATAATGACATGTCTGATAGAAAATGAATAATGGTGAATCTGACCGGGGGTCTGATGAAGGTCAGAGAAGCCAGCTCCATCCCTGAGTGACCGGAAGTGACCATCCAGGTGTGGTTAGTCGTGATGTTATGGAAGGAGTATCAGTGTTATGGAAGGAGTATCAGAATCTTATTCCTCCTGATCGCCTTTACCCCCTGCATTCCAGAGCACAATCGGTACGAATTTGGGGGTGGGGTGAGGTAGTAGTGAATCTCAAGGCAGACTCTATGTGTCCAGTTTAATTGAATGTAAGAGTGGCTGCCCTGTGAGGCAAAGGGAGAAAACTCAGGAGAGAAGACGTGATATTCTTCTGAATCCCTGAAGCTGAGGACATACAATAAAAAAATAAAATAAAATGAGGGGAAAAAAACTATGTCCCATGCTTGAGAATTCGTCTTTCACTTAGACCTGGGGTGGAGAACGTCCAGTCTGAGGGCTGCATAAGGGCCTCAACATCATTGGGTTTCTGGCCCTGCCAAGGCATGAGGAGTGAGTTCATTGAGCAAATGTAGCAGGCTAATTTTAAGTTGATAATTTTGCGTGGTCCACAAATGATGTTATAAATATCCAAATAGTCTTTGGCAGAAAAAAGGTTCCCCACCCCTGGCTTCAATTAAGGTTCCATTGCAGATGAGAGATCCAAAGGGGAGGAAAGGGTGATGCTAGTGATTTGTTCTCTAAAATTAGTGTCTGAAGATAATTGCATCTTCCCTTTGTATTTCAATGGCAACAAAAAGAAAGGACTCTCCCTGCAGTCTGGCGTGCTCCCTGGGGTGGGGAACCATTGCTCCATCTCATCCTACTAAGAACCTAAAATATTCCAGTGGAGTGGGGTACTTCTCGGTGCAGACGTGTATTAGTAAAATACCTAGCAACAACCATCTCATCTAATATGGCAGGTGGTTATACAGTATTGTACAGGCCAGGGTTTATTCGGAGATTGCACAGCTCATAAGTGACACAGCTAGAACAGGCACCGGGATCCCTGACTTCGGGGGTTCATGTTTCTGAGCCACAAGACACTGGACTGAGCTGACCAGGTCACGGCTGCCTGGCAGGGAGGGGGTGAAGGCATAGTCAGTGTGCAATGCTCTGGGCTCCAGGCAACCAACTCAATAATGCCCCCTAACATCTCATCACTCAGGAACAAATCCCCCAAACATGTCTGAGGGATATGTGACTCACTTCACCAGGGATTTGTTTTTGTGAAGTCAATTTTACTGAGTTCTAATTTACATATGATGAAATTCACACAGTTTAAGGTTGATGGCTCTTGACAAATTGTATCATCATGTAACCACCGTTTCAATCAAGATAAAAAAAAATAAAAGCCTTCCCCATCTACTGAGAAGGTTCCTTCAAGACCCTGGATAGTCAGTTTCTCTTCTCAGCACCCAGCCCAGGCTACCGCTGTAATGTTTCCTGTAACTAGGGAGTGATGGTCATACATATGAAATCAAACAGTATGGTTCTTCTGATTGAGGCATCTTTCACTCTGCATAAAGTCTTTAAGATTCATCCATGTGGTTGCTTGTAGTATTACTTGCAGTATTATACCAGAATATTTTATTCATTTATTTATTCAAGGACACTTAGGTTGTTTCTAACTTCAGGCTATTATGACTACAACTGTTATGAAAACTTTGTATACATCTTTTTTGTTTGTTTGTTAATCCTCAGCAGAAGATATTTCTTCCCATTAATTTTTTAGAGGGAGGGAGGAGGCAGGGGAGAGAGAGAGCGAGAGAGAGAGAGAGCGGGAGAGAGAGAGAGACAGACATTAATACATCAATTGGTTGCCTCCTGTATGTGCCCCAACTGGGGCCAGGATTTGAATCTGCAACCCAGCTATGTGCTCTTGACCAGGAATTGAACCAGTGACCCTTCTGAGCTACACTGGCCAGAGCTGTATGCCTGTCTTTGAATGGCTATATATGTTATTTCCATTGGATAAATACCAAGGATCACTATGGTCACATCACATGTTAAGTGTATGTTAAGCTTTACAACGTATATCAAGACAGTTTTCAAAAGTTGTTGAATCAGTTTCACATCAGAAATACTTGAGCCTTTCCATAGACCTACATCCTAGCTATTTGCAAGTATGTCATCTTTTCACTGTTACGATTAAATAATTCACCCATTTAAATGTATGCAATTCAATCTATATATTCAGAGCTGTACAGTATAAATTTTCTTATGCAATACGCCTTTAGAATTTTTTTTTTATTGCCATCCAAAAGAAACATGTAGCTTCAGAAGTCGGTCACTCTTCATCCCAACCTTCCCTTTACCTGCCCTCAGCCCTAGGCAAATACTACCCTGCTTTCTGTCCTTACAGCATTGCCTGTGTGGTACATTATAGGTAGATGGCCTCATATAATACGTGATCTTTTGTCATGGTCTTCATTGAATTAACATGATGTTCTCAAGGTTCCTTCATGTCGTAGCATGTACCCGTACTTCACTCCTCTTTATGATCAATAACATCTTTTTTTTATTATAGCCCATCCTAGGGGTGTGAAGCGTGATCACCTTGTGGTTATGATTTGCATTTTTCTCATGGCTAATGAGGTGAATATCCTTTGATGTGCTTCTTGGCCATTTGAATAGCTTCTTTGGATAAATGTCTATTTAGAATCTTTGCCCATTTTATAATGGGTTGATTTTTTTTTAGTGAGTTGTAAAGAGTCCTTCATATTTTTAATATATGAATACCTTATCAGATTTATGATTTGCAAGTATTTTCCCCCATTCTGTGGGTTCTATTTTCACTTTAAAAAAAATCCTCACCCAAGGAGTGAGGATATTTTTTCCAGTGATTTTTAGAGAGTGAAAGGGAGGCGGGGGAGGGAGAGAGGGAGGGAGGGAGGAAAGGAGAAATGGAGGGAGGGAGAGAAGCAGGGAGAGAGACATTTATTTGAAAGAGACATATAGATTGGTTGATTGGTTGCCTCCTACTTGCACAACAACCAGGGCAGTGGATCAAACCTGCAGCCAAGGTATATGCCCTTGACCAGGAATCCAACCTTCCACCCTTCAGTCCAAGGGCCGATGCTCCAACCACTGAGCAAAACCCGCCAACGCTATTTTCACGGTGTTCTTTGATGTTAATATTTAAAGTTTTAAATTTTGATAAAGTGAAATTTATGTATTTTTTTTGTTTTGTTGCTTATGCTTTTCGTGTTATATCTAAGAAAGCACTGCCTAATCCAAGATCATGAAGATTAACCCCTGTGTTTTATTCTAAGAGTTTTAGTTCTTACATTACCCATTTTAAGTTAATTTTTGTATATGCTATATTGCAGGGTCCACTTTTATCCTTTCATATGTGGGTATACAGTTGCCCCCTATCATTTGTTTAATAAATTATTTCCCTTATGAATTATTTGACACCTTTGCTGAAAATAAACTAACCATACATGTGAGGCTTTGCTTCTGGGCTCTCAATTCTATTCTGTTGATCTGTCTATATATATGAAAGCATAATATGCAAATTGACTGGGCTGCAGAATGACCATCAGGGGGCAGACACTCAACTCAGCAGCTTCCCCCAGCCCACAGGCCCTGATAGCTCAATTGGGGCTTACCAACCAACCTCTGGGTTTCTCCCCCGGCCAGCAGGCTCCAATTGCCCAATAGGGAACAGGGAACCAGGGGAGGGTGGTGTCGGATGCAGGTGATGCCAGACCAAGGCAGGTGTGAGTGAACGGGGGCTCAGATCGCCCCAGCAGTCACCTCATAGACAGAGGGTGACCGGCGGTGGCGGGGGTGCGGGGCCAGCTGTTGGCAGCCGGGGAAGATTGGCCCTGATCGCAGGCCAGGCCTAGGGATCCTACCCGTGCACGAATTTCATGCGCTGGGCCTCTAGTATATCTATAGGTCAGTACCACACTGCCTTGATTACTGTGGCTTTGTGGTAAGTTTTGAAATTTGTAAATTTGAGTTCTCCAACTTTGTTCTTTTTCAAGATCAGTTTGGCTATTTTGTGACCTCTTAAGCACCATATGAAATTTATTATTAGCCTATCAATTTCAGCAATAAAATCATTTCAGATTTTAATAGCAATCGCACAGAAACTGTAGGTCAGTTTGGGAATATTGCCATCTTAATAATATTAAGCCTTCCAATTAATGAGCATTGAATGTCTTCCCAATTATCTAGATTCCCTTTAATAACTTTCAACAATCATTTATAGTTTGCAGAGTATGGGTTTTACACTCTTGTTAAATTTATTACTAAATATTTTATTCTTTTTATGCTGTTGTGAATGAAATTGTTTTTGTAATTTCATTTTCAAATTGTTCATCGTCGGTGTAGAGAAACTCATTTTTTAAAATATATGGACCTTATATCCTGTAATATTGCTGAACCCATTTATTAGTTCTAATCGTCTTTAGTGGATTCCTTAGGCTTTTTTTTATGTATATAAGATCATGCCTCTGTGAATAGAAGTAATTTTACTTCTTCCTTCCTAAACTTAATGCCTTTTATTTCATTTTTTAAAAATGAATAGCCCTGGCCAGAGCCTACAGTACAATGTGGAAGAGAACTGTGTGTTAGTAAGCATTCATTCCTTGCTCATGACTTTAGGGGGAAAGCATTGTCTTTCACCATTAAGTTTGATGCCAACAATAGGTTTTTTTTTTAAGATTTACATTATCAAGTTGAGGAAGTTTTCTTCTAGCCCTAGTTGTTGAGTATATTTATCAGGAAGGAGTATTGAATTTTGTCAAATTCTATTTCTGTCTTACTAAGATGATCTTTTTTTTATACTCTATTTTGTTGATATAGTGTATTACATTAATTGATCTTCAGATGATGAATTAATCTTGAATTTCTGGTATAGACCCCATTTGGTCATAGTGTATGATCATTTTTACATGTTCCTGGATTTTGTTTGGTAGTATTTTTGTTGAGGACTTCCACAGCTATAATTATGAGATAATGGTCTATAGTTCTACTTTCTTGTGATATATTTTTCTGGTTTTGTATCAGGGTAATACTAGCCTCACACAATGAATTGGGAAGGGTTCTACTTTTCTTTTTAAAGAATGTGTAAATTATTACATTAATTTTCTTTAAATTTTTGGTAAAATTTAACAGTGAAGCCATCTGGGCCTGAGCTTACTTTGTGATAAATTTTGGTTACTAATTTAATCTCTATATTTGTTGTAGGTCTATTTATTCTTTTATTTTATTTTTTTATTTTTTGAGTGTTGGCCTATGAACTAGGAGGTCACGGTTTTTTGTTGTTTTTTTATATTTTATTAATTTTTTACAGAGAGGAAGGGAGAGGGATAGAGAGCATTAAAGGTTATTTCATTGTGATTTTAATTTACATTTTTCTGCTGAACAATAATTTCAAATATCTTCTCATGTTTTAGGAGCCATCTATGTATTCTTTTCAATATATTTTTATTGATTTCAGAGAGGAAGGAAGAGGGAGAGAGAGATAGAAAAAGCCATGATGAGAGAGAATCATGGATCGGCTGCCTCCTGCAAGTCCCCCACTGGGGATCGAGCCCACAACCTGGGCATGTGCCCTTGACCAGAATTGAACCTGGCACCTTTTAGTTTGCAGGCCAACACTCTATCCACTGAGCCAAACCAGCTAGGGCATCTATGTATTTTTTTAATAATGTTTTTTTCAAGTTGTTGTCAATTCATAAATAAAATATATGTTGTTGTTATTGAGTTATAGGAATATTACATATTTGGGATACACAGCCTTTGCCCAATTTATGTTTTGCAAAAAGAAATCTTTCTTATTCTTTGGCTTACTTTTTCATTTCCTAAGATACCTATGGAGGAACTAAATATTTTACTTTTGATGAAACCTCCATTATCAATTTTTTCATATATACATAGATTCTATGACAAGTCTAAGGATATTTGTCTTACATCAAGGTCATGAAGATGACATTCTGTGTCGTCTTCAAACTATTTTGTAATTTAGCTTTTGTGTTTAGAAATACAATCCCTTTGAGTTAATTTTGCATATGATATAAAAGGGGGTGGGGGAGGTAAGGGTCTTCTTCACTTTTCTGGTATTCCAGAACATTTGTTGAAGAGACTCTCCTATTACCCACTGAATGTCATTGACGGCTTTGTCAAAAATCAGCTGAGCATATATGTGTGGTTATTTGGGGCCTGACTAACCTCATCCATCAATCTGTATGTCCATCCTTATGCTTACACCACAATGACTTGATTATTATAACATTACTAGAGGCCCATTACAGGAAGATTCCTGCAAAATAGGGCTTCCTGTGGCTGGAATGAAGCAGAGAAGGGAGCGAAACCCACCAAGGTGGGCTTTGTTCCCACCTCCGCCGCCCCACTTGCTTCCCTCCCGCCTCCACTGCCCCGCTTGCTTCTCCGCAGCTTCGCTCCCTTCTGCAGCACTTGGCTTCCTTCTACGTTGTCCTCAGTCTCCCCTCTGTGCCTGTGTATGCATATTAACCACCATCTTTGTTGAGTTAATTTGCATTTTCATCTGATTGGGTGGTGGGCGTGGTGAAGTGACACCAATTTGCATGTTTCTCTTTTATTAGTGTAGATATTAAGCATTAAAGGAGCTAAATCCTCCAAGTTTATTCTATTTTTTAATATTTTTGGCTATTTAGGTACTTCTCTTTTTATATATTTTTTAGAGTTTGTCAGTTTTTCTGATAAAACTGCCTCTTATTGGAATTTGTTCTGGAAGAGCTAATATAGCAGACCCAAGACAGCTATCTCTGAAAAGAAAGATCTGCTTGCAAGGTTGGCCCTTGGGGGCTATCTGGGAGCTTGTCTGGTGCACTGTGGCCGACATTGTATAACTCTTTCCCTAATAAAGGAGGCTCATTCTGCCTGGCTCATTCTATTTGTACAATGTGGTCTATGCTGCACACCTGCTTTCCTCCTGGGAGTCTGGAATTTGGGTACATAGCAGGCAGAGGGCGCCTTTATGACCAGCTGCAATTAAAACTTTGGGCACAGAGTCTCTAATGGCCTTTTTAGGCAGAAATGCACATATTGCTGCATTTTCTTTGCTGGGGGAACACTGTGCTCTCTGTGACCCCTCATGGGAGGGAGAGAGTATCAGAAACCTCATACGGATTCCTCCAAACTTACCTGGGCCTTTGTGCCTTACAATTCAGCTGTAAACCCCCACTGGGTTTCCGTACTAATTCTAAGCCAGGAGCACAGCTCTATGCTGAGGCCCATGAAGTCGGCTAGTGAATGTCTAAGTGTGTGAGTGGTTGTAGGGCCGGACACATTGCTACTATATAGTAGTGCAGTTGATTTTTATGTGTGGACCTTGTATTGCGTGACTTGATACATTTTATTCATTAATTCTAGCAGGTTTCATAGATTTCTCCTCTTTCTACCCAGACAGTTACATAACCTGAGAGTAAAGATGATTTTACTTCTTTTCTAATATGTAATCCCTTCTACTTTTGTTTATTATCATATTGCCCCGGCTAGTTCTCCTTGTGAGTGGAAGTGATGAATATGCATTCTTGCATTGTTTCTATCAAACATGGAAGACATTAATTGTCTCATTACTTATTTATTACTTACTTTCTCAACTGACCTATGACTGAATAATTTTATCATTGCTTATTACTTTTCTAAGAGCATATTTGCCCGGAATAGGACATAAAACCATAGCATGGATGGTGTGGGTAGCAGGGGATCAAGGATTGAAAGAGAAGATCTTTACTGATGAGGAAAAAAAAATAATTGGAAAGTATTATTGTGGTATCTAAAGAACTTCTTAGATTCCTTTCTTCTTATTCCACATACCGTTTCAATCATTTCCAATCCAAGTTCTAGAAGGATTTCCAATCCTTCTAAATCTCCTTTCAGTCTTTTAACTTATCTTCATCCTCACTGCCTTTGCCTAGTTGAGGCACATACCATCTCTCACTGGGATCTCGGCACTATTTATCTGACTCATCTGTATTTTGCTTATGCTCCACTCCCTCCTGCCTTATGCTGCTAGAGGGCGCTGTTGATCACATGTATCTCATTAGGCTTCTCTCTCGCTCAAATTTTGCAAATGGTTTCCATGCTTCTCATGAATACCCTAAAGCCCTTTGCTTGTCATATTTAGGTACCTGCCCAAAGGTTCACACTTGGTGCTCACCATTCTTTCCACGGTGGCACTTTAAGCCCTAAGAGTCACACATGACTTAGGAACATCTCTGAAAACACTGCATTGTTTTATGCCTCTGAGCCTTTGCACATGCTAGTCCACTTGCCTAAAATCCTCCCCGCCACCACCACCCCTTATCTTCCAGCCTTTTTGGTTATATTTGACTTTTTAAAATTTCAACTTAAATGTTACCTCTTCCGTGAATATTCTCCTGATAAGCAACCCCTTCAGCCACACACATGCCCATACCCACCAAAATTAACAAGGGGATGCAATACCCCGGTTTCACTGCTTCCTCCGTGCACCTCCAACATGCAATACCGCAGTGCCTTATAATGGCTGTATTATACAACTCTTGTTAGCCTGTAAGCCTCCCAGTGTGAAAACGGTGCCTCAGTGATCCTTTATGTATCAATTCTACCAACAAATGATGACTACTGTCTCCTACTACAAGCCCGTCATTGCTGTCGAAATGGGTGCCTTGGAAAAAGAACTGTATTTATAGTGCATTTCTAGCTCATGGTAGGAATTCAGAACATCTGTTTTGAACTTTTCAATAACTAAACGATGATCCGTTGTAGGGCTCACTGAGGGGTGTTTAAGGCTGAGAGAAGAAAGGCACCTCTGTGAATCTTATCTGGGCTCATCGGAGAAGTCCTATGTGCACAGGGCAGGGACTGGGATCAAGGAAGTAACTCTGAAGTTTGCTACCACAGCTCCTGTGATTTACCTTAACAGCTATTAAGGTCTGTATTCCCAGGAAAGTATAGTAATTTGACATCATGGAAAGCCAGGCCTCTCCATCAGGCACCGGCGGTCCACCTTACGTGCCCAGCCTGGCTCTTGTGCTTCTCAGGTGAGACTACCTGCATCCCCTGGACCACACCTGGCCGTGTGCTGTTCTGACAGCCCCCCTGGTGGGTTCTCCTGGGATTTGCCTCCACGTGCTTCTGGTTATTCAGGCCCCACCCAGATTCCAAAGCGACAAATGTGAATTGCTCACCATTCCGTGGAGTCGGCTAGCATGGCCCACAGAGCTAGTGGACTTCGGAGGAAAATCACGCCTTTGGCAAATAATGTGATTTTCTTTTTAGCAGCTTTTATCTTTTGTTGTTGTTTCTTTTTCTTTTTTTGCCTCTATGGCATTGTAGACATTTTGATAATGGGCATAAATCTTTCTCTGATTGCATTTAACATGCGCTGCTTTACAAGTGCCCCAGTATCACTCCTTTACTTACTGAATTCTGCTCACAGCCATGAAGGAGTGACCCTGTGTGTGACTAGTGGTCATTTAGAGCGTGGCCACATTTTGATAGGTTAGATTTTCTCTTCATGCACTTAGTCCACACACACACACCAATTGCTGAGCATAATGACAAGCCTGGAGGGGCAGGGACTTTTCTTACAGGGAAGTAACATCGCCACTTTTCTCAGTGTATGATTGTGTTGAAGTAAACATCTGACAGTGTCTAGGCCAGGGGTTCTCAACCTGTGGGTCGCGACCCCTTTGGTGATCGACAGCCCTTTCACAGGGGTCGCCTAAGACCATCCTGCATATCAGATATTTACATTAGATTCATAACAGTAGCAACATTACAGTGATGGAGTAGCAACGAAAATAATTTTATGGTTGGGTCACAACATGAGGAACTGTACTTAAAGGGCCAGAAGGTTGAGAACCACTGGTCTAGGCAAATCAATTCTATGCATACTTAAAGCACAATACCTGTCTCCCAAAAAGGCAAAATAATTGGAAGACACATATCATATGTTTTACACAATTCTACTTGTGCAAGTAACACAGAAACATGGGTTCACTTTTAATAGGGACTGTTTATCGTGTCCTATAGATGCTGGGGGTCCTTGCCTCCCAGTGGGCACTGACTGTGGGAAAACCTTTCACTGATAGAGCCCCAGTCTTTTCTTACTAGGAATCTGGAAACATAGACGTCTGATGCCCAGAAATAGCCTGTGAGGCCTGATTGCAGAGCGCGGAGCATGAAGCCCAAAGCACTAGCCTGTGAGCATTCACTCTCATGTAGGTCAAACACAGGCATATCTTTCTCTGAGGTTTGGAATAGGGTTAATCACACAATCTAGGCAGCATTTAGGAATACAGGCGTGTGAATTCTCAGTCACAGGTAATATCAAAAATTAACCTCACACAGGATAAAAAGAGCAAGAAAGCTGAGAATTCTTTTAAGTCCTAAAAAAAAAAACAGTAGTGTGATATTAATAAGATAGATACATTTATTTTTATTCACTCCTACTTCTAAAATTTCAACCAGTGTGCTCTAAGCCCACAACTTACAATACCATTATATTTCATTGCCAGAAGTAACTACATATTGATATTTTTTAAAATGCCACAGGCCTTTATGTAACTAGTTGCTATTTTACCTCAAAAAAATAAATAATACTTCCTGCTTTTACTTTTACTTATCTGGAATAAGTAGCTATTGACATCTGGTGAAGTCAGAATAAAGATTTATCTACCCGAGTGCAAATATTGAGCAATCGGGAGCTGGCTCAGTGTTTATATTGAAGGGCAATAAATTGTGGTATTGACGGGGCTGAGGCATCAATATTTGCATTGTGGTAAACATTTTAAAAATCTCCCTGAAATATTCCTCAGAAATTCTCGTCATCAGACTAGCCGAGCCGGAGCCGTTTGGGGAATAGCTTGTGTCTGCAAGCAAGTGGTTAATGTGAAAGAGCTATAAATTGTTCTGGTTTCCAAGTTTACACAAAGACACGTTTTTATGGTGATGGATAATGGTGATTATTAGGAGCTTTCAGAAGACAATCCAAAGCCTCACTCCCAAACAGAAGACTCGTGTCTAAAATAGCTCCCTGAGCCAAAATAGTCTCCATGATCAGCTTATGTCTTGAAAACCTCATGTTTTCCAAAGAGTATCTGATCCCCAGGACAGGGGGCCATCAATTCCCAGCTAGACTAATTCATAACTTGGGCTATTTTAGACTCAGTTGGGATGAATTTGTGTTTAAAGTGGGAAAAAATGGCTTTAAACAAATGAGGGCACGTAAAACAATAAACTAAATACTTATTCAACGTAAGAGAAATCTATGTAAAATGTCATAACTACCTATACATGTCTTATTCACCTGAAAATTCTTGAGTACACCTGGTGTGTGTGTGCATTTATGTAGCATATGTAATTTTCAACCAATTGATTGGATTAGTCAACGTGTTCATATGAACTTAGGAGAAATAAGATATAGGCAATTCCTATCATGTAGTGTATACATTAAATTTCTGGCTACCTGTTAATTTGGAGTTATTTCCAAGCTGGTTAAGTCATCACCCATGCGGCCGGCCCACTAGTACTAGGTGGGCACCTCCAGGAAAGGAGCCCTCCCTTTTGGAGAATCACAGACTGGTACAGGGTTTGAGACTGACATCTTTGTAAATGAATACATCTATGCCATCATCCTGATCCTGATCAAAGAGCTGGGAGGATGAGCAAAATGGGATGCCTATTGCCCTAAGGGGTTTGGCTCAGTGGATAGAGCATCGGCCGTGGACTGAAAGGTCCTGAGTTCAATTCTGGTCAAGGGCATTACCTTGGTTGCGGGCTTGATCCCCAGTGGGAGGCGTGCAGGAGGCAGCTGATCAAAGTTTCTCTCATTGATGTTTCTAACTCTATCCCTCTCCCTTCCTCTCTGTAAAATCCATAAAACTATATTTAAAAAATAGGATGCCTGTTCATGTTTGAGCATGAATTTGGGTGAAAAATGTGGCATGTTAAAAATTCTTTGCATTCGTGGGTATATTCCTAGAGGCTCAAAAAGAGAAATGAAAAAGAAGCACCCAGCATTCCTACAGTTGTTTAAGTCTCTTCTCTCTCTCAGATATTCTTCACAGTGCCCTGTTCTGAGCTCGCCTTGGAGACTGACAGTCCCTCAGCCAAGGGGCTGGGAGAGGGCCATGGTGGGCAACACTGGAATGGCCCTCCCTGGAAAAGAGGGCTTCTGAGGGGGAGGGGCCATTGTTCTGCCAGTCATGATGGCTGCAGATATAATGCTACAGTCCTGGCCAGGCTCCCAGGGCAGGTCCCTGCTCTGTCCTCACTCTGGAGGCTCCGTTTCTGTCTCCTCCTCCCACCTTATCCTCATCCCTTTCCCCTCTGGTCTCCCCACTCTCTCCTCCTCCCTCCCTATGGGGATGCTGTCCAGTGCAAGCAAGAGATACTGGCTCCTAGCCCGGTGCACCTGTCCCAGGCCCTCAGGTCTGTAAGGGAGAACTGTTGTGAGGCTGCAATAAATAAGAGATGCAAATTACTTGGCAGTGCAAGCCCCTTCACAGATGTGAATGCCTCTCCCTTCTGTAGGTTTTCTCCTCACCCAGGGGAGACAGCAGACAGGCCCAGTTTGCTAGGGCTGCCATATCAAAGTACCACAGCCTGGTGACTTCAGTGCCACCGAGCCATGGGGCTTAGAAACACAGGTGCAGAAGTATCTTAGGAATTTGATCTCCTGGTTTTGCCACAGACACACAATGAGGAAGGCGAAGCTTAGAGACAGGTGAGGTACTCACTCACCTGGTGGGCTGCGAGGCGGAGGAGGAAGGTTCTGTTCTGGGGAGACTCTCACAGAACAGTAGGAGCAAGCAGGGGAGGAACAGATGTGCCGGGTCGGGAGCAAAGGGGAAGCTGCTCTGGCTGGTGCTTTTCTCGGCAGACCCCCCAAACCCTGGTCATCACACCCCTCCCACCCGACCTCCTTTCCCAGGAGCCTCTCTGGAGTGTGCTCTCAGCCCACCTGCCCTCAGAGGACTGGAGCAGGATGCTCAGTTCTTGTGGCTTCACTTTGGCATCAATTAGAAGTCCCGACTTATTCCCATCCCCATCCCCACCCCGTCTCCACCTGTAATCACAGGAGCATCAGAAGCCAGGGCTCTGAAGTCTCTTTAGACCTTTATCCTCTCACCTTTTTGAACATTTTTTAAATCCCAGTTTCCATGTATATCGTAAAGAAAATGGAACGAAAGTGTTGCGGTCTGAGGACTCTGCTTTTCTGTCTGTTCTCCATCACTGCCCTAACCCGGTGGGCACCCCCTCTCTCGCGGTCTCTCCCTGCTCCCCACTCCAGGCCTGAGATCCTGCTGGCCAGGAGCACCCAAGCATGGCCCTGGCATGGGCCTGGGCTTGCCATGAAGCATGGCACTACCCACCTCACCCTGCTTCTCCTTGGGCCCTATCTCCAGTCATCCCCGTAAGGTCTACTTCGCAAAACAAGTTGAGCTCTGTGGTCCAAAGGCCACACCGAGGTAATTTATTCTCCCCAGCATCCCCCCTTTCTCGGGGAGAAATGAATCTTCCCTGGCTCCCCTCCTGGCCTTGTTTGCTGCCAGTACCCCGAGCTGTCTGCTCTGTCCTGGCCTTGACGGATGAGTCTCGCTCCACCGGGGTCTTTACGATTCCAGGCACAGCCTCCCCCCTTGTAGATGGTAATCGTGTTAATGTATCTGTGCAGCTTATCCCGCTACGCCCAGCAGAGCTCGGCTCAGGCCTGGCTTCCCAGGTAGGCAGACACGGGCAAGCTAAGAGTGGTCGGTGTGAGAAAGACTAATCACCCCAAGTTCTGGCCCCAGAGGCATGGCTGCTGGCAGACAGCCAACTGTTAGTACGGTTAGTGTGAGTTTCTGGTTTCTGTGAAATAATGGCTTCTGGTATCTATAACTGCTTTACCGTTTACAGAACGTTCTATATATTGAAAATATCTAAGCTGATCTATACACTGTAGGGTAGATGTGAGTTGTCTCTCGTTTTACAGGGAGCATAAGGTAAGCAGCTAGAACACCACTGCCAGGTGTGTGACCCTATGGCCGTGGTCGGCAAACTGCGGCTCGCGAGCCACATGCAGCTCTTTGGCCCCTTGAGTGTGGCTATTCCTAAGCCTTAAGAGTACCCTAATTAAGTTAATAACAATGGACCTACCTATATAGTTTCAGTTTAAAAAATTTGGCTCTCAAAAGAAATTTCAATCGTTGTACTGTTGATATTTGTCTCTGTTGACTAATGAGTTTGCCGACCACTGCCCTAGGGGGTGCGTCCATTACTGCAGGCTGCCTCTGTCATTAACTGGAAGAAAAGTGGTACAAACTATTAATCGTTTTGTTTTTCTTTGTTTTGTTTTTTTCAAATGGGGTCGTGTTTCTTTCCCTTTTTGGGAGAAGGTCTAGTTTGAAGGATGGGAAGACGATAAGAAGGAAGGAGACTTGGAACTAGCATGTCAGTGCCACTAAGGAAACAGCTAGGGATGGAGAACACAGAACACACACACTTCACATCCCTCACCGCCACTACCACCACCGGAAGGAGCAATTTTGGCCCATTTATCTCGCCTCTCTACCAGGTTGTTGCTGATAGGACTGTTCAGACTTCCTCACTCTGTCTGAAGAAACTTGATTTCCAATGGTTCTCAAGTGGGTGCTATCACTAGGGGATATTTGAATATGTGTGAGGGCATTTGAGGTTGTCAACATGGCTGGGGCTGGGGGGTGACATTCAGGGGAAGTGGGCCAGGGATAACTAACATCAGCACTGTGTAGGGCATTAGCACAATGGTATTACTCTTACCCGACTGTCACACCCCTAGAGACCCCACTGAGAAGCGATAGTGGAGGGTCCATCAAACCAAGGAGGCTCCGGCCTGTGTTCTTGGTCTCCCTGAGAATCCAGATGGCTACCCTGCTCTCTTTTCCTCTCGCTTGTACCCAATGGGTCTTCTTTTGAGAGTTCACCCCCCGCTTTGGTGCTATGTCCTTCTTACTCTTGAAATGACTCAACCTAGAAATTCTTGTCCCTGATACATGAACAAGGACTTCATTCTTCAGTTCTCCTTCAAAATATTCCCTAGACTGTTGAGACCCCTCCGGCTGTGGATGACAGAGGATGTGCTGTCCAATGCCCATCAATCATTGATCCTCATCAGATCTGTCTGGCCAGTTGTTGAGCCCTGGAGCAAGGCCAGCTTTAGTTCAGTTTGGTGCAGAGCCGAGGGCTTTCCTAGTGCACAAATAATGGTGACATAATGGTGGTCGTAATTAGAATCATGGCTTGGTAAGTGGAATATGCTAAACTTTCCAGATGCTTATTTCTCATAATGTATAGAATGAATAAGCAAAGGAACATGGAGCTTATGATTCAGATGCTCTGTTTGGGTATATTTTCTCCTAATAATTTGAGAGGAGCCTTTTGGATTCAGCACTGGGTCTATGAGTCAGGCCAAGTGTGCATGTGACCGAGCAGTGTGAGGCTATGAGCATGGATGAGGTTGGAGTTCTGTGAATTTCTGGAGGAGAACAAAACAAAACATCAAGTTGTAAGGAAAAATAAAACACTAAGAAGACTTAAGCCCTAGCCAGTTTGGCTGGGTGGATAGAGCGTCAACCCGAGGACTGAAGGTTTCCAGGTTCGATTCTGGTCAAGGGCATGTACCTAGGTTGCAGGCTTGATTCCCGGCCCTGGCCGGGCGTGTGTGGGAGGTGATCAATCATTTGTGTCTCTCATATTGATGTTTCTCTCTGTCTCTCCCTCTCCTTTCCACTCTCCCCAAAAATCAATTGAAAATTATCCTTGGGTGGGGATTAACAACAACAACAACAATAATTAATTAAAAAAAAAGACTTAAGAAAGAGATCTAGGAGCCTGAACAACTTCTATAGAATATGATTATAGTAAGTCAAGTCCAAATAAATCAGGGACTTGTGATCGCATGAATGTTTCCCAATGTAGAACTTCTGAAAAATAGATTTACTAGTAAAGGTACTTAAATGGCAAAGTATTATGCTTAACAGAGAAAGAAAAAATATGCTAACATGCACACTAGTGAGCACGCATGTGAGTGTGTTTCCATTTGACTTACTATTTTGTGAGCTTATAATATGGGGTCTGTGTGCATGTCCAAAGAGAGTGGATGGGTGGATGGATGGACGTGTAAAAAGGATGAACACAGTGTTCTTGGATGTGTTTAGTGTCTAAGTGTCTATTTTGAAAAATACTGAGGAATAATGAGGGCTATTCATTCAATAAACATTTATGTGGTCGATGGGGACAATGTTTATTATCCCTGGAAATATGACTATTTAAAAGTAAAATTTTAGTTACTTTCTATGCTTTGGCTTCATGAAATATTATGTCCTCTCTTGTCAGAAATATTTAGTATCATGTGCTCTACACAGAGCCTACAGTCAGTGTTTCTCCGGGAATTGAAGCAGATGGTTCTACCAACTGGGGTGGAGAGGAGACAGCCGGGGTGGGACACAGAGCGTGAATTGGAGAATGTGATAGTCACTGGAATCCAGAACCAAGAGATGTGGAGGCCAAAGGGCTATGAGCGTCCCATGAATCCCTACACTTCTTGAAAGTACATGAGTTTCTCAGTGATCAGACGATCCGGATATGCTTAACCTGAAAGGACAGATAGGTGTTAAGAAGCTTAAGGACATCCAAGATTCTGACATAGGAAATACAACTTGTCACCTATGTAGTACCACACACTGTGTTAGCTAGTGAAGTTGGCTGCTTTTCAGTGTACGTTTCTACGTGTTTTAACACACGTTAGATTCATGTACCTCCCACCCCTGGAACTAAACGGAATTCACAACAGTCCCATCACCCAAGGCTTTTATTGTGCTGCCCTTTTGTAATCAAGCTCTCGGCCCTCTCTAACCTCCGTCCTTCATACCGGATGGTTTCTATACATCTATCCTCAAGTTCACTGGCTCTTCATCTCCCTTCTACTTGGGAGCCCATCTAAAGTTCATTTCTATTTTGTTTTATTTGTTCTTTGTTTATGGCTTTTAGCTCTCAGTTGAACATTTTTATCTTTGTATTCATTCCAAGGGTGTTCACCTCTACTCCCTGGGCGTAGTTATACGAGCTGCTTTAAATCTTTGATAATTGCAACAGATAGGTCTTCATAGGGTTGGTTTCTGTTCAGTGCCTTTTCCCATGTGACTTACATAGCTTCCCTTTGTTCTTTGTATGCTTAGTAATTTGGGGTGATATTTTGCACATTTCCAGTGATATATTAGTAGGCTCTAGAGCAGGGGTGGGCAAACTTTTTGACTCGAGGGCCACAATGGGTTCTTAAACTGGACCGGAGGGCCGGAACAAAAGCATGGATGGAGTGTTTGTGTGACCTAATATAAATTCAAAGTAAACATCATTACATAAAAGGGTATGGTCTTTTTTTTTTTTAGTTTTTTTTCATTTCAAATGGGCCGGATCTGGCCCGCGGGCCGTAGTTTGCCCACGGCTGCTCTAGAGCCTATTAAAAGCCTTTGAGAACACAACCAGAGGGAGAACTGACTCTGTTAGCAGCCACTTAGTCCAATTAGGTCCATGCCATGAGTCCTGACCTGCCTGGCCCTGGTTGTGGTTCAGTGCCAGCCCTACATTCAAAGGCTTTGCATCATGGTAAAGGTGTGCCCTGCACTGGCCAGCCAGGCCTCTGGGCAGTGGTGTCCACACAGGTCAATTCCCAAACCTTTGGTATATACACTGCTTGGGTGAGTTCTACACATGCTCCACAGTGGACCGCGGGCTCTTTACGCTGCTCCATGCGATCCCTTCTTTAGCTTCCTTCTCTCTGCGATTTCTGTCCGCTCTCCAGCTTTCATGGGCCCCTTTCTGTGCTCTCTGCCTGGAAGGAAAAGCATTACCCTCCCCTTCATGTTTCTCATTTGTTGTGACTGAATCAACTCCAGGGCAAAGCAGTAAAAGCAAAGAAAAGGAGGGAAACATGTCATGGAAATTCCTTCTACTTTTCAGACCGCAGGGTCCACTCTCCCCGGTTTCTCTGGTCACAAAGAAGGATTTTTTCCCAGTTTTAAGTGTTCGTGTGGCCACTGGTGCTCCAAGCACTGCTGCTGCAGAGCTGCGGTTTCAGGATTGAGCTGTCGCTCAGGGCAGGGCCCAGAGGAAATCAACAACATACCAGGGCATGCCCTTCCCTCTTCTCGTCCTGAAAGTTTCCCTTTCCCAATCCTCAGACTAAAAAGAGATTTATCTTGAAGCTTTTGCAGTTTGCACCTACCACACAGTTTCAGGCTTTTGGCTGCTCTGAGTGTGAGCCAGGAAAGATGGTGGGAGGGAGAATAAAACAGGAAATGTACCATCGTGTTGTTCTTCCTTCATTTTTTATTTCCTTCTCCAATCTGGTTGCTAGTGTTGACTTCTCATAGTCCTCAAATAAGTTTTAACGGATTCTGTTTAGTTTGTAATGAGTGAGAGAGATGGGTTAAAGTGTGCTTACTCCATCTAAACTGCAACTATTTTTAGTGGTAGAATGAACAAGGACTGTAAGAATTAATAATAACTAAAATCAATCCAATTTTTAAATGATCACCAGGAATGTGTAATTTTAAACAATGTCAGTGGACAGACATGCCTCCTTCCCCCCCCCCCCCCCCCCATGCCCTTGGTAAACTACTGGTACAGGAAAATTGGAAGCTGCCGTGGGTTATCAAAGCATTTAATAAGGGTGCATTGCTTCATTTTAGGGTTCCGAATGTGCATTTGAATGTAGAGTGGGTTACTTCAATATACTATTGACAGAGACTTAATGTTGACCTAGTAAACTGTAAATTCATTGAACAGGGAACATATAAATGAATCCTTTTGCTCATTAATCCATTCAATATCTATATTGTATTGTGAATACTAACTACTGCAGATGAAGACATATTGTCTGCCCTTAAAGGGCTTTTAGTCTGAAGGGGTAAACAGATAAATAACCAGAGAATTTCAATATAATGTAGTAAGTGTTATCACAGCAAAAAACACTGCCAAATTAGGATGTGCGGTGAAGAGAGGGGCGAGGAGGTGTGACCTCAGGGGCACCATGGAGGTTAAGGAGGATTCTCACAGAGATGAAATCTAAGCTGTGACCTCAGAGACAAGGAAGGAACAGCCCAAGAAAGAAGGTGTTTCCAGGTGACAGCATGAGTGAAAACAGGGATAAAACATAAGGTCACATCATTCTGGAAGTAGAAGTATTTTCAGTAAGATTGAGTCAAATATTGAACTATATTAAGGCAAAAATTATAAAGGAATAAAGAGGAGTTAGGCCATTATGGACCATATAGTAACTTATACTGAGTTTGGGTTGATAGGATTGGATGTCCATGCCTACTTAATAGTATTATGGAAAAAAATAGGCAAAATCTGTAAAAAAATTGTATAAATTAGGAAATCCAGAGTCTATTTCAGTTCATGAAGCACACAATAATAGAGATGAAATAGAGAGAGGAAGATAGATTCAAGACATATTTTAGAGGTAGAATTAACAAGGTTTGTGGCAAATTCAGTATCGTGGTCGGGGAGAGTAAGTGCTGACAGTGACTTCCAGAACTTTGGGTTTAATTAAGGTGCCATTTGTTAATCAGAGAAAGACTGAAAGAAAATAAAGTTGGAAGGAGAAAATAAAGAATTCCATGTTACACGTATTAAATGGGGGATGCCTACGAGACTTCCAAGTGACTATGTTAGGCAGGCCATTGCTAATACGAGTCTGTGGTCCATGGAAGAGAAAAAAGGTAGAGACATACATGTGTATCTAACTGGATGTTCAAAACCACTGAATAAAAGACACCCTGTGGGGAATGATCATACAGTGAGAAAAGAAAACAATATCTGGTACCTGGCTTTGAAACATCCGACACAGAGTGGTTGGGTGAAATAGGAGAAGTCAGTTGAGGAGTTTCTGAAGGAGTGTGCAGAGAGGTAGGTGGACAGGTAAGGTGGACAGGTAAGGTGGACAGGTACTAGGACACCCTAGTACCACAGAGAAGTCTTTGTAAGAAAATTAGTTGTCAACAGTGTAGATTGTTGCCAAGAAGTCTCTTAAAGTGCTAAAATGTGTGCAACGAATTTGGCAACTTGGCAGTCACTCAGTGACCTTGGTGCAGGGAGGAGGTGGGCAGAAGCCAGATTGAATGGACTGCAGTATCAATATGAGGTGAAGAATTCCAGATGGCACATTTGGACAATATTTTCAAGAAGTAGGCTGTGAAATATGGGGTCAGTGGAGAGAAGTGGTATTAAAGCAGACATTTAAAAAGTAAAAAAAAAACAAAAAAAATAAGGTAGATTACCACTGTGAACTAAGACTGGGATAACAAATTTGCCTTTTTTCGCTTGAGCAAAGTCAGTTGGTGTGACTTCCCAGAATTATATACTTAAGCATATATAGGTATGTTTATATTTAGACTATATACATGCATATGTGTGCATTATACATATCCTAGAGGCCTGGTGCACGAAATTCATGCATGGGTAGAGTCCTTAGGCCTGGCCGGTGATCAGGGCCGATTGGAGCCTTCTGGCTGCCATCTGGGGCCTTCCTTTTTTCCGTGCCTCCCCCTGGTGGTCATCACATGTCATAGGAGTGATTGGTCTCCTGGTTGAACTGCTGTGGAAACAATTTGCATATTAGGCTTTTATATATATAAATTCTGGTAGAGCAAAAAGCATATGGAGATATAGGAGAAACTAGAAGTAATGGATAGAGTAAAGTCTGAAAAGATGAGGAAGGAAGAATGCCATAGATCAAAAGGAGGAATTGACTTTTTAAAAAATACATATTTTTATTGATTTCAGAGAAGAAGGTAGGGGGAGAGAGAGACACACACACACATCAATGATGAGAGAGAATCATTGATTGGTTGCCTCCTGCATGCCCCCAATGGGGATTGAGCCCACAGCCCGGGCATGTGCCCCCGACCAGAATCAGACCCAGGACTCCTCAGTCCACAGGCTGATGCTCTATCCACTGAGCCAAACCAGCCAGGGCAGGAATTGGCTTTTTGATAGGGGAGACAGACAGTGTTCTGTTGGACAGCTATTATAGCACAGGAATAGAGGTGAAGGGGTTGGCGATATTTTCCAATGAGACATTGCAATGATGGACCATAAAATCTAAGTTTTCTAAAACTTAAGAGACAGTGGGATGATAAGCACAGATATAGAAGATTTTTACATTTGATCATGAGCGATGCCTGTCTAGTGGCTTCTGGGTTTTGTTGTGTGTCTTTTCCCCCTTCAGCAAAGCATAAGACAAGATCATTAGCAGGGGAAAGCATAAACAGAGGCAACGAGATGTTTCAAAAAATATTGGAGGGCAAACTACACTTTGAGAGTGAAAGAATGGTTATCACAGAAACACTGAATTCCATGGTGGTGATGAGTGCTTACTGAGGTAGGAGGTCGTGAATGCATGGGGAAACCAAACTCCCTGCTTGGGTGATATTCCCAGAGCAAACACAGAGAAGACACCTACTCAGGTACCGATTGTGGGGTTTCCTCAGGCCAGTGGGACATACAGATAGAGGTGAAATATTTGGGGGATATTTTGCAGGGAGAGATTTCAATGATGGGTCATTAAAATCTAAGTTTTATCAAAAGGGATATAAAAGTAAAAAGACTAAAAAATGTTGAGTCAATGAATTTGAGGCCTCAGTGAAGTAAAATAATTGTTCCCATAGCCACTGAGCGAATGTCATACTCTCCTGTCCTCTTCACTCAATCTCTGTCTGTCTGTCTATCTATCTATCTATCTATCTACCCACCCTGCTACTGACTTCATTGGTTCAGTCATAAGTTTATTCTGCCCACTTCTCTACTGTGCCATGGTAGGTGCTCCTCAAGTCTTATTATGTGACAATGAGTCTCCCGAAGTTGAGAATTGGAATAGAAATGAAGACTAACTTGTGACCCATCTGTTAAAGTTGTTAGTTGTTTTTTTTCAATTCAAGGACCAATGACATTTCGGCTGGTGATCAAGTAAAATGTTTTGTTACCCTCTCTCTTGGAGTGTGGGAAAGGAAGAACTATGTTAATGGGCTTGAAGAAGGCTAGAGGAGTGGGAGCTGGGGTAGTCTCAGTTGAGTCATTGAAGACAGGTGAAGGTAGACAGGACATAGCACCCAGGGTGGGCAAAGCCCTAGGTCCTGAAAATGAAGGAGGGCAGGGAAGGCAGGTGAGCATAAGCGTGAGAACGCGGACATTCGCTCCTTCTATTCATGCAGTTTAGTTTCAAACCCCTTGAGGCCGGTGACAGAGATTTCTCTAGATTTCTCGGCCAAGTTCAGTATTTTCTCAGCAGAAGCAGCTGTTGCTTGAGCCACATCCCCCCTCGCCAGCCTCCATTCCTGGCCCAGCACCGCGCACGGTGGTGCTTGTTGTTGACTCTGTGTCTGCAGCAGAGGCCACCCCTTCTTCTGATGAGCCCCATTTTGTGTGGATGGCAGCACTTTGCTTTCTGCCTCTCCCAGGAAGGTAAAGAGCCTAATCACATTCCCCGCAATCATCCCGCGACTAATTACATGGAGACAGAGCTGAATCACCAGGCTGATGCCACTCGGAAAGAATTCAGCCGAATTGGTGATGCTGGGAGAAAGCGCTCTGTCTGAGACACTTCTGATTAGGGCGTGCTGTATCCCCGCTCGCTCAGAGAAGCAGGGACCTTGGCCACATGAGCTTTTAACTAAGGATATTTGTGGAGAGAGCCAAACCTGGCTCTTGTCTTATTCACTTCGAGCCTTGCTTCAGGGAGATATTGTTATTCTCCCTTAGGAAGCGTGGAATCAAATTCTTTAATCTTAGGCGATTTGAGAGGTCTCCTTATGTGGCCAGGCTTTATCAGGAAAAAGAAATAAGAAACACCCTAAAAGGTAGATATCTGCTATTTTCTTGAAAGTCACCAAAGGAGATTTTTAAATAGTTCGTTTTGACAGCTGGCACAGGCACCAGAGTTACCATCAGTCAGTTCATTCATCAGTGTTTGACAGCTTGTGTTACCTTCTATGTGTTAAAAACTGTAATTGATATTGGAGATATAAAGATGAAGAAGAGTGCCTTCTGTCTTGGGAATTTGAGTCCAGCAGGGTAAACATATGTAAAAACATCACAATGCAAAGTAATTAGTATAAGCATTAGAAACAAACAAGACAAAAAACGGGGAAGAGAGGAGGCAAGGACATTGGAGTATTAAGAAAGGGTGCTCAGAGGATTTATATCGAAGACTGTTTTGAAGGATGCATAGACATCTGAAAGTAGACAAAGTGGGTATTAGATTCTAGACCAGTGATGGCGAACCTTTTGAGCTCGGCGTGTCAGCATTTTGAAAAACCCTAACTTAACTCTGATGCCGTGTCACATATAGAAATTTTTTGATATTTGCAACCATAGTAAAACCAAGACATAATTTTGATGTTTGTTTTATATATTTAAATGCCATTTAACAAAGAAAAACCAACCAAAAAATGAGTCCGCGTGTCACCTCTGACACGCGTGTCATAGGTTCGCTATCACTGTTCTAGACAGAGCAGGCATGATAGGTAAAGAACTTTGCCTGAATGCAGTGACTTTGGGGGTAGGGGGAGGATGGGGTGGGTAGGAACTGGAAATAGAAGAATATGGAAATGTAGACAAGAGCCAGCTCCTAGGAGCCTTTATATTCCACATCAATGGGAAAAGTGAGCAGTGAAAGGATTAAAGCAGGGGCGAGGCTGATTTTTTAGTTTGGGCAATTATTTTGACAAGAATAAAAATGTAGAACAAGAGGCAGGGAGATCAGTAAAGAGGGCATTATAAAAATCCAGAGTAGAGATGGGTGCCTGAATTAAGATAGTTCACCATGAAAGGGAAGGGGCAGGAGATAGGTAAATGAAAATAGTTAATGAAGTTTTATATGTATAAAAAATGCAAGCTCTGGTGGAATTCAAGTCTTTGGCTGGTGGTCACTTTAGTAGACGTGGTATTTCTCCTCTCTCAGCCACATCTGTCTAACAGGGTCACTGTAAAGATGAAAAGATAATGCCTGCAAAACATTTGGCGTAACCTCTGCCACAGAAATGCCCAGTTCATGTTAGCCATTTTTTAAAACCAAATTTTAAAAATGATAGAAACAATCTATAATAATAAAAGCGTAATATGCTAATTAGACTGGACATCCTTCCAGGCAAAGCCGGGACTGCAAGGGAAGCCTGGGTCCCAGGTGCCAGAGGGAAGCTGGTGCCGGCAGCCAGGGGAAGGGAGGCCTACTCTTGCACGAATTTCGTGCACCGGGCCTCTCATAATAAAATAAGAAGATAGATTTGAAAACTATAGGCAGTAAAAACAACAGGATTTATTGAGGAATCAGAGAAAGGAAAGACTCGAATGTGACCCTCCTCTCTATTTTAGGAGAATGGGGAGTTAACCTTGCCAACAGCACACATTAGTGGGCACTGGGGTGAGAGCAGGTTTGAGGGGCAAGATGATAAACACAGACTGTGGTGTCTGTGAGATATACAAAGGAGGCATTAGGTTGGACCTAGAGTTCAGCAGATCCTCTTGGGATGGTGATGTCCATGATGAGATCATGAGCATAGCTGATAATTTAAAATGTAGGAATGGGATTCGGCAGTGTAGATAGCCTGGGAGAGAGGACAGATAGAGAGAGGAGTGGACCTGATTGGAGGGTTGAGTCTCCTTCCTCTTATAGCTTGTTCCTTCTAGCATGTATCGACCATCTGTTAATGTGCTAATAACCCTTCTGTGTATTTGCAAACATTATCTCATTTAATTCTCAACCCCAATCTAGAGTGAAAAAATAAAGTCTCTACTGTTTACTAGTGAGGAAACTGGGGCTCAATATCTTATTTAAAACGACTTAGTAGCTAAGAGAAATAGCCATGACCAGGATTCAGGAACACTGTGCTAGCAAGCTCTGATAAAGCATGCTTGTTTGGCTCTCAGATTTTGCATTTCACCCAGGAGCCAGGTGTGCATGCCTAGGTTTAGGTTTTATGTGAAATGAAGAGAGGTGGAAGCAAACAGTAGTAGTGTAACTAACGAAAGAGTGAATCAACTCTTCCCTTCCATGAACTCTCCCTTTTTATGGATTTTCATGTGGTTAACAATTTCACCTGTCAACCATCTCACCTATGTGGCATGGAACACTTAGAACCGACCAGGGGACAGGACCCATGCTCACATTTCAGGCAGTGCAATTCCATAGCAGTATGATTTGGAAGCAAATAGCTTTGGTGTTGGGTAGATTTTGAGATCTACACTTGCAAAGAATAGATAGATCAATAGATAGATCAATAGATAGATAGATAGATAGATAGATAGACAGACATAATGGATATTCAAAGACCGTAGTTAAATATGGCAAATACACAGATTTTCTGTCATATCTCCCTTTTTCTCTGGGCCCAAATGATCCCCCACCAACAAGCTATTCTATGGGTATTTCCATGTGGTTTTCTTGAGTCATTCTTTTATACACATCTGCCTACCCCATGCCACATGGAAATGCCTGTATGGCATTTCCTTTTCTGATATTGATGGTACTAGATAGTTTTCTCTCTATGATCTGATCAGAACTTATTCATTAGATTGTCTTAATGAAAGATTTGACCCCACCCCAGCTCTTCTACTTTTTATTTTGTCATGTCATTGAGCATTTGCTTGGTTCAGTCATCAATAAATGAACTTCTTGAGGAGGCCTTCATCCTGCTCCACACATGAGGATGCTGATGCAAAAGGAAAACACACCCACACATACACAGGCAAGCACACAATGTCATATCCTCAGGTTCCAAACACTCATGGGGTCACAGTGTCATGATTCTTGGATTAAGAACTCCTGTCTTTAATATATAGAGAAAGTGTCTCCGTGGCTAAACAACAGACTGACTGTACAGTCCGCTCTACTTTTCCAGGGCAGGCCAGAACCAGGTGGTGAAGGTGGCCCCACTACACGTGACCTTCTGACCTGAGGGTCCCTGAGATCAAGTCGGAAGCTTAGCCTATTAGCAGCCTCTCAAGTTAAAATAATTTTATTAAATTATTCCTGGGAAGGAATTTCAAAGCAATTAAATTCTTCACATTTCTCAGCACTGGCTTATATATCCAGAGATGTAGAAAAGAGAGCGCAAACAGCCAAGATACGAGGCGGTGTGACACTGCGGAATTCTATATTTACCTGCTATCCATGTCTTTCATATCCGCTTGCCTGAATTCACAAATCAAAAGCTGATTTCTCTCTTCTTATTTTTTTTAGCAGCCATCAGCTGCACCACTGCAAATACCCAGGCTCCAACATCAAGCTGCACACTGCACACACACAGCTGTTTGCTGTCTTGACATCATCACCCAGGGTCTGCCTGCAAGCCCAGCTCAGGGGCCTCACAAAAGGCCCGCAGCAGGGGAGCTTACAGCCCTGGGTCCCAGCAGCTGGAGCTGCATCTGCACAGAACGCCAGTGGCATCCTGAGGGAAGAACTGGGCCTCAGAGAATCACAGGACTGGCTCTAGGGAGCACAGGGCCTCATTTCTATATAATTACATGTAGGCTGCAGCTCCTCCTTAATACAAAGCTAATAATTATTCCCAGAAAATTTCTTAATCAAAAAATTCTAACAACAAAAGCTGAGAGAGATGGTTTCCCAGGTATATAAAGAGTCCTCTCTTCACATGGAATAGATACGAGTCTGAGACTAGGAGGTGGGAATGGCACAGGGACATCACCGCACGTGTTCAACACTCTACGACAAGCATGTCAAACTCAAAGACTAACATGGGCCAAATAAACAAGGTTTAAGTTTGTGTGGGCCGCAAAGAAACAAAAGCTTCAATTTTCATAGAAACGTAGGTTTATTTCCATAGAGACATGCTGAATACAAAGGGCTGAAATAAATGAGTCATCATTAACATAAAATAATAGAACATTTTAATAAAAATTGATACTTTTTCTTGAACATTAACTTACCAGACACTGAATAACTGCACAGATTAATAAGCGTAAAACAAACCTATTTTTCTTGTTCTCCAAAAGTGAAATATTTCCTGTTGCGAACACCAAACAAGTCAGTCCAAGACTAATGATGTGGCCGTCGGCTGCTAAAATATTCACTGCTAGTATTAGTGGGGAGAAATGGTGCACCTGCGCATAAGGGAAATGAATGCAACACAATTATAGTAATCAGTCATTAGCAAATGTTGTAGTTCGTTATTAATAATTATATATAACAGGATATTATAAAAATTAAGTTATGAAATTTTTATTGAAATGTTTCTTACATACTGTTATATTGGCTGGGCTGCAAAAATATTTGTTGTGGGCCGCATGTGACCTGTGGGCCGAGAGTTTGACATGCTTGCTCTCGACTTCAGCTCCTGGCTCACAGCAACCTCCACCAACATGTTTTAGAGAAATTCTATTTACATATCGGAAGCCAACTAGTCAGAACAATTCAGCCTGTCCCCTTCCCCGAAGAGGGTGTCTATCTTTGATTCCAAAAGGAATTTTCTCAGCGCTGGAAGTGTCCCTCCGTTCTATAACAAGCAAAAGCAGGTCTGGGCCTTCTAGAATCTTCTTCCAGAAGAGATCTTGTAAGGTTATTCATTCTGGGAGAGATCATTAGGCCATCCTTTCTTTTGTTGTTGTTGTTTTCTTTTTTTTTAATTTAAAATTTTTAATGTTGACACTGTTGCAGATGTCTCCCATCTTCCCCTCCTTTGCCCACCTCTACCCAGCCCCTCACCCTCTCTTGTGGCCCTCCCTACACAAGTGTCTGTGTCCATGAGCTGTGCACATATGTTCTTTAGCTAATCCTGCACCCTCCTTCAGCTCATATCCCCTACCCTCTGATATTTGTTCGTCTGTCTCATGTATCATTGCCTCTGGTTCTGTTTTGTTCATCAGTTTATTTTGTTTGTTAAATCTCACATATCAGTGAGATCATATGATATTTGTCTTTCTCTGACTGGCTTATTCACTTAGCATAATACTCGACAGGTCCATTCATGCTGTTACAAAGGGTAAGAGTTTCTTTCTCTTTCTCTTTCTCTCTCTCTCTCTCTCTCTCTCCCTCCCTCCCTCCCTCCCTGCCCCCCCCCCCATGTTGTATTCCATTGTGTAAATGTACCACAGATTTCTTCCCACTCATCTTCTGATGGGAACGTGAGATGCTTCCAAATCAGGGTGCACATATTCTTTCAGATTGGTGTTTGGGATTCTTAAAATATACACCCAGAAGTGGGATCACTGGGGGAAAGACAGTTCTATTTTTAATTCTTTGAGAAACTCCATAGTGTTTTCCACAGTGGCTGCACCAGTCTGCATTTCTACCGTCAGTGCACTAGGATTCCCTTTTCTCCACATCCTCACCAGCACTTGCTCTTTGTTAATTAATTAATTAATTAAAATTTATTGTTTAAAGTATTACATAAGTCTCCTTTTTCCCCATTGACCTCTCCCCAGCTGCCCCCACCTCCCAAAGGACTTGTATGCATACATATGAGCATAACCAATGAACACAGACAGTAGGGGAGAGAGGACAGTTAATTTATTGAAGGTAGCCATTTTGACAGGTGTGAGGTGATACCTCATCATTTTAATTTGCACCTCCCTGATGATTAGTGCCCTTGAGCATTTTTTTCATGTACCTATTAGCCACCTGTGTATATTCTTTGGATAAATTTCTAACTATTTAGGCCCTTTGCCCATTTTTTAATTAGATTGTTTGTCTTCCTGGTGTTGAGTTGTATAAGTTCTCCTTATATTTTGCATATTAACCCCTTATCAGCTGAGTTATTAGTAAATATGTTCTCCCATATGATGGGTTCCTTTTTGTCTTGATGATGGTTTCTTTTGCTGTGAAGAAGCTTTTTAGTTTTTATATAGTTCCATTTCTTTATTTTTTCCTATGTTTATCCCTCGGAGACATATTGGCAAAAATATTGCTCTGAGAGATGTCTAAGAAATTTTACTACCTATGTTTTCTTCTAGGATTTTTATGATTGTGCTTCTTACATTTAAGTATCTTATCAAATTTGAGTTTATTCTTGTGTATGGTGTAAGTTGGTGGTCTAGTTGCATTTTTTTTTTGCATATACCTGTCCAATTTTCCCAGAACCATTTATTGAAGAGGCTGTCTCTGCTCCATTATATATTCTTATCAAATATTAATTGAGTGTAATGGCTTGGATCTATTTATGGGGTCTCTGTTCTGTTCCATTGATCTATATGCCTGTTCTTGTGTGAGTACCAGATGGTTTTGATTTACAGTGGCTTTGTACTATAGTTTGACATCCAATAATTGGATTCCCTCCAACTATGTTCTTTTTTTCTCAAGTTTGCGGAAGCTATTCAGAGTCTTATGTGGTTCCATATAAATTTCTGGAATACTTATTCTACATCTGTGAAATATGCCATTGGTATTTTAATAGGAATTGCATAGAATCTATAGATTTACTTTGAATAGTATAGACATTTTAATGATGTTCATTTTTCCAATCCATGAACACTTCCATTTGTTTGCATCTTTCTCTATTTCTTCCTTCAATGTCCTATAGCTTTCTGAATACAGATCTTTTACCTCCTTGGTTAGGTTTATATCTAGGTATCTTATTTTTGCTGTTGTCGTTGCAATAGTAAATGGGATTCTTTTCCTAGTTTCTCTTTCTGGGAGTTTGTTATTGATAATAAAAATGTCAATTTCTGCATATAAATTTTGTATCCTGCTACTTTGATGAATTCACTTATTAGATTTAGTTTTTTGGTGGAATCTTTAGAATTCTCTATATATAATATTGCACCATCTGCACATAATGACAGTTTTACTTCTTTCAATTTGAATGCTTTTTATTTCTTCTTGTCTGATTGCTGTGGCTAGGATTTCCAGCACTATGTTGAATAAAGAGGTGAAAGCAGACATCCATGCATCCACGTCTTGTTCCTGATCTTAAAGGAACACTTTTAGTTGTTGCCCATTGAATATGATATTGGCTATAGGTTTACCATATATATATATATGGTAAGGGACTGGGAGAGAGAGATAGAAACATCAGTGAGAAAGAAACATTGATTGGCTGCCTCCTGCAGCCCCCTAATGGGGATCAAGCTGCAACCTGGGCATATGCCCTCACCAGGAATCAAACCAGTGACCTGTCCATGCCAGGAATGATGCCCAACCAATTAAGCCACACTGGCCAGGCTCCACTGTATTCTTGATGTCAGATACTACTATACTGTTCTGCACTTCTAACTGCTTCTTATTCGTGATTTTATGTCCCTTTTCATGCTGATGTAGTTCCCATTACATTTCTTGTTGTTCCCATTAAGTTCCTTATAGTTCTCACGAAGTTTATTGAGCATCCATTAACCATTACTCTGAACTCTACCTCTGATAAATTACTTGCCTCCATTTCATTTAGCTCTTTTCATGTATATTCCTCCTGTTCTTTCATCTGAGGCCTGTTTTTTTTTTTTTTTTTTTGGCTCCCTATTTTAGCTGTTTCTTTGTGTTTGCTTCTATGTATTACATAGAGCTGCTATGACACCCCATCATCGTGGGGTGATCTTAGATAGTAACTATCCTGTGGGACCCAGTGATCTCCTGAGCTGGAAGCTTTAGAAATGTCTCTTTTGTGAGTTCTTTGGATTCTCCTGTTGTAATCAGGTCTTGATTGTTGTTTTTCTGTTCATGGGTTGGAAAGGTTGCCGGACTATGAGGCTCAACCCTGACCATGTCATGCTGAATAAACAAGGAAGTGGAGATTTCCCAGAGCTGCTAATAAGGACTGATGCCCTGCTGACACCTTGCTGTTAGCTCAGTGAAACATGTGTCAGACTTCTGACCTATAGAACTGTCTTCCAGGCCTGTTTTCAGCAGTGGCAGCTCATGTGTCCGAGTCACTGCCACTTGGCCCCCATGTCTCCCCAGACCAATCCCACCTACAGCTGTCCAGCAGTGACTGCTCAAACTACCCTTTCTGTATCCAAAGGAATAGTCAAGGAGAAAAAAATATATATAAAATAGGTGTATATCATTCTATTTTTAGCAGCAAAAGTAGAGACATTTTTCAATCCCTCAACAGGTCTCACGTGGGCTATGCAACCTTACTGACTTTCTTAGAAGAAATCATCCTGAAATATTGTATCCCTTGTAAATCAAATCCTCTTTTAATTGAAGGGAATAGAACTTTCTAGTTAAAGGATCTGTGGTGAATCCTTTGTAAAGTTTATTACTATGAAATTCCTACTAGGAAAGCAAAGATCTGATTATTCTTGCATTTCTGCATTGAGATTTTCTTGTGTCGAAGATCTTGTGTATTAAAATGCTTTCAAACTGAGTTGTGATATCAGTGAGAACAACGGTCATGAGGGCTTACCATTTATTGATAGTTGACTATGTTCTACGTACTTCCCACACATTTCCTTCTTTCATACTCACCAAACCCTATAACGTCGTGTTGTGTCCCCCATTTAACAGAAGAGGAATCTGAGGCCTGAAGAAGTGAATTGTCAGCTAGTAAATTCTCCGGGGCCAGTGTGAGGGCGTTAGAGCCCAATCCAGCCTCACAGTGTAGCAAGGGCAACGGTGCCAACAGCCATACTGCACCTGCCAAATAATCAGACCCTCAGAAGCTATTCATTCTGTGTAGACGTCACATTTGGAAATGCTTTTACTATTGATAGTCTTTCCTTGATACAGCAGAAATTGCTGTCGGGATTTGGTGTGTAGCCCACATGCTCCCAGCAGCACAAGGACTGCGTCAGTGTCACATCCATGTGGCTCTTAGGGCCCTCTGGTAAGCCTGTGGACTTCAGCTTTCCCTCAGTTTCCTCTGCCAACTTCTTGGAGTCCATACCATGTGCTCAAATACAAGTCTTCTCGTGGTCTTCCCTTTGCCCCTGTCAGTGCAGCCCCTCACCTTCTGAGGTCTGTTCTGATTGGCTGATTTCCAGCTGCGCGGAGTCATCAGGTGGCCAGGGATGAGGAGGGACTTCACACAATCACTGGCAGGTGTTGACACGGGATCTCACTGCAGCACCGCCTACCTCTCACATCTTTCAGAAACACGTCTTCTATAGTTTCTGACTCTAATCACTTTTTTAAAAAAATATTTGTATTGATTTCAGAAAGGAAGGGAGAGGGAGAGATTGAAACATCAATGATGAGAGAGAATCATTGATGGGCTGCCTCCTGCATGCTCTCAACTGGGGATCGAGCCCACAACCCGGGCATGTGCCCTGACCAGGAATCGAACCGTGACCTCCTTGGTTCATAGGTCGATGCCCAACCACTGAGCCACGCCGGCCAGGCTAATGACAGTCTTCATGAGATAACAAAAACAGTCCCTCAGGCTCTGCAGGGGTTGGTGTTGAGAAAGAGTAACTACACCTCTGTCACATTGTTCTTGGGCTGTTCTTGTCCACCTGACCTTCCAACATCTGAACCATGTCTTTCACCATCAAAACACAAAACCTCCCATGCACCTCAGCTTATAATGAAGGCACCTGGAGGGACCCCAGCTTCCCTGTCCTGTCAGCAGCTGTCCCTGGAGCCCAATCTGAGTTTCACAGGAACATCTTTATGAAACCAAGAAGTTGAGGGAGCAGTGGTGAGAGAACTAGTCTAGTACTAGACTAGGGACAGTATTTGAACTAAATTTTTTTTAAAAAATAATTCATCCCAACTCTCACTTCTGGGTTCCTATGTTATCTACTTTTTTTTTAGTTTCTGAGGGCCCATGATTTTTATCTCAGCTGGTGTAAATGCCATAAAAATATTAAACAAGCAGACAGCTGTGTCCTCTCCTCTCCAGTAGCGACAGCTGTTCTCCTGACAAGCTTATTCTTAGGTGCGATAAAAATGATAATCATGGCTATTATTATTTGCAGTTATAAGCACTGTTAATCCCCAATCTATGAACTCGGGAACGTGGGGTTTTCTCTTCCAAAGGGTATTACTTACACAGGGCACTTCTGTCCATTATTGAGAGAAGCTGCTGAGCTCAGCCCATGGGCAATGCGAACCTCCTTTGGGGATTGGAGGGCAGGTGGAATCACGTTTCCAACTTGCTTCATTTCCAGGCTTGAATTGTCAGATTCCACTTAATGAAATAGCTGTGTTCCTGAAAAGTTGGCCGTAGAACAAATTCTGTTCAATGCATCATACTTCCTCATTGATCTTCATTTTTAAATTAAGGATGCATTTCCCTGAGGAAATAATTGGCCCCAAGACCAATATAAATTATACTAAACACTCAATAAACCTTTTTAAATTGCACATTTAAAGAAAGTCAGTGCTGGTAGAACATTAATAGTGATGATATGTTTAACGTCAGGAAATACAAATATTATGCTAAGAAGCTAAGAACAATTACCAGAAGTGGTGTTGTGGTGGGAATAGAGCCACGTGAGGATTAGGAGAGCAGCATGGAGTCCCTGGATTTTTTTTTTTAAACTAAGTACTTCTGAGCCTATCAATCCATCTATTAATAAGAATTTAACAAACTTCAAATTATGTAAACTACTTCCCTCGGTGTCTTGAGAGCCAGGAAGTGCAAGACTCAGTCCTGCTGAGAGAAGGTTTCAATTGCACTGGAAAATAAGACAATGAATATAGCAAAAACCATCTGTGGATTGGACATCAGGAGAGCTGGTGTGATCTGGCACTAAACCAACACGGGCTCCTCTAAACTGTAGTTCCCCACATGAACCATACAGGGATTGAACAAAATCACTAATTTCCTAACTTGACTATATATGAGAATTTCCTGGTAAAATTATTAAAACTCCTCATTCCAGGACATTTTGTAGTTATGGTAGGATCTAGAAATCGATATTTAAATAATTCTTCTAGGTAATCCTATTGAATCAGACTATGCCCTAGCATAATAACAATAGGATTATATCACCTTCACTGATGTTTTGAGCTCTTTAGTTGAATATTTTTGTGATTCTAAAGACGAGACGAACTCTAGATGAACGATGAACTCTACACTCAGACAGCCATAGGCACTGGGAATTAGGAGAGAGACAAGAGTGTATTAGTTTCCTAGGGTTCACAAGAAAGTAACAAAGAGGAGGCGGCTTACACAATAGAAATGTCTAGTCTCCCAGTTCTGAAAGCCAGAAGTCCGAAATCAAGGTGTCAGCTGGTCCATGTTCATAACCAGAGCACACATGGTGTTTAAAGGAAAACTTTGCTCAAATCGTTGACTCTTATAAATTCAGATTTTGGTTTAGTTTGTTTTGTTTTTTCTTGTTGGCTTATTTGTCTTAGGCATCCCTTTTAGGAACCTCATTTCTGGTGCTTCAAAGTTTAATTTATGTATATACTGACTCTCTTTCTCTCTGGTTTTGCCATCTTTGCTTTTAGTAGAGAAACAATGTATGTGAGGAGAAAGGTGAAAATAATGGCAAGGGAAGCTAAAGTATATAAAGCATGTTTCTATGTATGAATTAGTTTTCACATGCCTCACCCAGTTGAGTCAGAGAGTGCATGAAATTGGTGAGTAACAACGGAGTCATTGTGGTGTTCCTGTAATTCTACACTTGGTTTGGGGAACACAGGATAGTAAAGTTAAGCCTCATTGTTTTCCGCATGATGAACTAAGTGTAGATTCTTTCCCCGTGGTAATACAAATCTGGACCTTCCCCAAATCGTAAGCTCTCCAACTTCCTTCACTACGTAAGATTGCCTGATAGAAATATATAAAATTACACACATCTTCACAGAAAATGTGATGACTTCTTGATTGTGGCTACCCTAATATCTGTGACCTTGCATTTGTGTCTATGACTGTAATCCCCCTACTTGTTTCTCCCTTTGTATGTCCTTACAATGAGCCCATGCAACTGAGTCCCTGTATATCTTACTGGGGTCACACAAGAGCATATTTGGACGGTAGAATAAAATTAGATGTTTGGTCTCCAGGTGGAGAGAAGGGCGAGAGACCCAGAAAAACCTATGTAGTTGTGTTTCATTGCTTTGATGGTGCAGTACACAGCTTTCCCAGGGATCTGGGGTCCGACCACTGCTCAGACACGGAGCTCAGTCCAGAAACAGCTGTCCAGAACTAATTTATTTCCTAATGCTACGGCACTGTTAATTTATAAATTACACTGGTAATTCAAGCTATTATTAATTTCAGATGGTGTAGGGCAAGCCTAATTAAAATATGACATCAATTGCCACACATATGTACCAAAGACTACCATTTAAAATTAATGGGAATATTAAGTGTGACACTGGTCTCCGAGATGCTTTGCACAGTAATTATAGCATACCGGCAGGAAAAGATCTGACAAATGTAGGCTCGGGCCTGGTAGCAAATAAACAACAAGATGAAAGGAATTACCAACTCTTCCTTTAAACCTTTGCTCCTGGTTTTCCTCATCCTTCCTCACATCAAGGCGAGTACTTTTCCCCCTGAAGATGCTTAGGAAGCAAGAACAAAAGGCTACCATGACAATTAGAGAAGTTTCTTAACTAGTTTGGAACAGTGAGTTCCCATGGGTCAATGTTGAGTGTCTTCTCCACATCCTGAACTTTTTGACCCTGTTTTCTACTCATTACCATGTTCTTGGATCTTCCTGAAAAGTTATGAGCCTTGCTTGTCTCAGTAGCTACAGGCTGTTCTTTCGCTCTTGTGTAGGTAGTGGAGGCAAGAGTTCCCGCACATATGTAGCGTGGGTTCCCTAGGCCATGCGAGTACATGAGGAAATGGCAACCTAATGGAGCGTATTACTGGAGGGTGACACAGCAGGATCATGTCCAAGGAGTGGTGGCCGAGTTGGGCAGGTCTTGGCCCTTTTTCACAAAATGGTTGTTTTGTTATTGTCGCCGTCATTATCACTACTGTTGTTACCTGGACAAAACAGCGACCTTCATGTCACATAACAAATACAACCATAACTTACATAGCACGTCTATCATTCTTTGTATTATATCAGTTTCTCGCTGTTATTTTCACGCTTGGAGCAGCAGGTGCATGTGACATTACGTGGCAGTGCTATCCCCTGGAGAAAGGTGCTCCTCTCTTCCCTCCCTGCTCATGGGGAGCCACGCATGTTAATCTAGCTCCACTCACGGAGCCTGCGCCTCCGGGCAGATAATAGGAGTGCGAGTGAAAGCAGGTGCACAGCACACGGAAGCTTTCAAAGTGCTTTCATGTTTGTGTGTGTTTCCATTTGTCACTCCCAACAACGCTCTGAGGTGTTGGGATTGTGTGTACATTCTGTCTGGGCAGATGTCTCAGTTGCTAGTGACAGTCTCAACTCATACTGCTGCCCCATTGTCACTTTTTATATTGAGTTCAGATAGGAAGGGAGAGAGAGATAGAAACATCAATGATGAGAGAGAATCATTGATAGGCTGCCTCCTGCACACCCCACACTGGGGATCGAGCCCACAACCCAGGCATGTGCCCTGACTGGGAATCGAACCGTGACCTCCTGGTTCATAGGTCGAAGCCATGCCTGCTGGGCTCGATAGTCACTATTAATAGCACCTCCTTATACTCCTCAAGGTATCCCAGTTCGCACGATGCATGTATCATCATGCTGGTTACTTCATTGAGCGGAAGAGGCCAGATACTTCCCTGGGAAGGAAGCAGTTACTTTTGTTCTCCATTGTCTTTCTTTGAGGAGGCCGGAACGGAGGGCAACAAGGGAGAAAAACAAGAAATGCATCTCCTAGGTTTGAATGTCATGGCCGTTCCATCATCAGATCCTTACGGCCAGGCCTCTGGTGGGGAGTCCAGTAGGCAAGGGGTTAGTGTTATTATGTATGACTCTTCCATACAGAACTGATGCTGATGTTGATGAAGTGGCAGTGAGATCTGTACCTGTCCTCTTGTCCTTTCCTTTCAGCCATGTTTGTGATTAGAGCGTGGAGTCCCTGGTGTTGGCTTGTCTGCAGGGTCTTATACCCAAGAGCTCTAGTAGATTGAAGTTTGGGAAATGGACTTTTGCCTATCAGTTGACTGTCTAGCTGTAAAAATAAATTAACTTTTATTTCATGAGTGTTCCCACTGTCTTTTGTGACATTTGTGTGTGTAAGGTATTGTGGTATTTTTAACTGATACTGGTATGTGGTCTGGGATGTAGTCATTGGCTCTACTCCAAGGTTCAGTGTGAAAGGCACCTGGAGTTGGAAAGAATTGAGATACACCTCAGGTGTCTTTCTCGGACCCAGAGCCAGAGGGCTCGGTAAGGTCAGGGCAGGGCACAGGTCTCTAGGCATTTGTTTAGTCCAGGTAGGAACACGGGCATCTCAGCTAGTCCCTTGGGGAGCTAAGGAGATGGTGGTGGCTGTGGTAGGAGAAGGGAAGTGTGAATGCACACAGTGCTGAGGAATCTGAACTTGGAAATGGCAGATATAACCATGTACTGCGTTGGTTTCTAAGAGCATGCCTTTGCTGTTTTCTCTCTTGTGCTATCACACCTTCTCCGGCAGCCGTGGGCTTTGTGAGTGAAGACGAATACTTGGAGATCCAGGGCATCACCAGGGAGCAGTCCGGGGACTACGAGTGCAGCGCCTCCAACGACGTGGCCGCACCCGTGGTACGGAGAGTGAAGGTCACCGTGAACTGTAAGTGCTGTCATGGAACCCTCGCCCCGTGTGGATGGGAGGGGGGCTGCTGGCATGGCCACAAAAAAGAGATGGATACAGAGCCAACTCTTAGAGAGTGAATGGCATATGTGGCTTTTTAAAAATATATTTTTATTGATGTCAGAGAGGGGAAGGGAGAGAGAAATAGAAATATCAATGATGAGAGAAAATCATTGATTGGCTGCCTCCTGCCTGCTGAACCAATAACCAGGGCATGTGCCCTTGATTGGAATCGAACCTGGGACCCCTCAGTCCACAGGCTGATGCTCCATCCACTGAGCCAAACCAGCGAGGGCGAAACATCATCTGTTTTCAGGTTTATGTCCATCAGATAAAAGCCAGCTAGTTGCTTGGGAGAAACATTGCTTTTCCTGGTCCTGAAACCAAGGGGAAGTTTATCTGTAGGGTCTCCACAAATAGAGCACCTTGAAATGTAGTCAACCACTTGCAAACAGTGTTTCTGTATTAAATAGAATGGCGTGTTTGTTACACCTGTGCTTCCCAGCGCACTCCCTGCAAGCTGCTGGAATTGTCAAGCGTTGTTAGGGAAAACTTCAAATGCAAGTAGGCCAACTATATAGGTCTGGCTGGGTCTGGTGGATGTGGGAATCATTTTAGAAGAATCTAGAAGGATGACTGATCCGTACACCCTTCAGGCAATTCTCTATGAATATTATTCTTGCAACTGCGCTTTTGATGGGAATTGAATAGTATGAGGTTATATAGTCTGGCAAGAACCTGGTTTGCAGAAATTCTATGAGGCTGATTAAAACTGCTGACTGCCTACCCAGGGACTGGAGGGTGGATGGGTTGGCATCATCCTGTGCAAGCTAAAAAGTTTAAACAGAAAGCGGGCCTGCATGCACACCTGGTCACCCGCCTCCCTTCAGAAGGGGATAGCAGCATCCAACACTGGGCAGCCCAAAGTTTTTCTTAGAACTACCGCAAGTGGTTTCGTTCTGGCAGCACAATTTGTGTAGTGAATCTGTCGGCTCAAGGGAGCCCGGTAGATCAGAGAGTGAAAAATACAATCAGCGAGGGAGGCAGCGGCCTGGCTGGAGAATGCATTTTCAGATGCTACAGGGCGTCTTCTCTCTGCAGATCCACCGTACATCTCCGAAGCGAAGGGGACAGGCGTCCCGGTGGGACAGAAGGGGACCCTGCAGTGTGAAGCCTCGGCAGTCCCCTCCGCAGAATTCCAGTGGTACAAGGACGACAAAAGGTGAGGACCCCCTCCCTGCACCCCGCTCTCCCCCACACTCAAAGAAGGCATCTTCTCCAGGTTTGTGGTTGCGAGGGAAACCCTGTGAATTTCTCCCTGAACTCCTCCTGCCTAGAAGGGGAGGCAATATACAATCTCGTCTTTTCCTGGTATTAATGCATTTCTGCTATGTTTCCAACGTTGCCATGCATTGGACTAACCAGCCTGAAGGAAAACATTTCGTAAGGAAGCAATACCTTACAGGAAGGGCTGCCAGGAGCATGGGAAGGCCTGTGGATTTCTCATAGGCCAAGAAAATAGTACGTTCCGCCTGAAGCTCTTTCTAACACATTCCCGGGCTTGCATGAGGTGTCAGGAACGCTCCCGGGACCCTAGGGGTGGCTAAGAAGTTAGCTGGAGCTAGAGGTCTCAGTTCGGGTTCAGATGCTGTCAGGATTGGTGTACAGGAGTCCATGACCCTAGTTAGGCCTCCCTTTGTACCCAGGCTGTTGGTTTACTGTAGGAAAGAGAGAGGGCAGGCTTCCCTCCCCTCGCATTGCGGCAGCCACCACCGGGACATTTGTTGTAATTTGCTGGAGATGGTCATGGTGAGGAGCTAGCAAATGGCATGTTAGCCCAGGGTCAGAGGCTCAGTCCACCGGGCAGCACAATCACCGCTGTGAAAATCGCCATATTAAGGTGGGGGAGCAACCAATAAAGGTGCAAGAACACTTTTCTAGAAATGGGGAGGGGACGATGCAAAAGAGTCCTGAGGTGTATGTGGGGCTGAGAAGGAAGAAGGCGTTTCAGAGGCCGAGAAGCTAAGAAAGAAAACACCCAAGAGGATGATGGGGAGGAGGAGAGCGGTGGGAGCCACTCCAGGCCAGGAGGGATCCAGCTGTTGCCCACGTGACATAGAACATCTTCATGGGCTTGTGTGTCTTTCTTTTGGGGGTCAGCCACCAGTCACACACCAAAAGCTCTTCAGGTCTCTGAATCGACCCTTGTTTTTTGTTTAGGACCAAATCACTTAGTCATAAGATTCATTGTCTTATCATAATCCTTTCAAAGACACACAGTGTGTTTCCATTTTCAGTACAAAAGACTTCAGTTACAAAGTCTTCGTACTGCATTCATCTAGCCCATTTTCTAGATGGAAGAACAGAGACAGAAAGAGGGAAGCAATCTCACAAAGAGATAAGATAAGAAGAAATAGCTGGCTGTCCCTCTTTTCCCAAGAATTAAGAATCAAGCAGAAGAGGGTAACCTTTTCCCATTAAATAAACACAGTTGTCTTTCTTAGAAATGCGGCTTCACCTGTCCCTCCCTCCCTCCCTCCCTCCCTCTTATTGAAGGATCTCCTATATCAGTGATGGTGAACCTTTTGGGCTCGGCGTGTCAGCATTTTGAAAAACCCTAACTTAACTCTGGTGCTGTGTCACATATAGAAAGTTTTTGATATCTGCAACCATAGTAAAACAAAGACTTATATTTTTGATATTTATTTTATATATTTAAATGCCATTTAACAAAGAAAAATCAACCAAAAAAATGAGTTCGCATGTCACCTCTGACACGCGTGTCATAGGTTCGCCATCACTGCCCTATATGGACATCTAACATCAGAAAAACACAGCAGCGGTGGAGCTCAGGGTCAGCTCCGCGACCTTCCACTGTCTAGGTCTTCACCAAAATAAATCAGCTGCATCCTCGTTTTCTATTTTTATGGAGGAAAAATACAATTAAAATGTATGGGAAAGCAGGGTCCTAAACTCTGTGGAGGAGAGTAGCGCAGGCCACAGGCAGGAGTGGCCACGGTGAGGAAGGAAGCGGGGGGGCTCTGCTGGCAGGACCACTGCGCCATTGGAGGGCTGGTCTCCGCCAGGATTTTCCTGGAGGAGGAAGTCAGCCAGCATCACCAGGAGGGACTCAGAGGCCAGTGGCTCAGGCAACTTTGAGACTTTCTTCCTCTGAGTTCTTGTGGCAGCTTCTTTTCTCCCCTTTAGTTCAGGTCGGTTTTCCACTTGCTGCTCATTTATTCCCGGTGTTCTTCCATCGGATGAGTTGTCTGTCCTCCGGGCACCCAGTTTAACAAGAACATCTCTGCCTTCAAGGCCCTTGTTGCTGCCCGTCCTCCCCACCCACCGAGGGTGGCAGGAACCCCCGACAGGCAGGTCTGGGAGGGGACATGACCTCTGCCCAGGGGAAGGTCAGCTCTAACCCAGCTCACATTTCCAGGGAGCGGAGTGGACTTCTGAGGCACATCAAGGGACTCTGTGTGATGGGGACAGCAGTTTTCTCAAATGTTAGGGTAAAAGTCTCCTTTTGAGTAGACGGAGCACCTGTCACTGCAGGCCATTGCGCGTGACATCCATCAGAGCGAGGGAAAATGGGGTGCTGTCATTACTAAGGGCCACCCATCCTCGGGGAGCTGAGCCAGGAACCAGCCTCCAGGTGCATTAAGAAACAAGCCTGGTAGCAGCGTGGCTGGGAAATGTGGGGCCTCCCAGAAGCCACAAAGTGGCGCAAACTGCTGCTGACGCTGTTGTTAGCTGAAGACATGTCAGCGCTGTCCAGGAGGAACCTGCTTTGGGTCGGTGGTTCCCCACCACAGCGCTGACATCTAACTCACAGCCTGGGTATGAGGTGAAGCCTTCTTTGTCCCCACCCCAGGAATGGCCTCCAACTAGCAAAGGGGGTCCGTAAGCTAGAGCAGCTCTCAGAAGCCTCCTGACGGGTGGGCCTCAGCACCTTTGCCCAGCACCCGCTAGAGCAGTGGTTCTCAACCTTCTGGCCCTTTAAATACAGTTCCTCATGTTGTGACCCAACCATAAAATTATTTTCGTTGCTACTTCATCACTGTAATGTTGCTGTTATGAATCGTCATGTAAATATCTGATATGCAGGATGGTCTTAGGTGACCCCTGTGAAAGGGTCGTTCAACCGCCAAAGGGGTCGCGACCCACAGGTTGAGAACCAGTGCCCTAGAGGATCAATATGGACATAGCAAGCTGGAACTGGAACTGGAGCTGGTGTCTGGCTGCACAGCCAGACTCGTCATTCCGTGGGGACAGTGCTCACATTTTAATGAAGTTCATGGGCTCAGGCCAGTTCACTGCCCCTAGAAAGAAAGGCTCCCCGGGGAGAATCGACATCATGAAAAGCAAGGCAAGTCCCTCCAGCTAACCCCGACTCCCCTGGGGACAGATGCTGGGTGGGAACTGAAGCCAGACCCGGCTTCTCTGTGGTCACTGGTGCTGTGGGTCTGGCAGAGGAGAGAGGCATCCCGGGGTCCTACAGAGATAACACCTTCAGATAATGACAGAGCCGCTGCCCTCTGTGCCAGCCCTGCTGTGACCAGGGACAGGCAGGAGCTCTCCGTGCCCAACTCCATAGAAATAGATCAGATTGAATAACATTTTCCAGTTTACAACGCGCTTTCTCATCATTGTCTTGCTGCGCTCCACTTTCTATTTCCGCCAGAATATTGTCTTTCTCAGCGTGATGACTCTGATGCCAGCCATTTGCCCTAATTCATGTCCCCAGAGCCTGTTCCCAGATGTGTTCATCTTGACATTGTTTACTCTGCCCGCATCCTGCCCCAGCCAGACTCTCAACAGGCGCTGAGACCAGGTTCCCCGAGATCCTCCACGCAGAAGGATTTGTTCCCCCCACAAGAATTCATTTTCCCCAAAACACAGACTCAGCTTCCAGGCTGGGCAGACAGGTCATTTCAGGGAGAGGGACATGTTAGCTTAACGCCTATTCTCTGAAAAAGAACATTCCAGAATTTTTCAAAAGAAGGGGTTGGTCTTGTGATATCTGCGTAGACATGCAATCGTAATAGGAATTGCTGTTAGCGACCCCTACAGTGGACGATATGGCCTCACCCACCCCTACAACAGCTTTCTCCTCAGCCTCTTCCTCTACCCAGTAATAGAATCCGTGGCTCTCACAAGTGTGTCTAACTGCTTTCTTCACTAGCTACCTGTGGCACTTCTGTCGTGGCCCCCACCACCAGCATGAGCCTTGCGGCATATGGGACTGCCAGGGCGGTTGTCCCAGAGACTGTCCCGGCTCTGTGGGGTCACATCCTTGGGCATCTCTAATCCCTCCCAGACCAATTGCTAGGATACTCTGCACATCGCCTCTCTCAGGCCTCCAGAGCCCAGGGATTCAGAATGATCCCTGGTTCTTGTTTCCCATTCACAGCCCACAGTCAGGTATTATGTGCAGAAGGCCTCAGACTCTCAGGGGAAGAATTTATTGCCCAGGTGCTTGAAGAGCATTGTGGGTGTTTTTTGTTTTGTTTTTTTTCTTCAAACCCCTCAGGTGGTTCTTCTCTTTGAAGTTTGAGTTGTTCATTTTCATGGTTATCATCATCATCACCATCACCATTTCCATTATCATCATCATTGATGTCAATTAAGTCCACACTTCTGACCACGTGCTCCGTGAATGTCACGCAGTTGGGACAGTGTGTATTTTGGAGACACCTGCCTTCAGAGGTGTTAAATGTCTTCACAGTGCCCCATGGGTCTCCAGGCACCTACAGAAAATAGAGAAATATATCACAGTCATTGTGCGTGAACTTGCTGTGTCGTTGAGTGGGGAAGGAGGGCATAATGTCAGAAGGCGGGATGCGATGATCACTAATTCCAGACTCCACTTCCTGTGAGAAAAGTATAACCGTCTCTTTTCTCTTGTTTGTCTCTCTCCGTCGCAGGCTGGCTGAAGGAAAGAAAGGGGTGAAAGTGGAAAACAGACCCTTCCTCTCGAAGCTCATATTCTTCAATGTCTCAGAACACGACTACGGGAACTACACGTGCGTCGCCTCCAACAGGCTCGGCCACACCAATGCCAGCATCACACTCTTTGGTAAGATGAGCCCTGAGCTGGGCAGAAAGGAGAGGGTCATGCAGAGCAGGAGGAGTTGGGAAGAGAGGCCCAGAGGGAAAGGAGAAGAGAATCAGGAGTGGTGAGGCAGGGGTGAGGGAGAAGAGGAAGGAAGGAAGGATGAGAGAGAGCGAGATGCCGGAAATAGGGAGAATTTTTAAAAAGAATGCTCATGTTTCTTTCTATAATGGGAAAAATCCTGAGACAGGAGAAAAGGATTTGGTGATGCTGAAATGACATTTAATTGTTTTTCTCCTCAATGATATCTCCTAAACTGAGGATGGGGACTATGGTTGGGTGGAACAGTGAAGAGCCAGGGAGGAACATTTACTGTATCAATGCTTTGTTCACCGAATTCGTGTGGGAGGGTCACCACTTCTGAAACTTTTCCTGGTCATTGGGACATGAGAGAAACGGAATTCTACGTATAGAAGTGGAATCATGGGCCTGAATTGGGATCCTGAATGCTATTAGTTTCAGGGGGAGAATAAGCAGAGAATATGGGGATTTCTCTAGTGTCCATTTGTATCAACACGTGTTGTCTGGCTGGATTAAGGAATGTGTGTGCAAGGAAGCCGCCATCGTGACAGAGTGACATAGTCATTCATGCATCGATTCATTCAACAACGACTTAGCGAAGGGCTCATAGGTGCAGGGCAAATGGCTGGGCACTCGTTACACATTGGCGATGCTATTGGTGCCAGATGGAAGCAAAGGAGGCCAATGAACGAGCCCCCCTGTGGGGCCGGTGTCTCCTTCTGTGAGCAGAGCAGCTGCCCAAGCGTGTCCTGGAGGAGTGTCTGCCATGTCAGGCCCCTGGGGAGGTCGCCCTCCCCTCAGTAGTTGCAGGTTCTCCTTATGGGCCCCAGGGTTTATTTCTCCTTGCTTTGGGGGCAGTTCCCTCCAGACCTCACCAAGTTCAGGGAGTGCATTTTTTCCAGTCTCTACCCCTTCAGCCTCCCGTGCAAACACACACTTTCCAAGGGCATGAGGAGAGAAAGATGAGGAAGTTAGCAGGTGATTGGCAAGAACGTAACTTCCTTTCGTTTGGAGAACTCCCAGCTAATCCCGTAGCTTCACGTACCTCGCCCGCTTCCCCTGGCTCGGCCTCCTGCCCTCCATGCAGTGTACTCAGCTTGCCCCTAATAGCCCGTGTGTGCTGCCCATTGTCCTACCTCTGCTCCCAGATCACATCCGATCTTCCTTTTACCCAGCGCATGACATGAAGCCCAGCTTTACCCAAGAGGGCTGGGAAGGGTGAGGCCGCCCTCGATCCCAGAGCTGGTGCTGGGAATGGACGGCGGGCGCTGTGATGCGGGTGATTGATCTGTCTGACATCCCTCACACAGGGAGAGTCATAATTGCCTCTCGCGTTTGTCAGGCCTTTGTGGCTTTCTGGCAGGTGTCTGTCTGCATGAGCAGAAGGGCCAGGATTAGAAAGGAAGGCGCCCCTCCTCCCCTTGCTCTGCAAATTTCAGGCTCTCCCTGGCTCTCCTGCCCGCCGCCCCAGTGCTCTCTCCACCCTCAGTGGTCCTTGTCCCCCAGTCTCCCTCCACCTCTGACCTCCCTCTTCTGATTTGGATGCATGAAATGGTGTTGCAATTGGCTTCATCGCTCCTACCTACTCCCCTGGCTTCTTCCCCTTAAGCTGAGAACAGGAAGAAAAAGCAAACTTTAAAAGTGAAGTAACTGTCATTTGTGATAAGAAGGGCAGTGCAGGATGTGTCCTGAATCCACTCTTTTCAGCAGACCCCAGTGAGACTATTAAACCTCCCTGCCACCCCCTACCCCCCACCCCACCCCCGTCCTGCTGGCGTTCTGTGGGCATTCACCCCGTGTGGCATTGGGGGCATTTCTACAATTTCCAGCTTCCCGCAGCCCAGGGTTCTCTCTGAAGAGCACATTAAAAATGGTAGCAGGTATTGACACACGTGCAGAGAATCTGGGTCAAGCACCGATGCTTGGAGCACACACGGGTTGCTCTTCAATGCAAGAGGTCTCGGGGCCTTTACAGGCTAAACCTCGAGGGAGGAAAGTCTGTAGCATCTTCCCCATTGAATCAAGCAGACACCAGTATTTTAGTCTCTAAAGAGAGACCGTTTCGGAGGAGCCCACCACACAAATGCTGCAGGGGACACACGGTTCCCTGGAAATCGGGACACTCCATCCCTGAGCCAGGTGACTGTTTCCAGGCCCCTCGGGCAGCCCCTGCAGCCCCTGAGCTCATTATCAAGGCCACCATCACCAAGGCCTTTGGACAAATATTACCTGATTAGAAGGGTTTCCATGTCATTTTCTATCCTTGGAAAACCCTCTCAGCTCACAGCCATCCAGCAAGTTCTAAGGCAGCCTTTACTTTATGGGAATGCACAGACTTGGTGAGGAGGTTCACGCTTCCATAGCATCACAACAAGCCAGCTACGTTCCCACCTACGCACACCCATCCACCTGACCCGAAGGCTGGAAAGTGAGGAAGGCTGGTGCTGGGAGAATCCCCCCTTGGCCGGAATCTAACCCAAATGGGGGCAGGGGTGGCCCTTCCTATCTGGGCCCAGAACCAATAGGGTTCTGAGCACCTCAGTGGCTCCTGGGGGACCTCCTTCCCACCCTGGAGCCTTGGGAACAGAAATTTCTGGACTTGGTTTTCCAAAGTGAAACAATGGGGTGGGGGTGGGGGACAGAAATCTCATCTAGAAAAAAACACACACAAAAACGCTGGTCCTGTGTTACCCTATCAGTACCCAGCTCAGCACAAGCTAAGGGTGGAAGCGTCTGTCCAGTGCACTGGACAACGTGCCGGCCTCCAGCCCCCTCACTTCCCAGCCTTCACGTCCAAGTTCGGAAGCATAGAGCACTCACATTTGTGTCCCCCACGCTGCATTGTGTCCCGCCACCTTGGTTGTTGCGTCTTCCTTTATTTGTCCATTGCTCCAGAGATGTTTGTGAAAGGCAGTATACAAACTATATATGGCCAATATATAGCTACTGTATATAATATATGTGTTTGTTTTCATTTTTCTCTCCTGTATGTCCCTCACCCGATTTAGAACTAAATGAGCCCACAAGCTCAACTTTGTTGCAAGGTCAGTATCCCCCTTGCTTTATGGTTTCTCCCCCTCCCCCTCCCTGTCCCCATCTCCCCCGCGCCCTTCCCCTGCCCCTCCGTGTGTTACCTGAGGCTCCTATGTGTCAAGTGGCTTAGAAGATGGCAGGGGAAGCTAAGGTGGTTTACTGGGAGTTGGTGAAACCCTTGCCCACACTTCTCTAGAGGGGCTGGTGGGAGGAAAGGAAAAAAAAACATTGGCATCTCCAGGCCTAGAGACCCACAAGTTTGAGTCAGGACCTACAGGAAGACAGCTGCGACCCACTGAGCAGTTTTCATAGCTCGGGTCCTATTAGCAAAGTAGCAAATACCAGGTACCGGAAACTCAAATATTCCCTAAAATGCATCACCTGGTTCCCAGGGAGGTTCTTGGGAGCAGGGGAGGCGAGTGGGGGTGGGCAGGGCATGGCACAACATGCCCGCTGGTCAGCATGCAGTTGTCTGGAGTGGGATGCCCTTGAGATCTAGTTCAAAGCCTGGCTTTTAGCAGTTCTGTGCTCTGGGACAAGTCACTAAACGTTGCTGAGACTCAGTTTCCTCTTCTACAAAAGGGAATTGATCTGCCTTATGTACCTTAGAGTCGTTCTACCATTCAACTGAGGGCGCCAAGTGAAAAGGCTTTGACAACTGGGCGGTGTGTTTGAATCATTAAAGCTGAAAGGCAAGGGCATCTCTCAGTGTACCCTAGGGGGTCATTAACTCATTTCTCCAGCCCTTCTCCCCAGCCCCCTTGCATCACCCTCCACTTAGAGCCTGTTCAGGTGTCAGACTCCAGCATCTCTTGCCTCTGTTTGCACAGCCCTTCGCATTCTCTCAAGGTCCACTAGCCTAGCGAGCATCATCTAACAGGGGTCCTCAAACTTTTTAAACAGGGGGCCAGTTCACTGTTCCTCAGACTGTTGGAGGGCCGGACTATAGTTTAAAAAAAAAAACTATGAACAAATTCCTATGCACACTGCACATATCTCATTTTGAAGTAAAAAAACAAAACGGGAACAAATACAATATTTGTATTTGCATGTGGCCCGCGGGCCGTAGTTTGAGGACCCCTGGTCTATGAGGACTGTGGCCAAGCCTTTGGGCAGAAGTGGGCGTGGTCTGAGTGGGAGAATGCAGCTGTGTGTGCTGCTGTCCCCTCCTGAGGGCACTGCCCACCACAAGCTAGCCCGGCAGGAAGGCAGCTGTGGAGACAAGGAGGGGAATGGCTTTCTCCCCCTGCACCCCCACCCCCTGGCCTTTCTCATGGCCCCTCACCCACACCAGCCTGTGCGTCCGTTCACATCCAGCTGTGCAATCATTGGAGGAGGGCATTTGGCTTGCAGGGCTGGGGAAGAGATGGGAGGAAATGGATTATCTGGGAAGCTGACCGATGAAGAAAAATACTTTTGTCGTGAAAAACTTGGGGGGCTGCATTATTCACCATAGCCATGCAGGGTGCCTTGGAGATGAACCACAAACGGGGGAATGGAAAAGGGAGGAAAAGTGAACTCGATGGAAACGTTCAGGTTTAACGTATGGCGCCTCTGTGAGAGGCACATGCACAGATCTGACAGAGAGGGCATCAGACAGTACCTGGCATGGAGGGCCGAAGGGAAGCGTGAGACCAGAACTAAGACGCTACTGCTCCAAGATGTGCTTTTAGAAGCGACTAAGCTCATTCTGATCACTTAGATCTTCATCCTCAGGGGGAACGGGAGCTTTTAAACCAGGTGGTGGTTGCTAGGGAGTTAGTGTTTGACGGAAGGTGCACTCAGCTGATGGAGGGAGCATTGTCTACACCAAAGACGGGAACAAAGCCGACCAGAAGCAAGCACATCGCTACCAGGCCGCTGAGCTGGGACCCGAGCAGGGACTCCATTGTCAGGCTGCACCTGCTGAGACAGAGCCGCCCTGCCTCGCTCCCGGCAGCTGTCTGCTGTGCACAGCTGTCTACGGTGCCTGGGGGAAGAAGGGTCTCTCTGCCTGTCTCCACTCTGACTCGTGGGATGCCCTCAACCCTCACGCTTCTCAGTGGAGGCAAAGCAAGGAGAAGGGCCAGACGTTGTAGATTGTGGGCATCTGGAACATTCCAATATTCGGGTTAGTGTGGTTTTCAGGGTAACTGTTGGATGCTTTTGTACAACTAAGGAGCATTTAGAGAAATATTGTATCTTGGGCATTTGCTTTCTTGTTTAATTTTAGAGGATGTTTATTAAAGTTTGGGGACAGTGAAACAAGAAAGGGTTGGGGAAATGAGCCTAGGCTGATGGAGAAGTGAGAAAAGAGAAGGGATCTTGGGGACAGGATTAGGCGGTTTGCCAGGAATGAATTGTCACTGACCATTGCTGCCCTGGTTGCAAGCCTCATGGGTCCCTTAGCGTTTAAGAGATGTGTCCCTGTGGGAAAAGGAAGGGGAAAGGCTTGGGCGTGCAAGCATGCCATCTTGGGCTTTTTTCTCATTCATCTGTGTCTCCCCCCGCACCCCCTTCCTCCTCCTTTGCTAGTCTCCCACAGAACAGTGAACTACCTATTTTCTCAGAGCATCCCCCCCCCGCCCCCGCCCCAGTTCGGCTCACTTTGTCTCAGGAATACCAAGCGAGATTTGAACAGGTGCCTGGATCTCACTGACAGGGGGCGTCGCTTTAAGGGATCTGCCGAGCTGTCTTGCCTGCCCGCTCTGGATAGACTAGAAAGATTCTTGTACGAGATTTCATCCCTCCTCAGCATTTTCTGCCACCCTTGAAATATTCCTCTGCTCCCCTTTTGCAAACACAACAGATGGCCTGTCACCCTCTCGTATTAATATTCGGCGGGGCCGGACTCCTGCCATGAGAAATACGGACTCGGGGACGCGCCGCCATCCCTCACTGAGCTGCCTGGCGGGCAGGAGAGCGGCCCACACTGCAGACTCAGCTGTTGGGTGGCTGTTCGTCTCCCATCACGGTCCTTCGTCTTTTATCTCCTCGGCACGGAGTCAGATCCGATGGTATCAGTGGGCTGGGAAAGGTGGCCTGATTAATGCCTGTGAGCCTCACTGTGACCGTCAAACCAACTTCCTAAAGAGTGGGCGCTAAAGCACACTGCATCCGGAGGGGGAAATTGCAGTAGAGAGAGGATGGGTCCTCCCCTGCCGAGGATTACAGATGGTTCATGAGGCCCAGCCCTCCAGCAGTTAGCATTTTTTTCTTTTTTGTTTGGTTTACCCTCGCCCAAGGGCCAGGGTAAACCCTGAGCCAAACTGGCCAGGGCCAGCAGTTAGCGTTTCTATGGCACTTGTGTCCAAATATCAGAAGGTATAAAAACAAAGAATTCTTATCCTTTTTCTAGAAGGTTTATCTATTCATCCTGACTTGAAACCAGCCCTCCCCTGCCCAGGAGAATCAGAAGGCAGCCCTGGGCTTACCTAGGTACCTGGGTTCAGGTATGAACATTGGCTTTGGTGCCAAAAAGATTATTTTGTGGGTTGACCAGAGACACTGGCTTGGAGGCTTGGGGGGTGGGGTTCTTTTGTTTTTTTTTTCAACCCAGTTTTTCTATCTTTTGAATATTTGCTCCCATTTTACCTTGCCTGCCATTCATATAGTGACAGGAAAAGCACACATTTAATCAAGCTCTCAGTAAGGAAAACACAGGCCTGGTTTTTTTGGGGGGAATTGTATGATAGCCAAGGGTTAACTAGCAGCAGCCTCTGTGTCACTGAGTTTCAATCAGCACTGGTTTTTACAGCCAGTAGTTCTTACTGCCCCTAGGGGCTTCCCTTCCCAGTTCTGGGATCCTGGGCTGGGGTGTGGTGTGGGGCTGGGCCCCCTTGCTCCTCCAGGCGGCCTCCGCAGAGACCACCTCCCTCTGGATTTAGAAAGCAACCCACGTGGGTGCTGGCCTAGCCTATTCCGTGCCTCTGCCCCTCCTACCAGTCTCAGTGCGCTTTCTTCCTTCCTTCTCTAGTTGTAGGACTTCCATTCAGCCAGCTTTCCGGCGGTTCTGGATGATGGTGGTTCTGTATTTTAGTTGTAATTTTGATGTGGTTGTGGGTGGCGGCGAGTACGGGCGTTTACCTATGGGGCCATCTTGTTCAGGAAAGTCGTGCCCTTCATACAAGTAGGATGTGTTGGAGATTCAGGGGAGTAGCTGGGTAGGAACAATTCAGCTGAAGTTGTTTTCAGAACTTGATTGACCCTACAGAAAATCACTTCTGCAGAAACATGCTCTCAATTCTGTTCTCTTATTGAGCCTTCCGACAGGACAGATGATCAGGTAGAGCCCTTCCCTGCATCCTCACTCCAGTCCAAAATAGCACTTGTCACTCTATGGGCCCTGCACTTGCTCTTCTTGGGTTCTGGGATGAAAGGCCTGTGACTGCTCTATCCTTCTAAAAACCTCTCTTCATACACCCTCCCTCCTTCCCATGACCCTCCTTCTGGGGACAGAGACTCAAGTCAGTGGACCCTGAATGAGACAATTCATGAACATAGTCCCTCCTTAACTCCTGGGCTGGCTCTTGCAGCCCAGCAGTCACCCCACGGATGGTCCTTGCTAAACACAGGCGCATGGCAGCAGCACGCCCGTCTTTTCTCGGCCACCCTGCTCTGCACAAGATCATCTCTGGATCACTCTTTGATCATAGATCCTCCCCCCCTCCTCTTACATTTTATCAGAGTGGCTTCCCAGGGTTGCTAATGCCCACTTAGATCAAGAGGGATATGGTATCGCAGGTGCCTTTAAAGAATAGATCGAGAGCTTGACTGCAGAAATATGCGTTCTGATTCTGGTCAAATGCTTTATTTTAGTTGAGGTCAAGTTATAGCTAAGTTGTCTTTCCTCCTGCATGGGAGATCTTTGCACAGAGAATGGCATCACTTCAATGCAAGAGACTTGAACATCATGTTCTCATTTTTTTCCAGCTTTGCTAAGGGATAAATGACAAAACTGAAGACATTTAAAGTGTACATTGTGGGGCGTTGATGTACAGATACATTGTGAAATGACTTTTCATCCTCTTTATATCCAAGGTGAACAACTGCAGAGGCCTCTAGCTAAAACTGGAGGTAAAAATGAGAGTTTATCAGCACTTCAGGCCACTCAAGACAGGTGATCAACAGAAAAGGCTCTGTGGCTTGTTCTGAGAGCTTGAAGTTGAGGAAAAGGGGGTATTTGATGGTCTAGTCAGCAGAGAAGAGCTGGAGCCCCAGTAGTTCCATAGTCAGGTCCCAGCAAGTCCAGCAACATAGATGCAGGTCTTGCAGCCTCAGGTTGGCCCAGAGAGAGGAAGCCCTCTGACCCCGCTCCGTATAGTCCGACTCATCAGGAGAGGTCATATAGCCAAGATCTGGGCTCATCTGGCTCATGCAGTCTAGCTCAGCAGTGTTTCTAAGATGAATCCATGAATGCTGGTCAAACTTTTACATCTCAAACAAAGCTTGGGTACCTGTTAGTATGTTCAAATTGCTGTAGTATAATTCATTTGTGGGTGCCAATTTTATACTTAAGCCCTATAGACTTCACCTAATGAAGGGATAGTAGGGTGGTCAAAGAAGGAAGTTCTACAAAGAAGTATCTAGTGGCTTGGAGCCTCAGGCTTGAAGGTACACCCACGTGCCCTGGTAAGGCAAGCGGGAAGTGTTGGCGCTCTTTGGGTAGGCAGCTGAATTTGAACATCATTCATATCTTTCCCCAACTCACCCATATGGCAAGTGACTTTCCAGCAAATGGGAGGGGAGCACGTATGAGGGTTGGACTGTGGTCAGGACAGCAAGAGGCAAAGGCGAGAGGGCTGGGAATGCTGGCGCATCCTCCACACCCTCTGAGGGCCGAGCAGGTACCTCCGACTGCTTTCTACCTTAACAGTGGCTTGTTTTTTCATTTCTTGTAGAAGTGAAATCTACAGCCCTGACCCCTTGGAAAGGTTGGTATGTTTATTTCCTAGGCAGCTACCTTGGTGAGGATGGGATATGCCAAACTCTGCCTGCTTTCAGGGTGCCTTCTGTTCTGAGCTAACCGCAGGGAGCAGCCCAGTGGGCCTCCACCCGGCCCTGGGCCTGTCTCAATTCAGATTAACCCATCCCCAAGGACATGCCATTCTCCCTGGGTAGCTTCCCCTGGCAGGAGGCTAACTTCTCTGCTGGCAGCACTAATGAGCACCTGTCAGGGCCCAGAATGTCTTCACATCTGGGTGCCCCTGTACCAGGCCTGCCTCTTTCCTTGCGCATCGATGCTCTAATGCACCCATCTTCTTAGACCTTGCATGCTGCCCTTGGCTTACCCCATTCTCTTTCTCCCTCGCTATCTTGCTCTAACTTAGAACTGGAAGGGAAGTGGTGGGAGGAAGAGGAAAGTGGAAGGAAGGGGGAAGGTCTGTGTGAGTCACTAGGCTAGGAAGAAAACGGGTCTTGTTTGAGGCTTTCATTCTTGCCAGATGTTTCTGATGAATAATTGACACTCATTAGTTTTCCTGGATCCTGTCCTGATAGTCTCTTTAGGCCTCTGCAGCTCTCTAGTGAGACAGAGGCAATAAAGGCATCCAGCATAGATGACTAGCGGAGGTCTCACAGGTGTGGCCCATGCCACCAGGTAGCTGGGCAGAGCTGTCACCTGGCCACAAAGGCTCTGGGAGAGCCTTGCTCCAGGACTGGACACAATGCCTGGACAAAAGGTCATGTCATAGCATTCTTCCATGTGCTGGGCAGCAGGGGATGGCCTGTGTGGTCCCCACCTTAACCAGTGCCTGGATGGGGTGGCCCAGGTCCTCCCTCCCCTCTGTATTTCCCACAGAGGAGTGAGTCACGTGGAATAGCTGTGAGGGAGGGGGAAGGAAAACTGCGTTTGGAGATAGAAGTGGAGGGACCTTAGGGGAAGTCACTGGAGCTCTGAGGTTCAGTTTCCACCTGTGGGAGTGCGGACAGCAGTCCTGAGCGTGCTTGCGGCTCTTGGGGCTGGGACTCCCCTAAATGCATGCACTTGGCCTGAGTCCCACCCAGAGGTACACTTCCCTCAACCAAGGGCTTTGCAGTGACTTTTACTGGAAAAGAGGGAAACGGTGTTTGAAAGAGAAAATTGAGGTAAAGCAAAAGGCAGGACAAGAGTTCGTTTTGTTGTAGTTATTTCTTTTTTCTTCAAGTAGAATCTTAAGAGAAAGAAGAAAACAGAAAATATGGGCTTATCTACATGTATCACAATGTTCTGGCGCTTTTTCCCCTCCAACAAGCACTTATCAAATACCCGCCAAGGGCCTCATTAGACACAGAGGGGCTTTAAAAAGCTTGCAGCACAGAGGAGGGAATCAGAAGTATAACGCAGGGTGGTAGGCATTTCAATAGTGGGATGCATGTGGTGCCGTGGAAACAAACCACAGCAAGTCAAGGAAGGCTGCCTGGAGGAGGTGACTGGAGGCAAGAACAGAACCTGGAATAAGGTGTGAGTGAGTTGAGTAAAAAGCATTTCAGGAACAGGGAGAGAGGGTGTGAGGATGAGAAGGGAAAGGAACAGGGTTGGTGGGTATATGCTTGTGTGTGCATGTACGAGTGTGTGCAGGTGCCATGAGCTCATGTTGCACGGAGTTGGGGGAAGGGAGACACTGAAAGACATCTGGCAGGAAGAACAGCTAAGGAGGCAGAAAAGCGAGGAGATTATGAAATGCAGAGCACTCTGCCAGACAGGTGGGAGCTTTGTGATGGCCGGAGGAATTTGGAAGATTTGTAGTGTGATCCGTTTGCAATGGTAGAGACGTGACCCTGGAATTATCATAAAGAATAAGCCTGAGGGGTCAAGGCCTGAGTGGAAACCTTCATGGAAGGGACAGGAGAGCTGCTTGGCCACCTCAGAGAGGATGTGTGGGAACCCCTGCCTGTCTCCCCCTCCTGCGCAGCTTTGTGCCGGAAAAAGGATGGGTTAGGGCAGTGGTCGGCAAACTGCAGCTCGGCAAATCGCGGCTTGCGAGCCACATGCGGCTCTTTGGCCCCTTGAGTATGGCTCTTCCACAAAATACCAGCACTTCCACAAAATTCCGACTTCTGCACATGGGCCACGAAGTTTCAATCGCACTGTACGTGCGTGCCCGCACGTGATGTTTTGTGGAAGAGCCACACTCAAGGGGTCAAAGAGCTGCATGTGGCTCATGATCCCCGGTTTGCCGACGACGGGTGAGGGCGAGGGGATCATGTGTGGATGGTGTGAAGGCAGACTGGATGAGGCTCCCACAGTGAGAGGCAGCCCCTGTGGGTCAGGGACAGGAGACAGGAGCACCAGAGAGTTCCCTGTAGCTTGTCCAGGGTAACAGTGCACCAAGAGGAGGCTCTGGGCACTTGACGGCTTTTCCTGCTTCTATGGGAAGAGTTTTCTGACACAACAGGTCAGGACCCCTCCTGATGGGCTCCCTGTGGTGCCACCCAGCAGGCAGCAGGCCCACAGAGGAGCACCTGCAGACTGCCCTGCCAGGCGAGGTGCCCAGGGGCGGGGGGCACCAGTCACACCAGCCTCCCCTGCGTGCTGCAGAGTCCCTCGCCTGAAAACAAGGTTTCCTTTCATGGTAAGGTAACGAGCCAGGCCCTGCTGAGCGGCGTGCCTGGCCTGTGACATCTCCCCTGGTGGGGGCCCTGCAAGGAGGGAATGCAGGAGAGCATCCACGTGCTGGGCACTGTGCTTCGTTCCCCCCTCTCTTCCCACAGGGCCTCTTCTAGGCATGGCCAGGAGGAGGGAGAGGGAGGAGTGAGCTGGCATGAATAGGGGCTGGGTCTCAAAGCTGTGAGTGCTGAGGGGAGCAAGAGAGGAATAGCCATATGCCCACAGGTGCATGTGGGGCCAGGCATGCCATGTGCCAGGCGTGCCGGGCACATTCAGAGTCCTTGTGCCATGTGCACGTGGGGTGATAGAATACAGCCACTACCTCTGCCTGAGAACATGGAGCCCGGCTCCCACAAAGGCCTGCTGGTCCCATGGACTGCGAAACCCACATGTGCCTTAGACCAGCGTTCGCCAACCTTTCGGACCTCACGGACCACCGGTTGGCGACCGCTGCCTTAGAGTCAGCCTCAGGCACAGGCCAGGCTCTTGGTCTGAAGGACTTGGGGGTCCAGAGTAGAGGGGATCCCTCATAGGAGGAAAGCAGAGCCTCTCACCCTAGAACCGTGGTCCGCAAACTGCGGCTCGCGAGCCACATGCAGCTCTTTGGCCCCTTGAGTGTGGCTCTTCCCAAGCCTTAGGAGTACCCTAATTAAGTTAACAATGTATTTCCTATATAATTTAAGTTTAAAAAATTTGGCTCTCGAAAGAAATTTCAATCGTACTGTTGATATTTGGCTCTGCTGACTAATGAGTTTGCTGACCACTGCCCTAGAAGCATACCGGGGAGAGAACAGAGTGACATAGGCAACCGTGAGGGACTATGAGGAGGGCCTTCTTGGCAGAGGCCTTGGTTCTATGGAGCCAGGAAGGTCCCCGCCCTGCAGGGTGGAGCATAAATAGCCTCCCTTGTGCCTCTCATTATGAGAACGCGCCCTGCCAAGAAATCCACGTGTTGGGAATGTCGGTCCTGGACCACAGGAGGTTGGAGAGCATACTGCACTTCAAGCTCATCACGATGTAGCCACTGCCCCGTAGTCAGAGATTTCTCCCCCCGGCCCAGGAAATACAACCCTATGGGCAGCGCTTCCCAGCCACGAGTTTTCGGATCCCAAGGAATAATCTCACCTGGAACCAAGGAGCCAGAAGTGTCTCCGATGGTTGGCATCCGAGGCAGGTTCCTTCACCCCCGTGAGCACATGCACTTAGTGGGGACACAGTCTCATTAAACTCAGTGCAGCGGAGCATACAGGTGCCTCTGTCTTGGGTGCCTGATTCGTCTGGGCCTCAACACCCCTGTGTGCTATTCACGAACCATAGGTCCATCGGTTGTGGGCATTCTTGTCCCCCAGGCTCAGGGAGCCTCCTGGCTTATGCTTCATGGTGATAGGAGAGCTCCTAGGGAATTCTATGACCTCATAGTTTTCTTGCCTCTCATTCTTGGCTTCATTTCAGAGTCTCTGTCAGCAGGGCCGGTGGCGTGTGCCTCGCAAGGGAAGGTGCCGTCCATCTCCCACTCAGACATTCTCCATGCGGTTCCGCATCCCCATCTCCACCTAAACCTTCCCGCACGTCCATGGACACAGCTAGAGGCCACCTGTGTCTTTCCTGGTTCCCACCTCCACTTCCTGGGAGCCGGGTCTGACTTTTCAGGCACGTGATGCCTGAGCTAGGTCTGCTATTAGCGAGGCCAGATGGGAAGAGGCCAAGTGCTCCAGGCAGACGCTGGGCTCGGCCCGGAGAGGTGGTGATTGGCAGGAGGACGCTGAGCCTGAGCAGCAGCCGCAGCAGGGAGGTAGACTGTGGTGTCCAACAGGTCCTTCCGGCAACAGGTGGAGCCGCTGCAGGGCAATGGGAAGGGTGAGGCAGGTAGTGCGCAGAAGTGGTTGAGTGATGGTGCACACGACACGGGGTCTTATGTTATTGAAGCTCTGTGTGGGCTATTCATACACCTGCCACCTTCTCCTTGAACTTGATCTTGAGCCATAGCCTTAGCCTAGTACACAGGAAAGGAGTCCTGGCCACCAGCACACTTGGACTTGAGCCTCATGTGCTCTCCTGGCCAGGGAAAGCTCCCCATTATACAGAATGTGTCATGGGATGGAAGCTGTAGAAGATCCATATGTCATGCAGCCCCTACATAGGGAGCGGGAACAAACCCAGATGCTGCTCCCAGTTAGAGAGATGGCTTACCAGAGGCGAGGCCTAAGGACAGCTGACCAGGCCACCGCCATTCCCTCTTCCTCTGGCTGCTCCTGACTCATGTGCTCTCTCCACAGGCCCAGGCGCTGTCAGCGAGGTGAGCAACGGGACGCCGAGGAGGGCAGGCTGCCTTTGGCTGCTACCTCTCCTGGTCTTCCTCCTGCGCCAGTTTTGATGTGAGTGCCACGCCCCCACCAGGGAAGCTGCCGCCACTGCAACCACCAACCCTCCAGCAAAGGCACCTCCGACAGCAAGAGCAAACCCCTTTCCAACTAAGATGTAATCAAACACCATTCCGAGACACAGACGATTGGGACACAAATTCGAGGGAGGGGAACAAAGAACACTTTGGGAAAACACGTTTCAAAAGGAAATCGAAAAATCGATCGCCTTGCAGGCCGGGCAGACATGTAGGTACAGCTGAGTTTTCTTTCTTTTCCCAAATGGGAGGAGCGCACCCCTGGCTTTGGATACCCGCCCGCCAGCTGCATTGTTTCCGGGGTGGACGAGGGCTCAGCCGCTCTGCCCACTCCAGGGCCCCTGCCAAGGAAAATTCTGGAGTCGGCCATCCCCAAATTCAATCCGTCACTAGAAGCGAACACAGAGCGAGGCGTGCGCCCCCATGTGCCGCGGGGTCCCCCCCTGCTGTAGACTGTGCCACTGTCATGTGTGCTATGAAACGCAAATTTAAAAAGCAAATCAATAAAAAGGAACCTAAACAAAACAGCCTGACGGCGACCAAACCCCACAGTCAGCAGTCACACAGGCCCCGTTCACCTCTGTGCTCCCCTCACTACATGGGCATCGTGGATCATAAGGGATTCTGGTTCACTATTAATTCTATTTTCTGACGTGAGTCTAGGACTTAGCTGGAAAACAAGGCAACACTAAACACCACACACACATGAAAGGGGTGACGAGAAGTATGTTTGTTAAAAAAATGAAAATGAATAGTGCACTTCTTAACTAGGTTTACAACCGGTGGACCCCACGCCCGGCATTAACCGCCCGGTGTGGATTTGGCGAATCCACCGAAACAAAACACACACACACACACACACACATATGATTTAACCAACAGGTCTACCAGCGCTACAGCTTTCTCCTCATCCTGGCATTTAATGCAGACACGACTATGCTTCTCCGTGCTGTTTAGAGGTGGAAGGGGGGTCTGCACCCGACCTTGCGTTTGTTGGCTCTGCTTCTTTTGATGACATATATTATACAGTATATATATACATATATATACATATATTTTTTTTGTTAAGAGTTCTAGCCCTTTTCTTTCTCAGCAGGTCCGTTCTCAGACATTACTGCATGCTGTATATGGCGTTAGCTGTGTGTTGACCTTCTAAAAAGATGATAGCGTTTACTGGTACTTGTGTAATCAGCTCCTGCCTCTATTTTTTTTTTCTTTTTTTTTTTTTTTTGCGCGCGTTATCCACATGTCAGAGACATTTATACGCAGTGAAACGAGAAAACGACACTAACACCAGGCACAGCCTCTGTTCCAGGTGTGGCTCCCGGAGGGGGTCCGCCCAGGCGCCGCCCCCTCCATCCCGCACAAACACGCCACCGAACCAGCTAAACAGCCAGTAACCACTCGCTCGAGCCCTATGGGAATCTCTGATGCCTTTGTGACCACTGGAGAATTGAACCCTCTTGGTTTCTTTTATTTAATGTCCCACCTGTGTGTGCGTGTGTATGAAAGAGAAGAAAATGCAGTTTTTAGATAATCTTTTTTCCTCCCCCCGGAGTCTGGGGACCAGAGAGGCCTCGGGGAGGGGTCCTGGGTGTGATGAGGGAAAGTGGGATTGGGGTTCGGGGAGGGAGGGGTTGTCTCTGACTTGACATTAAAAAGTGTTCCATGTCCCTCTTCACCTGGTGTGGTGCCTCATTCCGGAAAGGGGGGGGGGGTGAGGGGGTGTGGGGAGCAGAGCCTGGCTGGCTCCGGTGTGAAGGACACCGAGGGGGCGGGCTCCTGACTCAAGCAACTGCTCTTTCAGCCTCTCATTGGCGGGAGCTGGGCTCTTTCTGTGGTCTGTGCTCGGGTGACAGGACAGTCAGAAACCCCTTGTCCTCCTAACAGAAGCAAGGGGGCAGGGGGTTCACAGGGCTGTGTCCCTAGTGCTGGCCGAGGCCAGCCACACCCTGCTTGTGCCCAAGCAGCTCACCTCCTAACATGGGCCACATGTCAATCTAGTTAAAACAGGCATTTCCGTGAGAGTATTTCGAGGAGGCAGCCCAGGGCGGCTATCACGGAAAAGAAAAGAAGGAAAAAGAGGAAAGGAAAGGAACTTGCAACAGTGTGGCTTGATATTAAATAGTCCCAAGTCCCAACAACTGATGTTTGGGGGACTCTTCCCGCCAGGCCTGCTCTCCAAAGCTCGCCTCTAGTCACAAATGAAGAGGAAAAGTCGATTTTAATGCAAAATAATATTCAAATCATTCGAAGCTGCTCTGATTCTGGGAATTAAATTGGGGCTAAGACTCACCGAGAGGCAGAAACCGGGCCAGAGCTGAGACGCCCAGGATTCCTGTACCCGAGTCCTCAGGGGTCAGTCCAGCTGAGCGGCGTAGGACGTGTTGGCGAAGGAGGCGATTCATTTCCGGTGGCTGCTAGAAAAAAATGAGAAAAGGTTGTTGGCTTCATGGCCTGCCCTTCTCTCCCCACCCCCAGGTGTCAGACACAGCAACTGCTTCCCGGCAAAATTGTCAGGGACCGTGTGGCCCAGCCTTGCAGTATTAGGCTGAATCCGTTCTAGAACAGCCGAAGCCAAGGGCTTGGGGACTGTGCCCTTCCAATGAGAGTGGGTGGGTGAGACTCGCTAGGCCTATCATGCCTGGAACTTCTGCAGGCGCCCATTGGAGGGTCTGGATGCCCAGCATGGTTGCTGGACCAGAGAGGGAAACACAGGTAGTTCCCATGTTGCTGCACTGGAGCCCGGAAGCACCTCTGCATAAAACACACCAAGGCATCTGCACAGAGAGGCTTCCCAGACTTTGCTGGGAAAAGAGTACAGTGGCACATGACCTCCATTTGAATCAAAACTTTAACGACTAAGCTTTCTTTGACCACTCCATCACCGTCCTCCCAGGAGTCATTTGTAGAGGGACTATGTCAACTTTGTAAAGTGCCACTCATGAGGAACACTTCACTTGACCTGCCTGCAACTCTATTCCCCTTCCTGTCTGTGGTTCCTTAGGGCTCTGTTTCATCGAGAGCATGTTCCTGGTAGACCCAGCTTTGCCCTAACTGATGGCTTCAGCAGCTAGAACGTCCTAATCTGCCTCAAGGGGAGGGGGCACTGGGGTAGTTAGGGTTTGAACAGCCCTCACTCCTCCCCACCACACACACATACTCATCTGCTGAGTGTGCCACCTGAGCCCCCATCTGCTGAATTTTAGTCTTTTTATTTTTAATATATTTTATTGATTTTTCACAGAGAGGAAAGGAGAGGGACAGAGTTAGAAACATCGATGAGAGAGAAGCATTGATCAGCTGCCTAATGCACACCTCCCACAGGGGATGTGCCCGCAACCAAGGTACATGCCCTTGGCTGGAATCGAACTTGGGACCTTTCAGTCCGCGGGCCGATGCTCTATCCACTGAGCCAAACCGGTAAGGGCTGAATTTTAGTCTTTAACGGAAGCTTCAGGTGCCCATGAGCAAGGACCCTCAGCCAGGCTCATTGTTTAATCCAGGAGGACATGGCTTTGAGAGAGCTGGTGGGGACAATCCCAGGCCTAACTGACCTCAGGAAACAGGAGCATGGCAAACAGTGTTCATTCACATAAGTAGAGAAGAACATGTTGAATACTGCATGCAGTTACGTTTCTTTGTACAAGCACTAATGGAGTCCACTACGACAGGCTGGCCTGGATGTCAAGTGCACAAGGCCACTGTAGACTCAGACATACGTCACTATCATACTTTAGGATTCATCCACTACCCCTAACAGTAGGATGGCCCCTTGAGGGGATCATGGTTTAGGTTTGGCAGATTTTCCCATGATAGTCTTTCATATGTGTGTGTGGAGGGGCAAGTGTGGGATATGCAAGCCCTTACTCAGTGATGGCGAACCTATGACGCGTGTCAGATGTGACACGTGAACTCATTTTTTTGGTTGATTTTTCTTTGTTAAATGGCATTTAAATATATAAAATAAATATCAAAAATATACACCTTTGTTTTACTATGGTTGCAAATATAAATAATTTCTATATGTGACACGGCACCAGAGTTAAGTTAGGGTTTTTCAAAATGCTGACACGCCGAGCTCAAAAGGTTCGCCATCACTGCCCTAACTAGTCTAATCACTCCTGTAGAATCCCATTTATCTTCTTCCAACAGAATATCTGCTCCTCTCCAGCTGCACAGATGTGCAGCAGCTCCCTAGTGTTTGCAGTTAAAGGGGTTCAAATGCCTAACTTGGGGCCTCGTGAGTGCTGATCCAAGGACTGTCTTGATGAGTGGGACTTACAAGGTTGGAGCAGTAGTCACAGTCAGTGACCCAGGAATGTTCGTTTTTCTTATTGTAGGTATTGATGGTGATGGTGATGAGGAATGACATTTACTGTTATTCAAGCTGGAAATAAGTTAGCCAATGGATTGACAGTAAAGTCTGATTGAGGTTAACACATTTTGTTGGATTCTCCATCTTTATCTTATGCCCTTGACCCACGAGCTTAGAAGGAAAGAACATCATGCTCCTCAGTCACAGGACTGACCCCTTCAATGGGTAGATTTGATAAAAATAGAAAATTGAAATCAGCAAAACATCCATACATTTCTATTCTTATCATTCTTAACTTTTTGAAGGACTTCTCACCAGAAGAGAAAAAGCTATAGGAAAGGAGACATGTGGTAAACTAGATAGTCTTTGCTAATGATGAGCCTACATGCTCCTATGTCACTATTGGCCAGATGTACATGCACACACCATCCATTCAGCCTTCATTCAAGCAATGTAAAGATTTAGAATTAGTGGTGTCTGAGAGAGGAACTAAATAACTCTTTCTGGCATTTTTTTAACCAAATCTCAGAAGTAATTTTGAATTTAATTGTGTAGTAGTGCCTCCTTTGTCATCCCATAACTGCTCAATCAAGCCCTTCTAAAGTCTTAATTCTTCTCTCTCTCTGCTCTTCATTCAAATCCGATTTCCATGAGTGTCCAAATCTATCTGCCTCCAAGGCAATAAACTCAAATTAATAATCCCATGATTTGAGTCACTAAGATCTCTGAGTCTGTGTCTTCATTTTCCTTTTCCTGTCTCCCGCAACTCCATATCTTTCACAACATGTCCTTATCATGTGACTAGAACAACAGGGCTTTGTTTAGAAATCACTCCTAACTCCTGAGCTCAAGTTAAGATAATTTCTTTTTAAAATCCTCCCCCAAGGATATTTTTTTCCATTGATTTTCAGTATAGAAGGGGGTGGGGAGGGGGCAGAGAGAGAGAGAGAGGAGAGAGAAACATAGATGTAAGAGAGACACATTGATTGGTTGCCTCCTGCACTCAGGGATCAAACCCACAACCAAGGTACTTGTCCTTGACCCAGAATTGAAACCTGGACCCTTCAGTCCATGGGCTGATTATCTAACCACTGAGCCAAACCAGTCAGGGCAGGTTAAGATCATTCTTATAATTTATGTCTGATGCATTATATTTTATAAAGGAGTCTTGGTTTGGCTTTAGATATTTTTTTTGTTTGTTTTTATCCTCACCCAAGGATATATTTTCATTGATTTTTAGAGGCGGGGGGGGGGGGGGGAGTCCTGTTTTCTTTAGTCACATTTTCTATACATTTTCTTTTATCTCTTTTTCTCTTCTTCATTCACTTTCTCCAGTGCAGCCTACCTTTCCACTCACAATCGAAGAAGCAAGATAGCCAAGAACCAATTTGAAAAAAAAAAAAAAAATCAACACTTAGTTTCACAAGGTTGTTTTAAACCCCTTTGTTTACACCAGGCACTTAGAGAGTAACATTATGATTTAGAGCAGTGGTTCTCAACCTTCCTAATGCCGCGACCCTTTAATACAGTTCCTCATGTTGTGGTGACCCCGATTTCATTGTTACAAATTGAACATAATTAAAGCATAGTGATTAATCACAAAAACAATATGTAATTATATATGTGTTTTTCCGATGGTCTTAGGCGACCCCTGTGAAAGGGTAGCTCGACCCCCCCAAAGGGGTCATGACCCACAGGATGAGAACCACTGATTTAGAGGAAAGCAATTTGATCTGGTTGGGCTGTACCCTGGAATATCCATTATTGATTCCTTGAGTTAGATATACACTGCCCTAAACTACACATCAGCGCAGATAATTTTCAAGGGCTTAGTTGACATCTGAGGCAGTTCTATGCCACATGTTGCATCAACAGATCCAAGCAACTTGGTTAACTTAGGACAGTTGGCTGAACTCGGGTACATTCTTCAGCTTTGGGCATCTGGTGAATAACCTGATTAGCCACATGAGCAGAGTAATTAACAAAGAAGCCCTAGGTTCCATTCCTTCAAGAGTTCCTTGAGGAGTGATGTCAGCAACACGACTGATCAGATGTCCATGTTGTACGTAAACCCCTTCAACAACATTCAGCCTCATCCATAGACAAAAAAGTGCCTTTGTGGTTCTGTGCGACCCAGCACCATACGTTGAGGGACTGGGAGGAGTCCTGCCCACCTGGGCATTGGGCAATACTCCTATAAACCTCAGTTCTGCTCTGGACCCTGCAGTGGTCCTTGAACTAGTTGCAGCCTCTCTCGGCCACAGTCAGGGGGCCTGAAGAACACTGTCTTACACAGTAAATGACACACACTTGAGAGCCTTTATGGAAGTCAGATTTCCAGCAGAGAAGTTCCAGCAGAGCATTAGAGCTAAAAATAGTTGGGATGCCTTGGAAAGGGAGAGAGGAGCAGTTTGCCTTTAAGTGTGTAACCCACCTCCCAACGCAGCATAGCTGAGTCTAAGTAAGACATTCTCAGCCCATGAATTTTTTCTGCAGGGGAAGTACGAGGGCGTGGCTCCCCCAGATGTGTGGAATGTTGCCAAAGAGACCCTCTTCCCCTTGGCTCCACCCAGAATACTTAACCAGGAGCTCATGACTTGGGGGCTGGGAGAGGCTGGGAGAGTGACCCACAGGCCTCCGGGAGGGGGGCTGAAAGGAATGTGGGTCCTACTAACTGGTTGCTGACTCCAGCAAGAAGCCTTCCCATGAGCTGCTGGAGATACCTCACTCATGGATCCCCCAAATGGCGTATGGACACCTCATCATTTTGCACGCCTCATCCACCCACCCCACACTCTGGACCAGCTCTCTGTGTGTGCTCCCGACCTTGGCAGGAGTGAGCTTAGCTGGGAGACTAGTGAGTAGGCTCACAAAGTCAGCCCAAATCTGAGGGCCAGGGAGAAATCCCAAACTGGAGCTTTAGTGTGACCCTTGGGAAAGCAAAAGGGAGGCATCAGCATGGCCTGGTGCATGACAGGATTAAGAAAAAGCATACAAGCTTCAGAATATTGTCCCAGGAGAGAACAAGAAGCGTGGAGCTGGCATATCCATACAAGGTCGGTGAAAGCCCCAGAATCCCTAGCAGAGCTGACAGAAGGCATTTCTCTCCCTAAGTAATTTGGTAAATACTGGAGGGAACGACCACTGCCAATGTGAAGAGAGCAATGCAGGACTCCGAAGAACATCTAAACAATTAAGAAAACATTGGCACAACCCCAAAATCCCAATAATGATCCAGTAGCCTACCCCCAAAGCCATGGGGTTCTGTGAGGTTCCTGATAAAGACTTTAAAGAATTCTATTTTAACACATTGTATGCGGGCCGTTTTTGCTAATTTTTTGTGCAAATGGCAACGTTCAGTAAAATTACGATAACTTTAGTTTTACATATTTTTTTTCAATGAAACTTTTTGTGATTTACTATAAAATGTATACTGAATTATTTTTCTTAAATTTTAAACAGACAAATACTGGAAAACTCACTGGAAATTGTGTTTACCAGTCAACGTAAAACGTATAAATACGTTTCCCGTATACAATGTTTTAAGGAAGCTCAATGAGCTCCAAGAACACATAGAAAGATAAGTCAATAAAATCAGTAAAATGATACACAAACAAAACAAAAAGTTTAACAAAGAACTAAAATAATTAAAAAAAGAACAAAGTGAAATTCTAAAAAATACAATGAATGAAATAAAAAGTAGAGGTCATCAACAGCAAAAGGAACCAAACAGAAGGAAGAATCTGTGAATTAGAAGACAGGATCTTTGAAATTATCCAATCAGAGGGGAACAGAGAAAAAAAGATGGAATAAGAGTAAGAAAGCTTACATGATCTATGGGATACCATCAAAAGGAGCAATCTGCCATTTATTGGTCTCGCAGAGGGAGAAGAGAACAGAAAACTTGTTTAGATAAATAATGGTGCAGACTTTCCCAAATCTGAGGAGAAACTTGGATATCCAAGTTCTCAAAGCTCCATCGGTCACCAAACAAACTCAACTTAAAGAGATCTTCTCCAAGACACATTATAATAAAACTGTCAATATCAAAGACAAAGAGAATCTTAAAAGCAGCAAGAAAAAAGATGCTTGTAACTTACAAGAGAACCCCTTATAAAGCTATCAGTAAATTTCTTAGCAGAAACTGTACAGGCCAGGAGAGAGATGCTATATTCAAAGTGGTAAAAGTAAAAGAAAAAACAAAACAAAACAAAAAACACTGCCACAAAGAATGTTTTATTCAGCAAAGTCATCCCTTAGAAATGAAAGAGAGAGACTTTGCAAGAAAAACACAAAGTGAGGGAGTTCAGCCTTACAAGAAATGCTAAAAGGAGTTTGTCAAGCTAAAATATAATGACACTAATCAGTAACATGAAACCTATAAAATATACAAAACACTGGTAAAGGTAAGTACATAGTCAAATTCAGGATACTCTAATACTGTCATTTGTTGGTACATTAAGCACTTAATTCTAGCAGAAAGTTAAAGGACTAAAGTGCTAAAAATAACGATAGTAAAAATAATATGTTAATGAACACACAGTGTTAGAGAGAGGTAACTTGTGACATCAAAAAATGTAAAAGGGGGAGGAAGAGGTTAGAGTGTTTATATATATTCAAAGTTAAGTTGCTAGCATAAAATAGACTGTGATTTCTACAAGATGTTTTATGTGAGCCTCATGATAGCCTCAAAGCAAAAACCTAGCACAGATACACAAAAGATATAGAGAAAGGAATCAAAGCATCCCGTTACAGAAAATTATAAAGGAAGGCATAAGAGAGGGAGAAAGAAATAAGCACACTACAAAAAAAAACATCAGAAAACAATAAGATTGCCCTGACCGGTTTGGCTCTGTGGATAGAGCATCGGCCTGCGGACTGAAGGGTCCCAGGTTCGATTCCGGTCAAGGGCATGCCCCAGTTGTGGGCACATCCCCAGTAGGGGGTGTTCAGGAGGCAGCTGGTCGATGTTCTCCCTCATGGATGTTTCTAACTCTCTATCCCTCTCCCTCTCTGTAAAATATCAATAAAATATATTTTAAAAAAAGAAAACAATAAGATGGCATTAGTAAATCCTTACCTATGGATAAGTACTCTTAATATAAATGAATTAAACTTTCAAAATCAAAAGTCATTGAGTAGCTGGATGGATATGTAAATAAAAGCCCACTGTATGCTGCTACAAACTCACTTCAGCTTTAAGGACATACACTGGTTCAAAGTGAAGAGATAGAAAAAGAGATCCCATACAAGTGGAAACCAAAACAGAACAGGAGTAGCTATACTTATATGAGACAAAATAGTCTAAAGTCAAAAACTGTAGCAAGAACAAAGATGACCATTATCCTATATAATAAAACCGTAATATGCAAATCAACCAAACAGCTGAAAGACCAGTGGAATGACTGGTTGCTATGATGCGCAATGACCACCAGGAGGCAGGCGCTGAATGCAGGAGCTGCCCCCAGCATGGCAGTGGGGGGTGGGGCCAGCCAGCAGGCTGAGCCAGGCTGCCAGCCAAGATGGGTAACAGTAAAGGGGTTGGAAGGGAGGTGATTGCCCTGCCCTCTGGTCGCCTTGCAGATGGCCCTGATCGCCAGGCCTAGGGAACCTACCCTATATATGGGGAACAGTCTCTTAGATTTAAAAATTAAAATCTGGCAAGGCTACTCTAACACTGAAAAAACAGGATGATGCAGCGATGATACGCATGGACTCTGGCTTGCACATTTTGTGGTCAACCCTGATTCTGATACTTATAACTATGTGACAAAGCCATTACTTAATTTCTCTCTGCTTCAGTTTTTCTACCCATAAGATGGGGAAAATGGTACTACTGCCTCAGAAGGATCATGTTGTACTACTTTTTATAATCAGGGCAAGAAAACATAGCTGCCCATACAACAGCAAGTTGCCTTTCACCTGTATAAAAAGTATGGTCACTGGTGCATGCATGACCTGGATTGCAAGAGGAATGTCCGACTGCCAGTTTAGGCCCTGAGGGGTCCCGGATTGTGAGAGGGTGCAGACCGGGCTGAGGGAACCCCCCCACACACACACTCCCCGTGCATGAATATCATGCACCAAGCCTCTAGAATAATTATAAAGACGTCAATTTATCAAGAAGATATAAAAATCATAAGTATATAGGCACCCAACATCAACATAGGAACACCTAAATATATTAAGCAAATACTAAAAAATTTAGGGAGAAACAGCCAACTGTCAAATGATAGTCAGAGACATCAATACCCCACTTTCAACAATGGATAGATCATCCAGGTGGAAAATTAACAAGAATATACTTTAGCCAAACTGAATTAACAAACATATACAGAACATTCTATCTAACAGCAGTAGGAAGTGCACATGGAGCATTCTCCAGGATAGCTCATATAATAGGTCACAAAGGAAGTCTTTTTCAAATTTAAGAAGATTAAAATTATACCAAGTATCTTTTGTGACCTCAACGGTATGAAACTAGAAATCATATACAGGAGAAATTCTGTGGGGGGAAAACAACTATGTGGAAATTAACCAACACTCCTGAACAACCAAAGATAAAATCAAAAGAAAAAAATACGTTGAAACGAATGAAAATGGAAACACAGCATACCAAAACTTATGGGGTGCAGCAAACGCGTGCTGAGCAGGAAGCTTATAGTGATGAATGCCGGCATTTGAACATAAGACCTGAAACCATACAACTCCTACAAGAAAACATGGGAAAATCTCTTTCACATTGATCTTGGCAATGATACCAAGAGCCCAGTAACAGAACCAAAATAAACAAATGAGATTACATTCAAAAGTCAACATCCTGCATAGCAAGAGGAACCATCAACAAAATGGAAAGGTAATGAACAAAATGGAAGAAAATGTTTGCAAAACCAACATATATCTGATAAGGGGTTAATATATAAAAAATGTATAAGGAACTCATACAACTCAATACCAAAATATAAAATTACTTTAAAAAATTGGGCAGAGGAACTGAGTAGACAGTTTTAGGTCAAAACATACAAGTAGCCAACAAGTACATGAAAATGTACTCAGCATCACTAATTATGAGGGAAATGCAAATCGAAACCAAAATGTGTTATCGCTTCATATATATGAGACTGGCAATTATCTAAAAGGTGAGAGAGAATACGAATTGGGCAAGATCTGGCGAAAGGGGACCCTTGGACATTGTTGGTGGAGATGTAAATTGGTACAGTCACTACAGAAAGCAAAATGGAGTTTCCTCAAAAAAATAAAAAAAAATAGAACTACCACATGATGCAGCATTAGGGGATCTATCAAAAGAAATGAAATCAAGACCTGGAAGAGATATCTGCATTCCCATGTTTATTGCAGCATTATTCACTATAGCCAAGACAAGAAAAGAGTCTATGTGTATGTCTATGGATAAATGCATAAAAAAGATATTATTTATGTCATATGTATAGACTGTGTATGTATATATAGGGTGTCCCAAAAATGTGTACAAACTTCAACAGCTGACACCTCACCTAATTTTCACTCCTCAAGTTTAACTGATTTGAAATAATAGGTGAGGCCAGACTAAGCTTTGAACAAAAAAAAATTTATCCTAGCCCTAACCAGTTTGGCTCAGTGGATAGAGCATCGGCCTGCGGACTCAAGGGTCCCAGGTTCGATTCCGGTCAAGGGCATGTACCTTGGTTGTGGGCACATCCCCAGTGGGGAGTGTGCAGGAGGCAGCTAATTGATGTTTCTCTCTCATTGATGTTTCTAACTCTCTATCCCTCTCCCTTTCTCTCTGTAAAAAATCAATAAAATATATTTTTTTAAAAATTATCCTAAAGTGCCATTAGACTTTTTTTTTTTATGGGGACACATAAAAGATAACATTTACGGTGCAAAACCAGCCACAGTTGACAAATTGAGGGCCCACAAATACCAAACAAAATGATTCTTGATGTTTGTGATTCCATTGCTTTGCATTATCAGCAGTGACAGGACCAGAATGGTCATCAGTTTGAAAACAGGCATTGACAAAACAAACAAACAAAAAACCACATTCATTTCTGTAGGTTCTTTTAAATTTTGAAAATGAGCTGTATATTAATTAACACTGACTTTATAATCATTCAAAGATTCAAAATGCGTATACACTTTTGGGAACTACACACACACACACACACACACACACACACACACTATTCAGCCATGAGGAAGAATGAAATCCTGCCACTGTGACATCATGGATGAGCCTTGGAGGGATTAGGATGAGTGAAATAAGTCAGAGCGAACCACAAATACTGCATATCACTTCTATGCGGAACCTAACAAAGCTAAACTCAGAGAAACAGACAGTGGTTTCCGGGGCCTGGAGGCTGGGGAAGTGAGATGGTGGTCAAAGGGTACACACTTCCAGTTGTAAGGCAAGTTCTGGGGATCTAATGCACCGCATGGTGACTATAGTTAACAATACCGTCTGATGTACTTGAAAGTTGCTAAGGAAATAGATCATAAATGATTTACCAAAAATAAAAAGAAATGGTAATTATGTGGAGTGACGGAGGTGTTAACTAACCTACTGTGGTAATCATTTGGTAATCTATAAGTGTATCACATCATCATATTGTATTCCTTAAATTTAACAATATTATACGTCGATTATATCTCAATAAAATTAGGGGGGCGTTGCCTTAAGGGAAGGAGTGGGTCACATTAACCTTCAGTTCCCAGGGATAGTGCTTCTGCCATGAAAGGTACTCAGTACAGGTTCACCAAAAGTTCTCCCTTCAACACTAATATCACACGAGCACTTTAAAACACCCTTTGGGGACGTTAGGACTCCACAGAGTGTTGAAAGAGGCATTCAATATATTTTTGAGGTCGCTGACATTTAAGTTTATGTAAGGACTTTTTTTCAATCCAATTATTTTCCTTATATTTCTGAATCACATTTTCTTCTTTCGGGTGCATCTGTGTTTAAGGGTAGGCAAGTACCCTTCTAGAAATCAATGAACAGCCACCATTCAGAAGAACAAAGAATTACACTTGGAACTGAATAAGAAACTGCATGGATTCATTTACTCCCCATTATTTACTGAGGACCTGCTATACTCCCGACACTGTATTTGGTGCTGGAGATAAAATCTTAAGCAAAAGAAAATGATTTTTCCTAAGTTATTTCCAGGTGGGTTTTTTTTTATGAGGTTTAAATAATAAAACTCTCCCTCTCACACACACACACAGAGAAGAAGAATGTGCTATGAACACATGTAACATGAAGACCTATCAGGAGTCCAGGAAGTTTTCCTGATAAAGTGAGATCAGACTGGATCCATTAAGGATGTGGAGTTACCTGTGTAGGTTGGAGGAGGGAGGGAGTAAGGATACAATAAATACAGGTACAAAGGTCCTAAAGGCAGAGGGAAGACCACCATTACAGAGGAAACCTTCCCCTACAACCTTAATCTTCTCATATAGATCATTTCATTGATTATTATTTTCAGGTGCAGGGAATCTTCATATATATAATCGAAGGCAAACCAGTATAGCTGCCAACTTATCTCACACACATATTTAAACACAGGTTTCCCCAGCCCAAATGCAGCACATCTGCATCTCTGATGAGACACCTATTAAATTAGAATCTCCAGGGACAGTGCCATGGAAGGTGTATTCTAAACAAATCCCCCAGGTGAGCTCTCCAAATGAATAAATCCAAACCAGAACAAACGATTCTTCCAAGTTCCTTTATCTCCATAAATGGCACAAACTCAACTCGAATGAAAAACCTAGGCTGTATCCCTCACTTCCTCTCTCTCACCACCCCCATTCCCACTGTGGCTCTCCTATGTGTCCAGTTCTCTCAGACTTTTCTACCAGCTTCCTCCAAGCCCTGCTATTGCTCCAACTACTCTACACTAGTCCCTAACTACCCCACAATAGCCCCTAATGGGCCTTCATTTCCTACATTCTCCACATAGCCACTGACATGGTATTAAAAAACAAAACAAAAAAGCAAGCACACACACAAAGCCTATCATTCCACAACCCATTGATAGCTTTTGACTCATTTCAAGCCAATTAATCCAAACAACTCCCCCTTAGGGCAAGGACTTCTGGACTCTAATTTACAGATCCTTACTCCACACACAGGGACCAGTCAAGGTCACTTGAGGGGGAGTCAGGATATTAACCAGGGGTCTGACTCTGAAAGCTGCAAGCTCAGGCTCTGAGCTATATAGGACCGCCAATAAATACCACTCTTTTTCAATGCTAAGATGCACATTTTTTTTCACTTAGAAATTTTGAAGTTGAAGATGTGCCTTGCAATCAATGGCATGGCAGTGTAATTGGCATCATTTTTCCTTGTGGTGCATAAAATAATGGCATGCCTTGCAACTGATGGCTCATAGAGATGGAGAAATACGATATTTGTTGAATGAATGGGTGGGAATAGGAGGTCAGTGGAACTGCCCTGAGCATCTCCGCTTTAGTCTTTGCACCCAGAGGAGCAACACATACACAACACGATGAATTCTTTGGAAAAAGTCAATAGGGACCCACATAACTATTCTTATCACCATCAATTATGTATGGTTCCGATTAATTATATTTTCACCTATTTAGTAAAAAGAACCAAAGAGAAAGCTACATTAGAGCAACTCACTCTTTGCTTAACATTTCTTAGTGACTACTCAATATTGACACACTCCAATATTTCTTCCAAACGTGTGTGTGCCGTGGCACATACAAACTGGGAAACACTGCATCCTGGTATAACCCATGCCCTATGTGTGCTGTGGCACATGCAAGGCCAGGAAACACTGCCTCCTGGTCTAACACATGCTCTATGTGTGCTTGACACACACAAGGCTGGGAAACACTGCAGACTTCATGGCATGTTCACCCTTCCACCTGGGCCTGTCCATGCACATGTGCCTCACTGCCCACATCCAAGGCGTGCCGCACCTCTGGTCTACATGAGGGCAGAGCTGCAGAGATGTGGCGTGTACAGCCCACACACATGGCCTCCTGCTGTGATCTTGCCTCTCTGCGGCCTATGTGCTAAGACCCACTCACCGTCCAAGTCTGACCATTGCCTCCTCCCCAAAGATCCTGTGCCAACTCAGGGGCTTTGGGGGCTCGGGGAAATTTCTAGACATATTCTGATGATCTCTGGGGAACTCAAACTCAGAGGAAAAAAACACAGTGTGAAACCCTTTGTCTGCTTGCTCCTACTCGCCCAGTGACTCAGAGCGCGTTCAGACTCCTTCCGCCAAGAGGACTTTGCTAGGTGAGCTTTCCTGCTGGGTTGCGTAATGCTGGGCCAGGTGCATGGCTGGGACCCCATTTCCGTGGTCAACCCCACAGTGCTGCGCTTCGAGCAAGACAGGTGGCTGGGACCCGTGGGTACAATGTGCACAGCGGCCCTTTGTGTGAAAGGGCATTGCAGCCCGGCCATGAAACAGGGCTGTGATGCCAGGGGCTTCGGGCCCTCCAGGAGCCCACAGCCTCTGGGAGATTTCCCTCTGATTCCATTTAAATGCAAGAGGCCCTCAGCCCGCGGAGAAGCCTGTAGGAAAAGCAGCGGCTGTTGCTAAGCAAAGGAATCTCAGGGAAGCAACTGACAAAGCATAAGCAGCACCTGGGTAAACTGAAGCTGACATGCAAGCTCCTCTCAGCCCTCCGCTGCTGCTGCTGCAAGGGTCGGAGTTCCACCCTGAATACTGAAAAGGCGCCAAGCACAGAGAATCACAGTTCCTCCGGCCACGCATTGCCCTGGCAGGGGGCGCACAGTGAGAAGCCTCGAGGGGAAGAAGTTGTGTCTGGGTACTGCGGTCTAAGAGGGTCCTCAGCATGTCTTGGGCACCCTGGCGCCCTGTGTCCTTTGTGGGGGACAGGGACGCTGCGTGGAGGAGGCAGGTCGTGCACCTGACATCATCGGCCAGCTTCTCCCCACTCTCAGGAAGAGGACCCATGGGGAAAAGAGGCTCTGAGACCCTGGTTGTGGGAAGGTGAGGCTCCTGGCATTAGTGCTTCCGGGGCCTTGAACCAGAGGAGCCACCAGGCTTTTCTCCTTTGGGAGCCTCTACCACGGATGCAGCCCTGTGCCAGGTGTGGGAGGGTCAGAGGGATCCGAGCATGGACCCTCAAGGTAGTCTCCTCGCTGCAGCTCCCTCCCTCTCTCTCTCTCTCTCTCTCTCTCTCTCTCTCTCTCTCGTGCGCGCGCACACACACACAGATTTATTTTATTTGAGTAATTTTGTTAATCCTCACCTGAAGAATTTTTTTTTCATTGCTTTTCAGAGATAGACAGTGGAAAGAAGGGATTTGGGGGGAAAGTGGAAGGGAGAGATAGAGGAAGGGGAAGGGGGAGGAAGGGGGGAGGGGGGAGGGAGGGAGGGACAAACATCGATGTGAAAGAGACACATCAACCTGCTGCCTCCTGCACACACCCCAACCGGAGGGAACCCACAACCCAGGTACATGCCCTTCACCGGGAATTGAATCCACGACCCTTCTGTGCTCGAGCCAACACTCCAACCACTGAGCAACCACTGGACTGGCTTTGGCGGTGGCTATGTCCCTTCCTAAAGGCCTTGGCTCCCATCAGCTGGCTCTTGCCATGGCTACGGATAGAACCAAATTCTCCTAAGCACATGATGCCCTGGACCTTCAGTTTGAGGGACAGCAGCCGCTTCCCACCTCTGCCAGATCCGGGCTGTCTCACCATCCCTTGATGGTTTTTTCTAACCTCAAGTGCATCATTACTCTCCAGTCCTCCGCTAATCTCTCTTCAACCGCCCTTTTGCATAGACCGCACACTTCTCACAAAACCCCTGGATGATCCATACGTAGCTCCATATGGAGAGATGGGGGTGCTCTAAGGCAGGGTGGCTGGGGTATCCCAAAGGAACAGGAACATCCGGGGACTTGCAGCAGGGACTATGTACCAGACAGCATGGAAGCATGTTCATATTTTAGTAGCTGCTATAACCACAGAGGAGGGTGTTGTCTGCCTACCAGCCCTGTCCTGAGAATTAACTGGTTCTTTTTTTTTTTTTTTTTTTCAAATAAGAAACCAAGACTCAGGAAGGTCAAATGAAATGGCCCACTGTAATTTCCTGGTCTGCCAGGGTTTCAGGCTACGGCTTATGAGTCCTTTTAGGATGGTGAATGCCACATTCTATATATAAAATCCTGACCAATAAAGGAAACATGTAAGGATTCTTTCAAACGGGGTCAGAACCCTGGCTGCATTTATGTTCTTTACCTCTGTTTTTTTTTGTGTGTGTGTGTGTTTTTTTTCTCACCGACTCAATGAATTCCGTTTCTCTGCTCCCTGGGAAGAACCTATATCAGAGCAGAGACCTCACCTGATTCTTTGTTTTGGTACAATGTGTAACGTGTGTTTGGCATTTAATGAAGGTCTAATAATAGCCGCTCTCCATGGGGGGCCCTGCGCTCCCTGGGATCACTTGCTGTGTCATACACAGACCTGTCAGACCAAACAAGGGGTTGACTTCCTCCCCTAGGAAGTCACCAGCAGCCCCTGAGAGGGCGGGCGCTCAGAGATTCTATAGCTCCACTTCCTGTCTCCACCAAGGACTGCCCTTGAATGGCGACCATCAGAGCAATGTCTCCCATGATGCCTCTGCACAGGTTCCTGGCCCCCTCGCCCCCCAATAGTACTTGACCATCAGAAATGGTTATGATTTTTTTTTTAAATATATTTTATTGATTTTTTACAGAGAGAGGAAGAGAGAGAGATAGAGAGTCAGAAACATCGATGAGAGAGAAACATCGATCAGCTGCCTCCTGCACATCTCCCACCGGGAATGTGCCCGCAACCCAGGCACATGCCCTTGACCGGAATCGAACCCGGGACCCCCGAGTCCGCAGGCCGACGCTCTATCCACTGAGCCAAACCGGTTTTGGCAGAAATGGTTATGATTAACTCTGGAGAGTAACTCTGGAATGTAAACCTCCTGAAACATTCCGAGGTCTTTCAGCACAGAAAGGAATAAATAACAGATCATAGTGCCATTTTCTGTCACCCTTTTTAAAAAAGGAATGCATTTATGTTCTTTACTTGTGATTTTTTTGTTCCACCGACTCAATGAATTTCATTTCTCTGCTCCCTGGGAAGAACCTGTATTAGTATTATAGCAGAGGCCTCACCTGATTCTTTGTTTCGGTACAATGGGTCCCATGTGTTCGGCATTTAAGGAAGGATAGCCCCTCTCCATGGTCAGTACCTGGAAGGTCCCCCCACCCTTTGAAACAATGGTTCTCAGTACTACCATGCACCCTGGCTCTGAGAGCCGGACAACAGGAAGGGACCTCCTTCAGTCTGATCTGAAGCCCTTCTGGCAGGTTCTGCTGCAACCCTGAGCTCACAGGGAGGGAGAAAAGCCAGTCACAGGCCAGGCAGGAGGAAACAGGTGAAAAAGAAAAGCAAGCCAAGTGGAGAATGATGGCAGCGGGCTCCTTCCTTCGGTCAAAAGCAAAAGCATGAGCTGTTTTAAGACTTTCCGAAGGCAGTGGCGCACCCACCCACCAAAACAACAAATGCTGAGGACGCCTGTGCTTCAGGCCCTGCGTTAGGCACTATGTACAGCGGGATGCCTGTGGGTCTAGAAACAGGATAGAGGAATGAGCCCTGCTCAGGAGAAGCATTCCTCTTTAAAAAGGATGGCAATCAGAAAACAGGACTATACTTTGTTATTCCTTTCCATGTTGAGAGAAGACCTACATGAAGGAGCCAGTTCCAGGATGTTTATTTTCCTGCAGTTACTTTCCAGTGTGAACAGTAACCGTTTCTGATGAACAGTCAGGTACTAGAGTACGGAGGACATCGGTTTGGTTAGGATTCAATCAGTTACTATAGAGAAAGCACTTTAAACAGTGCCGGGCCTGCGGCAAGCCATCTCAGAGGAAAGGTAGAATATGAATCGAAAGAAAAACTGGAGGCCTAATCTGCTCTTGAAGACCAGCAGAGGCCTCCTGGAGAAAACAGCACTTAGGTGGTCTAGGGCGTGGGTCTGGGCGGATCAGGCAATGGTGGGGAAGGCTCTCTGGGAGAGAACCTTCCAGACAGATGAACCGGCCTGTTGCAGACACCGCAGAGTGCAGGTGGCACAGGGAGCAGGCACCCCATTGGCAGGCACCATGGAGCAAAGAGCTGGGGTAGGAAGGGCAGGCTGGAGTGCAGATAAAGAAGAGAACGGTGGGGGGGGTAAAGCTGGCTTCCAGTCCAGTGGGCTCCCCTCCCCTCCCTGCTACGGCACACCCAGCACACCCTGTAGTACTGAGGCCACTGTTTCACTGGTGGGGGCTCCTTCAGCTTGGCCACCCGGATGTGCTTACCTTGGATGGGCCCTGGGAGCCCAGCGGAATCCTCCTGGGTCAAGTCCTGTCTCGGAAACACAGCTACGCCCCCGTGGCTGGTTCCCAGTCAAATAGGCCGGCGTCCTGAGCCAGGTGATGGGAATAAAACTCCTCGATTCCCATCACCTGGTGCACGAAGCTCCCAGAACAAATAGAGAATCAAAACACCTTGGAGTCAGGACTCCAGGGCCCCACCTCCCAGATGGGAGGGGAGAAGGATTGATACTGTAGGGAACCTGCCCAGGCCCTGAAGCAGCAGCCCCGAAGAGAAAGCAGCAGCTCAGTGCCCAAGGCCAAGGGCTTCTTTGTGGGAAAGACCCGAAAAGCCTCAGAAATGGGCCACAGAGGCCGACTGGGGGTGTGGGGTTTCCCACACCTGCCAGGCGTCCTCACTGCCTGGTTTGCAACTGGGTGATGGAGGTGGAGCCTTGGTCTTGAGCTAATGCTGCCCCCGTGTGGTCCCCACTCCTGGGGCCCTTACACCCCCGGGGCCTGAACCCAATGTCAGAGTGCAAGGGCTCCACTTTTCACATGAGGGCACCGGAGGGCACCGCCCTGGCAGCTCTGCAGCAGGCCCCCCAAGTCCCCCAGCGCCCCCAGTGCCCTGGCTGCCCCGACGGCCAGCGGGCCCCAGCAGGAGCGCCTCCATTTTCCCTCACAGAGGTCCTCTCATCCTCTCCTTAGGACAGACTCCACGCCTGCCCCACCTCCCTTCCAAGGGACTCATCCAAAAACTTCTTGGGTCTAAAGGTGGCTACTCAGTGATTCTGCTGAGACAGTTCTGAATGCGGCCAAGTGGCTGGCGCTACCTCAACGAAGAGAGGTGCCTCCCTACACAGGGTTGTGGGAGAGTCAGCTTACCCTTATTCACACAGAAAACAGTACAATACAATACTCCACAAGAATAAACCATGTTGCTCCTGCTCACAACTGTAAGCCTCCCTTCGCCCACCTCATCTATCATCTCCATGGCAGCCCCGTTACACAGCCTTTAGGACCATCCTGGTCAGGGAGCCTGGTTTTAGGAGAATGGACGGTGAGAGACCCCCATTTTGTGCCCTGGCGGAGTGAGTAGAAGGACAGGGTGTGTGCCCTCCGACCTTACACCCGAGAAGACAAAGTGAGTCCAGGAAGCAGATTTCCCTCAGGGGGTGAGGCAGCCAGGGCAGCGTGGGAAGCCTCCATGAGAAAAGGAGGAGAAGTGGGTGTGGTCAGCAGCGGCCCCAGTTCCTGCTCCAATGGCCTCCAGACATGGGCACAGGCCCACTCCCAGGCCCGGTGGTGCCCAGGCTGGGGGCTCTCAGAGTTCAGGGAGGTCAAAACCGCTAGGATTCCCAGGCAGGAGATCAGAGAGAGGAGGCTGCGCAGAGCAAGGCTGATCAGGATGTGCCCAGGTTCCCAGGCACGTTGGCCCAGGAGCACCGGACTTGAAAATGAAGTGTCTGCTCGGGCAGCCGCGTCTCAGAGTCCTGGAGCCCCGGTCCCTGCAGCGCAGGGAGTGGCCGTCTGGCAGAACTGGCTTTTGTTTACAGTGGGGCCTTGACTTACAAGTGTCCTGACTAACGAGTTTTTCGAGATACGAGCCTTCTCTCGGCCGATTTTTTGCTTTGAGTTGCGAGCTAAAATTCGGGTTACGAGCCAGCTTCAGATACCCCACCGCTAGTTGGCACAGCAAACATCACAGTGAAAGCCACAACATCAGCCCAGCATCACATGTCTCACTCATTCACTTCTTGATTTGACATACGAGTAATTTGAGTTATGAGCTCCATCACGGAACGAATTAAACTCGTAAGTCAAGGCCCCACTGTATTTCAACAACTGATTAGAGAAAGAAAGCTGAGGGGTAACTGGTGAGAATGAAGATAGCTACCACCTACGGATCAAATCAGGACTTTGAAAAAGTTACCTAAAACCCCAAAGTGTATAGTCCTGTGCTGCGTAATGACGTTTTGGCCAAGAACTGGTGGCATATACAGCAGTGGTCCCACAAGATTACGGTGGAGCTGAAAATTCCTATCACCCAGGGACACAGTTGCCCTCTTAGAATAGCTCAGCGTGTTCCTCACGTGTTTGTGGTGATGCTGGTGAAAACAAACCTACCTCCCTGTCAGTTGTATGAAGTACAGCACCTACAGTGATGGATAGTGCGTCATGCTTGACAATGAGAATAAACACTGTTACTGGTTTAGGGAGAGAGAAATATCCATAATGAGAGAGAATAATTGATTGGCTGCCTCCTGCATGCCCCCTACTGGGGACTGAGCTCACAATCCAGGCACGTGCCCTGGACTGGAATCAACCCTGGCACCCTTCAGTCTGCAGGCTGATGCTCTATCCACTGAGCCAAACCAGCTAGAGCTTTTATCATTATTTTAGTGTGTACTCTTTCTGCTGATAAAAAAAAAAAAAAAAAAAAAAAAAAAAGTTTTCGCCCTGACTGGTTTGGCTCAGCGGATAGAGCGTTGGCCTGCGGACTGAAGGGTCCCAGGTTTGATTCAGGTCAAGGGCATGTACCTGGGTCAAGGGCACATCCCCAGTAGGGGGCGTGCAAGAGGTAGCTGAATCAATGTTTCTCTCTCATCGATGTTTCTAACTCTATCCCTCTCCCTCTTCCTTCCTCTCTGTAAAAAATCAATAAAATATATTTTTTAAAAAAGTTTTCTGTAAAATAGAATGCTGTGTTGCGGTGGCAGGAGCCCCATACACCCGGTGTTTACTGCATCTCTTGATTGCATTTTATCACCCTGTACTCAACTTAATCTCGCGTTGTTTTGTAAGGTAACATGCTTTGCAGGCTTGTAGCCTACGAGCAATAGGCTATGCTGTGCAGCCTAGGTGTGTAGTAGGCTAGACCCGTGGTTGGCAACCGCGGCTCGCGAGCCACATGTGGCTCTTTGGCTCCATCAGTGTGGCTATTCCACATAATACCACGTGGGGGCGCGCACGTATGTTGCGATTGAAACTTCGTGGCCCATGTGCAGAAGTCAGTATTTTGTGGAAGAGCCAAACTGAAGGGGCCAAAGAGCCCCATGTGGCTCGCGAGCCGCGGTTTGCCTAGCCACAGTTTGCTGACCACTGGGCTAGACCATCTAGGTCTAAGTGATGTTCACACACCATGATGTTTGTACAAGTGGGGAATCGCATGGCTGTAATGTTCCCACAATGATGAAATTGCCTACCAACACATATCTCAGAATGGACCCCACTGTGAAGTGATGGATGGCTGTATTGATTGCCGACCATCCGTTACAAATGGACAACCCTTCTCATTCAAACCCAGTTCACCCTTCCACCAAGCCCTGATGAACGGATATGGACAGTCGGTGGTTCTGTTTCATGGTTCCTCTGAAAATCAGCAGCATCATTTTATCAGCAACTAGCATTTGAGAAAATAAGTGTCAAATTCCATATCTAAGCAAAGTAGTCAAAATTAGACAAATGCCCTATTTTTTTCTTGTGCCTATATTCAGGGACAAGTTGCCCCTACTACTGTCACTAAAGTGTCAAAGTTCAGGAAAAATGTGTGTTTGATCCCTTACCTGACACGCACACACACACACCCCTCAACCTCCCCCTCCCTACCCCCACCCCTACTGCACGGTTTCTCAGTCTGGCCATCGCCTCCTGAGGGGTGTCAGAGGGAATGCCGGGATAGTTTGATGGTAACACATAAATCACCATAAGACAACTTTTTTGATGTAGCCACCCTTCCAACACCTTTCCGGCACTGTGGGTCAAAACCACAGGAATCTTAAAAATCAGTTCAGTGTCCCGAACACTTTTCCCAATAGTCCTCTGGGATCATTCTCCCCAGAGGACTATCTGTGCCCTGAGGATGCCCTGTGTCAGGCTGGGACCTGTGCCCCTGAGGGATGCCCTGTCAGGCTGGGACCTGAGCCCTGAGGGATGCCCTGTGCCAGGCTGGGACCTGTGCCCTGGGGAATGCCTTGTGTCAGCCTAGGACCTATGCCCTGAGGGATGCCCTGTTAGGCTGGGACCTGTGCCCCTGAGGGATGCCCTGTGTCAGGCTGGGACCTGTGCCCTGAGGATGCCCTGTGTCAGCCTAGGACCTGTGCCCTGAGGGATGCCCTGTGTCAGGCTGGGACCTGTGCCCTGAGGATGCCCTGTGTCAGGCTGGGACCTGTGCCCTGAGGATGCCCTGTGTCAGCCTAGGACCTGTGCCCTGAGGGATGCCCTGTCAGGCTGGGACCTGTGCCCCTGAGGGATGCCCTGTCAGGCTGAGACATGTGCCCCTGAGGATGCCCTGTGTCAGGCTGGGACCTGTGCCCTGAGGATGCCCTGTCAGGCTGGGACCTGTGCCCTGAGGATGCCCTGTGTCAGGCTGGGACCTGTGCCCTGAGGATGCCCTGTCAGGCTGGGACCTATGCCCTGAGGATGCCCTGTGTCAGGCTGGGACCTGTGCCCCTGAGGATGCCCTGTGTCAGGCTGGGACCTGTGCCCTGAGGGGTGTCCCATCAGGAACTGGATACATCAAACAGGGAACAGGACCTACACAATTCTTTATGAACTTTCTAACCTCCCTCGAAAGCATGTGGAGGAAGAGCCTAGGAAGGTAACATGTGTGTCAGCATCTGCCTACACCCAATTCCTAAAACAACAGAAGACTCTTCTCCATCGAGACAGAGGTCTGTGCAGATGGACTGAGAGGACAGCAAGCCCTGCCTATTCTGTGCGGACACCTGTGTGGGTAATGTGACAGGCAGTGAAGCCCCAATAAAGTCCCCAGAGTCCCTCCGACTGTGGGAGGTTTTATGAAGTTCAGTGACAGGACCTAGAAAAAAAGGTGTAAGCTGTGATCCTACCAAGCTATTTAGATATTATAAGACTGGCAGGTCCCCGAGGCAAAGCGGGATAATAATTTTAAAAGTCTACAAGCCCTTGCACAAAAGGTCATCTGTGACCTGAAAACTGCTTGTGCCTCAGTCCCTGTCACCACGTGAACAGCAGCTGGTCCTGCGGAGGCCCTGGGGACCTGCAGGTCAGCATTCTTCACCCCGACATGCAGGGCTGAGCAGACCCCGAACAGGTGCGGAGGTTAGAGAAGCTGCCACAGGAGGCTGCAGGCAAGAGTAACAGGAGGGGGGTGAGCAAAGGGATCCAGGGGACCTGTGGGCCTCGGCACCCTTTCACTTGAAATGCTCTCTAAACGTACATGCTTGGAGCTGCATGCTCACTGCTGGTAAAGTTACCTCTGGAGGCGGGAGAGAGAGAGAGAGTGAGATTCTGGGATAACAGGAGGGAGAGCTCAGGGGGGCAGCCAGGGTCCGGGGACTGTGTGAGGGGGAATCTTGTCCTCCGGGCGGGGCTTTATGGGTGTGAACCTGCCATCTGCAAGCCTAAGGAATTGGAACATGAGCCAATCCACAAGGAAGCAGCCCTCCCTCTAATCTCTGGGAGCAGGTCTGGGAAAGAACAGTGTTTTCGAGGCCAGGGATTCAGAAGTTTATTTTTTGGTGGGGGTTGGGGGTAGGGGTCCTTGAAGCTGCTTCTATGGCAACCACATCAACAGGGTCCCTGATCAGCCATCATAGAGGGACACTTCTAGGAAGTTTGAAGACTCCGTGAGAGCAAAGGCTTCCTTTGTCAGTAAGGCAGGCGTATTAGTTTCCTGTCGCTGCTGTAACAATTAGCACGTGCACAGTGACTTACAACAGCACACATGTACCATCCTAGATTTTTGCGGGTCAGAAGCCCAGCATCAGTCTCCCTGGGCTGAATTCCCAGGATCAGCAGGGCTGGTTTCCTCTGGAGATTCAGTAGGGAAAACAGTTGCCTTGCTTTTTCCAGTCTCCTGAGGATGTCTGCAGGGCCCTGAGGCAAAGCGGGAGAACGATTGTAAAGGTCTACACGCCCCTGTGCAAAAGGCCATCTGTGACCTCCGAACTCCTAAGGCCTCAGCGCCTGTCACCAAGGACTTCACTGCATGTAGCCAGGAGCTGCCATGTGGAGGCAGTGGGGACCTGACCTTGGATTCTCTTTGCCCTGTGTGCCCCCGCCCCCACTTCAAAGCCAGCACTGCAGCGTCTCCAGTACTTGGACCCTCAGACCTCTGCTTCCTTATCCGCATTGCTTCTCTGACCTTCCTATGCCTTTATTACTGCGGGTAGCTAAATATTAATAAGATGGGAGCAAAGGGAATCAGACAGGGTTGAGCCTCATGGGCTGGGGAGCATGAGCCTGTTTGCTTCACCAGGAAGCTTCACAAGTCCTCCCTTCCCCCCTTAGGGAGCAGCCCTCCCTCCCATACAGGATTGGGGGGGGCGGTAGGGGGAGGTAGGTGCATGCCCAATAGAAGTGAACATGGAGCAGGGGAGGTGCTTGGCCATAGAGGCCTGTCAGTCTAGCCTGGGAAAGAGATCATTGGTCAGGGGGTGGGCCCATCAGAAGTCCCCCCCCCCCCCCCCCCCCCCCCCCCGCAAGCTTGGAAGTTGATTGGTTATTTTGCAAAAGCTTCTGGTTAAACCCCCAGGGGAACAAAGAGCTCTCTCTCTCTCTCTCTCTCTCTCTCTCTCTCTCTCCCTCAACACACTGCATGCAGAAGGAATGGCAGAGCAGGTAGGCTACTCTGGATCTTTCTCTGCTGGCATTTGGGAGTTCCGATCCGTCCCCTCGCTCCTCATTTGGACAAAGTGGGTTCTAGGGTCTTGGCTAATCTAGACTATGTGCTTTAGAGAGTGAGATGCTCCTTTCATTAATGTGGGCATGAGGGTCCTTGGGTAACCAATTGGAAATAGAGAACAGAGGTGATTATGTGTGCACTCAAAACTGGCAGAGCAGCTCACGAAGACATTCAGATATTTGAATCGACACCATGACTAATGCGTGCTACCAAGTTAATACCGACACGTGAGCCTCCGTTTCCCATGTGTGGAAGAGAAGGTATTTGATTTGCTTTCAACATGAGAGAAGCCCAAGGAATACTGCCCATGAGTATGTGGAGTGGGATGGGGGACAGAGGGACTTCAAGCTCTTCTTCAGAGAAGGAGGGAGACTCCTGGGGCAGACAGACCTCTCTGTCCTGGCAGCTGGTTGACTATAGTAGCCCGTGGGCCATGCCTGTCGGTGGAAGAACTGCAGAAGCTCAGAGAATGTGCAGTCCGCTGCTCTCATCTCAATGATCACACAAGGCAGGTTGCGGGTCAGTAGCCTCATCCCTGGGCACCTAAAGCAACAATCTGGAAATCATGGTGATAACTTTTCATGTGATCTCTCCAAGGCAGGGGCTCAGGCAGGGCGTGTCCCCAGGAAGTAGGGGTTTGGGGATGTTTCCATTGAGTTTGTGGCTGTGGGAGGGACACAGTATTTAAGTCTCTGCCAGACAGTCCAGTCAAGGCATCTCATCAGGAATGTGAATCAGATCCAGTCTGAAACTGAATGGGTAAAAACTAGGTAGGCGCCCACCGCACATGGCCCACGCAAACGCGGTGCAGACCCCAGCGGCTGCTCTCTCGCCTGGGACCCTGGGTGGCCAGGAGAAGACAATAACAGAGGCATGAGCTCTAGGTCTCTGGGGAGACGGCTGGAGTTCCCTCCTCTGTGTAGGAGGAAAGTAGCTCTCAATGGTCTGGGCTAATGAGCGGTGTCACAGTTGGTCTGGAGGCACCACCAGCAATTTGTTGGTAATAACAAAGTAGCAAGTTTTGTCAATGGTTTCTTTCTTTATAAATTAGATTAATGTGTTCAGGCTTTTTTGATTGCAACTGAGAGATAACCAAATTGAGTTAGGTTGGGGGTGGGGGTGGGGGGAGCAGAACTCCCTGCAAGCTGCATGTGACTACAAGAATAGG